>NC_137929.1:51077293-51677293 GCF_963969265.1 Rhamphochromis sp. 'chilingali' | reverse complement strand
CTTTTGCGAAAAGTCACAGTTTTCACTGTAACCCAAGACCAACTCCTTAAGGCTTTTCTGGAGAAATTTGAGGCTGCAGATGTCACCCATCACTATACTGTACCCCAAAGTGTAAAACATGACATTTCCTGTTCCCACTAGGTGGCGCTGTCCTTGATGTCAAATATGGCAGTTGAAATATGTTCAGGGGTGGAGCCTTATCATATGTGTGCTCTTTGGTCCAGATCGGAACATGTATGACAGAATGAGAGGCAATAAGATTTTCATGGCGAGTCATCGAAATTCGCCATGGCGCCACGGCCTCATAGTATTGTGAAAACTCAAAAGCTCCGCAATTTAACATGGCACAAGGGTGTAGTTGACACTGTCCAAATTTGAAGTTTATAGGACCAAATCCCAAGGAGGAGTTCGTTAAAGTACAAGGCATGGAAACGGTAAAATCAGACCCAAAATGTCACCTTCAATCCAAAATGGCGGACTTCCTGTTGGGTTTAGGACATTGCCATAATAGACTTTTTTGTTCGACTCTGAACGTTATATAGGTGTACCGACTTTCAAACGTGTAGGTCATACCCATACCGGGGGCTCGCGTTTTTCATTTTTCTAGGTGGCGCTACTGAGCTAATTTTCCCTGGCCATGTCTGGGAACATTAAAATACGTAAATTTTCACCAGACCTGACGCGTGTGCAAAATTTCATGAGTTTTCGAGCATGTTTAGGCCCTCAAACGGCCAATTCATTTGCCGGAATAATAATAATAATAATTAAAGCTGCAAGCAGCGTTATGAGGGCCCTCGCACCCCCGGCGCGTCGAACCACGCCCAACACCTAAAACCAGCACCTCCGATCTGATGTCACATTGATTGAATTCATGCATTTAACTACCAGCTAACATTTCATCTCATTGAACCATGATTATAGTCGTCCCAATAGGTGGCGCTCTAACTATTACCGACAAATGGCATACCAAACATTTCCGAGCTCGAGTCTCATCACACCTGAGACGTTTGGGAGAGATTGGACATTGTGTTTTTGAGTGACAGCAGATTACTGCTTTTTGGAGAGTGATTCAAACTCTAAGTGCCGCCATAACCACCCCGTTTCCCTAAATGTAAAAAGCTTCGCAATTTAACATCACAAAGGTCTTTAGATTCCACACACAGGAGATTGGTTCAATATGATGAAATCCCTTGGAGGAGTACGTCAAAGCACGGTGCCTGAAAAGAGGGGAAAATGTCACAAAAATTGCACATTAATTTTAAAATGGCTGACTTCCTGTTGGATTTGGGATATTGCTCCAAGAGACTTTTTTGTACATCTTGATATCTCCTATAAGCCTACCAGGTTTCAGATTCATACATAAAACACAGAGCTGGGGCTGTGGTTTTGAAATTTTGTAGGGGGCGCTGTGGAGCCATTTTGGGATATTCAATGAAAATGATCACATAACAACAAAGCCTTCGTCACATTGGAGGTGTGCGCCAAATTTCAAGCCTCTATAAACTTGCCAAGACCCTCAAAAGCCACTTCATCTTTCATGTTGAACAGCGTTGCCACCAGGGTGCGCCGTTCAGTTTAAAGTCACAATTTTTGCACTGAAGCATCACGAGGGACTGATGGTGATATTCACCGCTTTTCAGGTGGCCACGATGAACCTGTGAAAATCAGTACAACAAAATTAAAGCCATGACATTTCCTGTTGCCACTAGGTGGCGCTGTCCGTATTTCCGACAATGGGCACATCAATCTGTTCAGGGCGGGTCTGACATCATGCCTGTAAAGTCTGGTACTGATCAGACTGGATTTCATTGAGTTATACTAATTTGTTTCTTCATGGCGTGACATCAAAGTTCGCCATGCCGCTGGGGTCACACCCTTTTGCGAAAACTCACAGTTTTCACTGTAACCCAAGACCAACTCCTTAAGGCTTTCCTGGAGAAATTTGAGGCTGCAGATGTCACCCATCACTATACTGTACCCCAAAGTGTAAAACATGACATTTCCTGTTCCCACTAGGTGGCGCTGTCCCTGGTGTCAAATATGGCAGTTGAAATATGTTCAGGGGTGGAGCCTTATCATATGTGTTCACTTTGGTCAAGGACAGAAAATGTATGACAAAATGAGAGGCAATAAGATTTTCATGGCGAGTCATCGAAATTCGCCGTGGCGCCACGGCCTCATAGTATTGTGAAAACTCAAAAGCTCCGCAATTTAACATGGCACAAGGGTGTAGTTGACACTGTCCAAATTTGAAGGTTATGAAATCAAACCCCAAGGAGGAGTTCGCAAAAGTTCGAGGCATGGAAATGGCAAAATTAGAGCCAAAATGTCACCTTCTCTTCCAAATGGCGGACTTCCTGTTGGGTTTGCGTCAATGGGCCCACAGACTTTTTTGTTCGTCTTGGCATGATACACATGTGTGCCAAATTTCATACATGTAGCTCAAACGATGTGGTCGTAGGGCTGCATTTTACAAGGCATAGGTGGCGCTCTAGAGCCATTTCCCAGTGCTCATAAGTAAAACCATTAAAATACAAAATTTTTCACCAGACCTGGCATGTGTGCAAAATTTCATGAGTTTTTGAGCATGTTTAGGCCCTCAAAAAGGCCCTTGTTTGGGGTGAATAATAATAATAATAATAATAATAATAATAATAATAATAATAATAATAATAATAATAATAATAATAATAATAAGAAACGGAGCAGATACAATAGGGCCTTCGCACTCTCAGTGCTCGGGCCCTAATAATTAAAGCTGCAAGCAGCGTTATGAGGGCCCTCGCACCCCATCGCGTCGAGCCACGCCCAACACCTACAACCAGCACCTCCGATCTGATGTCACATTGATGGAATTCATGCATTTAACCATCAGCTAACATTTCAACTCATTCATTCATGATTAGTTAGTCGTTCCACTAGGTGGCGCTCTAACCATTATGTACAAATGGCATAACAAACACTTCCAAGCTCGAGTCTCATCACACCTGAGACGTTTGGGAGAGATTGGACATTGTGTTTTTGAGTGACAGCAGATTACTGCTTTTTGGCGAGTGATTGAAACTCCACGTGCCGCCATAACCACCCCGTTTCCCTGGACGTAAAAAGCTTCGCAATTTAACATCACAAAGGTCTTTAGATTCCACAAACTGCAGATCGGTCCAATCTGATGAAATCCCTTGGAGGAGTTCGTCAAAGAACGGTGCCTGGAAAGAGGGGAAAATGTTGCCAAAATTGCACATTAATTTTAAAATGGCTGACTTCCTGTTGGATTTGGGATATTGCTCCAAGAGACTTTTTTGTACATCTTGATATCTCCTATAAGCTTACCAGGTTTCAGACTCATACATAAAACACAGAGCTGGGGCTGTGGTTTTGAAATTTTGTAGGGGGCGCTGTGGAGCCATTTTGGGATATTCAACGAAAATGATCACATAACAACAAAGCCTTCGTCACATTGGAGGTGTGGGCCAAATTTCAAGACTTTTTAAACTTTCCAAGCCCCTCAAAAACCACTTCATTTTTCATGGTGAACAGCGTTGCCACCAGGGTGCACCGTTCAGTATAAAGTCACAATTTTCGCACTGCAGCATCATGAAGGACTGACGGTGACATTCACCGCTTTTGAGGTATCCACAATGAACCTGTGAAAATCAGTACAACAAAGTGTAAGACATGACATTTCCTGTTCCCACTAGGTGGCGCTGTTCATATTCCTGACAATGGGCACATCAATTTGTTCAGGGCGGGTCTGATATCATGCCTGTAAAGTCTGGTACTAATCAGACTGGATTTCATGGAGTTATACTAATTTGTTTCTTCATGGCGAGATATCAAAGTTCGCCATGCTGCTGAGGTCACACCCTTTCGTGAAAAGTCACAGTTTTCACTGTACCCCAAGACCAACTCCTTACGCCTTTCCTGGAGAAATTTGAGGCTGCAGATGTCACCCATCACAATACTGTACCCCAAAGTGTAAAACATGACATTTCCTGTTCCCACTAGGTGGCGCTGTCGCTCACGTCAAATATGGCAGTTGAAATATGTTCAGGGCTGGAGCCTTATCATATGTGTGCTCTTTGGTCCAGATCGGACAATGTATGACAGAATGAGAGGCAATAAGATTTTCATGGTGAGTCATCGAAATTCGCCATGGCGCCACGGCCTCATGGTATTGTGAAAACTCAAAAGCTCCGCAATTTAACATGGCACAAGGGTGTAGTTGGCACTGACCAAATATGAAGCTTATACGACCAATTTCCAAGGAGGAGTTCGTTAAAGTTCGAGGCATGGAAACGACAAAATTAGAGCCAAAATGTCACCTTCACTTCTAAATTGCGGACTTCCTGTTGGGTTTGCATCAATGGGCCCACTGACTTTTTTGTTCGGCTCGTCATGATACACATGTGTGCCAAATTTCATACATGTAGCTCAAACTATGTGGTCGTAGGGCTGCATTTAACAAGGCATAGGTGGCGCTCTAGAGCCATTTCCCAGTGCTCATATGTAAAACCATTAAAATACAAAATTTTTCACCAGACCTGGCATGTGTGCAAAATTTCATGAGTTTTTGAGCATGTTTAGGCCCTCAAAAAGGCCCTTGTTTGGGGTGAATAATAATAATAATAATAATAATTAAAGCTGCAAGCAGCGTTATGAGGGCCCTCGCACCCCCGGCGCGTCAAGCCACGCCCAACACCTAAAACCAGCACCTCCGATCTCATGTCACATTGATGGAATTCATGCATTTAACCACCAGCTAACATTTCAACTCATTCATTCATGATTTGTTAGTCGTTCCACTAGGTGGCGCTCTAACCCTTATGCACAAATGGCATAACAAACATTTCCGAGCTCGAGTCTCATCACGCCTATGAGCTTTGGGAGAGATTGGACATTGTGTTTTTGAGTGACAGCAGATTACTGCTTTTTGGCGAGTGATTCAAACTCTAAGTGCCACCATAACCACCCCGTTTCACTGAACGTAAAAAGCTTCGCAATTTAACATCACAAAGGTCTTTAGATTCCACACACTGGAGATTGGTTCAATATGATGAAATCCCTTGGAGGAGTTCGTCAAAGAACGGTGCCTGGAAAGAGGGGAAAATGTTGCCAAAATTGCACATTAATTTTAAAATGGCTGACTTCCTGTTGGATTTTGGATATTGCTCCAAGAGACTTTTTTGTACATCTTGATATCTCCTATAAGCTTACCAGGTTTCAGACTCATACATAAAACACAGAGCTGGGGCTGTGGTTTTGAAATTTTGTAGGGGGCGCTGTGGAGCCATTTCGCGCTATTCAATAAAAATGATCACATGACAACAAAGCCTTCATCCATTTGGAGGGGTGTGCTAAATTTAAAGCCTCTATATACTATCCAAGCCCCTCAAAAGCCACTTCATCTTTCATGGTGGACCGCGTTGCCACCAGGGTGCGCCGTTCAGTTTAAAGTCACAATTTTTGCACTGAAGCATCACGAGGGACTGATGTTGATATTCACCGCTTTTGAGGTGGCCACGATGAACCTGTGAAAATCAGTACAACAAAATTAAAGCCATGACATTTCCTGTTGCCACTAGATGGCGCTGTACGTATTCCCGACAATGGGCACATCAATCTGTTCAGGGCGGGTCTGACATCATGCCTGTAAAGTCTGGTACTGAACAGACTGGATTTCATTGAGTTATACTAATTTGTTTCTTCATGGCGTGACATCAAAGTTCGCCATGCTGCTGGGGTCACACCCTTTTGCGAAAAGTCACAGTTTTCACTGTAACCCAAGACCAACTCCTTAAGGCTTTCCTGGAGAAATTTGAGGCTGCAGGTGTCACCCATCACTATACTGTACCCCAAAGTGTAAAACATGACATTTCCTGTTCCCACTAGGTGGCGCTGTCCCTGGTGTCAAATATGGCAGTTGAAATATGTTCAGGGGTGGAGCCTTATCATATGTGTTCACTTTGGTCAAGGTCAGAAAATGTATGACAAAATGAGAGGCAATAAGATTTTCATGGCGAGTCATCGAAATTCGCCATGGCGCCACGGCCTCATAGTATTGTGAAAACTCAAAAGCTCCGCAATTTAACATGGCACAAGGGTGTAGTTGACACTGACCAAATATGAAGGTTATGAAATCAAACCCCAAGGAGGAGTTCGTTAAAGTTCGAGGCATGGAAACGGTAAAATCAGAGCCAAAATGTCACCTTCAATCCAAAATGGCGGACTTCCTGTTGGGTTTAGGACATTGCCATAATAGACTTTTTTGTTCGACTCTGAACGTTATATAGGTGTGCCGACTTTCAAACATGTAGGTCATACCCATATCGGGGGCTCGCGTTTTTCATTTTTCTAGGTGGCGCTACTGAGCTAATTTTCCCTGGCCATGTCTGGGAACATTAAAATACGTAAATTTTCACCAGACCTGACGCGTGTGCAAAATTTCATGAGTTTTCGAGCATGTTTAGGCCCTCAAACGGCCAATTCATTTGCCGAAATAATAATAATAATAATTAAAGCTGCAAGCAGCGTTATGAGGGCCCTCGCACCCCATCGCGTCGAGCTACGCCCAACACCTACAACCAGCACCTCCGATCTGATGTCACATTAATGACATTCATGCATTCAACCACCAGCTAACATTTCATCTCATTCAATCATGATTATAGTCGTCCCACTAGGTGGCGCTCTAACCATTACTGACAATTGGCATAACAAACATTTCCGAGCTCGAGTCTCATCACGCCTGCGACCTTTGGGACATATTGGACATTTTGATTTTGAGTGACAGCAGATTACTGCTTTTTGGCGAGTGACTGAAACTCCACATGCCGCCATGACCACCCCGTTTCCCTGAACGTAAAAAGCTTCGCAATTTAACATCACAAAGGTCTTTAGATTCCACACACTGGAGATTGGTTCAATATGATGAAATCCCTTGGAGGAGTTCGTCAAAGAACGGTGCCTGGAAAGAGGGGAAAATGTCACAAAAATTACACATTAATTTTAAAATGGCTGACTTCCTGTTGGATTTGGGATATTGCTCCAAGAGACTTTTTTGTAAATCTTGATATCTCCTATAAGCTTACCAGGTTTCAGACTCATACATAAAACACAGAGCTGGGGCTGATGTTTTGAAATTTTGTAGGGGGCGCTGTGGAGCCATTTTGCGCTATTCAATGAAAATGATCACATAACAACAAAGCCTTAAGCACAATGGAGGTGTGCGCCAAATTTCAAGCCTCTATAAACTTGCCAAGCCCCTCAAAAGCCACTTCATTTTTCATGGTGAACAGCGTTGCCACCAGGGTGCGCCGTTCAGTTTAAAGTCACAATTTTTGCACTAAAGCATCATCAAGGACTGATGGTGATATTCACCGCTTTTGAGGTGGCCACTATGAACCTGTGAAAATCAGTACAACAAAGTGTAAGACATGACATTTCCTGTTGCCACTAGGTGGCGCTCTTCATATTCCTGACAATGGGCACATCAATCTGTTCAGGGCGGGTGTGACATCATGCCTGTAAAGTCTGGTACTGATCAGACTGGATTTCATGGAGTTATACTAATTTGTTTCTTCATGGCGAGATATCAAAGTTCGCCATGCTGCTGAGGTCACACCCTTTCGTGAAAAGCCACAGTTTTCACTGTACCCCAAGACCAACTCCTTAAGGCTTTCCTGGAGAAATTTGAGGCTGCAGATGTCACCCATCACTATACTGTACCCCAAAGTGTAAAACATGACATTTCCTGTTCCCACTAGGTGGCGCTGTCCTTGATGTCAAATATGGCAGTTGAAATATGTTCAGGGGTGGAGCCTTATCATATGTGTTCACTTTGGTCAAGCTCAGAAGATGTATGACAAAATGAGAGGCAATAAGATTTTCATGGCGAGTCATCGAAATTCGCCGTGGCGCCACGGCCTCATGGTATTGTGAAAACTCAAAAGCTCCGCAATTTAACATGGCACAAGGGTGTAGTTGGCACTGACCAAATATGAAGGTTATGAAATCAAACCCCAAGGAGGAGTTCGTTAAAGTTCGAGGCATGGAAACGGTAAAATCAGAGCCAAAATGTCACCTTCAATCCAAAATGGCGGACTTCCTGTTGGGTTTAGGACGTTGCCATAATAGACTTTTTTGTTCGACTCTGAACGTTATATAGGTGTACCGACTTTCAAACATGTAGGTCATACCCATATCGGGGGCTCGCGTTTTTCATTTTTCTAGGTGGCGCTACTGAGCTAATTTTCCCTGGCCATGTCTGAGAACATTAAAATACGTAAATTTTCACCAGACCTGACGCGTGTGCAAAATTTCATGAGTTTTCGAGCATGTTTAGGCCCTCAAACGGCCAATTCATTTGCCGAAATAATAATAATAATAATAATAATAATAATAATAATAATAATAATAAACAGAGCAATTACAATAGGGCCTTCGCACTATCAGTGCTCGGGCCCTAATAATAATAATAAACAGAGCAATTACAATAGGGCCTTCGCACTGTCAGTGCTCGGGCCCTAATAATTAAAGCTGCAAGCAGCGTTATGAGGGCCCTCGCACCCCATCGCGTCGAGCTACGCCCAACACCTACAACCAGCACCTCCGATCTGATGTCACATTGATGGAATTCATGCATTCAACCACCAGCTAACATTTCATCTCATTCAATCATGATTATAGTCGTTCCACTAGGTGGCACTCTAACCATTACTGACAAATGGCATAACAAACATTTCCGAGCTCGAGTCTCATCACGCCTGCGACCTTTGGGACATATTGGACATTTTGATTTTGAGTGACAGCAGATTACTGCTTTTTGGCGAGTGATTGAAAATCCACGTGCCACCATGACAACCCCGTTTCCCTGAACGTAAAAAGCTTCGCAATTTAACATCACAAAGGTCTTTAGATTCCACACACTGGAGATTGGTTCAATATGATGAAATCCCTTGGAGGAGTACGTCAAAGAACGGTGCCTGGAAAGAGGGCAAAATGTTGCCAAAATTACACATTAATTTTAAAATGGCTGACTTCCTGTTGGATTTGGGATATTGCTCCAAGAGACTTTTTTGTACATCTTGATATCTCCTATAAGCTTACCAGGTTTAAGACTCATACATAAAACACAGAGCTGGGGCTGATGTTTTGAAATTTCGTAGGGGGCGCTGTGGAGCCATTTTGCGCTATTCAATGAAAATGATCACATAACAACAAAGCCTTATGCACATTGGAGGTGTGCGCCAAATTTCAAGACTTTTTAAACTTTCCAAGCCCCTCAAAAGCCACTTCATTTTTCATGGTGAACAGCGTTGCCACCAGGGTGCGCCGTTCAGTATAAAGTCACAATATTCGCACTGCAGCATCATGAAGGACTGATGGTGATATTCACCGCTTTTGAGGTGTCCGCAATGAACCTGTGAAAATCAGTACAACAAAATTAAAGCCATGACATTTCCTGTTGCCACTAGGTGGCGCTGTCCGTATTCCCGACAATGGGCACATCAATCTGTTCAGGGCGGGTCTGACATCATGCCTGTAAAGTCTGGTACTGATCAGACTGGATTTCATTGAGTTATACTAATTTGTTTCTTCATGGCGTGACATCAAAGTTCGCCATGCCGCTGGTGTCACACCCTTTTGCGAAAAGTCACAGTTTTCACTGTAACCCAAGACCAACTCCTTAAGGCTTTCCTGGAGAAATTTGAGGCTGCAGATGTCACCCATCACTATACTGTACCCCAAAGTGTAAAACATGACATTTCCTGTTCCCACTAGGTGGCGCTGTCCCTGATGTAAAATATGGCAGTTGAAATATGTTCAGGGATGGAGCCTTATCATATGTGTTCACTTTGGTCAAGGTCAGAAAATCTATGACCGAATGAGAGGCAATAAGATTTTCATGGCGAGTCATCGAAATTCGCCATGGCGCCACGGCCTCATGGTATTGTGAAAACTCAAAAGCTCCGCAATTTAACATGGCATAAGGGTGTAGTTGGCACTGACCAAATATGAAGGTTATGAAATCAAACCCCAAGGAGGAGTTCGTCAAAGTTCGAGGCATGGAAATGGTAAAATCAGAGCCAAAATGTCACCTTCAATCCAAAATGGCGGACTTCCTGTTGGGTTTAGGACATTGCCATAATAGACTTTTTTGTTCGACTCTGAACATTATATAGGTGTACCGACTTTCAAACATGTAGGTCATACCCATACCGGGGGCTCGCGTTTTTCATTTTTCTAGGTGGCGCTACTGAGCTAATTTTCCCTGGCCATGTCTGAGAACATTAAAATACGTAAATTTTCACCAGACCTGACGCGTGTGCAAAATTTCATGAGTTTTCGAGCATGTTTAGGCCCTCAAACGGCCAATTCATTTGCCGAAATAATAATAATAATAATAATAATAATAATTAAAGCTGCAAGCAGCGTTATGAGGGCCCTCGCACCCCCGGCGCGTCGAGCCACGCCCAACACCTAAAACCAGCACCTCCGATCTGATGTCACATTGATGGAATTCATGCATTTAACCACCAGCTAACAATTCATCTCATTCAATCATGATTATAGTTGTCCCACTAGGTGGAGCTCTAACCATTACTGACAAATGGCATAACAAACATTTCCTAGCTCGAGTCTCATCACACCTGAGACGTTTGGGAGAGATTGGACATTGTGTTTTTGAGTGACAGCAGATTACTGCTTTTTGGCGAGTGATTCAAACTCTAAGTGCCACCATAACCACCCCGTTTTACTGAACGTAAAAAGCTTCGCAATTTAACATCACAAAGGTCTTTAGATTCCACACACTGGAGATTGGTTCAATATGATGAAATCCCTTGGAGGAGTTCGTCAAAGAACGGTGCCTGGAAAGAGGGGAAAATGTTGCCAAAATTACACATTAATATTAAAATGGCTGACTTCCTGTTGGATTTGGGATATTGCACCAAGAGACTTTTTTGTACATCTTGATATCTCCTATAAGCTTACCAGGTTTCAGAATCATACATAGAACACAGAGCAGGGGCTGTGGTTTTGAAATTTTGTAGGGGGCGCTGTGGAGCAATTTCGCGCTATTCAATGAAAATGATCACATGCCAACAAAGCCTTCATCCATTTGGAGGTGTGTGCCAAATTTCAAGCCTCTATAAACTTGCCAAGACCCTCAAAAGCCACTTCATCTTTCATGTTGAACAGCGTTGCCACCAGGGTGCGCCGTTCAGTTTAAACTCACAATTTTTGCACTGAAGCATCACGAGGGACTGATGGTGATATTCACCGCTTTTGAGGTGGCCAAGATGAACCTGTGAAAATCAGTACAACAAAATTAAAGCCATGACATTTCCTGTTGCCACTAGGTGGCGCTGTCCGTATTTCCGACAATGGGCACATCAATCTGTTCAGGGCGGGTCTGACATCATGCCTGTAAAGTCTGGTACTGATCAGACTGGATTTCATTGAGTTATACTAATTTGTTTCTTCATGGCGTGACATCAAAGTTCGCCATGCTGCTGGGGTCACACCCTTTCGCGAAAACTCACAGTTTTCACTGTAACCCAAGACCAACTCCTTAAGGCTTTCCTGGAGAAATTTGAGGCTGCAGATGTCACCCTTCACTATACTGTACCCCAAAGTGTAAAACATGACATTTCCTGTTCCCACTAGGTGGCGCTGTCCTTGAGGTCAAATATGGCAGTTGAAATATGTTCAGGGGTGGAGCCTTATCATATGTGTGCTCTTTGGTCCAGATTGGAACATGTATGACAGAATGAGAGGCAATAAGATTTTCATGGCGAGTCATCGAAATTCGCCATGGCGCCACGGCCTCATAGTATTGTGAAAACTCAAAAGCTCCGCAATTTAACATGGCACAAGGGTGTAGTTGACACTGTCCAAATTTGAAGCTTATACGACCAAATCCCAAGGAGGAGTTCGTTAAAGTACAAGGCATGGAAACGGTAAAATCAGAGCCAAAATGTCACCTTCAATCCAAAATGGCGGACTTCCTGTTGGGTTTGCGTCAATGGGCCCACAGACTTTTTTGTTCGTCTTGGCATGATACACATGTGTGCCAAATTTCATACATGTAGCTGAAACGATGTGGTCGTAGGGCTGCATTTAACAAGGCATAGGTGGCGCTCTAGAGCCATTTCCCAGTGCTCATATGTAAAACCATTAAAATACGTAAATTTTCACCAGACCTGACGCGTGCGCAAAATTTCCAGAGTTTTCGAGCATGTTTAGGCCCTCAAAAGGCCGATTCATTTGCCGGAATAATAATAATAATAATAATTAAAGCTGCAAGCAGCGTTATGAGGGCCCTCGCACCCCCGGCGCGTCGAACCACGCCCAACACCTAAAACCAGCACCTCCGATCTGATGTCACGTTGATGGAATTCATGCATTTAACCACCAGCTAATAATTCATCTCATTCAATCATGATTATAGTTGTCCCACTAGGTGGTGCTCTAACCATTACTGACAAATGGCATAACAAACATTTCCTAGCTCGAGTCTCATCACGCCTATGAGCTTTGGGAGAGATTGGACATTGTGTTTTTGAGTGACAGCAGATTACTGCTTTTTGGCGAGTGATTCAAACTCTAAGTGCCACCATAACCACCCCGTTTCACTGAACGTAAAAAGCTTCGCAATTTAACATCACAAAGGTCTTTAGATTCCACACACTGGAGATTGGTTCAATATGATGAAATCCCTTGGAGGAGTTCGTCAAAGAACGGTGCCTGGAAAGAGGGGAAAATGTTGCCAAAATTACACATTAATTTTAAAATGGCTGACTTCCTGTTGGATTTGGGATATTGCACCAAGAGACTTTTTTGTACATCTTGATATCTCCTATAAGCTTACCAGGTTTCAGAATCATACATAGAACACAGAGCAGGGGCTGTGGTTTTGAAATTTTGTAGGGGGCGCTGTGGAGCCACTTCGCGCTATTCAATGAAAATGATCACATGCCAACAAAGCGTTCATCCATTTGGAGGTGTGTGCCAAATTTCAAGCCTCTATAAACTTGCCAAGACCCTCAAAAGCCACTTCATCTTTCATGTTGAACAGCGTTGCCACCAGGGTGCGCCGTTCAGTTTAAAGTCACAATTTTTGCACTGAAGCATCACGAGGGACTGATGGTGATATTCACCGCTTTTGAGGTGGCCAAGATGAACCTGTGAAAATCAGTACAACAAAATTAAAGCCATGACATTTCCTGTTGCCACTAGGTGGCGCTGTCCGTATTTCCGACAATGGGCACATCAATCTGTTCAGGGCGGGTCTGACATCATGCCTGTAAAGTCTGGTACTGATCAGACTGGATTTCATTGAGTTATACTAATTTGTTTCTTCATGGCGTGACATCAAAGTTCGCCATGCCGCTGGTGTCACACCCTTTCGCGAAAACTCACAGTTTTCACTGTAACCCAAGACCAACTCCTTAAGGCTTTCCTGGAGAAATTTGAGGCTGCAGATGTCACCCATCACAATACTGTACCCCAAAGTGTAAAACATGACATTTCCTGTTCCCACTAGGTGGCGCTGTCCCTGATGTAAAATATGGCAGTTGAAATATGTTCAGGGATGGAGCCTTATCATATGTGTTCACTTTGGTCAAGGTCAGAAAATCTATGACAGAATGAGAGGCAATAAGATTTTCATGGCGAGTCATCGAAATTCGCCATGGCGCCACGGCCTCATAGTATTGTGAAAACTCAAAAGCTCCGCAATTTAACATGGCATAAGGGTGTAGTTGGCACTGACCAAATATGAAGGTTATGAAATCAAACCCCAAGGAGGAGTTCGTCAAAGTTCGAGGCATGGAAATGGTAAAATCAGAGCCAAAATGTCACCTTCAATCCAAAATGGCGGACTTCCTGTTGGGTTTAGGACATTGCCATAATAGACTTTTTTGTTCGACTCTGAACATTATATAGGTGTACCGACTTTCAAACATGTAGGTCATACCCATACCGGGGGCTCGCGTTTTTCATTTTTCTAGGTGGCGCTACTGAGCTAATTTTCCCTGGCCATGTCTGAGAACATTAAAATACGTAAATTTTCACCAGACCTGACGCGTGTGCAAAATTTCATGAGTTTTCGAGCATGTTTAGGCCCTCAAACGGCCAATTCATTTGCCGAAATAATAATAATAATAATAATAATAATAATAATAAACAGAGCAATTACAATAGGGCCTTCGCACTGTCAGTGCTCGGGCCCTAATAAACAGAGCAATTACAATAGGGCCTTCGCACTGTCAGTGCTCGGGCCCTAATAATAATAAACAGAGCAATTACAATAGGGCCTTCGCACTGTCAGTGCTCGGGCCCTAATAATAATAATAATAATAATAAGAAACGGAGCAGATACAATAGGGCCTTCGCACTCTCGGTGCTCGGGCCCTAATAATAATAATAATAATAATAATAATAATAATAATAATAATAATAATAAACAGAGCAATTACAATAGGGCCTTCGCACTATCAGTGCTCGGGCCCTAATAATAATAAGAAACGGAGCAGATACAATAGGGCCTTCGCACTCTCAGTGCTCGGGCCCTAATAATAATAAGAAACGGAGCAGATACAATAGGGCCTTCGCACAGTCAGTGCTCGGGCCCTAATAATAATAATAATAATAATAAGAAACGGAGCAGATACAATAGGGCCTTCGCACTCTCGGTGCTCGGGCCCTAAAAATATGCTTTAAAAGTGTAGTTCAAGTGAAGTTCAATTTCAATTTCAAAAATTGATGAACAATTTCATAAGAGCTATTTTTCAATCTCTGACCTGTAAGATTCTTGGTAAATAAGTTAACATTTTCTGCACCAATCACATCTTAACATGACAAAGAATTTTACTGAGGTCACTGAGGTCAATGTCCAAAATACAATGGTACATTTAATGCACACTGACCTCAATGACCTCAGTTTCTCCATCAGTTGCTGTGCATTGGGGATGGAAAAGCCTGAAATTGCTGTAGAGGAGCCTGGCTTCTGTAATGAGATTTGGCAGAAGTACAGACATTCTGTACTTAAGTAAAAGTATTGGCACTGAAATGTACTCAAAGTAAGAAAGTAAAAAGCCGTTTTTGGAGTATGTTTCTGTTTGTGTGCAAAGCTAACTGAACCTTGTGCTATAATAACATAATAATAAAATAATATAAGTAGATGGGAAAACAAACTTTACTGTAACCCTTTTTTATAATTATACTCTCTGTGAATCAGAAGAAAAAGAAGAAATATTAAATAAATTATATTTTCTGTTGTCTACATTGTAGAGGGTGACTTTGCCTGTAAACAGGATCTCACCATTATCAGCTCAAATTCATACAAATCTCCCCTACACTTGATGTAACCTAACTCTGACCAAGAAACCATAGCCACCAGTGTGTGACTGTTCTTTACTTTAAATCAATCACAGTACAGCAAACTAACCTGTTTATCTAATTTCATTTTAGATTTTATCATCACATTATAAAAATGAGTGTAAAACAAACAAACAAACCAATAAAAATGACAAAAACAGAAAAAGTACAGAAATAAAAACTCATCGACACGTCTATAAAATATTCATATTTGGCTGTCAAATGTAATGAGATCAAGAAGATATACAGGCTTTCTTCATGATTTCTGGCCTGAAAAGATTTTCTAGGACCCTCAAGACAACTAACATTAGAGCAAAAGGTCTGAAGTCAAATAGGGATTTAAGATGACTGGATTCAGGAACAGGGACTATGACAGAATTTTTTGTACATGCTGTATATATCATGCTGTAAAGAAAATGTCATGGAACTGTTAGGGTCAAAAACTTTAGATTTTTTTTATTTAAATGATTAGTTAGAGCTTTTTTCATTATTTTTTTTATATACACAATGCAGTTCTGCTCATAACCGAGTTGGCGCTTCGTGTTTTGAGGGTTTTAAGCTTTGTCTGGCGTTATATTGTGGACGTTGAGTGCAGAGGGATATTTTGCAGCATGCTTACACATACACTGTGTAAGAATATTGTCTCTAGGTCAGGAAGTCCGAACAAGATGTCCTGACCTGGGCCTTAGAAATCCGCAGAAAGCCAAGGCTTAGCCGCGGTTATTTTTTTTTTCTCTGTCTTTCTGATTCCAGGAGGAGCAGATATGAGGCGAGGTTGGACTGAACGGAGTGGATTTGAAGGGAGACATCAGGATGGGTGCTGGGAGAAAATGACCATAATAATCTTTTGTTATTGTCACAGTATATAAGCTGTACAGTCCAATGAGGGTCATCTTTTTTGTGAAGCAGTTCACTGCTTCACACAAAAGTACAGTGCTGTAACTTGTAATTTCAACTGCCAAAGCAGATTAAATATTTAATATATTTCTCCCAAATTCCTTCTGAAAAATGTGCGCATGACAGAATGCAGGAGTGAGCCTTTGTGCATCATTTGA
Source organism: Rhamphochromis sp. 'chilingali' (assembly GCF_963969265.1). Classification (NCBI taxonomy): domain Eukaryota; kingdom Metazoa; phylum Chordata; class Actinopteri; order Cichliformes; family Cichlidae; genus Rhamphochromis; species Rhamphochromis sp. 'chilingali'. The sequence goes on along the minus strand of NC_137929.1, from coordinate 51,660,857 downwards.
GTAAATTACCTCAGATAATCACAAACGCTAACAGAACCATCCCGTTGTTATGTTTAATAGTCTGAGACTGCCATTGCACAGTGAGTCCTTCTCCTGCAGGCACGTGCAGAGGGGGGGCTAGAGGGGCTTGAGCACCCGCCCCTTTCCTGATGGGTGCCCAAAGTGCCCTTTTGTTGAGGCAACTTTTAAAAAAAATTCTTTATTTATTTTTTTATGTGTGTGTGCGTGCGGAGTCCCGTCTGTGCCCCTCAACAATAATATTTAACTATTAATCACAGTTTCGCTAAATAAAAGGATCTGGCTTGCATCAGTCACATGATCACATTTAACCAATGATTGCCCTTGACAGCAGAACGCGCTGGTTACGAGCCGGGAACGAGCTCACAAAGAGCACGCGCATTTTTAGCGGTCCGGAGCTGTAGAAGAAACACAAGTTAACTCAGAGACACAGACTGATGCCACAAAACCAGTAAGTAGGTGTACAGCGCACACTGTAGTGTGTAGCACACAGGAGTATTAGCTTATTACGTACACGTTGGTAAGCTGTCTTGTTGCAACTGACGAACTAAAACAAACGAGCATGCTGTGTGTGCAACAGCGCGACAAACATTACCTGTCCTTTTATTAACTGCACAAGTAGTGCTGGTCACAGCTGCTGGCTACCTGTGTAAGGCTGTCATGGGTCTGTAGCTCTGTCACCGTTTTAGGGAACATATTTAGTTTTAAAGTAAGTTTCCGGGCTTTTCCTGCCTTTCTGGAGGGATTATATTTCACTAAAAAACGATCTAATATGCATGTCCACATAATTATGCATTATTATAATTATAATATATTAAAAAACACACGCTGTATTTTAAAGAACATACATTAAGAAGCAGATTATATTAGATTTATATTTTAAATAAGACAAAATTTGGATTTTACAGCAGTAAAATTATTGTATCTACAGTTTAAAAATGTAATAAGCTTTGCCCCTGCACAGAGTGGATAGTGAAACAAATGGAATCATCATAAATACATTATTTCATATTCATTACTTCCCCCTCATTGCTTTATTATTGTAGCTCTAGTAATAAATAATAATGTAAGGATTCTGAATCAGCACCGTGATGCCCATAGTATATACAGTATTCTGAAGAAGGTCTAAAATGTCACTGTGTGTGCGTGCATGTGTGTGTTTTATTTAGATGGATTTTTAAAAAAAATATTACTCATGATATAACATTGTCCAGACATGCCTGGTAAGGACATGAGGAGGAAACAGTAGGAGCTGTGTGAGGCTACTAAAGGCAGGGCTATAACATTTTTCTGTCATCATTTTATTATAGATTAAGTGCAAGAGTTGTTAGGTGTGGATAATTAGATTATAGTTTATTGCAATAGCAAGTTGTGCCTTGTTCTCACATAGCAAGTGGAGAGTGATATATGAAATGATGGGATGGAAGGAAGAAGAGAAGCAAAGAGTGATTCACAGGCAGAGCCGAAATTATTTCTCACAGTTTTTTGTTGCCTTATGGTTCCAAGCGCTGTCACCAATTTTTGCATTTTGTTATTATCTCATGACACTTGTTTAATCAGCTACCATCTCTCCTATGGACTTTTTAATGTCAACAGTCTCAGATCAACACAGCCCTGCCCTCCAGCACTATCCACAGCAACCCCTCAACAGCAACATTGTACCCATCAGGTAAAACATCGGCTACGTTTGCTTTGCCTTGTTGCCCATATTAGATTCGTGATGAATGTGTGTTGTTGTTATTCAGCCTGGTTCAATGTGCCCCTTTTTAACTTTGAGCACCCGCCCCTTTAAATCTCTCTGCACGGCCCTGTTCTCCTGCACCACTTCCCATGTGTTTATGTGTGCATTTAATGATTAGTCATTATGTTAAACTCTTTTCCCAAGTCCCCAACAAGTCCCAGGGGATAGTTTCACCTCACAATATTCATCTTAGTAAGTTTGTGTCCAATGTGATCATGATTTCAGATAATCTTGACTTTTGGTGTTTACAGAAAAGAAGTGTTGGGATAATAAGAGCTGTACAAACCTCCTCCCATCTGTCTGTGTCAAGAACATCGGATGATTCCTGGGTCGCAGCAAAGCATGATACACCTGGCAACAAAGTTTCTGATATTGCAACCGTACCTATTTTATTTTGCTGTAATGCTACATAAGGAATGAAATGACTACTGCTATAACTTGGAGTTGGGTTGCTTCTTTTAATAGAAACAAACTGAATATGTAATAAAAAAGAATTTTTTTCTTGCAAAACTTTATTTTCCCAGAATAAACTGCTTCTTTCTTATTTTCTGCAACATTAAAATATTTGTGTTGACACTTCTCTTCGAAATAAATTTACAGTAACTAAATCTGTAGAGTAGGGCAGGTGATGAATAAAGATTGTGTTTACATCTAACCATTTGGTTTTAAATAAAAATAACACCTAGGTTTAAGAGAGCACATGATGCTGTGGAAAGAATGGGGCTTGAAGGACTGATTTACTCTCTGAACGAAAAAAGGATTTTTATTTATTGTCAAAAATTAGAAATATGAACACTTGTAATGCAACTTCAATTGAAGGATGACTTATTCAAAATGCACAAACCTAAAAAAGCATAGCCAAGAAGTGCTCTTCTAGGAGGAAAAAACATAAGAAGTGCTTCACTCGTGCTCTGCACTATGTTGATTTCTGAATACTGTGTGAAACCTTTCAAATAAACCATTCTTCAACAAATCATAAATTACCTGTTTTACAATTACACTTTCAAGAACCTTTGAGGCAAAAGAAGTTTGAAGATAGTTAAACCAGCTGGGTCAGGTGATTGATTTTTAAGTAATGGTTTAATTCAGGGATGGGCAATTCCAGGCCTCAAGGGCCGGTGTCCTGCAGATTTTAGATCTCACCTTGGGTCAACACACCTGAATCACATGATTAGTTCGTTACCAGGCCTCAGGGGAACTTCAGGACATTTTTTTTTTTTTTTTTTTTTTTTTTTTTCTAAATGACATCAGAAACAGCAGTATGCGACATTACGTGATGGCAGAGCTTCAGTTCATCCTTTGTCATTTTTTTTTTTTTTTTTTTTTTTTAATAAATAGGACAGGGGGAATGAATGAGAGAGAGAGGGGGAGAGAAAGAAAGAAAACCAAAGGGGAGAAGAGACGGTGAGAAGGGGGGGGAAGAGAGAGAAAGAAAAAAAAAAACTCCTGGGTCACCTGTATGGAGAAAAAACAAACAAACAAACAAACAAACAAAAACAAACAGAGGAGACAGCAAACAACAAAGAGCAACATAATAATAGAGAAAACAAAGCACCATCACAATAAACTAGCTAGTCATAGATATCAGTATTTACTAAGTAATAAACGATATTGTGCAGCACGCAAGATAGACAGCGCACAGTGTGCTTTGAGGCAGCAGCCAAGAAAGCTTTAGTCCGCGTCTGTGAATACCCATGTGTGCATACCTGTGTGGATCAGCATGCTTGCATTCCAAAGGTTTCTCCATGTAATGATCTGCTAGGGAGTGTGGGGGGGCCACAGCCCCGTCCTCCAGGGTGTGAAGCGGGTATGGAGGAGATCAAAACTCCAGACATCCAGAGGCCCCCAGAACACAAGAGACCATGGAAGACCAACAGAGGGGCAGCCGCGCCACTGTCCCAGTAAGAGCTGAGGAGAGTCCCAGATGAGGGCTCGCCCAGCAGCCGCGGAGCAGAAGTCAGGGGGAGTTGCAGTGACGCGCCCGTGAGCTCCGCCGGCCCCCAGCTGCGCCTGAGTGACCGAGCCCTAGGCCGAGAGGCCGGGGGCACCCCACCTCCAAAGGGGCCCGAGCGAGCCCCAGGCCCCAGGCCCCGACAAGCGGCCGCCAAGGAGTGAGCCGGTGTGCACCCGGACGCCCACCCCCAGACACAAAGAACCACCAACACACCGACACCTGAGGGAGTCCGCCACCGGCAGGGGAAGTGGTGGTGGGTGGAGATAGGCCTCCAAACCTTGGAGGGCCTGAGGTGTCCCCAGAGAGGTGGCGTCTGATACCCAACCTGACATATAGACACAGACATACAGGCACACACAGACACAAACATCCATTCCCACCCTCATGCTCTTCAGGACATTTTGAGGAGCTAATTTAGCCATTAAAATCAGCTGTGTTGGTTCAAGGACACATCTAAAACCTGCAGGGACACTGGCCCTCGAGGGCTGGAGTTGCCCACCCCTGGTTTAATTACTGCCAATTTAAACGGCTGTGGTGCACAGCCCATTACTAGAGATAGGTTTATCCCTTTATTGTGGCGGGAATGAATTCTATTCTATAAGTTCCGGGTCAATTAGCTGCATGTCCCTTGAAAAGCCAGGAGATGGCAGTAGTGCAACATCTTGGGATGCAAGCTGCCGTTGAAGATTATTATTATTATTATTATTATTATTATTATTATTATTATTATTATTCATGTCCTATGTCCCCTGCTCCCATGGCTGCTGCTGTCCCTGTGGTTGACGTGCTTGTCAGATATCGACAAATTACGGACTACATATCAATTGACAGCGTGCAATAACCCAGGCGATTCATTCAACTTTCTACCCTCTCTCGATTCACTCAACGGTGAGTTATTTGGTTGGTTTGTTTTGTTACAATTAATGAAAATGCAGAGCCGCGGTCGCGCATTCTAAACACCGGTAAGCTAACGCCAGGCTAGTGACAATTAAGTGCAATTACTGGTCTTAATTATTGAAAATTGTTTTTGTTTTTTTTCACTATGGCCGAATGTTAAATTAACGTTTCAAGAGTTGAGTGAGTGATTTGGTTTTTGTAGTTTTGTCCGTTTTGGATGTTTTTTGTTACATTTTGATAAAATGCCAGAATGCCTATGGGACTTTTGAATTGAGTTAAAACTCCTTTTAGATTAATGAAAAAACATGAGAAATATTATTGAATTTGTTGCGCAACACCTAAAATTAAGTCTCTTTTGTAATTATTTGATTAACCTTGGATAATGTTTTTTAGCCTTGTTGCTAATTTACTTTACTTTGATGGGACCCATGTAAATGTTTTTCAGTAGTATTTTGAATGAGATTTATCATAAGAGATGATGACTATGAGATGTTATGGTTTCTCTGGTTATTGGTTTGATTGTTGTATGAAATATGGCATTAATTATTTGACTTTGTTATTTATGGCTTTATTTATTTTGTCATGGCAGTAGAACGCTGTTTCATTTTCTTCTGTGAATGCTAATTTATGTTTGACTTTGTTTTGGTCAGGTTTTTGTTTGTTTTTTTCCCCCCCCTGCGATCAAAGCAAGCCACCCAACCACCGCTGCATTGTGGTAGGACCTGTGAATCTATGGACTAAATTGAACTGTTGCTACATGGTCAATGGAACAAAACTGATCTGATACTGGACTAAACCTCGTCCCACCTCCGTTTGGGACCCAATAAGCTGTTTCGTATTATTACCATTATTTTTGTTTGTGCTATATATGCATATATTTATATATATATTTTTGTACATCAGTCTATACATTTCGCATTGCCATAACATACATACTATATATATTTTTGAGCTCTATTTCTGTTTCCTGTGTTTTATTCACACACTCAGGCTCCGTAGTCGAAACACTTCTGATTAGCTCATTATCTATGACGCTGCAGTCAGGTGCTCTGTCCTTTACCGCATTACATTATCATATTTAAGAAACCATTAATGGCAAAACTTCATTCAGCAGTTCTGTAGGGATGGGGTACAATAGACACAGGGATGGAAGAAGTGATTAAGTCAGTTAAATCAGAAAGATTATAGGCCCAGTTTAGCTCAGGGGGTGACCAGGTGGCCAGAAAGCAGCAGCTTTCAGATTAGAGTCTGACCCCTAGCCATTTGCTGCATGCCTTCCCTCTCTCTCTCCTAACATTCTTCATGTCTCTCTTTACTGTAAAAAATAATCTTGAAGGAGTGAAAGAAGCCATCTATGTCCATCTTTGAACAGAGGCGGTGGTTTACGACACCAACTGTCTGCCATCTATAACCCAGTTTTGAGATCCCTTCCCAGACGCCTTAATGCCCACTCACATCCTTGGCCTCAGGAAATCGCATGATAAGGTGGGGCCAGGTTTCACAATGAACTCACCCGAAACTCTGGCTGATTGGGACCCACGCCCAGTTTCACACCTTGGCTCAGGCGATTAGAGGATCATCAGGGGGTCCTTTGTCCCTCTTTGGGGGGATACTCCCACTGGGTTTATATCTGGGACTCTCCACCATTTCACCTTAGAACTGAAGAAGCTTCTCGGATGAGAGGTGAAACGACTTCAAGTAACTTAAAGAAGTCCAGACGCTTTTCTTTGCAAGCTCCTTTGACTACGATGACCTGGATGACTGAGAACCTTCACAGACGAAAAGTGCAAATAAAATAAGTGCAAAATTTCTTGTAGTGGGGAAATGAAAACAACAATGTCACACCTGACTGAAAGATACTTATTAAAATATGATTTGCTTAATTTATGGAGAACTTATATTTCTCATGTTTTTTTTCATTGAACATGTTTTGGAAACATTCAAATTCTCTGGATGTTTGAGTAATCTGAATAGACACCAGTCTTTGTTTACTTGTCATTTTAATCTTGCCAAACAGCAGTCCTATTCACTACTGTCAGGGGTTAAGACATTTGTTCACAAGTAAGAGAAATAAGACACTGCAGTATTAAGACATGCGCATGGGTGTGTGCCTCTCAGCAAAATCACACACACTCAGCGCAGGCTGGTTGCTTTATTTATAAGGCAAAATGGGTTACATAGTACTTCCTCTTTTAACCGAAAGGGAAAAGGCCAGACATTACCTAAGCTTATCTGACCTCTGCACACAAACTAAGAATAAAAACATAGAAGTATATCACACTTATCTGACATCACACACACTGGGTTAAAGAATACATACTTGTATACTTGTCAAACATCTCAGACACTAAAGTAAGGAATGCATTATGTTCTCTTTAACAATAAACTTGGTTATGTGAAAATATATGAACACTCGATTATAAGGCACACTTGATTATACTTGATTTCATAAAAATCCTCTCACATTTCCCTCCTGTTGTTAATATATTTCACAGGTTTTAATCAATGCATAGTCACTTGTTAGTCACATTTTTGCATGTCATTCAGTGAAGTATTTAAACAACAGTTCTGTAAAGACTAGAATAGGGATTTTCCACTCTTTCCTCCATATTCAGCATATCATATTGGCGATAGGGATCCTCCATATTCCTCTGAACCAAAACATAGTTTCCTAACATACGCTTGAACATGTTTGACATTATGCTTCTCAGACATGGGATAATACAAGCAGTGAAAAGGCAAAATAGTAACATCACATTGAAAAGGGCCAACAGGCCTTTAATCACTAAGGATTTCCAGGAGCCACTCAGTAACCAGTCCCACCAGCCTTGCTTAACGGCTACGTAGTCCTGCTGCTGAGCGTCTCTCAATTGTTTCAGAACATTCAAAGCTTTTGTCATGTTTAATGAATGTATGTTGTCAGGTATGTAGGTGCAACAGGTGGTGTTGAACAACACGCAGAGACCTCCTTTCTCTGCAAGAATAATGTCCAAAGCTACTCGATGTTGCATGACAGTGATGCGGATTGCATCAATTTCTTCATTCTGTGCTTTGTCAATGCGGGTGGAAGCATTCAAAAACAGTCCAAAACGATAGTCTAAAGTCTCTATTTGTAGTGCGTGCTTTCCTACTCCGATCCAGGGAAACAAAGCGTGCATTACCTTCTGGCCGTTGGTCCAGAGTTGTAACTTACAAGCACCTAAGCACAACAGCTTTGGGGCTGGGGCTGGTGCTGGTGCTGGGGCTGGTGCTTCTTCTGGATTCATCAGGTTGTTTTCCTCAGTCATCTTGTTGAGTTTTTATTCAGGCGTCCCTGGTGTTGTTATTGGTTCTTCTCTTTGGTGGGATAGGTCACTCTTTTACTATGTGTCTGTTCTTCAGGATGACCTGGTACACCTAAACTTCTGGTGAGTAGACTGCCAGCGAAGTGGAGTGGCGGGATATACCCAATCAGCCCTTCCTCCACCGGCAGATCACCTGGAAGCTAGGGGAACCGGCGTCTTATTGTGGTGCAAACACTTTCTTCACGTGGCTTTGATGGATCCACGAAGGTCGTTCGGCTATCTTACAAGCTGTCGGTGTAGTAAGCAACACCTGGAAGGGCCCCTCCCACCTCGGAGCACTCCAGTTTTTTTGCTGGAGGACTTTAATCAGAATCCAATCACCGGGGTTCAACCTGCAAGAGACTGGAGATAGATCACTCGGCAGTTGATTGCTTAGTATCACTTCTTTATTCTCAAACAGTTTTGTCATCCATTCTGCCATCGTTGTTTCTGCAGGAAGCAGGGTGCTGGGGTTTAGCTGATTACACTTCTCTATAGTAATGTGTGAGTGTGAGAGCAGAATACCTACATAAGAGAGTTGTCTCCGAAAGCTTGAGTCAAAACTGCCTTCATGTACCCTGCTACTCCATCGACATGGAGAATAAAAGGTTTTTCATAGTCTGGTAATGCTAAGACGGTACATGTTTGCAATGCTATTTTTAAATCAGTGAAGGCTTTTTCTGCTTCTAGGGTCCACTGTATTTTGTCTTTTAATGCTAGGTCTTTTCCATAAATTAGGTTCTGTAGTGGCTGGGCCAGCAGTGCATACTCTGGGATCCAGCACCTACAGAAATTGCACAGACCTAAATAACTCATCATTTGTTGCTTAGTTATTTGGTTTTGGTGCATTTTGGACTGCTGTCTTTCTGCTCTCTAGTAAGGTGCGGCCTCGGCCTGTTAGTTGATGTCCTAAGTAGATGACTTTATCACTTCACAATTGTAACTTGTGTTGTGATACTTTGTGGCCTTGTTCTGCCAAATGTTGCAGAACCGTCATTGTGTTTTCTCTACAATCATCTTGTGTATGGCCTGTAATCAATATGTCATCTACATACAGCAGAAATTTTCCTGGAGCAGGAAGAGAGCAAAATGACATTGATTTCTTTAGAACTTCTGCATACAGTGTTGGGCTATTTTGAAATCCTTGTGGTAGCCTGGTGTATGTGTATTTTTCATTATAAAAAGTAAATCCAAATAGATTCTGTGAATCTTTATGTAAGGGAACAGAGAAAAATGCATTTGAGAGGTCAATCACCGAGAACCATTGTTCTTTTGGTGTTACTTGATTTAAAATGATATGTGGATTTGCAACCACTGGAGGTATTTGCTCTGTTACCTCGTTTATTGCTCTTAGATCATGAACTAGGCGATATTTTCCAGTATTGGCCTTTTTTACTGGAAAAATTGGTGTATTACACGTGGCTTTATTAGTTTTCACGAGAATACCTGCTTTCTGCATGTCTGCTATTACTGGCCTAATTCCTTCCTTTGCTTCTGCACTCAAAGGTTATTGTGGTTTCACAGGCCTTCTGGCCCTGATGCTGACCTAACTATCAGAGTGTCATTAGAGAATCTCATTTTCACTTGAGGCATTTTTAGATACCTTCTAGTTTTTCAAAGAATTCACACATCTTACATATTTCAAACTTTGAAGTTTTTTGTTTTGTGTATATATATATTTTTTCCTAAACTTTGCATTGTTCATAGCTCACAGTTCTAAAACTGGGTATTTGTAAATCATATGCATTTGTAAATCATATGCCTAATCACTATGTGTCACCGTAATCCACAAGTATTGGCACAAATTTGTTTCCAAACCAACAAAATAATCAAAAAACAAAAACATACATGAGTCAGGATACAAAAAGACAAAGAAAAATGTTGCCAGAAACAAAGCAGAAGTGTGAGGGGAAACTGAGCTCACAGACAGCTGCATGTGTTGGCTTTTAATAGCATGCAGCCTCTGCTCTAAAAAAAACCAATAAATAAAAAATAAAAGAAAATGTGTAACATGCTCATCAACTTAGCGGTGTCCACACATTTAATTCAGCTTCATAATCCTGTAGGTTTAGTTATTATCTACAGGGTTTGGCTTATTAGTTGTTATTATAGATGTGCTCCACATCTCAGTAATATTTATCTAGGATAAATGACAGGTTTTCAAACAGGTTAAGTGCCTCTATGCACCTAATTGGTTTAGATATTGCTTTTATTTTCTTCATCTCATATTTCATTATACTGAGTTTGAGCAAACCTTTAAGCTTGATGCAGACTACTTCATAACAATTGTCCATCTCACATCATACTGGCTAGGATACTTCTTGTTATTATTAATATTATATTTTTATTAATTATTATCATCTTTTTCTGTCTATATAATAACAATAGTATATTACAATATTTTATTAGTGTATATCACTATACTACTACTGAGCCAACTTAATAGTTAGGATCATCTTACTCAGCAAACAGATAATTTATAGTTCATCCAATCTGTACAAAATTTGCTTTTTCTCTGAACAGGTTTGTGCCTAGTTTTAGACTGGTCTTCTGTTTGCCTCATCTCAGATCCAACCTTCAGATTATTATATTTTATTTTGTATCCATCAGGGACTGTGAGTGAGCTGCAGTCTCACCCACCCTCCAGGATGGAAACATTTATCTTTTCACACACTTTCCTTGGCTGAACAATGACACAGCCTTAATCTACCTTATGCATCTCTCTTTTTTTTTTTATAGAAAAGGTCTTCATATGAATGATTTCCTTTTATTTATTTCATACAATCTGGGCATGATGGGTCATAAATGCACTGATTTTTGCAGCCACGGCCACTATCTCTATGTGACATAAAAGGGGATCGGTTAGATGCTGTTTTGTCACATGTCCTGAGGCTGATTTCACAATTATAGTGTTTTTTGAGAATGTTACATTTGGGACTTCTACAGTTAAAACAGTTTTACAAGCTCCTGTGTCCCAAAACATTTTTTAACGGCACACCTTTCACATATATTACAACTGTTGGCTTGTCTTCTGAACCTAACAGTAGTTGTTCTACATTGTAAACCTCCGCTTCATCTGTTTCACTTCCTTCCTCTCGTGCTAGTCATTCATCACTTTCCTGTTCCTGAATTACACTCCTGCAGTCTCGAGCAAAGTGCCCGTTTTTTTCCACAATTACAGCATTTAATCTCTCTTTTGTCCCTTCTTTGTCCTGCTTTTTACTTTCTTTTGACTTTTTTCCTCATATAGCTCTTTTTGCAAAGCGGCTTTTAAAGCATTTATTGAATCAGGGGTGCATTTGCCTTGCCAAGCTGGACAATATATTTTATGTGGATTTCTCCACCTTTTTGCACTGATTATTCCTGCATTTGAACAGTTTTTTCCTAACCACTCTTCATCTGCTGTTAATTTTACTTTAGCTTTAGAATTACCCATTTTGAACTAATTACGTCAGAACTGTGACACCTTCTCTGGCACAAAGGAGGGGGCAGGTGATCAATAACAGGCTTCTACTCACCCACTAGTTGAGAGAGCGGTTATTGATTTTACGTGATGACGCACAACCTTAGATTCCCACTCCAACCAGTTCGTGTGCGTACACAGGAAAACAGCTTTGAGGAGTAGTTCGACCGCTTATTGGGTCGTAAATGACAACTTACTCCTCTTAGTTAACACAATTAGAGCGCGCTTTTATAATTTTTACTGAGATTTTCCGTATTTTCGTTGTGCAACCTTCTACCTGTTCCGTTGCAGCCACTCCCAGAGCGACCGGAACTCGTTCCGTTCAGCTGCTACCCAGAGCAACCGGAACTTTTAATAGCGATTTCTAGAATCTCGCTCTTGCCTGTCGTCTTTAAGTCCCTCTTGGACTAAGATCTGTCGGCGCTAACCAGGTTTACACACTATTTTAAAGGAAAATCTCAATATCAACGTATTTTAGCGCTTGATGGAATGCAGTGTTTCATATTCACCTTACTGTGGCGCTGCGTTTTGAATTCGGTTCATCTGGTCCTGGCGCCGTGGGGCCTGTATAAGACGCTGACCGGAGATCGAATGGTCCCGGTTTTTCTCCTTTACTGTGCACAGGTTTTTTCCAGCGCAGGCAACACGACGTCAGGATCCGATGAAAACCGTCTGTGGACAACTAGACGTTAAAAATAACAGTCAGTTCTCCGGCTCGGAGGACCAATTAAATGTCAGGGGTTAAGACATTTGTTCACAAGTAAGAGAAATAAGACACTGCAGACCGACTCAGAGAGTATTAAGACATGCGCATGGGTGTGTGCCTCTCAGCAAAATCACACACACTCAGCGCAGGCTGGTTGCTTTATTTATAAGGCAAAATGGGTTACATAGTACTTCCTCTTTTAACCGAAAGGGAAAAGGCCAGACATTACCTAAGCTTATCTGACCTCTGCACACAAACTAAGAATAAAAACATAGAAGTATATCACACTTATCTGACATCACACACACTGGGTTAAAGAATACATACTTGTATACTTGTCAAACATCTCAGACACTAAAGTAAGGAATGCATTATGTTCTCTTTAACAATAAACTTGGTTATGTGAAAATATATGAACACTCGATTATAAGGCACACTTGATTATACTTGATTTCATAAAAATCCTCTCACAACTACCAAAGTGAACAACGCAGTCACTTTGTAAGACCAGACTGCCTAACCAATGCGCTGTCTGAATTGACCTACAAGAAAGTCTACAACTCAGTGCCTTATACATGGATCCTGGAATAGAACTAGAACTGTACAAGACTAGCAGAACCCTAAGAGCCTTCACCAGAAATTCAATATGGATGTGGTGAACAAAACCCTGAGACAGATTAATAATAAGACTGGCTACAGATACTGACTAGAGAATGGAGCCACCTCATGATCATCATTTACCTCAAATCTGTATGTCATGTTATGCTGTGGCAGGCAGGATGAAGAACCCAAACGCTTGACTCAGAGACAGAATAATTTACTAAGGGAGGTGGCTTTATTGCGGTAGCAAATCAATCCAAACATAAGAGCGCTAACCAAATCTCAGAAAACTAGAAACATGGCACTAAACTGAGAAAACTAGAAGAAGGAATCTTCAAGTCACATAAAAACACACTGAGGTTACAACAAAACAACTGACAGAGAGAAACACAGGACTTAAATACACAGGCAGGACAAAAAGATGACGGAGAACAGGTGGTGACACAGCAGGGACAAATCAGACCTAATTAGACAAAGGAAGTAAAGCAGAATACATTGACAAAGGACACAGACTATCAAAGTAAAACAGTAAGTATAACACAGAGACACAGACTTGACACGGAATAATAATAATAATGATAATATAGCCCTTTTCGAGACCCTCAAAGCGCTTTACAATTCCACTATTCATTCACTCTCACATTCACACACTGGTGGAGGCAGCTACAGTTGTAGCCACAGCTGCCCTGGGGCAGACTGACAGAAGCGAGGCTGCCCTCTGGCCAACACCAGTAGACAGTAGGTGAAGTGTGTTGCCCAAGGACACAATGACCAAGACAGACAGAGCTGGGGATCTAATCGGTAACCTTCTGGTTACAAGATGAGCTTCGTAACCCCATGAACCCCGGTCGCCCATAAAGACTGAGACACGACCGACTGGAAAGACACTGGGAATATGGAGGTAAGCGTGAATAGATGAGGAACACGAGAAAGGCAAAAAAACAGAAACCAAAATCCTAGAACTAAAAATATAACACAAGCAGGACACCTATCATTCTACAGCAATGAAATTGGAATGTTATTTACAGTGGAGAAGTGTAGTTAGACTGTAACAAAGAGAGGGAAAGTATTCAGAACTGAGGGGACTGCACAACAAGAAGGTAACATTGCAGCCATTGAGGACAGTTACAAGTACCTGGTAATCCCAAAGGTAAATGGGAAGCATGAAGAAGTCGATACGAAATATGCAACCAGTCCTGAAGAGTCTGCTGAATGGGAAGAACAAAATCCAGGCAATTAACACCTACTGGTCATCAGATACCCTGCCGCGATAATATATAGTACTAGTCGTAACCACAGTTACCTCAAGGTACTTTGGAGGTGGATCCAACAATGATCTATATAGGAAGAGAAACAGAGCAGAGATAGTCTTGAAGGAAGACTAAGTGTTATGGAGGTGAAGAGAGTGGGGTAATATTGATTCCTGTCACTACATATACGCTGCAGGCTGGATGTCAGTTAAAAGAGAAAGAGGAATTCTTTTATACAATAGATGATGTTAGTCTTGTCAAAACATTATAATTATATAATGTTATATTTAAAAAGTGCAATGATCCATGTCTGAGTAAACTGTCAACAACAATGTTAATAATAAGCATTAGACATAAACATAAAAATAAAGAAAATAAATTCTTCTCTGTTGTTTGCTTTCTTATTTTGTATTTTGAGATTGTATCTTCATATTGAAATCTAGAACTATGATTCCAGTTACTATTTTTTTGGAAGCCAGCTGTTTATTGATTTTTCTTTTTTAGTTTGGATATAGAAGGCAAGCCAAGTTTATTTATATAGCACAATTCAACAACAAGGTGATTCAAAGTGCTTTACAGAGACATTAAAAACAAAAACAAATAAAAAAGCATGATTTAAAATTGATTAAAAAAAACAGTAGATACAGTAGTTAAAATGTAAGTTTTGAAATTTAAGCTTAAAAGAGTGGATTTGGTGTTTTATTCAAATGCAGCTGAGAACAGGTGAGTCTTCAACCTGGATTTAAATAAACTGAGTGTTTCAGCTGATCTGAGGCTTTCTGGGAGTTTGTTCCAGATATATGGAGCATAAAAGCTGAATGCAGCTTCTCCGTGTCTGGTTCTCATCGTGGACTACAGGAGGAATGCTGACCCACATCCACCCATCCACATTAAGGGGACGGCTGTGAGCAGCTTCAAGTTCCTGGGAGTCCACATCTCCGAGGATCTCACCTGGACGACCAACTGCTCCAAGCTGGTCAAGAAGGCTCACCAGCGCCTCTTCTTCTTGAGGACTCTGAGGAAGAACCACCTGTCCTCAGACATCCTGGTGAACTTCTATCGTTGCACCATCGAGAGCATCCTGACCAACTGTATAACAGTCTGGTACGGGAACTGCTCTGCCTCGGACCGGAAGGCGTTGCAGAGGGTCGTGAAAACTGCCCAGCGCATCGCTGGAGCACCACTTCCTGCCATAAAAGACATCTACAGGAAGCGGTGTCTGAAAAGGGCTGGGAAAATCATCAAAGACCCCAGTCACCCATCACATGGACTCTTCACCCTCCTGCCCTCTGGGAGGCGCTACAGGAGCCTCCGGACTAAGACCACCAGGTACCGGAACAGCTTCTTCCCCACAGCTGTCAGACTCCTGAACTCTGCCTCCTGACATCTGACCCACGTTAACACATGGACTGAACATACACACACCCACAATGGACAACTGTACCCTCAAACACACAATAATAACATAGACTGAACCACCACTCACAACCACCAGCACTTTATATAGCCTCTGTAGAAACTATCTACACCCTCACTTATCTTAACTGCACTACTGTATAGCTCTGTGTAAATAATCATTCTGTACCTTCGATAATCTTTAATCCTACAACTTGCATAGTTCCCATTTCTGTATAGCTGTATATCTCAGATTCTGTAAAGTTTTTCATATTTATATCCTGTTCATAGCCTGTACATAGCTTGTACTCACTACAGCCTGTACATACTTAAAGTTATAGAATATTCACAACATACTTCATACCGTGTACATTATAACATACCATAATAGACCCATTTCTGTAATATACTCACATATCTATACTATTGCTAATATATATTGTAATATACATATATCACTAAAGCACTTCTGGATGGATGCAAACTGCATTTCGTTGCCCTGTACCTGTGCATGTGCAATGACAATAAAGTTTAATTCTATTCTATTCTATTCTGACTCTGGGAACTGATAAAAAACTGGATCCAGATGACCTGAGGGATCTGGAAGGTTCATACTGGGTCAGGAGGTCACTGATGTATTTTGGTCCTAAACCATTCAGAGCTTTATAGACCAGCATCAGGACTTTAAAGTCTATCCTCTGACGGACAGGCTGTCATGGCCCTGGGTCGTCGACCCAGTGTTTTGAGTTTATTGTTATTATTTTCCAGTGTCTGCTGTTTTGTATTTGTTCTTATGGTTTGAGTCGTGTGTTTAGTGTTTCTATCATCCCTACCTGTGTCCTTCCTCTGTGTTCTGTTCGTGTCTCCGAGTTGGTATTGTGAAACAGTCTGTGAGTTTCCTATTTTACTTTGTAGGTTTGTGTCTCGTTATGCCCATTAGTTCCAGCTGTGCCATTTCCTAATTACCTGGTGTGTGTATTTATACTGCGAGTCTGCCTGTGCTCCTCGTCGCGTCGTCTGCATTTCTCGGTATCATTTTGGTATAGCGCCGTGTCTCTCTGTTCCTCGCTTTGTGGCCTCTGTTTGTGTTAGTTTTCCCAGTTTAGGTTTATGTTTAAATCTCCACCTGCATCTCCACTGCCATCTGCATCTTGGGTCCTCTTTCATTCCACCACACGACTGCTGCCCAGCCGTGACACAGGCAGCCAGTGTAAAGACCTCAGAGCTGGACTGATGTGGTCCACATTTTTGGTCTTAGTGAGGACTCGAGCAGCAGAGTTCTGAATGAGCTGTAGTTGTCTGACTGATTTTTTAGGTAGACCTGTAAAGATGCTGTTACAGTAATCAAGCCTACTAAAGATGAATGCATGGACTAGTTTTTCCAGGTCCTGTTGAGACATTAGATCTTTTATCCTTGAAATATTCTTGAGGTGATAGTAAGCTGACTTTGTTATTGTCTTTGTTGTGATATTTTGATACCATGGTAGCATTTGCTGAGTATTGTTTTTGATGATATTATACAAAGGACCCTGTCTCTGCAATGCCCTTTGTTTGAACCTCATCTCCTCTTGCTGTGTCAACTGAAGATTTTATGGTGTGAAAGTAGATACTAAGGTTTGAGGGAAAACACCAACAAATCACTCTTTTACTTATCATTCCCTTGCAGAAGATGTTTATGTGAAGACCATCTGGGTTGTGTCAGAACTCACGGATGTAGGAGACCTCTGTATAAGATTTATAGGCCTTGTGAATGCATCTTTATTGCCCTTGCTGAACAAAGGATTCCAACTGTCGAAGGACACCACCCCACCCAGTGGGCAGGGTTTGAACTGAAACTTGTTGTCTGCCTTAAAAAACTGCTGCACAAAGAATAAACTTTGAGTTAGTTTGGGATGACAATTTAGAACAGTCTCCGCGTCTTTTTGTTCTTCCAAACTGCTCCCGGTACTCCGGCCGGTGCTGTAATTAACCGTTGATCATACTTGAGAATAGTTTAATTGTTATACAGTGGGGCAAAAAAGTATTTAGTCAGCCACCGATTGTGCAAGTTCCCCCACTTAAAATGATGACAGAGGTCAGTAATTTGCACCAGAGGTACACTTCAACTGTGAGAGACAGAATGTGAAAGAAAAATCCATGAATCCACATGGTAGGATTTGTAAAGAATTTATTCGTAAATCAGGGTGGAAAATAAGTATTTGGTCAATAACAAAAATACAACTCAATACTTTGTAACATAACCTTTGTTGGCAATAACAGCGGTCAAACGTTTACTATAGGTCTTTACCAGGTTTGCACACACAGTAGCTGGTATTTTGGCCCATTCCTCCATGCAGATCTTCTCGAGAGCAGTGATGTTTTGGGGCTGTCGCCGAGCAACACGGACTTTCAACTCCCGCCACAGATTTTCTATGGGGTTGAGGTCTGGAGACTGGCTAGGCCACTCCAGGACGTTCAAATGCTTCTTATGGAGCCACTCCTTTGTTGCCCGGGCGGTGTGTTTTGGATCATTGTCATGTTGGAAGACCCAGCCTCGTTTCATCTTCAAAGTTCTCACTGATGGAAGGAGGTTTTGGCTCAAAATCTCACGATACATGGCCCCATTCATTCTGTCCTTAACACGGATCAGTCGTCCTGTCCCCTTGGCAGAAAAACAGCCCCATAGCATGATGTTTCCACCCCCATGCTTCACAGTAGGTATGGTGTTCTTGGGATGCAACTCGGTATTCTTCTTCCTCCAAACACGACGAGTTGAGTTTATACCAAAAAGTTCTACTTTGGTTTCATCTGACCACATCACATTCTCCCAATCCTCTGCTGTATCATCCATGTGCTCTCTGGCAAACTTCAGACGGGCCTGGACATGCACTGGCTTCAGCAGCGGAACACATCTGGCACTGCGGGATTTGATTCCCTGCCGTTGTAGTGTGTTACTGATGGTGACCTTTGTTACTTTGGTCCCAGCTCTCTGCAGGTCATTCACCAGGTCCCCCCGTGTGGTTCTGGGATCTTTGCTCACCGTTCTCATGATCATTTTGACCCCACGGGATGAGATCTTGCGTGGAGCCCCAGATCGAGGGAGATTATCAGTGGTCTTGTATGTCTTCCATTTTCTGATGATTGCTCCCACAGTTGATTTTTTCACACCAAGCTGCTTGCCTATTGTAGATTCACTCTTCCCAGTCTGGTGCAGGTCTACAATACTTTTCCTGGTGTCCTTCGAAAGCTCTTTGGTCTTGGCCATGGCGGAGTTTGGAGTCTGACTGTTTGAGGCTGTGGACAGGTGTCTTTTATACAGATGATGAGTTCAAACAGGTGCCATTCATACAGGTAACGAGTGGGGGACAGAAAAGCTTCTTACAGAAGATGTTACAGGTCTGTGAGAGCCAGAGATTTTCCTTGTTTGAGGTGACCAAATACTTATTTTCCACCCTAATTTACGAATAAATTCTTTACAAATCCTACCATGTGGATTCATGGATTTTTTTTTCACATTCTGTCTCTCACAGTTGAAGTGTACCTCTGGTGCAAATTACTGACCTCTGTCATCATTTTAAGTGGGGGAACTTGCACAATCGGTGGCTGACTAAATACTTTTTTGCCCCACTGTAGGTTAAAGGATGAACTCTGATGATGAAAGCCCACGCCTCAGAGAAACCCGGAATGGAGTTTCTTACAGTCTTACTCTGTTTTTCTAAGTTTAGGTCTGCATCCATCACTATACCCAAATTTCTCGCCTGGTTTGTGGTTTTTAGGTGTATAGATTGAAGTTCTCTGTTGACCTGTAATCATTTTTCTTTGGCTCCAAAGACTATTACTTCAGTTTTATTTTTGTTTAGCTGGAGAAAATTGTAGTAAAATAACACAACGTCTTATTCCATTCAACTTCTTTCTTAATATCAAGCTTTTACTACTACACTAGTAAGTACTAAATAGAAAGTTACTAATTAATGATGATGGACTTTAGAGCCAGTATATAGCTTTAATTCTTACATGTTTTTAAATAATGTAATTTAATGCAATCAGACATTACAAACACACCACCAACTGAATAAATACACAAAATGTGATAAGTATGATTTAACCCTTGGATGCACAACCTACCAGTACCTACACTCTTCCACGAGTGGGGTCAAAAATGACCCCAAATAGAAACAATGCATTTTTCTATAAACTCTGTTGTTATTCTTCAAAATCTTTAAAACAAAGAGTTGTTATATTTTCATATTTGAGGTATTCCTCATAAAACATGTTTGTGACATGAGGCCCTTTGCATTTTTATTTATTTTTTCATTAATTTTAAGAAATTGCAGTTTTTGTATCACTTGTATCACGTTTGTATGCTTGCTCGGTATATACTGCAGAAGCTGGGCCTTCCTTCTGAAAGGCACAAGTTGTTCATCCACTGTAACATAATCACTGAGGATGAATTTCTGCCTGCAGTTGACCAGCAACAGGCCCCATATGTAGCTGAAAGCTGCCATGTGGTTTGTTTTCAGTCCATAGGCTCTGGTCCTCTTGTCAAGTGCAAGAAACTGTGAATATCTTTAAATCTTTGAATTGACATAGTGGCCTTGTACCATGGGTTATGCAGAGGACTCCCAAAAAACATAAATGCACATAAATGGTCCACAGGTGCGCATTTGCTGTCAAAATAAAAGACGCGCACCAGATAAGAAGTTGGGACGCTCGTATGCGTACATTAGATGTTCTGGAGGAGGACAGACATTTGTTCAGAACTCTTAAAGATGTTGAAGAAGCAAGCTCCGTAAGCAATTACTTTGGTGTTCCTCCACCGCAAAAGAAGCGCCTATTCTCTGAATTTCCGGGAATACTTTTATTTTGACAGCGAATGCACACTTGCGAACCAATTATGTGCAGCCCTGACTATAAATCATGTATGTTACTGTGTAAAAATTAATTCTAAATCCATCATAAGTGTAAGTGGGACAGTCAGAGTTGCTAAGAATGAAAGTTCCAAAAAAAAAATTCCATAGGAACTGCTTGGGTTCATTTTTGACCCCACTTGTGGAAGAGTGGGGTAGTGATACAAAAACTGCATTTTTTTTAATTAATGAAAAAATTAACAAAAATGCAAATGGCCTCATGTTACAAACATATTTTATGAGGAATACCTGGAATATGAATATATTACAACTTTGCATTTTAAAGATTTTGAAGAAAAACAACCCCTGGGGTCATTTTTGACCCCACGTGTGCATCTAAGGGTTAATTGTGATTCTAACGTATTGTGTTTATTTATTTCATTTAATGTGTTCTATCTGCAAAACAAGTGATCCAGGAACAAAATAAAAGGAAATTGACTCTTTATAACCTACTTTGACACCATCATTTCAAAGTATATAAATGTTTAAAATGAGGTGACTGTATGAAACAGGTAAGCTGAAACAACACTTTTTATTTTATTATAAAATTAATGATATGAAAATGAATATTTACACTAACTACTCTGCATCACCTCTCCAAACGTTTTAATCTGGTAGTTAGTTGTACACCTGAGTGAGGCGAGTGAATGATGGCCGACAGTCAACATATTACACAGCTTGAATACTTATGTTATATTATGATGTAACTGAAGAACAAGAAAAAGCAGGTCACAGAAATACTGAAAGCTTTACTTGAAGTTGGTCAAGATGATAATTAAAAAGAAAAAAAAGTCACAATAGACACAAAACAAAAAGTGCATATTGTACAAAATCTTAACTGATTTCATTTTACCTACTACAGAGAGTAGATTACAAGACATTTTAAGTGTGACATTTCTGAAAGCCATATTTCTTAATTTAAGAGCACATTGTGTAGAATAAAATGTATCCAGTTGATTTTATTTTTAATTAGTTATTTTCTCATTGGAACAACAACTGTGTATTAATGTAATATTTTAAAATGATATTTTAATATTGTGTTATAGGATACGATAACACGTTACTGTCTAATTGTTCTAGTTCCATTGATTTGTAGAGCTTTGTTTGCCATTCCTTCTATGTCCACTAGTTTACTTAATTTGCCAACTACTAACTAACTAACTTTTACTAACTATTATTATGCTGTAATAATATGCTATAATTTTTAGAGGAAAATGTTACTGATTCTGTTGTTATTAGGCTGTGTGGCAGGCCGGACAAAATATGCAGATCAAAAATAAGGAAACTAAACTGCAAATTTTCTACCACAAAACTGGGAGGAGCACAGCTATAAGGGAGAACACAACAATTTTCATAGCGGAATGCAGATGTCATACAAGTATTTTCCTCATTTGTGTCTGTAGACTGTAGAATCAAAGCAATCCACTTCCTCTTCTCCTATAAATGGGCTGGTCGCTCCGGAGAACACACTGACCAGCTGGCTGCTCTTGATTCTATTATGGAGACAATTTAAATTTAAATTCTAAATTAAGTATGCTGCAGCAGTATATTAAAATTGCAAATAGAAGGTCACCTTTTTCTTATAATCAAGCACAAACATTGTTCATTTGTTGATTATATGTATGTTTTCGTTTAACCTAATTACAACTGAAAATCTCTAAAAAAAAAAAAATTAACGAACTCATGCAGCTTTGTGAAGCAAACCAAAGCAGGTCGAGTGACTCATTGAAATATGGAAGCCTATATAGAAACTGTATGTAAGGGGGGGAAAGTACAATTCTAATAAGTTTGAAATCCACTTTTTCAAATTCAAAGAGATTTCAAAGCTGTTCCTGGCTGATGATCCAACACTACTTTATCAGTGGTCACAGTGATGTGGTCATAGAGGCCAGCTCGTTGTGACAGTTGTTTTTTAGTTGTTGTTGTTTTGTGTATTTGTTTAAATTTATATTGTCTTTTCAAATCCAGCTTGTGTTTACTGCAATGACAGTGTGTTTGTGTGTTTGAGACCACTGTCATGCTGAAAAAAGAAAGAAAAGAAAAAATAATAATTATTTTCCAATCAAATTCACACACAGAAAACACTTTTTGTTTGTTTGTTTGTTTTATTCTTTACTGGCCAAGCTAATTTTTGACAGATTATGATATAAATGAATACATGTCTCAAAATTATTTTTTTAAACACTGATTGTCTGTGTTACGGCCGGGACCGTTTCAGACGAGTGACAGGACTCAAACGCAAGACGCCGAACAGCTCGTAAATATATTTTAAGAATAATGTTTAATGTGCACACAAAATATTCATAAACAAAAGGTGAGCGTAGACGTTAACTAAATAATGATCTGGTCCGGGTCCGGGGATTGGACTGGAAAGCAAGTCACAAAAGGTCCAGGGAAAGGTCGGGGTCACTGTAACAGAATGCAAATGTTCAAAACATAGATAAGGAGGCATATGAATATGTTATTTGGCTCAAAATCCTCCTTCGTACTGTGTACTTGCCAACGGAGGTCGGAGATAACATAGAGGGGGAGTAATCCGGGTGTGTAAATCCAAAAACTCCTGGCGTGGAGGCAGAGAGGCAGGTAGGTAGTTTTGGTGGTAGCCTGAGGGACTGCCAGAAGGTCCAGCATCCAAGTAGAAGCTCTTCGCCAGAGGTTTAACAGTTAGGTGTAGCTGAAAAAGGGAGGCGCACAAAAAACAAACATACAGTGAAGCAAAAGTGATTCACAAAAAAACACGTAAGGAAATTATGGTGGTGGCCTGCACTGACTGATGTTTAGCAGAGAATCTGGCGAAGAGAGATTGAGAACGCTGGCCTTATGAGTCCCCCGGCTAATTACCCACAGATGTCAACGATCAGCAAAAACACTGAGGCCCCTCCCAGGGGTGGAGACGCCGGCTCGGAGGGAGACACACTGGCACACACCCGGACCATGACAGTACCCCCCCCTCAAGGGACGCCACCCGGCGGCCGACCAGCACCCGCCCCACGACGTGACCTAAGAAAATCAGAAACCATCACAGAGTCAAGCATCAAAGAACGAGGAACCCAAGAACGCTCCTCCGGCCCATAACCCTCCCAGTCCACCAAAAACTGCAGCCCCCTACCCCGCCGCCGCACATCCAGAATGCGCCGGACAGAAAACGCAGGATGCCCGTCAATGAGCCGGGCGGGAGGCGGGGGCACCGGAGGCGGGCACAGATGACTAGACACCACCGGCTTCACCTGAGAAACGTGAAAGACCGGGTGAACCCTCAAGGCAGCAGGCAAACGGAGCTTGACAGCCGAAGGGCTGAGGACCCTGTCCACAGAATAGGGGCCGATGTAACGAGGAGACAACTTGCGGGAGGATGCCCTGAGAGGGATGTCTTTCGCAGCGAGCCACACCTTCTGTCCAGGTGAGTAAACAGGCGCAGGAGACCGGCGACGGTCGGCACAGCTACGTTGGCGAGCCACAGCTCGCAACAGCGCCTCCCGCGTACGAGACCAGACCCGACGGCAGCGCTGTAGATGATGCTGGACCGAGGGGACAGCAAGATCAGCCTCCTCCACCGGAAACAGGGGCGGCTGATAACCCAAAGAGGCCTCAAAAGGTGACAACCCAGTAGCAGACGAAACCAAGGAGTTGTGGGCATATTCCACCCACGGCAGATACGAGGCCCAAGTCGCAGGGTTATGACAGGTCACACAACGGAGCGCGGCCTCCAGCTCCTGATTTAAACGTTCCGTCTGGCCGTTCGTCTGAGGATGGTAACCAGAGCTCAGACAAGGCCTGGCCCCCAAAGCAGCGCAAAAAGAACCCCAAACCTGGGACGAGAACTGCGGACCCCTGTCCGAAACTATTTCCACAGGAATGCCATGAAGCCGAAAAACATGGTCCAACAACAACGTAGACGTCTCAGCCGCAGTGGGCAACTTCTCCAAAGCGACGAAATGAGCAGCCTTAGAAAACCGATCCACGACCGAGAGAATAGTGGTCTTCCCAGCCGAAACCGGGAGTCCCGTAACAAAATCCAGGGCGATGTGGGACCAAGGGCGATGAGGCGTAGACAACGGCTGCAACAGCCCAGCAGGACGGTGAGTACGCGACTTACACCTGGCACACACAGGGCACGCAGCCACATACTCCCGAACATCTTTATCCAGAGTGGCCCACCAAAAATGTCTCTTAACCATAGA
The DNA here is from genome assembly GCF_963969265.1 of Rhamphochromis sp. 'chilingali'. Classification (NCBI taxonomy): domain Eukaryota; kingdom Metazoa; phylum Chordata; class Actinopteri; order Cichliformes; family Cichlidae; genus Rhamphochromis; species Rhamphochromis sp. 'chilingali'. The sequence continues at coordinate 51,636,443 of NC_137929.1, read as the reverse complement.
AGTCGTCCTGCCCCTGCCCGGGTGACACGCAAACCTCGAAGCGTGCACCCATTCCAGTACCTTGGAGCGAGCAGCCGCGGGAACAAAACGCCGGTTAGGCGGTCCCGTGCCCGGATCCGGTTCCGTCCGGAGGCCCCGGTCGATGGCGTCCTCCACCTCCCAGGTAATAGCTCCCACCGTACAGCCGGCCGGAAGAATGGTGGAAAACTCCGCCGGACCCGTGTCAGAGTCAAACTGCCGAGAGAGGGCATCCGGTTTGGTGTTTCTGGAACCCGGGCGATAAGAAATGGAAAAGTTAAAACGTGCGAAAAACAGCGACCAACGAGCTTGACGTGCATTCAACCTCTTCGCACCGCGCAGGTACGTCAAGTTCTTATGATCCGTCCACACCAGGAACGGTAGCGCCGCGCCTTCCAGATGATGACGCCACTCCTCCAACGCCAACTTAACGGCAAGCAGCTCCCGGTCCCCCACATCATAGTTCCGTTCCGCTGGTGAAAGCCGCCGAGAGAAAAAGGCGCACGGCCGCAGCTTAGAGGAGGGGCCGGCACGTTGTGAAAGCACAGCCCCCACCCCCACATCAGAAGCATCCACCTCCACAATAAAAGCCTTAGACGGATCGGGTTGAGCGAGGATGGGCGCAGTAGAAAACAGATGTTTCAGCTCCGTGAATGCGCTGTCAGCTTCGGCGGACCAGCCGAACGGAAGCTTCGTAGAGGTAAGGCGTGTAAGCGGAGCCGCCACTAGACTGTAGTTCCTTATAAACCGACGATAGAAATTCGCAAATCCCAAAAACCCCTGGAGTTGCTTGCGAGTAGAAGGCACAGGCCAGTCAGTGACCGCCTTCACCTTAGCTGGATCCGTCTTCACCTGCCCCCCTGCCAAGATGTATCCCAGGAAAGAGACCGATGTCAAATGAAACTCACATTTCTCAGCCTTGGCATACAGTCTGTTTTCCAAGAGGCGTTGAAGGACAGCACGGACATGTGAATGATGCTCAGCCAAAGACTTAGAAAAAATAAGAATGTCATCTAAATAGACGAACACAAAACGGTCGAGGAAATCCCGCAGGACGTCATTTATTAGGGCCTGAAACACCGCTGGAGCGTTCGTTAAACCGAAAGGCATAACGAGATACTCGAAATGACCCAGGGGGGTGTTAAACGCGGTCTTCCACTCGTCTCCCTGACGGACTCGCACCAAATGATAAGCATTGCGAAGATCTAACTTAGTGAACACCGTGGCACCCTGTAGCGATTCAACAGCGGAGCTAATGAGTGGCAAGGGATACTTATTTTTAACAGTGACGTCATTCAAGCCCCTGAAATCAATACACGGCCGAAGAGACCCATCCTTCTTGTCTACAAAAAAAAACCCCGCCGCCACGGGGGACGAAGACGGACGGATTAACCCAGCCGCTAATGAATCCCTAATATACTCCTCCATCGCAGCACGTTCAGGCCTAGAGATACTATATAACCGGCTCTTGGGCAGGGACGCTCCGGGGAGCAAATCAATCGCACAGTCATAAGGGCGATGGGGCGGTAGGGACTGCGCTTTGATCTTACTGAATACCTCCCGCAAATCATGATACTCAGGCGGCACCCCTGAGAGATCGGGGACATATTCGTCAGTCCCCGTAGCCTCCCCCGGGCCGGGAAAACGGGCGGAAGTCAGACAATTGGAGTGGCAAAAAGGGCTCCAGCTGACAACCCTTTGCCCCTCCCAATCCAAGTGCGGATTGTGCAAGCACAGCCAGGGATAACCCAAAGTGAGCGGAGTATCAGGTGAATCGAGGACAAAAAAGGTGAGTTTTTCCCTATGATTCCCCGAAGTGCACAGTGACACTGGACCAGTGCGAAAAGAAATTCTAGTGAAAACCTGGTTATTAATCGCTCTAACTGGAATGGGCGGCTCAAGGCGCACGAGCGGAACGCCTAATCGTTCAGCGAGATCGAGACTGATTAAATTCTGTTCAGAACCAGAATCTAATAAGGCTGTGCACGAATGAGTACTCTGTAGCATCTCCAAGGTGACAGGGAGTTGTAAACGGGGTTTCTGACCAGAATTCGAACCGCCCACCCGTATCCCCGATTCTACCGGCGGGCGACACCTTTTCCCTCCTTCGGGCATGCAGCAATCAAGTGTTCCAGCGAGCCACAGTAAAAACAGGCATGAGCCCGACGCCGCCGCTCCCTCTCCTCCGGTGTCAACCGTGACCGGCCAATCTGCATAGGCTCCGGCTCGGGATCAGTGACGTAAGCCGAGGCGACAAACTCATGCGAGTCCACAGTCGGAGGCGGCGACGGTGACGTACCCGGAAACGAGCGCGGTAAACGGCGCTGGGATTTGTAGTTCCTGTCCCTCTCCCTGTCACGCAACCTGTTGTCAATGCGAAGGGAGAGGGACGCCAGTTCCTCAAAAGATTTTGGCTCATCACGGGAGGCAAGCTGGTCTTTCATACCCTCGTTCAATGCCCGGAAAAACACCCCACGCAGAGCGTCGTCAGGCCAACCGGTTTCGGCGGCAGCAGTACGAAAATCAATCAAAAAATCAGCAACCCTCTGACGGCCCTGGCGAAGATCCAGCAGCCTCTGCGCAGAACTACCCTCAGAAATGGGGTGCGCAAACGTTTTCTGGAATTCCCCCAAAAACACCTCATAAGAACAGGTTAACAAAGGATTCTTCGATAGATACGCCTCCGCCCATTTAAGTGCACGATTACGCAGTTTACCCACCAAATAAGATATCTTATTAGAATCCGCAACAAATGTGCGCGGAGAACGACCGAAAACAAGGTCAACCTGAAGCAAAAACCCGCTACAACTCCCTGGATCCCCTGAGAATGGTTCGGGCTCCGGGGACGTAGCATCACGGAAAGCTGATGTAGGTGGAGATGCAACGGCAACAGGTTGAGGCAGAGGAGCTGGTGTACCGGAGTCTTGGCCCGCGGGGCCCGAGGCGGAACCAGCAGCAGTAGAAATATCAGTTTGTAGAGCCTGGAGGGTCTCCAGTATTTTACTTTGACCATCTCTAAGAGTCTGCTGCTGGGCTAACAGGAACTGAATAGATTGTTCATGACTTCCTAATATCGCCCCCTGCCTCTGAATGGCTGACCGTTCCGCGTCTGCTGAGTCCATAACTGCTGGCCAGATTCTACTGTTACGGCCGGGACCGTTTCAGACGAGTGACAGGACTCAAACGCAAGACGCCGAACAGCTCGTAAATATATTTTAAGAATAATGTTTAATGTGCACACAAAATATTCATAAACAAAAGGTGAGCGTAGACGTTAACTAAATAATGATCTGGTCCGGGTCCGGGGATTGGACTGGAAAGCAAGTCACAAAAGGTCCAGGGAAAGGTCGGGGTCACTGTAACAGAATGCAAATGTTCAAAACATAGATAAGGAGGCATATGAATATGTTATTTGGCTCAAAATCCTCCTTCGTACTGTGTACTTGCCAACGGAGGTCGGAGATAACATAGAGGGGGAGTAATCCGGGTGTGTAAATCCAAAAACTCCTGGCGTGGAGGCAGAGAGGCAGGTAGGTAGTTTTGGTGGTAGCCTGAGGGACTGCCAGAAGGTCCAGCATCCAAGTAGAAGCTCTTCGCCAGAGGTTTAACAGTTAGGTGTAGCTGAAAAAGGGAGGCGCACAAAAAACAAACATACAGTGAAGCAAAAGTGATTCACAAAAAAACACGTAAGGAAATTATGGTGGTGGCCTGCACTGACTGATGTTTAGCAGAGAATCTGGCGAAGAGAGATTGAGAACGCTGGCCTTATGAGTCCCCCGGCTAATTACCCACAGATGTCAACGATCAGCAAAAACACTGAGGCCCCTCCCAGGGGTGGAGACGCCGGCTCGGAGGGAGACACACTGGCACACACCCGGACCATGACAGTCTGTCTGCATTTTACACTACACTTTCATTACACTTCATCATTAATGTAATTCACTTGATACTTGAGACAATACTTAATTTTTATTTAGCATATATTTGAAGAAAATAATAATTTAAAAACTGTTCTGCTCTAACATATTTTGGTGCATCTAGAAGAACAAGTTGTGGGAAAAAATAAGCTGCTAGATTTAAAATAGATTTAAAATTATAGTATGTACAAAATAGTAACCAATGTGGCTGGCCCACCTTGGTTACTTTTAAAATTCACTACTCATATGTCAACACTTCTCTTATTACAAATAAATCAAGTGTGCACATTTAGTCTTTTTATATTTATTTGTGACCTGCAAACCACCTTTAGAAACGTCACTGCGGCGACTCACATATTTGTTTCTGTCTGTGGGTTTCTCATGTGGTTTTTATCTAAGATGTCGAGAAAGCTCAATGTGTGATCAGCATCACACCAATGCACTGTTTAAAGAGTAACTTTCAAGGTTCCATAAATATCAAAATGCAAAAGTCAGTGGTTTCTTTTTTTTTCTAACCTAGTTAACTCTTTGAGTAGTCCTTAACTGAACTCCTAACCTTAGCCCTCTTCAATAATAATAGAAGATGTTTAGCTCAGGTTTATTATTCTTCAAAGTTTTGGCACTAGCAAGTTGTCAAAGCTTTTTCTTACTATAGCTTTTTAAGCAGTTAAGGGTGTTAGATCTTTTGTGTTTGTCAATGATGGGTAAATTACCTTTCATCATTCTTGGTTTTGTGATGACAGCATATGTCGCCTGGGTTGACTCCACCTCACTGGCCTCTGCAGACATTAAAACATAGAGCCGAAAAACATAGACAGAAAATTGTTATGGAAAATGTGCTTGTCACAATATTAATTATTTTGATGAGTTTTTATAAGGCTAACTATTGCATTTACTGGTCATTACAGGACAAGGTCAGATTTCAAATATTACAAAATACAAAAACAAACAGATGAGAACAGTTCATACCTACATATACTTAGTATTTGTCCTTACCTGTGTGTGGGGACGAGGAAGACTGGAGGTTAACAGTTTTATATATATATATATATATATATATATATATATATATATATATATATATATATATATATATACCAGACTAACTGGTTATTACTGGTATGAATATTTAGTCAAAACTACTTAAGCTTACTTTGCGTCAGTGGCATTTCTTCAGTGTGACCTAGGATTTTTTTGTTGATATTTCAGCCAATAAAGGAGGCCTGCCAGTAGCAGCAGTAGAACCATCATAGAAACACCGACACCAAGGTATAGGTGAAAATAACTGTCTTCAGTTTGAGCACGAGTTTCCAGGCTTCTAACAATTAGCCAGCTCTCTGCTGATTCTCCAGTATCAGAGATGCTACATTTGTAGACTCCTTCATCAGATTTGGAAACAGTGGGGTTCATCATGCTTCCTGTTGGACTATGACCAATGGAGATGCCACTTTTATAGAAATCAGCAGTGAAGTTAGATTTTTTGTCCTTTTTTCTACAGTGTAAGGCCATGTTATCTCCCTCCGTTACAGGATTCACAGGGCTGTCCAGGATCACAGGACCACCTAAATGGCACATGATTTGTTAACATATAAAAGTTTCACCTACTACAGACAGTAGATTATTTATCATTTTGATTAAATTGTTGTGTAAAACATATCACATGTACCCGAATCAGAGTGCACAGAAATTTGTGTCGTTATGCTGTGTTTATAATGAGGACGTTTTTGTTTGTTTTTTCTATCAGGAAAAAATATCATATTACGTGCTTGGCTAAATGTGCAATTTCAAAACATATTGACTTACAAAGTCTGCGAAGTTTAAATGAGAAGGTGTAATTCCCTCTTTACATACCAGTTACAGTGATGTTGACTGTGTTGGTTGTTTGTATTCCTGCTATTTCACACCAGTATTCTCCACTGTCACTTGATGGATATGCATTACTAATATTGCAAGGTCCAGTAGATGTTTCCCAGGTAGACGCACATGGTCTAACATGTCCCTTTGTCTTTTTCATCACTCTCCATCCAGTCAGTCCATTCAGTCCTTCACAGCTAATTGAAATTGACTCTAGTTCAAAGAATTGCTGTCTATTTGGAACAACCTGAGGAAAAGCTGAATCTAAGACAGAAATCAAAGGATAAATTGAAGATGATGAAAAAAATTACCATGACAAACATTTTTGAATTTGAGAAAATATAGCTGGAGGAAAATTTGGGAAAAGTTTGTTAGGTTAACTGGCAAAAGGTCAGTGACATGTTTGGGTATTTAGAAAAGAAAATTTTGGAGAGACAACGTTTCTCAGAAGTACAGATGGGTAGGCGTTCACCAATCTATGAAAAAAAATGTTCCTACACAAATTGTGGAACAAATTAATAATGTTACTCAGTGTAAAATTATGAAGACTTTGAATATGTTACCATCTACTGTACATAATATAATCAAAAGAGTCAAAGAATGTGGAGAAATTTCTGTGTCCAAAGTACAAGGTGAAAAATGAATACTGGATCCCTGTCATCTTTAAGCATGACCTGTTCCTAAAATCACCGTTCAAAGAATAAGACATATGTGAACATGATTGACAAACATATCCATCTTTTTTCAACAAAGGCTGATTTAAAATCACCTCAGAGTATAAAACCAGTCTGTGGTCTGACAAATTTAAATTAGAAATCATTTTTTTAAAACCTGGATGGCACATCCTTTAAGCTAAAGAAAAGAGGAACCAGCCAGCTTGCTATCAGCATTCAGTTTAAAATCCTGCACCTTTGATGGTATGGGGCTGCATTAGTGCCTACAAACTGCCACCTTGCACATCTGAAAAGGCACCATCAGTGCTGAAATGTATATACTGCTTTTACATGACTATATGCTCCCATCCAAAAAATGTCTTTTACAGGGAAGGTGTTGCATATTTGGGTAAGATAATAATAAAACTGCATCCTGCATCTTTTGCAACAGCATGGCTTCAAAATAGAAGATTTTAGGTTGTGAATAGACCTGCCTTCAATTAAGATCTTTCATCATCTGAAAACATTTGGTACATCATGAAATGGAAAATATACAGATACATATCAGATAAGAATAAGAAATATTCTTCTGTCAAAAGTCCAGTAACGGATCTCCTCAGTTCCCAGACATTAAGACATTATTAGACTATTGTTAATAAGAAAGGGGATGCTACACAGTCGGGAACATCTATTTTGAAATGGATTGTTGATGTCAAATTTACAATGAGTTAATGTTTTCCTTTGGTTTAATCATTTGAAAGGCTATGCGTATAATATGTTAGTATGAGAATTTATTATTTTTTCCTTAGAAATAAGGCTGTACTATATTTTTGCTGTGAATACATCTCCGCAAGCATTTAACTACGTACCATGTCTTTGAAAATCTCCAAAGTCAACTGTTGTCACCAGCAGCAACAGCATATTCATCACTGCAAAAATGAAGAAACATAATGATTTGCATAGATGTTATATTTTTAATATTTTCTTTTAATTTGTTTTAAATATATACATATTTTTCTCATTACTCCCATGCACATGTTTTCGGAATGACTGACTAAATAACTTATTGTAGACAGAGAAACTCAGTACTCACACAGTCTGATGCCTTGAGTTCTGACCTCCATGTTGTCTTGTTGCTGACTGTGTGAGTGTCAGAGTGAAAGAAAGTCTTTTGTTCATAGGAACTTCCTCTTCCTGTGTTTCTTGTGGTGATTGAGAGAGCAACAGGTCTTCCTTTCCGAGAAACCCTTCTAACAGATATATATTCCTAATTATATAATATAAGAAGTAAAAAAATAAGGTTTGTGTGTGTGTGTGTGTGTGTGTGTGTGTGTGTGTGTGTGTGTGTGTGTGTGTGTGTGTGTGTGTGTGTGTGTGTGTAAGATATAGGCATACAGAAGACAGCAGATCTTTTGTATATACACACACACACACACCACACACACATACAGGGAGTGCAGAATTATTAGGCAAATGAGTATTTTGTCCACATCATCCTCTTCATGCATGTTGTCTTACTCCAAGCTGTATAGGCTCGAAAGCCTACTACCAGTTAAACATATTAGGTGATGTGCATCTCTGTAATGAGAAAGGGTGTGGTCTAATGACATCAACACCCTATATCAGGTGTGCATAATTATTAGGCAACGTCCTTTCCTTTGGCAAAATGGGTCAAAAGAAGGACTTGACAGGCTCAGAAAAGTCAAAAATAGTGAGATATCTTGCAGAGGGATGCAGCAGTCTCAAAATTGCAAAGCTTCTGAAGCGTGATCATCGAACAATCAAGCGTTTCATTCAAAATAGTCAACAGGGTCGCAAGAAGCGTGTGGAAAAACCAAGGCGCCAAATAACTGGCCATGAACTGAGAAAAGTCAAGCGTGCAGCTGCCAAGATGCCACTTGCCACCAGTTTGGCCATATTTCAGAGCTGCAACATCACTGGAGTGCCCAAAAGCACAAGGTGTGCAATACTCAGAGACATGGCCAAAGTAAGAAAGGCTGAAAGACGACCACCACTGAACAAGACACAAAAGCTGAAACGTCAAGACTGGGCCAAGAAATATCTCAAGACTGGTTTTTCTAAGGTTTTATGGACTGATGAAATAAGAGTGAGTCTTGATGGGCCAGATGGATGGACCCGTGGCTGGATTGGTAAAGGGCAGAGAGCTCCAGTCCGACTCAGACGCCAGCAAGGTGGAGGTGGAGTACTGGTTTGGGCTGGTATCATCAAAGATGAGCTTGTGGGGCCTTTTCAGGTTGAGGATGGAGTCAAGCTCAACTCCCAGTCCTACTGCCAGTTTCTGGAAGACACCTTCTTCAAGCAGTGGTACAGGAAGAAGTCTGCATCCTTCAAGAAAAACATGATTTTCATGCAGGACAATGCTCCATCACACGCGTCCAAGTACTCCACAGCGTGGCTGGCAAGAAAGAGTATAAAAGAAGAAAAACTAATGACATGGCCTCCTTGTTCACCTGATCTGAGCCCCATTGAGAACCTGTGGTCCATCATCAAATGTGAGATTTACAAGGAGGGAAAACAGTACACCTCTCTGAACAGTGTCTGGGAGGCTGTGGTTGCTGCTGCACGCAATGTTGATGGTGAACAGATCAAAACACTGACAGAATCCATGGATGGCAGGCTTTTGAGTGTCCTTGCAAAGAAAGGTGGCTATATTGGTCGCTGATTTGTTTTTGTTTTGTTTTTGAATGTCAGAAATGTATATTTGTGAATGTGGAGATGTTATATTGGTTTCACTGGTAGAAATAAATAATTGAAATGGGTATATATTTGTTTTTTGTTAAGTTGCCTAATAATTATGCACAGTAATAGTCACCTGCACACACAGATATCCCCCTAAAATAGCTAAAACTAAAAACAAACTAAAAACTACTTCCAAAAACATTCAGCTTTGATATTAATGAGTTTTTTGGGTTCATTGAGAACATGGTTGTTGTTCAATAATAAAATTATTCCTCAAAAATACAACTTGCCTAATAATTCTGCACTCCCTGTATATATATTTATATATATATATATATAAAGAAGATTTATGAATGTCAGCAGGTAATCCATTCCTAAAAAGAACAGGCAGAAGAGGAAGGGCAAGAAAAGGTGAACTTGTAAGAATAATATCTGAATGTTAAGAGAGAAATCTCATCTTACTAGTGGTGTTGTGTCTTCCTAAAGTTAATAGGATGTCACCAGACTAATTGCCAACTGCTACACTTTGTTGATGTGCCAAAGAGGAGCAGGACTGCTTGGAATTTAGCTTGATGGTATACAAACACATCATTTAGTGCTACATCATTTAGTGCTACTACTAAAATTAGATTATATTTTTAAACACACTCCAAATGTACCCCATGAATATTTCAATCCAAAGAAGAAATATTTAGTATTTAACAAAACAATACACACTGTATAGTGAGAGTATAAAACATGACCTATAAGAAAAAAAAATTTATAAATATTAATTATTATTTTTAATAAGCAAAAGTGAATGATTTTATGTAAAATAAGGAACAGTAATAATCAACTTTTCAGCAGAGGTGTTCTGCGTTGCTCTTTCTCTTGAGTTTTTAGACTTATCAAGTGCCTGTCACCATGATCAAGTTTAAATATGAAACATGAAAAAGGAACACATGTTTACAAAGATTTACTTTGAGGTTTATTATCAAGTTTATTAATATTACACAATGAATATGCATGCAAAAATTGATGCACCACAACCTACAACGTTAAAAATTGATTTAATTATCAAGTTTCACACCCAAAGCAAATCTAGTCAACATGTTATTTGTAGAATGTATTTATTACAACAAATATGTAGAGCTGCCTTTTACTGAGGACTGGCTTCCATATGGTCAGTCACACACCATTTACACACGTTGGTTGAGTGCTGCAGAAATGGTTGTTCTTCTGGATTGTGCTCAACAGATCAATGTTGGATGTCTGTCATAGTCACCTTTGGGTTCTTAGTCTACAGCAATTGCTCTAATTTGCTGGGTGACAAGCTCTGGGAAGAGTGTCATGGTCCCCATGTATTTCTGGCTGTCTCACACTGGCTACCATTTTTGTTTTTGTTTTTCTCTTCCTCTATGCCTCTCCTTCACTCCTCTCTGTCTGGGCGGAGCTCATTACAGGTTCTCGCTCTTGGCCCACACACCTGTGTGAGTGTCACCACCTGCTGCTGATCTTTCCCCAGCTGTTATTCAAGGCAGTGGCACAGAGCAGTTCACCACTGGAACGTTGAATCTCCTGAGTTCGAGCTCTGAGCTTCATCTGAGATCTCCCTCTGTATATTCGCCTAACTATTGTATTCTGTGTGTAGATATCCCCCTCATGGACCGGATTACGGACCCTTAATGTGTGCGGCAGCGTGAGTAGAGTTATGTACCAAATGCGGCTGAAGTGTGTGGATTACCCCTCTCCCTGGAGCCCTGGACCCACCTCCCAAATCACTATACATGTACAGTGGGGCAAAAAAGTATTTAGTCAGTCACCGATTGTGCAAGTTCCCCCACTTAAAATGATGACAGAGGTCAGTAATTTGCACCAGAGGTACACTTCAACTGTGAGAGACAGAATGTGAAAAGAAAATCCATGAATCCACATGGTAGGATTTGTAAAGAATTTATTCGTAAATCAGGGTGGAAAATAAGTATTTGGTCAATAACAAAAATACAACTCAATACTTTGTAACATAACCTTTGTTGGCAATAACAGGGGTCAAACGTTTACTATAGGTCTTTACCAGGTTTGCACACACAGTAGCTGGTATTTTGGCCCATTCCTTCATGCAGATCTTCTCGAGAGCAGTGATGTTTTGGGGCTGTCGCCGAGCAACACGGACTTTCAACTCCCGCCACAGATTTTCTATGGGGTTGAGGTCTGGAGACTGGCTAGGCCACTCCAGGACTTTCAAATGCTTCTTACGGAGCCACTCCTTTGTTGCCCGGGCGGTGTGTTTTGGATCATTGTCATGTTGGAAGACCCAGCCTCGTTTCATCTTCAAAGTTCTCACTGATGGAAGGAGGTTTTGGCTCAAAATCTCACGATACATGGCCCCATTCATTCTGTCCTTAACACGGATCAGTCGTCCTGTCCCCTTGGCAGAAAAACAGCCCCATAGCATGATGTTTCCACCCCCATGCTTTACAGTAGGTATGGTGTTCTTGGGATGCAACTCAGTATTCTTCTTCCTCCAAACACGACAAGTTGAGTTTATACCAAAAAGTTCTACTTTGGTTTCATCTGACCACATGACATTCTCCCAATCCTCTGCTGTATCATCCATGTGCTCTCTGGCAAACTTCAGACGGGCCTGGAAATGCACTGGCTTCAGCAGCGGAACACGTCTGGCACTGCGGGATTTGATTCCCTGCCGTTGTAGTGTGTTACTGATGGTGACCTTTGTTACTTTGGTCCCAGCTCTCTGCAGGTCATTCACCAGGTCCCCCCGTGTGGTTCTGGGATCTTTGCTCACCGTTCTCATGATCATTTTGACCCCACGGGATGAGATCTTGCGTGGAGCCCCAGATCGAGGGAGATTATCAGTGGTCTTGTATGTCTTCCATTTTCTGATGATTGCTCCCACAGTTGATTTTTTCACACCAAGCTGCTTGCCTATTGTTGATTCACTCTTCCCAGTCTGGTGCAGGTCTACAATACTTTTCCTGGTGTCCTTCGAAAGCTCTTTGGTCGTGGCCATGGCGGAGTTTGGAGTCTGACTGTTTGAGGCTGTGGACAGGTGTCTTTTATACAGATGATGAGTTCAAACAGGTGCCATTCATACAGGTAACGAGTGGGGGACAGAAAAGCTTCTTACAGAAGATGTTACAGGTCTGTGAGAGCCAGAGATTTTCCTTGTTTGAGGTGACCAAATACTTATTTTCCACCCTGATTTACGAATAAATTCTTTACAAATCCTACCATGTGGATTCATGGATTTTTTTTTCACATTCTGTCTCTCACAGTTGAAGTGTACCTCTGGTGCAAATTACTGACCTCTGTCATCATTTTAAGTGGGGGAACTTGCACAATCGGTGGCTGACTAAATACTTTTTTGCCCCACTGTATATAGCATTGAGCTCTTCCCCGTTGTTAATAAGCTGTGTTCTTTTATTGTCAAAGAACTCTGTCTGTGCATGAGTCTGTCTGGTAGCCATGACAAGAGTCCAGGTGGTTCAAAATGTTTTCCACTTATGAATGATGGAGACCACTGTGCACTGTGAAACTTTAAATGCGCTGAAATTTTCTGTACCCGTCCCCAGACCTGTGCCTTGATACACTCCGGTCTACAGTTATGTCCTTGGACTTGATGTGTCCTCTGCACTGCCAATGATGGGATCTTGTATAGACAAGTGTGTATGCCTTTCCAAATAATCTCCAATCAACTGAATTTACCAAACATGTTGTAGAAACCTTTGACAGACAATCAGTGGAGAACAATGCATTTGAGCTCAATTGAGCTCAATTGTTAATACTCTCTATAAATTGTTACCTTTTGTGTAATCTTAAGTTGTTCATAAAAACTGCAGCCGACATAGTCCTTTGTATTCCATTTTGCATAATGGAATACAAATACAATACTTTATGTAAAAAATGGTTTGATCAAAATGGACAAAAATGACAAAATGACAAATGACAAAATGACAAACTTCTAAAGATCTGGATGAGTATTACAAATAAACATGCTTGAAAAGCTAATTGTGTCATTTTTCATTTGTGAATTTCTGTGAAAATTGCAGTGGGGGAAGTTTAGCAGGATATGTCATACACATTTTGTGAATATCCATGTCATTTACATCAAATCTAATATATTTTCAGCTTGAACATCATCTATTTGTGCTTTTTTTTCTGAGAACTTATTTAACACATTTCCAAAAGTTGATTCTGTTCATCTGGACGTAGCGTTTTGTAAACGTTTTGTCACTCATCCAAGTGACTTCTTCAGTCTCAACTAACTGCAGGTTTCCCCAATCTTATAAACAGTACATTTGCATAATGACTGAAACCAGCCCACTGAAGGAACAATGGGCAGGGAGGTGAGTTCCTTAATCATAATTAAACAAATTCTCATGACCATTGATCAACAACCACTGACCAAAACCCACTGATCAAAGAGCACTGATCAATGGCCTTGAGTACAATTCACAGAGAGTTGGGGAATGGCTGCAATCACAGCATTGTAAGATGATGACAGATGTACCCTTAGGCCGAGGATGCCAACGTTCACATTTTGGACAGAGATGACAGATGGTTTTAAAGAGGAGTGAAAGAAGCCATCTATGTCCACTGTGAGAGACCATCTTTGAACAGAGGCGGTGGTTTACGACACCAACTCTCTGCCATCTATAATCCAGTTTTGAGATCCCTTCCCAGACGCCTTAACGCCCACTCACATCCTGGGCCTTCTGACCTCAGGAATTCGCATGATAAGGTGGGGCCAGGTTTCACAATGAGCTCACCCAAAACCATGGCTGATTGGGACCCACACCCGCTTTCACACCTTGGCTCATGTGATTAGGTAGAGGATCATCAGGGGGTCCTTCGTCCCTCTTTGGGGGGAAACTCCCACTGGGTTTATATCTGGGACTCCCCACCATTTGACCCTTAGAACTGAAGAAGCTTCCCGGATGAGAGGTGAAACGTCTTCAAGCAACTTAAAGAAGTCCAGACGCTTTTCTTTCCAAGCTCCTTACGATGACCTGGATGACTGAGAACCTTCACAGACCTTAGGCCGCCTCCTCGATTCAGAGATGGTCTTTCCCTTTAAATGACCTCCTTGACTCCACGCTCAAACCAGCGCCACTGGCCTGTAGGTGTAAATAGACTGCAGAGTCCTGGCCTGACGAGGTAGCTCTTCTGTGTTGTGCCATCCGCTTCGCCAGAGGTTGTTTGGTTTCCCCGATGTATATATCCTGGCAATCCTCCTGGCACGGAGGAGGTGGGGTTTATGACCTATACTGCAGCCAGACATCAGGGGGCGACAGAGACGTTTTGGCTTCATCTTTGGGGAGCTGTCGCACCATCCAGGTTTTCTACAGTCATTGTATAAAACCAATGACAACCCTACCCTAATGTTGTATTTTTGAAAAGGGCAGAAAGGATCCCTTAAAAAAACAACTTTCTTTCTTTAGGACAGTCTCAGAGGTTTAAGATAATATAACAATGCATAATACAATTCTTCTTTTACTCAAATTCTATTCTTAGTCATTAGTTGAAAAAAAAAGAAATCTACCTAGAAGTCTTGTGGAAATTTGTGCAACTTCTCATTTATTTCACAGTGCAAATGCATTTCCTCATTCAGTATGTTTGTGTGCACAATTCTTTCAATAGTTTTTGTGCTTCCTCCATGTCTATGAGACAGGGAGCTAAAATAGGCTGAGAAATGTAATTCAGAATTAACATTTCGATATAACATAGAGATTAGATTAAAAAAAATCAGATAAAGCTTCATGAATCCCTCAAGTGGGTTCCTTTGGGAAACTCACTAATACTTAATCTGTTCAGAGAAAGCCACTACTGCTGTGAGCAGGATTTGAACCTGCACAGGGAATCCCCTTTGGATTCCAAGTACAATGCCGTAACTACTCAGCCATCACAGCTTTAAGGTGTTATAAGGAGTGCATCTCAAAAATTGTTAAGACAAATTAAATTTTACTCAATTTAATTTTTAATTTTTAATTTTTTTTATATTTTTGCCACTGTATAACGCAACACTGAATTTAGATAAAACCATTAGGATGTTGTCAAGGTTGATGTTTGTAAGACTGTCATTTGTGCTAATATATATATATATATATAATCATTGCTATAAAGTCCTAAAACGGTTGTCAATGTGTGCTAATAAAATGTTTTTTCACCAATTAAAATGCAGCCTTGTGCAGATATGAGCTACATTGCACATTTAGAAAACACAAGGTTCTGCTCTTCTAAGGTGCACGACTTCACACCTTTAAAGGTTCACTTGAGATATGACTTTTTTCAAGTTCCTGGTTTTATAGTTTAGCGATACGCTCACTTCTGCTTTTCAGCATACCTCATATACATGTTAAGTTCATTGAAAAGTTGCACCCTGTTTGTTGCAACTGGAAAGGTTGATAAGGAAGTATGTCTATGTATGGTATGGCTGAAAACACACACACAGAATACAGACGCTGATTTTGATCAGATATGCCTGCCTAAGACTGTCACGTGTATTTGTAATTGTATATTCATGTATGATTGTTTGTTGTCAATAAAAGAGGCAGTGATGAGGAAGTCAGTCGAGGTTGGCTGGGTTCAAGTGAGGGGAGCAGTTCTTGGCCTTGGCCAGCTTCCCTCATGAGTCAAAGGACAAAGAGCTCTGTCTTGTGTTTTGTCTGTCTTGTGTCTTGCCGTGCAGTTGGTTGTCTTTGTTCCAGTGGGCTTTGTGCCTTAAAAAACCCAAAAGATGTAACTGAAGTTATTTTTTTCTTTAATATGAAAAAATGGAAGATAGGAAAGGAACTCGTCTGTGACTTGAAGATAAACTATCTTGATTTCATCAGTTAGCCAGCAGCTTTGGTAACATTTTGAAGAAGTTTGAGCTTTTAAAACCACCCTTCAAAACTGAAGTTGCGACATGTTACAAGAGTTTTGGTTTTATCTTTACCACATCATTTTGAACTGTGCTGACAATGGGTACATAAATGTTTGTGAATTTTGTTTTAATATGTTTTAAAATCCCTGATAATTTAATATGAAGCACTTGTGATCATACTGCATCTAACGCATACTGAATATCACTGGGGAAATAGTTGCATTTATTATCTCTGTTGATTAACGTCAGTTTCAAAATGTTTACATACTGCATAAACAGCCATGATGATCTTTGGCTTTCTTAAAAACACTAGGTGCTTCACCTAAAGCAATTATGTTATATAACTGTAGTTTTGTTTTGGTTTTGTTTGGGGTTTTTTTGTTTGTTTTTTTTATTCAGAAACCCCTAAGTTATAATGACTATTTTTAACATTTTTACATCTGGTATAAAACCACATGGCAGCTCTAAAAAGCTCTTTAATCATTCTTTTAGAGGAAGTGGAAATGAAGACTGTTTGTATTGTAATGTATGTAGCATTACAGAAAAAAAACTAACTCATTAAAGCAGACAAATCAATCTGAACACTCTTAATGCTTAGTTTATATTTTAAAATGTCTTTTAAAGGTTGTGGTTTTCCCATTCAAATCAAATCAAATCAAATCACTTTTATTGTCACATCACATGTGCAGGTACATTGGTACAGCACATGTGAGTGAAATTCTTGTGTGCGAGCTTCACAAGCAACAGAGTTGTGCAAAATACAATAATGTAAACAAGCAAAATACAAGAATGGCTACATCTGAAACTAATAAATATATGTACAATATATAATAGTATATGCATTTCTGGATGTGTATACTAAATATTTTTCTACGTGTGTGTGTGTGTGTGTACACATATTTTACAAATTAAATAGAGTAAACAATAAATAAAATATATAAAATAAAATATACAGAGTGAGACGTGCAAAACAGTGGCGTTACTGTACAGTATGGAGTGCATAATGTTAAAGTTCTAGTAGTGAAGCTGAGGTGTCTATGAAGTGTTCAGCAGTCTGATGGCCTGATGGAAAAAGCTGTCTCTCAGTCTGCTGGTACGGGACCGGATGCTGCAGAACCTCCTTCCTGATGGAAGTAGTCTGAACAGTTTATGGCTGGGGTGACTGGAGTCCTTGATGATCCTCCCCGCTTTCCTCAGGCACCGCTTCCTGTAGATGTCTTGGAGGGAGGGAAGCTCACCTCCAATTATCCGTTCAGAGCACCGCACTACTCGCTGGAGAGCTTTGCAGTTGTAGGCGGTGCTGTTGCCATACCAGGTGGTGATGCATCCAGTGAGGATGCTCTCAATGGCACAGTGATAGAAGGTCCTGAGGATGCGGGGGCTCATGCCGAATCTTTTCAGTCTCCTGAGAAAGAAGAGGCGCTGCTGCGCCTTCTTCACTGTTTTGTTTGTGTGTACTGACCACGTAAGATCCTCAGCCAGATGTACTCCAAGGAACCGGAAGCTGCTCACTCTCTCCACAGCAGCGCCGCTGATGGTGATGGGGGTGTGTACTTCTCTGCACCTCCGGAAGTCCACTATCAACTCCTTTGTCTTTGCAACGTTGAGGGTGAGATGGTTGTCTTGACACCAGTGGGTCAGGGCGCTGACCTCCTCCCTGTAAGCTGTCTCATCACTGTTGGTGATAAGACCCACCACTGTAGTGTCGTCCGCAAACTTCACAATGATGTTGGAGTTGTTAGTGGCCGTGCAGTCGTAGGTGTAGAGTGAGTACAGGAGAGGGCTCAGTACACACCCCTGTGGAGCACCAGTGTTCAGTGTGACGGGGGATGAGGTGATGCTGCCCAGTCTGACCACTTGGCGTCTGTCAGACAGGAAGCTAAGGATCCAGCTGCAGAGGGAGCTGCTCAGTCCTAGATCCTGCAGTTTCCTGTCCAGCTTCGAGGGAACGATGGTATTGAATGCTGAGCTGTAATCTACAAACAGCATTCTCACATACAGTGGGGCAAAAAAGTATTTAGTCAGTCACCGATTGTGCAAGTTCCCCCACTTAAAATGATGACAGAGGTCAGTAATTTGCACCAGAGGTACACTTCAACTGTGAGAGACAGAATGTGAAAAAAAAATCCATGAATCCACATGGTAGGATTTGTAAAGAATTTATTCGTAAATCAGGGTGGAAAATAAGTATTTGGTCACCTCAAACAAGGAAAATCTCTGGCTCTCACAGACCTGTAACGTCTTCTGTAAGAAGCTTTTCCGTCCCCCACTCGTTACCTGTATGAATGGCACCTGTTTGAACTCATCATCTGTATAAAAGACACCTGTCCACAGCCTCAAACAGTCAGACTCCAAACGCCGCCATGGTCAAGACCAAAGAGCTTTCGAAGGACACCAGGAACAGTATTGTAGACCTGCACCAGACTGGGAAGAGTGAATCTACAATAGGCAAGCAGCTTGGTGTGAAAAACTCAACTGTGGGAGCAATCATCAGAAAATGGAAGACATACAAGACCACTGATAATCTCCCTCGATCTGGGGCTCCACGCAAGATCTCATCCCGTGGGGTCAAAATGATCATGAGAACGGTGAGCAAAGATCCCAGAACCACACGGGGGGACCTGGTGAATGACCTGCAGAGAGCTGGGACCAAAGTAACAAAGGTCACCATCAGTAACACACTACAACGGCAGGGAATCAAATCCCGCAGTGCCAGACGTGTTCCGCTGCTGAAGCCAGTGCATGTCCAGGCCCGTCTGAAGTTTGCCAGAGAGCACATGGATGATACAGCAGAGGATTGGGAGAATGTCATGTGGTCAGATGAAACCAAAGTAGAACTTTTTGGTATAAACTCAACTCGTCGTGTTTGGAGGAAGAAGAATACTGAGTTGCATCCCAAGAACACCATACCTACTGTGAAGCATGGGGGTGGAAACATCATGCTATGGGGCTGTTTTTCTGCCAAGGGGACAGGACGACTGATCCGTGTTAAGGACAGAATGAATGGGGCCATGTATCGTGAGATTTTGAGCCAAAACCTCCTTCCATCAGTGAGAACTTTGAAGATGAAACGAGGCTGGGTCTTCCAACATGACAATGATCCAAAACACACCGCCCGGGCAACAAAGGAGTGGCTCCATAAGAAGCATTTGAAAGTCCTGGAGTGGCCTAGCCAGTCTCCAGACCTCAACCCCATAGAAAATCTGTGGCGGGAGTTGAAAGTCCGTGTTGCTCGGCGACAGCCCCAAAACATCACTGCTCTCGAGAAGATCTGCATGGAGGAATGGGCCAAAATACCAGCTACTGTGTGTGCAAACCTGGTAAAGACCTATAGTAAACGTTTGACCTCTGTTATTGCCAACAAAGGTTATGTTACAAAGTATTGAGTTGTATTTTTGTTATGACTAAATACTTATTTTCCACCCTGATTTACGAATAAATTCTTTACAAATCCTACCATGTGAATTCATGGATTTTTTTTTCACATTCTGTCTCTCACAGTTGAAGTGTACCTCTGGTGCAAATTACTGACCTCTGTCATCATTTTAAGTGGGGGAACTTGCACAATCGGTGGCTGACTAAATACTTTTTTGCCCCACTGTACGTGTCTCTCTTCTCCAGGTGTGACAGGGCAGTGTGTAGTGTCAGGGCTATGGCATCATATGGCATCATTCCCATAAAATATTATATGGACACAGGAAAAAAAAGACGTATCTGTATACAGAGCTGTACAAGTCACAAAACATTAACAAAATGCAAAATATGTTAAACTTAAAACACAATGTCCACTCACAGTGTAGACTTTAACATTAGCTTTCTTTTATTCACACTTTCAAACAGGCTCCAAGGAAGCAGACTGTATGAGGACACTGCAGATAGACCCACATCCCAGCACCAGCATGAAGTATACACTGTAAAATCGAATTAGTTCCCAGAATTAAAAAAAAAAAATCTAAGTAAACCTTACTTAAGATACCTAAGCACAGAAGGACCTTTACGGTGCCCATTGTGCATGTGCAGGAGGCCCACAGCATGCTCACACTCTATGTGAGGGCTTCACACAAGCAGGAATTCAGCTAAAAGACATCTTAACTGTTAAAATACTAATGTTAATTTTAAATATTTGGTGGCATACTATTACAGTACCTTGCTCAAATTCAGTGGGCTCTTTAAAATGATTCATTCGCTTACTTAAAAATATTTGTAAAGGCGGACTACACGGCTAGGTGCTTCTTTTTAACCCTACGGTTGTTTTCACCCCCAGAGCACTAACGTAAGGGGTTACTTTAGTGCTCTTAAATTAACATAAGAAACATTTTTCATTACCGAATTCAGTTCAGTGGGTGGGTCAATGGGTCGTTCAGTGGTCATTGAGTGGGACATTCAGTGGGTCAGAGGCCAAAGAGGGGCTGGGGGGTTCTATTCATTATCTATGGCAGTCACTTTTGACGGCGGGAACACCACAGATGTAACAAAGTTGATTGAAACACTCAAAATTCGACGAAAGAGGTGTTCATCACTTTTATATGTTCATCTGCATAGTGTCGAGGATGTCATAAGGCCTCGAGGCAATCGGATGTAGATAATTATTTGAATGCAGTACAAAAGCGTCACGCTGTCCACATATATTACCATTGTGGACTGAGTTTCCTTTTCCTTTAATTGGTTTTGCATTCCAGGGCTGTCTCATCAGCCTTAATAAAGTTGTTGTTTTTATTTTTATTTTGGGTCCCTTTTGGTTGCAATTTTAGGACATTGTCTTTTAGATCTTCACCTACATCAGCATGCTCGGCTATTAAGCGTTCTTATATTGACCAAATATTATGATCCCATCATGTTTCCTAGCAAACAACTATCAATGGCCTAAAGCACCCATTGTTTAGCACTGTATCTTTGTTATTTCAGAACAACAATATCCAATTTATACCCACATCAATTAATATAATAGTATCTACTATAAATATCAAGTGCATAAGTTTGCCAATAACATGAAAAGACCAAAGAGTACTCTGTTATTACATCATGATTATTTTTTTTCTTTTATATTACTAGAGGCCATCCTTCCATTCGCTTATCCGTTTCAGGGGCGCAGGGGGCGCAGGAGCCTATCCCAGCTGTCATAGAGCGAGAGGCAGGGTACAGCCTGGACAGGTCGCCAGTCTGTCACAGGGCTAACACACAGGGACAGACAACCATTCGCACTCACATTCACTCCTACGGGCAATTTGGATAATCCAAAATAACTAATCAACCTATCCCCATAAACAGCATGTCTTTGGACAGCGGCGGGAAGCCGGAGTACCCGGAGAGAACCCACACAAACACAGGGAGAACAGAAAGCCCCCGGCTTGATGGGGGAATTGAACTCAGGATCTTCTTGCTGTGTGGCAACAGTGCTAACCACCATGCCACCGTGCTGCCTTACTAGAGGCCATTTCCACCATAAATGCATTCATAAAAAGGGTAAAGTGATACATAAAAATTCACCACAATGCAGGGGAATGCCACAAGTCCCATAAAAACAAACAAACAACAAAAAAAAGAAAAAAAAATTGGTGTTGATTAATAACTAGCTCGATCAAACATTCAAAGCTACAATCTTGCTTCATTTAAAATGCTTTTTCTTTGTGTGTTTGGCTGTGTCACTTCCTCATTTTATGATAGATGATGAGATAAAAACCTGTATATAATATATGTGATTTCCCTTCAAAGTTTGTAGCTACAGGCTGATACTAAGAAAGAAGAAGCGGTCATTCTGCATCCCCTCTGCCACACTCTTTCTGAAGTTTTATAACTTTGCTGTATCATCTGTATAACCGTGAAGATGTTTCCTGTGTGTGTGTTTGTTTGTGCTGTGATGATTCTGACCCATGCTGCTGGTGAGTATTGTGAGTACAGTTTTATTTGTAAATGGTGGCAAAAAGTTCATTAAGTGTCCTTTTTTCAGTTCTCCCCAAAGGAGGGAGTGGAACCAATCAAACAGGTCAGTAAGCATACTGCAACATTTTTCCAAAAATGTGCCCCTTAAGTTTTTGTCTAATTATATTATCATCTGCAGTTGCATAACATGATTTGAAATTAATTTCCTGTTTGTTTTCTATTTACATGTGGCCAAATGGCTTAATGATTTAACATCAAAACATGTTATTTCTAAGTCACTTTATTGGGTTAATAAGAAAGAAAGTTATACATGAATAAATAAATAATATTTAGATTATAAGATGTAGATTAGTGTCATAAATTAATGAGAAAAACAAACATAAGAAGGGCAAATTCATGAGAAAAATGAAAAAACTGTGTAAACTAAATAGTGTAAATTACTGCAGTTCACCTTTCAAGCTGAAAAGAAGTTTGAACACTTGTGATCGCAGACTACAAGATAAATAATTTAGTGTAGTTGCCTTGGCTCTCTGGCTTAGCTTTGAGATCAATGTGAATGGCACTTACCATTCTGGAACATTTAAATTTACAATGATGGACTACAAATAAAATAAAGGCAACTAATGTCTGTCTTAAATTGGCACAAGGAAATCATTCCCCTGCTACACGCATTTTAGATCCTAGATTCTGATGACAATACATTTTTCACATATTTGTTTTTTCTTGTTAACTTTTCATTGTTTCATGTAACTTGGTATTTGTTTTCTCGAGAAAAAAAACAAAACAAAACATTAGCTTAATGTTATTTAATCAGCAGTGTTTTGTGAAATGTTATTTTTTATACACCTCAGCACTGTAATTATGTGCTCTGCCACTTTCTGGTTGAGTAAACACTTGCAGCTGATTTGTTTGGGAGCAACTATAAGGGAAGAGATTTAATGAACTGGCTTCTTGCAAAGGTGGCATCGTATTACTGTATCATACCTGACATCAGTGAGGTCTTTAGATTGAGCCATCCTTTTACAAATGTTTGTAAAGGCAGAGTGCAGCATTGCTGATAGAGATATGGACAAAAATCCAAACATACAGTTTGTATTTAAAAGATACTGAGCTGAGTTGAAAACAGTTCAGGTCATGGTAGTTTAGAGAATTTGAAAAAAGAATGCAACTGGACTTCTTTAAGTCTGTGAAGACATTTCATCTCTCATCCAAGAGGCTTCTTCAGTTCACCTAGACTTCTTCACAAACCTAAAGGGCTCTGCAGTTTTGTTCATTTTTCATACTCTCTTTTATTATTGTAATGGTCACTTTAAACCCACATCTGGGTGTGAATTAAAGCTACAGAGTGTAAATGTTGATCTCTCTCGGAAAAGTGTACAAAAGTGTACAAGTCATAATTTCCCCCAGCCAAAAGTCACCTGGTCAAGAGGTCCTCTGATTGTCCTGGTGGTTGGACTCTGTTGAGTGGTCGCTGTTTCCTCTACATTCCAAGACGCACGACATGGGCTAAAGCAGAGGTAGGTTTATTCCATTTGTATTGTCATCCAAAATGGATTAATCCATATCCTTTTACTGTAACTGAATCCAGATGTTGCTCCCTGCTTTCATCTCCATTGAAGAAAAACTGCTTGGTCATGGGGGCCAACCTTGCATCTGTGCACAGCAGCACAGAGTATCATGGGATTCAGCACCTGATAGTGACTGCCAGTCATGACTACCAAGAAACTTGGATTGGAGGAAGTGATGCACAGGAGGTACTTTGTTTAGCCTGTTTCTATTTATCTATGTCTGAATGAATCAGAAATAGAGCCTTCCTGCTGTGCTAATAGAATATACGTAAAGCCGACAACGGGGAGAGTATTTACAATGAAACAAACAATGATAATAGATTAAATCAGAAACAGCATGAAAGACGCCTGAGCTGGAGGTAGGTAGAGAATGCAGAAACAGTAGAGTTGCTAAAGCAGCTTTAATAGTGTATCTGTGAGTTTTAACAAGTGAAGTAGATATGATCTGGGCTTGCATCAATGTTAGCTCATCTGCTGGGACAGTGGCTAAGCTTGACTATTTGGTGTGAATAAAATCGGTGCTATGCACGATTTCTCTCATCTAGAACAAGGCCTGGTTATGGACTGATGGAAAGCCTTTCGACTATTCAAACTGGTGCCCAGGAGAGCCCAATAATTTCTGGCGCAACCAGCACTGTCTGCAAATCAATCATAGCGGTAAACCAGAACACAACATTTCACATGGTTAATAAATGTGTAAATTATTTTAAGTGATAACAAGTAAAAGTCAAAAGGATTGTCTCAGGTTTTGATTTGTGTTGTACTTTGCTGATTTTTGCTTTTGGATCTTACAGGTTCCAAGTGCTGGGATGATATAGCATGCAGCAAAAGTCGACCTTCTGTTTGTGTCAAGAAAATGTGAAATTTCTGTCAAAATACACACTGTTTGGTGTGCAGTGGCTTTTGTTTTACATTCTTCATTTGGCTTTACAATTTCTGTTTCATCTTTTGTCTCTAGCATAAAAATTTTGCAACAAAATAAAAAGTCTATGTCATGAATAGTGGCAATCCCAACCCTAGTTCTTAACCCTAGCCTAAACTGTGGAAAAGTAGTTTTTCCGTAAAAAGTATTGCTCATCTTTGCCTTTTATCTGTAAACTCTTCTTCCTATGCAATAATAAAACTCTCAAGCATGGCTGTGTGTTGCCTCACTTGTGTTTTAGTGGTGTGTGTGTGTGTGTGTGTGTGTGTGTGTGTGTGTGTGTGTGTGTGTGTGTGTGTGTGTGTGTGTGTGTGTGCGTAAAGTCACTTGTGTCTACATATAAAATGAAAAACTCAAAATTTGGTTAGGTTTTTTTATATACATTGAAGTAAAACTATGTATCTGCCAGGGGAAACCTTGCATTTGTGCACAACATCAAAGAGTATCATAATATTTAGAATCTGATAATGACTGCTACACATTTATACAATGCAATGCAACCGGGATTGGAGGAACTGATGCACATGAGGTGCGGTCAAAAATGTTTGAGTTAAATATAAAATTATTGCAGGACTGCAGTGGTCCTGCATTAACTGCAGTAACTTATATTTGGTGGTATGAATCGATCAGAGACATACCTGTGCTTCCATGTGCATATTTGGAAAGTCACAGATGGGGGAAAAGGAAATCCATGCAGAACAGAACAGGCATTGGCGACATCGGTCATCTGATCTGCTGCTTGATTTTGTGGCCTGCCTGAAAAAAGCATTGCCCTATCCTAACTTCTAGAATAATGTTTGGGTTTTGAGTGAACATTTAATTTTTGCAAAATTAAATGTTTCAAGCAGCTTCTCCATGATTGTGCTTTTCGATACTCTTCGATACTAATATAATATTCAGTATATTGACCCATTAAGAAAGCACTTATACTATAGAGACAACCAGACTGACTAGCATTAACTGCTCTTAAGGACATTCTGATAAGCTATTCAAACTTCTAGATCTGCCCATTAATTTATTCACAGACAAACTCAGTTGCTCCATGTGCTGCATATGTCTGTGCAGCATTTCTTTATGTTGCTCCAACAACAGGGTTCTCTCTTTGACCTACTGGTACCAGTCCTTCAAACAACAAACTGTCATTCTAAAAGTGCTGTATCATCAATTCGCAGACAGTATTAGTAACATTTTGCAGAAGTAACACACCTCAAAACTGAAGCTGATACTGTTTCATAAGAGTTGTTGTTTAATCTTTAACACGTTTTTTTTTAATTTTGGCAGTGTGAACAAACATTCTATGCCTAATCATTACTGAACTCTGCCATTTAGTGACAAAATGGCTCGGAAAACAGCAGTAGTTCTATCTGATGAAATAATGTGCACAAACATTCTTTGAAAGATAAATATTTAAGCAGTTTTGTTAAGCATAAAGCATGATGGCAGCTATTTTGAATCCATACCGCAAAAACATTTTTTTTAAATTACATTTAAAAATCCCTTACATTAAAAAAAGAAAGAACTGAAAAAAACACTAGGGTCTTGATACAATGTAAAAGCATACAAATTTAAAAATTACTCAAGATAGGGTTAGGGAAAATGGGGACGTTTTCTTCTGAAAGAAGAATCACTGAACTGTTTCTATAGCAGGGATTGACAATTGGCTTCCTGAATTACCTTTGTCCATTACATCATTATTGTTTAGTAAATAGTACAAGGGACTGTGGTAATTGGAGGGTGCAGACTAACACTAATACTAAACACACTTTGCATGGCATATTAGTAAAAGACAGACATTTTTCTGGAAGCCTTGTGGTTTACTACCTAGTTGCTGCTTCCGTGTTTTTTTAGAGAAGAGGATTTGTAATGGCAACTCTTCCAAACAAGCCATACTTGTTCAGTCTTTTTATAGGTGTTCTTTCATGTGCTTCGCCATTTTATATGTTAAACTAGGCTTGTAGATGTACCTTTTGGGTTTTTGCTGTTTCTCTGAGCATTGCACTATCTGTGCCGATGCCATGTATAGAGAACTCAGAGTAGCATAATCAGGTGTGGGAACTTGGAGTGGTGACCAGTGACACAGACAGAGAAGGAAAGAGAGAGCAGAGTGAGAAAGAGAGCAAAAGAAGTGAAGGCATCTTGGCAGGTCAGGCTTACCTATCCTATCACCAAAAAGAAAGAAAGAAATCAATCAATAAAATAAATTCAAGTGGCTTAACATCCTGACTAAAATGAAGAGAAATGTATTTCCACCCCTATGGTTATCAGGATTGCTGTGTAAAATTATTTGCAATATGTGAAAAGTTGCTAATCTGGCTCTTGTAGGCAGAAAAAAAGCATTACACTGCCATCTGTGTGTGAAAGAACAGTCTATTTGATAGTCTGAAAGAAGGTGGAGCTCAACCAGCTGAGTCAAACCCCAGTTCAGAGGAGGTGGCCTTCATCCAATGCTCTGCTGCGACATACAGCTTACATATACAAGACACAAAACACAAACAACAGCACCACCCTCATGTGGTGAGAAACTAAAATGATATTCACATGCTTAACCCTTTAAGACCTACCATAGAACCAAGTCCACCAGAGCTTATATTATATTTTTACATGTTGTAGAGCCATTTTTGGGAGCATTTCAAGTTGCTATACATCAATACAACCACTATAGCCTAAATTTTAATAATATGTATTCATTAAGTGCATAGTAATTACATAAATTGCACAAAAGATCAATAAACTACAAAAAAATTTAAAATCGTTTTTGTTTTTTTTAACATATATGTCTAGTTAGAGAAATTTAAGAGGCTTATCCCTCAAAACTGTAAATACAAAAAAGTTGCACAAAATAGTTTCCCACCACAGGAAATTTATTTTGAGTGTCTTCATAGTTTTATTTTTGAAATACACCAATTTCTATACACTGTAGGAAAAACGAAAATAAATATTATACTGCAAATTTGCAAAAAAGCAGCATATGCATCAAAATAAACTTTTTCCAGCAGTGCAATATGAGTCCTAAGCATTATTAATAGAATTAATATCAGATAGAAACCTTTTGATGACTCAGTAGCCAGAGGTGGGTAGTAAGGAGTTACATTTACTCCATTACATTTACTTGAGTAAGTTTTTGAAAAAAAATTACTTTTAATGTACCTTTTTGGCACGATACTTTTTACTTTTACTTGAGTACATTTGTGAAGAAGAAACGGTACTTTTACTCCGCTACATTTGCAAAATTCGACTCGTTACTTTTTAAAAAATAATTAGTTTAACACATTAGATAACATGCCGCCAGTGGAGTTTCCAGTAACTTTTTTTACCAATCAGTTTGAAACTGGTCATGCCAGAGCGGCCCAAGCGCAGTGTTGCCAAATTAGCGACTTTGTCGCTATATTTAGCTAGTTTTCAGACCCCTAATAAAAGACGTGAAAGCGCGTATTGCTTTTAGTCTCAACAAGCAGCGGGTGCTGTAACGCAGTCAGTTCTTCTTTTACTCTTTTACTCTTATGCTGTTTTGTGGATCACAAGGTTTAAAACTACTTATAAACACACACACACAAAGTAACTCCACCAGAGCGCCTATTTCGGGTCACTTTTGCCGGTCCAAGCCCGGGTAAAGGAGCAGGGTTGGAATTGTGACATTAAAAAAAACAATAATTGCTAAAAGAAATTTAATTTGTAGTTCTAAATAAACTCTAAATGCATTTAGGACGCTTTTTACGCACGTTATGTCTCTTCCACGGTGTTATTTCTCTCTCCAACAACATAGGTTACAATTAGATTAGCATGACCAATTATGCAAATTAGGCGATGACATCATTTAGCGACTTCTAGCGACTTTTAGGACAACCAATAGCATTTTCCTTACTGAGGAGTTGGCAACACTGCCCAAGCGTTTCAAAGTAGCGGACACATGGAAAGAAGAAATACATGAAGACATGGCAGAGCCAGTCGTCTACGCTAGAGCTGAAGAGGATGAGCACCCCTGTCCTCATATACAAAGAATGTTTCGCTTAAAAGCAGTACAAAAGAACAGCTATGTCTTCAGTGTCGGTGTCTTCAGTGAGAGCCAAAACAAACAAACTTTTCAGCATGAAACGACTCAACTCGTGTAACCTGACAAAATGGTAAGTTTTCTCTAAATATCTTTTTAGCTGTGGTTAGCTGGATGTCAGTCTTATGTTACAGCATAGTGAGACAAGTTTGTGGGTGTTTTGTGCAGCTTCGGCTGTCTTTTTAACTGCTCGCTGGTTAGCTAGCGTGAGCTAGAAGCTCACAGCTAGCCTGGTAATGACGCTGGACTTCCACGCACATATAAACAGCTCGTCTCTACTGCTTTAACAGAAACAGAAGGCAGGGTTTATTATGTGAAACAGCAGCTTGTAAACAGTCTGCATTAAGTTGGGTAAACACTGCGATATTTTTCAGTCGCGTTATTCAGCTCCTGCTCAAACTGTACAATTGAATCTCAGGGGTTAGAAGTTCATAGGTCACGATGCAGGGTCTCACACTGTACGGCCTGATGCTCTGATGCGATTTGAGTGCTCAAACTGTGCGTCCATACTATGAAGCTTATCATACAAAATCTGTCTCTCGTCCTCCACCTCTGTCTTTCATACACACACCACCACCATCAACTTTGCAAAATTACTAATGAAAAACATTGAGCAGGCAGCTGTGATTGAGCAGCAATGTCCATCCAACTCTTTTCATGATTGTTGTAAGTCGTGATAATTTTGTGAGGCCACATTGAAAAGCCTCAGATATGGAAGCGTAGAGCTGCCACCCAGGCAAAAGAAAAACAGAGCTATATCACGTTAAAATGTGAAAAGTATATTAATAGAACAATAAAGTTTACATTATTGTATTTTGCACAACTCTGTTGCTTGTGAAGCTCGCACACAAGAATTTCACTCACATGTGCTGTACCAATGTACCTGTACATGTGATGTGACAATAAAAGTGATTTGATTTGATTTGAAATATTTCACGTTATTACGTGACATAGCTCTATTTTTCTTTTGCCTGGGTGGCAGCTCTACGCTTCCGTACTCGGATGAGCTTGCCAGTTGTGCCTCCAGGGGCGAAAGGATTTCAAACAGGTTTGATTTTCTTGCAACCATACGATTGATGTTTGGGAGCTGGGGCCTGTTCTTCGTACCGCGCTAAGTGAGTTAGCTGGATGAGATTGTTGACGATTTCGCGTGATCCTGGATCGTTCGGTTCCCCGAAGCCCATCCGGAACTTGCTGTCATAGCAACAGAGCCGTAAGCGTAAACCTGCTGGGGAGCAGGTTTACTTTATGTAAACAGGATTAGATCGCGGCCACGCAGGTATGCCCGCGTCATTCATACGAAAGCAACAGCGATATTCCACCACTGTTTCACCATAAATAAATAACATCAATGTAACTAAAGACAATGCAGCACTTGATCCATTTATTGATTTCACACAGATAGATACAGGTCATTTCCTTAAAAAGGGAAATGTACTATTAACATTCTATTGCATGTATGTGATTATTACAGATGTAATTCATATTTCAGAGTAGTAATTGCAAATTACTTTGTGTAATCAAGATGAGAGACCACGGCTATAAAAGCGAAGGTGGATTTGGGAAGCCTGTCGCAGCCATGTCCTGTCCGTATACGCGAGCCACCCATTGCGGAAGGTGCAAGATTGATAAGGAGAGTTTTCAGAATTCAGCGTATATTGCGGGACAGACAGGATCCTTTAGCTCAGCGCGACAGTGTGCTCATAGAGAGATATCGATTTTCCCGTGAGGATATTATTTACTTAACCAACTTGTT
Organism: Rhamphochromis sp. 'chilingali'; assembly: GCF_963969265.1. Taxonomy (NCBI): domain Eukaryota; kingdom Metazoa; phylum Chordata; class Actinopteri; order Cichliformes; family Cichlidae; genus Rhamphochromis; species Rhamphochromis sp. 'chilingali'. The sequence continues at coordinate 51,606,262 of NC_137929.1, read as the reverse complement.
GACGAGGGGGTGCAGGACCACCACCTGTCTTTTTTTTGCTCTGCCCTTTTCTTGGTTGCTGTTATAAACAAACAGATTATTTCAGGGTCTCTTTCCAAGAGACGAAAAGCAATATAAGTGATAAATATTACCATTCTGTAGAATATTCTTATATTTCACTTTTACCTGTTCCCATGTTCTAGTGGGTCCTGTTGTGGCTCTAATGTGAAAGGGGATATAATATAACATATTATAATATAATATAATGTAATATAATATTGGATAATATAGTGTAATATAATAAATCTACCCTACCGCCTACTGGTGTTGGCCAGAGGGGCCGATGGCGCGATATGGCAGCCTGGCTTCTGTCAGTCTGCCCCAGGGCAGCTGTGGCTACAACTGTAGCTGCCTCCACCAGTGTGTGAATGTGAGAGTGACTGAATAGTGGCATTGTAAAGCGCTTTGGGTGCCTTGAAAAGCGCTATATAAACCCACTCCATTATTATTGTTATTATTAAATTACTTACGAGTTTAATTTGTCAGCAACTTTCTGCCAGCCCTCGCTCCTTGCTTTTGCAGCCTTTGCAGTGTTCCCTTGCGTTCTGATTAAACTCTGAAACTCCTGAAATCCCTCACTCAAGAGTTCTTGCTCTGCTGCCGAAAAATACCGAGCCGAGCGCGCTCCGTCGACATTTTCGCCGACCAATCAGAGGGTTGCCGATCAATGTTTCCACTATCAATGCGTAGCCCCTTTTACGACACCCAGTGATGTCACATTACTGCGTCCAGCTGTACTAATCGTCAACAGCAGGTGTGTTCGGGGAACTGGATTAGCGCGCTCACGGTTAGCGCGATGGTTTGGTCTTGGATGTTTCATTTGATCTTGGATGTAGTAAGTGACGTACGAAGCACAGGGCCCCTGGTCATGAGGTGTTAATCACTTTTTGTTACTCCATGTATACAACACGAGGATCGACACACAATTAAGAAACAATCCCCAAAACGGTTGCGCGACCGAAAATCGGCTCAAAATGGGCCAAAAATTGCACAGTGTATGCCCAGCGTTTGGAGGCTAGCTTCATCTAACTCCCTGCCCTGTGGTTGGAAGGGGTGTGTTTCATCTTTTTGCAGCCACACAGACTGAGGTGTTTGCCTTCTCAGGACAGCCATGGATAGATTAGAGGCTACATCCCAGCTCCAGTCACGGCTTCTATCACTGTCTTTCTCGTCTTTTCCTAGACTAACCGCCAAATATTGCAAGGAGGATCTATTGGCAAGCACTAGGGATGGGTATCGTTTAAGTTTTATCCAATACCAGTGCCAAACCGGCACTTTTTTGAAATGGTGCCGGTGCTTTAACGGTGCTCGAACCGGTGCTTAAAGAATGAAGAACACAAACTTTGTCCAAAAACCTCTCATGTTTAGTTGTTTTTTTGTAAAAAGATAACAATGTTAACCTTTTCTGCAGCTATAGGGCATATATGGTATCACTCTTTTCTGGAAACATTGCTTAAACCAGACCTTCCCAAAGTGTGGGGCCCGCCCCCTGGGGGGGGTGGGGGGCGCAGAGCCATTGCAGGGGGGGCGCGGTATGTAAAGGGGGGGGGGGGACAAAACGCTTGGACACTGCTAGCACGGGGCGCCCACAGAAACGCAAAGCAAGAGATGAAGCATCGCTGAATATGTTTCCAAACCAACTTCATTCTAAGCCAAAGAAAATATGGTGAAGCATATCTTCCCTTTGGGTTCACCTGCACAAGTGCCAAGGTAGGCCTGCAGAATTGGTGCAGGGGAGACCTGGGCTCTCCAAATCACAGACAAGGAGACCAGGCCCCTATTTCAGGAAGCCGGTTTAGAAAACTCAGAGTGAAAAACGATACTCAGGGTTGAGTAACCCCGAACTGTCCAACTCGGAATATTCGGTTTCAGAAAGGCTGATAACAATTAGTTCAGTCAACGCGGAGTTGCTTTAACCCCAAGTTAAACGCGCGCACGAGGATACATAAAGCCCTGATTAGTGGAGCACAGATTAAGCGAGTCACCATGGAGACGGAGGGAAAGAAGGCGCGGTCAATGTATTTTACAGCGCTTGAGGCCGAAATTCTGATGGCAGCATATGCTGATAACATGCAAATTCCGCGGAAAAAAGTAACACAGCCTCAGCTGCAAAAGAAAGAGAGCATGCATGGCAAAACATAGCCGACAGAGTCAATGCGTGAGTGTTAATTTAAACATTGATCTAGGGATTTCCACCCATTTAACACGTTATTTTATTATATTTCATTTTATTTTCTATTTCATACATTTTATTTTGTGATGTGAGCGCAGGTGCAACTCAACAGGCCCCAAACGTTCCTGGCAGCAAGTAAAAATGAAATATAAAAATATAGTCCAAACAGGTAAGGTGTAATTGTATTATGAGCCATAGTGCTTGGTCTGTTTGTCCGATGTAAATCAATTGCAGTTAGAGGCTACATTAATTTCCCCTCTGTATTGAAATTATCTGAGCACATTACAAGTACATATTTGCTTACTCTGTATGCTCAAATGTGACCCGTTATGGCCACTAGAAAAAAAGCGGAGGCCTGAAAAACAGGTGGGGGTCCTCCACCACCACCACTCACAGAGGCTGAGCAGTTGGCTTCCACATTTGTGATAATGTTGGCAGCATCACATATGATCTTCACAGTGCAGAGAACACAAATTAGCAGCCATTACTATAATGAAATAATTTGTTAGTTTGAAATGCTACAGGGAGCTATGTACCTGTACATTAATGCTGTGGAAAGACTTCCTGTTCACATAGTCTCCTTCATTTACTGAAGGAGCAATGATTGGAATGTGAGTGCCATCTATACAGCCAATCACGCCTGGGAACCGTGAGAATAAATGTAAAATTTAAGTAGTAGTTCAAGTATCACCACATCATGAATTAAGTTTTGTTCATCCTGATACCTGCAATTTTGTGGCATCCCTCTTTGATAAATCTTGTGGGTCTATGACCGGGGAACACCACAAACGCGTACAGGAGACGTTTCAGTGCAACTGTAACATTCCTGACTGCCCGACAGACGGTAGCCTTGGAAACGAGCTCAGCGTCACCAATATTATACAGAAAGCTCCTGTTTGCAAAAAACCGAAGTGCAATACAAATAATATGTACAGAACTGAGAGAATGTCCGCGATGTGTCACATGAGCAATATTAGGCCTGAGGATGTTATTCAAATAAATTATAGATTGTGCTGAAAAACGGTAACGTTCACACAGAAAATCATCAGGAAATGATAAAATGTCCGAACGCGCTCTAATCACTCTCTCCCGGCGGAGAGCTCTGCGGAGAATTTGGGCTTCAACATCTACTGGCTCTTCAAGGAAGGGACACGCCATGTCTGACACTTCCTACAGTCAGGTTTCCGACAAAGAGGCGGAGAAAGTCAGGGATAGTTGAAGTAACCCTGCTAGGGGGCAGGTTAGCTTCACGGAGTGTGTCGTCATAGTAACTCACTCAGAATTAATCTAAACTCGCTTTGTGAAACCGAAAACCCAGAGTTTTCGTTAACTCAGGGTATACTTACTCAGAGTTTGCACTAAACCGGCTTCCTGAAATAGGGCCCTGGTCCCTGTCTAGTGTTGGTCTAGTCAACCCTGTCTCTGTTTCCTCTGTTTCCAAATCAGGCATGTCTCTGCCTGAAGTCTGTGTCTGTGCAAGTTTAATATCTGTGTTTCCTTTTTAACTTAAACTAAGCATTATGAGTGTTCAAATTGATTTGTCTGCTTTAATCATTTAGTATTTTTCCTGTAATACTACATATAATACAATACAAAGAGATATTGTGAGCCTTCATTTCCATTTTCTCTAAGAGAGTGATTAAGAGCTTTTACTTAGGACTCAAATTGCACTGCTGGAAATAGTTTATTTTGATGCATATGCTGCTTTTTTGCAAATTTGCATTATAATATTTATTGTCGTTTTTCCTATAGAATATAAAAATTGGTGTATTTCAAAAATAAAAAAAATATGAAGACACTCAAAATAAATTTCCTGTGGTGGGAAACTATTTTGTGCAACTTTTTTGTATTTACAGTTTTGAGGGATAAGCCTCTTAAAGTTCTCTAACTACAAATATATGTTAAAAAAATAAAAAGGATTTTCAATTTTTTTGGTAGTTTATTGCACTTTTTTGCAATGTATGTAATTACTATACACGTAATGCATACATATTATTGAAATTTGGGCTATAATGGTTGTATTGATGTATATCAACTTGAAATGCTCCCAGAAATAGCACTGCAGCATGTAAAAATATAATATAAGCTCTGGCGGACTTGGTTCTATGGTAGGTCTTAAAGGGTTAATGTAACATAAGTCAAGGGTTTATGATGTCATTAGTGTGCGCCACTGCCCTCTCTGTGGCTGTGTCCCAATTAAGAGACCGCACGCTTGAAGTACGCGTACTATGTACGGTGCATACTATAAGTACGAGAAGTGCAGAAGTGAGAGGCTTGTGAAATGGGACAGTCTAGCCTTCGTCGTGCTGTTCAGGTTGCCTAGCAACCATGATACTAACCGCGAGAAACGTTTCATACAGCTTTGTGTGACAGAAATGAAGGAGAAAAAATGTTTTGTTGGTTGTTCATTTTTGTCATGACATCACTTTGATTAGTTCAGTATCTGAGGCTGAGACCACAGGACTGTAATACATGATTGTTGGGCTTCATTTCTGTGCTGAACAGTCATTTCATTCATTTCATCTCACTGTGGTATATTACAGGATATATTACAGCAGTGAGCTTGAACTCTGGTTCAAAGATTCAAGTTGCACTTGTTTATATTTCCTATCACCTTAAATCTTCACTCAAAGACAGGTATCTTTGACAGTGTATATACAGATGTATTATATATAAGAGACAAATATTGTTCGTTTAATATGTTGGGATTACATTTGCCTCAATGCTTACATATATGTGTAAAAAGAAAATGTACGAGCTGTGAAAACTGTTTCTGATAGAATGAAGAGTAGACTGATATATTAGCTGCTAAATGGGTCAAACTGGGCAGAAAGTATACAAACACATAACATCCTTATAGAATATGATGTAACACTATAGATCAACTTACCTCAGAATATATAAAGCATATAAACAATTACAGCAATATGACACAACAAACACAGCAGTGCTACTAATCCAAAATACTCAAAGCTTCATAGAACTGAAACAAACATTTATTTTTAGCTCCATTCTGCTGCTGATACATACTTTAGGTTTCTGAATATTAAACTTGTTGCTGCCTTTCATAGTGTGTAACTTGAAGGCCCTGAGTACTTTCTCCCACACTGAAAACACTGGGATGATAAAATTATTTGAACATTACCTAATAAGACTGATTCAGGACAGACAATTAGTTATGTTAAACTTAAAAAAAAAAATATGTTAAACTTTTCTAGCAGTCCTTCACGAACAGGGAACAGTCTGTCTATTCTCTCCATCTGTCAGCTGCTGCTGGCTCTTCCTCCTCCTCTTCCTCACACACTGCTGAGTTTGTCCTGGTGGATCATCAGGGGTGCAAAGCCTCACAGATGATGTGCAGCAGTGGGTCCCTCAGTCTGTCCTCACTCTGGACCCTTGCACTTGTCACACATGCGGTCTCTTAATTGGGACACAGCCTGTGACTTATGGGAGCAACATGCTTGCATGCAAATACATGGAGAGAGACGGACTCCTCCAGAAACCCTTTGCAATGTTACGGGTTGTATGAACACTGTCTGTCATGTTTGATAAGCAGCAGCTGTTCAACCGGGCCTTGTATGGTTGATGAAGAGAATACGCATTAAAGGATACGCTGTGGAATTCCCAGTACTAGTGTGATCGTGTGTCCTTCCTACTATCCTGCTAAGGTTTCTACCGCCTCTTCTCAACCATTGAACACAACCCAACATTACAAGTGGCAAGAGGGACTCTCCCACAGATAATTTCATACACCTTAATGAGCAACATTTTATGCTTCCATCATAGCTAAATGAGCCCTCGTTAATTTGGTCATATTTGATTCATGTCCTGAGATTCATCTATTCAACAAAAGATGCAAAACCAAAAAATGCCTCTGCCTCTCTCTCCTGTTGCTACTTCAATCATGAAACTTATCAATGATCAGCTGATCGGCTTTTCACTTGTTTGTTTATTGCCCACTTTGCGCCAGAAAGAAGAAACCAGCGGAGGTCGCGCTAAAATACAGCAGCATGTTTAAGCTTGATCAGCTGTTGTTGATATTATTTCTAGTGTCAGCTGATGTTTGCTGGAGCCGCAGCTGTAAAAGCTGCTGGTCATGATGTCGGTTTGGATATGTGGTGAGAGGGAAACATGTAGATGAAACCAGGAGATGTCCTTACTGAATCATCAGAGCTGAACAGGTGATGGAGAAACAGGTTTACCTTTTAGGTGACATGAATGAGTTGAAGGGAAGTTATGAACTGTTTCTGAGAAACAAATGACACCAGGATCATTTTTATTATGTAGCTCACAGCTGGTAACTGTGCAGGGGCAGGTCTAGCAAAGTTTTGCCAGTGGGCCAGGTAGGGCATTAACAGGGAGAGGTGGGCACAAAGAAATAATTTTCTTTCTTTCTGCAAAAGTTGATTCTGTTCATCTGGACGTAGCGTTTTGTGGGAGAAACGTTTTGTCACTTATCCAAGTGATTTCTTCAGTCTCAGCTGACTGAAGGAACAATGGGCTGGGAGGTCAGTTCCTTAATCTTAGTTATGCAAATTCTCATGACCATTGATCAACAACCACTGACCAAAATCCACTGATACACCCATTGATCATTGGGCTTTGGTCATTCGTGGGATTTCTCTCGTGGAAATCTGCACATTATTTTTTCCTTTCTATTGGTAGGTGACACAGTGCACTTGTGGCAAGTAAGCAAGCTAGGAGACTGGCAATCTTGCTGGGTATCCAGTTACGGAAGCAACACATTAACAAGAGAATTCCGAGTAAAACCAAAGTTACTTTCCCTAGTAACTAGTTACTTGGAAAGTAACGAGTAACTTAAAGTAACTGAGTTATTTTTTGATAGAAGTAACTAGTAATGTAATTAAGTTACTAATTTAAAGTAACTTACCCAACACTGGAAATAACTTTATCTTTCTTCATCACAAGCTAGCTGTTGTTGACTGTAAAAAGGCCTTTAATCAGTAGGTAAAGTTCTAGAATAAGCCAGTAAAGTGTAATTATCAAAAATAACCCAGTGATTTTTAGAGTGTTGGAATTCACTTTTTGCTTACCATGTTTTATTTCATAGTAGAGGTGAAATCAGTGATATCTGATCAGGTCACAGTCTAGTTGAAAATGGCAGTTTCAGAAGAATAATGTGGCTTCTTCTGAAGCGTATCTTCTACACAAACAATTGGGTAAAATCTTGGCCCAATATTTGATCAAAGCTAGCGAACCTATGACCCAATAGAATTATTCAAGCTAGGGAGTTAATTAAAGAACCCAGCACATCGCCAACCCAACTCTTGAGTCACGACTTTTAAACCAACATTTAAACTAATAACCTACGACTTTTACCCAGAAGTTGTTATAAAAGTAACCTAGCATGGTTTTATTATGTATTTGCAGAGGTTTTGTGAAAAAAAGTTCAGTTTGTGTTTAGAGGTTTGTGAAAAGGGTGCAAGGTTGTATCTTAACAATTACACTGCAGACTTCTCCCACAATTCCACCCAGTGCTTCTCTGATGACTCTGCAATAGTCGGCCTCATCACTGATGGGGACGACAAGGAGTACAGAGGACTGACTCAAGACTTTGTGGACTGGTGCCAGCTGAACTACCTCCAGATCAATGCCAGTAAAACCAAGGAGCTGGTGGTAGACTTCCGCAGGCACAAGCATTCTCCACTGCAACCACTGAACATCCAGGGTATGGACATTGAGGCTGTGGACAGCTACAGGTACCTTGGTGTTCATCTGAACAACAGACTGGACTGGACTCATAACTCAGACGCCCTCTACAGGAAAGGGCAGAGCAGGCTGTACCTGCTGCGGAGACTCAGGTCGTTTGGGGTGGAGGGCCCACTCCTGAAGACCTTCTATGACTCTGTGGTGGCTTCTGCTATCTTTTATGGTGTGGTCTGCTGGGGCGGCAGCATCTCTGCTGGGGACAGGAAGAGACTGAACAAGCTGATCCGAAGGGCCAGCTCTGTTCTAGGATGCCCTCTGGACCCAGTGGAGGTGGTGAGTGACAGGAGAATGGCGGCTAAGCTGTCATCCCTGTTGGACAACGTCTCCCACCCCATGCAGCAGACTGTGACAGCACTGAGCAGCTCCTTCAGTGGGAGACTGCGGCACCCACGGTGTGGGACGGAGAGATTTCGCAGGTCTTTCCTCCCCACTGCTGTCAGACTCCACAACAAAGACTTTAACTGAACAAACACACACATCCACACATGTGCAATAACACTAAGTGCAATAATCCTTTCTGGCATCGTTGTATTTTTACTCAGTTGTATATAGCATTCGTATTCTATTTTTATCTTATTGTATATTTTTATTCTATTTTATTCTACTGTATATAGTATATTGTTTTATTCTATTCTGTACAGCTGTGTACTGTATTTATTCTTATTGTATTCTAATTTTTGCGTCATAACTTTTGCACTGTCCACTTCCTGCTGTGACAAAACAAATTTCCCACGTGTGGGACTAATAAAGGTTATCTTATCTTATCTTATCTTATCTTATCTTATTATGACAATGTACAAAAGCTTTAGCAAAATATTTGGTTATTTCTGAAATTTAGCACTATTAGGTGAAATTAAAATTTTGGGACGAGGGAAGCAAAGGAGGGGAGACTTATTTAAAGAGAGACCTCATCGTGTGTGTGTGTGTGTGTGTGTGTGTGTGTGTGTGTGTCTAATTGCGTGCTCATACCATCAAAAGCAAGAATTAGATGGAGGACACAGAAGCAAACAGATTAAAAAGATTAAAGTAATTTCAAGAGAAATTGGTGTAGTTTCAAGCAGATTTATACGTGGGTTAATCTGTCAGTCAATTAATCTAATCAGTGAGTGTTTAAAAACTGAACTGAAAGCAACACAGATACTCACAGACCAGTTTGATTCAATGCTTAATAGTTTAATGATGCAGAAGAGAAAAAAAGCTTTGTTTTTAAGTTTTTGCTAAAAGCATTCTTTCCATTACACATTTCAATTGCTCCTTTTAAAAGACACAATCACACTATTTTGTGTCACTTGTCACTTCATTCCTTATGCATCGTTACAGCAAAAGAAAAAGGTAAAGATGTGAAAACAGATATTTTGAGTGATATATATGAGAAGATTTCTTTCTTTTTCAGATGACGTGCCTTCATCTCAGCGCAGGAATCATCACTTACTCTTAATGCAGACAGAAGGGAATCGGTCCTGGCAAGACTGATCATTCATACACAGATCTCCTGTAAGCACCAAAAATCAACTTTAACCGAAATTTTTGTTGCATGGACACAAAAATATAGAATATATGAGAAAAATGTTTTGGTTTTTTTTTTGGTTTTATGTATAATGACAATAGCACTTGTATATATTATTTACAATTTTATACCTGGAAAATTCATTTCCATGCATTGCTCATTGCCCCCCATGTTGTTAGGCTCCCCCCGACACCAGTTTGTGTATTGGAAACGTGTTCCATCGATCCAAAACCAATAACCCTCCTACAGAACAGAAAAAAGTTAAAAATAAGAAATCGTTTTTTAACTAAACTACATTTTAACATTATACATCGACTACCAAGTTTGGACACACCTTCTCATTTATTGGTTTGTCTTTACTTTCACTACTACCGACATTGTAGATGGAAACTGAAGATATCAAATATATGAAACAAGATATATGGAATTATATGGCAATGAAAAAAAGATAACAGTGAAAAATAAGTAAAATATCCAATGGATAGATTTATGTTTTAACTGGCAGACTGGCATACCTGTTGACCATCAGAACCACCAATCCATGTTCGTCCATTAGCTCTACTCCCATCAGATATCACCCTCTGAATCAGCTGGTATTCCCCAAGGCTCTGTACAGATGCAAGGTTTGCACTCATGGTCTGACAGTTTCTCTACAGTAAACAAAAAGACAGAAGAGTTACAGAAGATTTATAAAACAACCTTCATGATTACACCACCACAAACATACAAATAATAATAAAACATACTAAGAAATATTTACATTGACTGACAAAATTATTGATTTTAATTATCTGACCTTGTATTAATAGCTTACCATTCAACAAGTAATAAAAAGTAAAGTTTTTTAAAAATTATTATATTGAAAGGACTAATGATTAATACATTTACAATCATTTATCATTCAGAATTATTTCATGCAGTTAATGTTGGTGGCTTAAACCATTTACTGCAATAATTTGCATTATTTTTATAAATTAAAAAAATAATATTTGCTATTATAAGCTTGGATGCATATTTCACAATACATATAAGAACTGGTTTTAATTGAAGCAAAAATTGACAGGTGATTTATCCATGGCATAAATTGTAGGAACGTGAAACTGGAGACTTTAGTTTGTTTGCTTCTTCTTTGTTTGTATTTCTTGTTTACTAATATATTGTTACTGTTTACTTGTTAAAAAGTAAAGCCATATATGACATATATACATATTAGAACAAATGATAGCATTATTAATATTCAATAAATGATAACATTAATAATGATCAATACATACTATTATCATTTTAGACAAATTTTAACAGTACATTGGCTTTGATAACATTTTACTAATTGTCAATATAAATTTCTTTAATATAATATTAAAAAATATTATTATAAGGTCTTATCCAAATATTAAAGAAACACAGTCACAGTAACCGGTGAGTCCTGATGTTATTACCTGAGCATCACCCCAGGGTAAGGGTGTAGAAACATAGAAGTAACATTTGTTGTTGTACTCAGTCCAATCACAGGGACATGATGAGGACTTCTTGAGAACATAGCACTCATCTGAAGACAAAGCATACATATTGTGTGACACACAATATTGTGTGACAAAATGCTGACCCAATTCCCCCTTTACTGGAATAATTATAATTATGATCATTAACTTGTGTTTCATTGGCAATAGTTTTACTTTTCAACAAATTTCAACTGGAAAATGTGTCATTTTCTTCCTTTAGATTTCTATTTTTAAAAACATGTATTTAAAAATAGATCTTATTATTTGGACAGCTATATATAGCCCATTGACATGCACAACATTCAGTATGATACTAGTAGGGGAGTCCGGGGATAGTTGTAACGTGGGTCAGTTTTAACACTTCCAATTTCTCCAATCAGGGCTAAGTTTCAAATGATGTAACTCATCCTGTGCATGCCCAATTCAGTTTAAGTTTTTCTACTTTATTTCAATTTCTAATAGCATTATCTGCTTTTCAGTTAAACTCATCAAACTTAAATTATGTTATTTGTACGTCTATGGGGATATACTCTGTGTAGGTCTTTAGTGCTAATGTTTTAGCCGTTGGCTGTAATGTTAGCTAGTTCATGGCTATAGGAGTCTGGGTCAGTTGTAACAGCAACAGTCTGGGTTAGTTGTAACAATAATGCAGATGTTACGACTTACCACACTATTACTTTAACTTATATTAAACAAGTTGGGGCAACGACATCAGCAGAGAGAGGTTCACTGGTCGCTTTTGTATATGCGGTTAATGCCTGGACTGCGCTGTGCACATTGAAGAGAACGGCAAACTCAACATCGAAGTTTACCGGAAGCCCACACACACGGACCAGTACCTCCTTTTTGACTCCCATCACCCTCTGGAACACAAACTTGGAGTAATTAGGACCCTACACCACCGGGCAGAACATGTTCCCTCTAAGCCTGAAGGAAAAAAGAAGGAACACACACATGTAAAGGAAGCACTCAAAACGTGCGGCTATCCTAAATGGGCGTTCTTAAAGTCAGCAAAGAGGCACAGAAAAGAAGACCAGACACCAGCGAAGGAGGATAAGAAGGACAGACGCAACAACATTGTCATCCCCTATGTAGCCGGTGTATCAGAAAAACTCAGGAGAGTTTTCTCCAAGCATGACATCCCAGTGTATTTCAGACCCAGCAACACGCTCAGAAAGAAACTGGTTCACCCGAAAGACAAAACGCCAAAACACAAACTTAACAATGTGGTGTATGCTGTACAGTGCAGCGAGGAATGCTTAGACCTCTACATTGGAGAGACCAAACAGCCACTTCACAAGCGCATGGCACAACACAGAAGAGCCACCTCCACAGGACAAGACTCAGCAGTCCATCTGCATCTTAAGGATAAAGGACACTCTTTCGAGGATGCCAATGTTCACATTTTGGACAGAGAGGACAGATGGTTTGAAAGAGGAGTGAAAGAAGCCATCTATGTCCACTGTGAGCGACCATCTTTGAACAGAGGCGGGGGTTTACGACACCAACTCTCTGCCATCTATAATCCAGTTTTGAGATCCCTTCCCAGACGCCTTAACGCCCACTCACATCCTGGGCCATCTGACCTCAGGAATTCGCATGATAAGGTGGGGCCAGGTTTCACAATGAACACACTCGAAACTCTGGCTGATTGGGTCCCACACCCAATTTCACACCTTTGCTCAGGCGATTAGAGGATCATCAGGGTGTCCTTTTGTCCCTCTGTGGGGGGTCACTCCCACTAGGTTTATATCTGGGACTCTCCACCATTTGACCTTAGAACTGAAGAAGCTTCTCGGATGAGAGGTGAAACGTCTTCAAGCAACTTAAAGAAGTCCAGACGCTTTTCTTTGCAAGCTCCTTTGACTACGATGACCTGGATGACTGAGAACCTTCACAGAAATACCAGTAGGAAGTACTGGTAGTGGAAATAAATCAGGATGGGTGCAAGAAACAGATTTCCTCATCTTTCTGAAGCACTTTGCAAACCACACAAAGGTAAGCCATGATAAAAAGTAATGGTGAACAACTACATTTTTTCAGCTTCATTGTTATGTTCAAAATTGGTGCAATAGTTGTAGGTTATAATGCCCACTGAGCCAATGAGGCCAAACTCAAGGAAGACCAACCAAAATTAATGAAATATTCAGTTGCAAAAATTCCATAATTTGTCTTTTTTGGGGGGTAGGTATATGTTCAAAAGCTAGATTTCTGCATTCTGTCACACACACACACTGCTACATAAATGGCTCTAAGTGCATTCATGTGTTGAATAAACAAAGATTACATGTTAATGTTTTGTTAGTACCCTTATTTCATTGTGTTACATTTTACCCCAGGATATGTTACAACTAACCAAGACTATGGGGTTAATTGTAACATTTCACTCTTTGTGTTTGAGACCATACCATGCAATGGGTAATTGTGCTGCAGAGAAAATAGCTGCACTATTTAATAGCAGAGACATGTAAATACTTTGCATTACATTTTGAATCCACTACCTTAAAAGAGCTCCAATTTACAGACAGAAATGTCAAAAATGTTACAACTATCCCCGGTCTCCCCTAACATACTTTTATACTTACCCTGAGCAGCGGTCAGAGCCATCATTGCACAGAGAAGTGCAGATGCAGTCAGCAGCTTCATGATGATATTTAGTGTCTCTGTAAGAAACACATTAACAAAAGTGATTAGCAGTTTGATAAAGAAAGGATAGAAGATCCTCAGCATATTTGTAATATACCTGTCTGTAGAATGTCTTCTCCTCTTTCAAGTGTCAGCCTGTAGCTTCACCCCTCATGTAGAGATGAGCACTTATATACACTTTCTTATATTTACATTTCAATACCAGGAAGAGATGCACTAAAAATACTTAAGTGTGTTTTGACTCCATGCTTCACTACCCCTGTCTTTACCAACCTCACGCAATTCTCTCCACCCAGCTTGAATGTTTAATTTCATTTATTGACTGCTGGTCAACAAGGATGTCACGCTCCTGGGTCTTTGGCCCAGTGTAAATGTGTCTGGACTTTTGATTCTGGGTTGTTTAATGTTCTATGGTTAAGGTTCTGTTCCTCGTTTTGGTTTACAGTTGTGATCCCTCTGTTTATATTTGTTTTCTTAGGTCTTCTTAGTTTTGTTTTCTAGTCTGTAGGTTTCTGTTATCATGGAGCACGGAACAGGGGAGTTTCCATGCCCCATGTTTAGTCAGCCTTATCCTTTCCATTTAGTCTTGTCTCTGCATTCGGTGTTCTCTTTCTCCCCGTCAGTCTTGTTCCCATGTATGTTTCCCCACTGGTCTCAGTGTCACACCCAAGTGCTTCATGGTGATTTCGGAGTATTTCTATAAAAAACAAAATACCTAAAATGGGTAACAGATCAATAAAGAATAGCCATAAAATAGACAGTTTAAAAAAAAGGAAACAAACACTTTGAAAGCAAATCAGATTTGATACGATTTGATTTGACAAAGTTTCATTCAACTCAACTCAAAGAAAAGCATCATTTACACATAGCATAACATGGCTTGGTCATTGTGATGCACCAAGCAAGTTTGGATTGAATGATTTTAACGTCAACTGCAAAAACTGAAAACGTGTTTGTATTTGTAAATATTTGTAAGTCCATACAAGAAGCTGATCGTGAGAAAATGTATCATTTATCCTACTACAGTTTACACCTTAAAGAGAAAGCTCATGAATGTGCCAGCTCTGGAGACCATCTTCCCCCTTATGGGAAAATAGTTAGTTGTAGATGGCAAGTTGTCATGAGAGAAGTATCATTATAATATTTGCTGTACACTCAGAAAAATTATGGTTCTTAAATGGTTCTTCAGATGTCTTCATGGTTCTTTAACCCTTTAAGACCTACCATAGAACCAAGTTCGCCAGAGCTTATATTATATTTTTACATGCTGTGGAGCCATTTTTGGGAGCATTTCAAGTTGCTATACATCAATACAACCATTATAGCCCAAACTTTAATAATATGTCTGCATTAGGTGTATAGTAATTACATAAATTGCAAAAAAGTGCAATAAACTACAAAAAAATTGAAAATCGTTTTTGTTTTTTTAACATATATTTCTAATTAGAGAAATTTAAGAGGCTCATCCCTCAAACCTGTAAATACAAAAAAGTTACACAAACTAGTTTCCCACCACAGGAAATTTATTTTGAGTGTCTTCATGGTTTTATTTTTGAAATACACCAATTTTTATATACTGCAGGAAAAACGAAAATAAATATTATAGTGCAAATTTGCAAAATAACAGCATATGCATCAAAATAAACTATTTCCAGCAGTGCAATATGAGTCCTAAGCATCCCAGAAACGACACAGAAAGTCATAAACTCAAACATAACTTTTTAAAACACATAACAAGTAAAACACAAGCTCATAAGGCCCCGATCGTAAAAAAACTACATTTCCGCAAAATGACGTCACTTCCGGTTTCGGGCAGGTCATGCGGTCATGTGATAGTTCGCGCTGATGGATGTAGGAAGTGTTACAAACAGCTGATGGATCGGCGAAGCGTGTTTCTGGAATATCATGTTTTTGTTGCTGCAAGTGATTTTTATGCAGTTTTTGCAAAGCTATATGTGGAAGGAAACTGTGACCTAGGACAAGCTGATGGCATAAGATGTAAGTACAACTCCTCCAGTTTCATATGCAAAAAAAATTATTGCGCTAGCTTACGTGGTTGCAGAGCTACCGGGATTTAAAAATAGTTACGCAAAACAGAGCGTGCCCGCTCCGATCGGCTGTAAAGGGTTAAAGAACCATCATACGTCAAAGAACCTTTTTATTTTGTGGATGGTTCTTCAGCTATTACAAATGGTTCTTTAAAGAACAAAAGGTTCTTCATCCTTAGCAATCTAAGTTTGATGGTGTAAGTGGCATAAATATTTATTCACTATAACGAGGCTGTGAATTATACTGTGTGTTTTCTTTGTGTGCATGTGTGTGCGAAGGGGGGGGGGGGTTACCTGGCAATTACCCTTTAAGAGAAGATGGTAGGAAACTGAATATTCAAATAAAAGTTTGAAAGAAATAAAAGAAATATTTGCAAACAGTAGACACAATACACACATTCAAATACTGTACTTTCTACTCCAAGGCATTACGTTTTGAGATTATTATATTGTTACACCCCAGCCCAGGGAAAACCGGCGTGCGACAATTTTGAAAATATAGCATAATGATAATACTAGTTATTGTAAACGTTACAATATTATTGTAAAGTCAAATTATAAAATACAAGTAAATAACAATTGCAGAACAGAATGTCAGTGTAATGAACACACACTTCGTTTTGACAAAGCGCACTGCTTAGGTAAATGATCTGAGTAGTTGTTCATCACTGAGCAATTTGTTAATATGTGTTTCGAGCCAAATAAATACAGGGAGAGAGAGAGTGACGTCAGAACACGTCATACTATAACCTCCCGGGAGCGGACAGAGGGGGTCAGTCGTTGCGCAGACAGAGTGTGCGAGCGGCGGGCCTTGACCTTTCGGGAAAAAAACTCACGGACGGTGACAGCGAGGCGGATAACAGTCTTCAGTACCTGCTGGACTTTGAAGCTGTGGATTCTGGGACTGTTAGAAAAGGTAAAACATTTTCATTAAAACCTTATTACTGTTTTGATTTTGTTACTCGTCATTGTAGCTTGCTGTTAATGTGCTAACAGTAGCGATTAGCTAGATACGTTAGCTGTTGAGGTCAGCGCAATTTAGTATCCAACTGTTTTCCTAACAAAACCACTGTTATAATTAATCGAAGCTGCTCCCAGCTATTTTGAACCTTTGGCTTCTAAAATATGTGGTTCAATTGCGTGCTGCGTACATAACCTAATGTCAGCTAGACCGAAATTAAAATTTAATATATTGTTAAAGTCACTAAAATGGCGCCTGAAGCTTGTTGTGGCGTGAGCTCTGTGTCTGCTCTAGAAACTCTGAAATTCTGTAGATCTGAGCCGTACATTAAATACTCACATGAACCTGTACTTTGAATTCTGTAAGAGCTGTATAAAATACAGCTATGCATAAGAGTTTTGAATGAATAATTAGATTAGATAACTCTTTATTGTCTAATCGAATTATATAGAAATGAATAGAAATGTGACATGAGAAGGTGTGTCTTTGACTGTTCCTGCATAACTTAGTTTCGGACTAGTTGACAAGTTATGCTCCGGTCATTTGATGTTTCCAAGATAGATGTTCTTTTGTAATATAGTTACAGGTCGCGGGGGCAGCAGCCTAAGCAAAGAGGCCCAGACCTCCCTCTCCCCAGCCACCTCCTCCAGCTTATCCGGGGGAATACCAAGGCGTTCCCAGGCCAGCCGAGAGATATAATCTCTCCAGCGTGTCCTGGGTCTGCCCCGGGGCCTCCTCCCGGTGGGACATGCCTGGAACACCTCACCCAGGAGGCGCCCAGGGGGCATCCTTGTCAGATGCCCGAACCACCTCAGCTGGCTCCTTTCGATGTGGAGCAGCAGCTGCTTTACTTTGAGCCCCTCCCGGATGGCCGAACTTCTCACCCTATCTCTAAGGGAGAGGCCAGCCACCCTTCGGAGGAAGCTCATTTCTGCCGCTTGTATCCGCGATCTCGTTCTTTCGGTCACTACCCACAGCTCGTGGCCATAGGTGAGGGTAGGGATGTAGATCGACCGGTAAATTGAGAGCTTCGCTTTTACACTCAGCTCCCTCTTCACCACGACGGACCGGTGCAACGTCCGCATTACTGCAGCTGCAGCCCCAATCCGTCTGTCGATCTCCGGCTCCCTTCTCCCATCACTCGCGAACAAGACCCCGAGATACTTGAACTCCTCCACTTGGGGCAGGAACTCATCCCCGACCCGGAGTGGGCACTCCACCTTTTCCGGCTGAGAACCATGGCCTCAGATTTGGAGGTGCTGATCCTCATTCCCGCTGCTTCACACTCGGCTGCGAACCGTTCCAGTGCGAGCTGGAGGCCCTCACCCGATGAAGCCAACAGAACCACATCATCTGCAAAAATCCGAGATGAGATTCTGAGGCCACCAAAGCGAAAGCCCTCCGCCACTTGGCTGCGCCTAGAAATCCTGTCCATAAAAATTATGAACAGAACCGGAGACAAAGGGCAGCCCTGGCGAAGCCCATCACCCACCGGGAACGAGTCCGACTTATTGCCGGCAATGCGAACCAAGCTCTTGCAACGGTTGTATAGGGATCGAATGGCCCGTAGCAATGGGCCAGACACCCCATATTCCCGCAACACCTCCCACAGGACACCCCGAGGGACACGGTCGAATGCCTTCTCCAAGTCCACAAAACACATGTAGACTGGTTGGGCAAACTCCCATGCACCCTCAAGTATCCTGGAGAGGATAAAGAGCTGGTCCAGTGTTCCGCGACCAGGACGAAAACCGCATTGTTCCTCCTGTATCAGAGGTTCGACTAACGGACGAACTCTCCTTTCCAGCACCCTGGCATAGACTTTCCCAGGGAGGCTGAGGAGTGTGATCCCCCTGTAGTTAGAACACACCCTCCGGTCCCCTTTCTTAAAGATGGGGACCACCACCCCGGTCTGCCAGTCCACAGGTACTGCCCCTGATCTCCACGCAACATTGCAGAGGCGTGTCAACCAGGACAGCCCTACAACGTCCAGAGCCTTCAGGAACTCGGGGCGGACCTCATCAACACCAGGGGCTCTGCCACCAAGGAGTTGTTTAACTGCCTCAGTGACCTCGCCCCCGGAAATTGGCGGGTCATTCCCCTCATCCCCAGACTCTGCTTCCTCCTCGGAAGACGTGTCAGTGGGATTAAGGAGGTCCTTGAAGTATTCCTTCCACCGCCCGACAATTTTCTCAGTCGACGTCAGCAGCGCTCCGCCAGCACTATACACAGTGCAGGTAGAGCACCGCTTTCCCCTCCTGAGACGTCTGACGGTTTGCCAGAATCTCTTCAAGGTTCAAGGTTCTTTATTTGTCACATGCATAGTTATACAAGTATAACACACAGTGAAATGTAGCCTGACACGCTCCTCGACATGTGCAAAAATTGGGGGGGTGTAGAGGAAGAACATTATATATATATATATATATATATATATATATATATATATATATATATATATATACAGACATATAGTATATACTGCCACTCGGCGCATAAGCGCAGATGACAGTCAGGACCCGTTCCCCGACCCTAAGGCGCAGGGAACAAACCCTCTCGTCCACCGGGAAAAACCCCAACGTACTGGCAGCAAGCCGAGGGGATATTAGGATACCCACCCCAGCCCGCCGCCTCTCACCAGGGGCAACTCCAGACTGAGACAGAGTCCAGCCCCTCTCCAGGAGACTGGTTCCAGAGCCCAAGCCATGTGTAGAGGTGAGCCCGACTATATCTAGCCGGTACCTCTCAACCTCACGCACTAACTCAGGCTCCTTCCCCACCAGAGAGGTGACATTCCATGTCCCTATTGCCAGTCTTGGCAGCCGGGGGTCAGTCCGCCAGGGCCTCCGCTCCTGGCCGCCACCCGACACACAATGCACCCGACCCCTATGGCGCCTCCTGCGGGTGGTGGGCCTGCGGAAGGATGGGCCCATGTCTCCTCTTCGGGCTGTGCCCGGCCGGGCCCCATGGACTAAGGCCCGGCCACCAGACGCTCGCCCTCGGGCACCCTCCCCGGGCCTGGCTCCAGGGTGGGGCCCCGGTAACCCTATCCCGGGCAGGGTAAACTGTTCCCTCGGTGTCCTTTTCATAAGACCCTTATGAAAAGGACATATAATTGTAACTCTAACGGTGTGTTCACACCGAACGCGATGGACGCGAATAAAACGCCCCAAACGCCCCTAATTTGACGCGTGTACATTCGCGTCTCAACGCGTGTCCAAGAAAAATCCATCGCGCGTCAAAATATGATATTTTGACGCGCGTGAACCGGAAATGTGGGAGGAATGTGGGAGGGAGTTGTGCCAGACCTGGTTTTGCAAGATGGCAGCTATCGAGCTAGCGCTTGAAGAGAGAGTCTCCCTTCTCTATGTACTGTGGAGAGCAGAGCAGCAGCGTAAAAGACGTTCTCGCCATACCTGGGTCCATCAGGTCCTCCAGAGGCATGAGCAGTTTGGTGAGTTTCACCACTTGCTCCAGGAGCTGCGCCTGGATGACGGCCGATTCCAGCGCTATCACCGTCGGCCAGTTTGAGGACCTGCTTTCCCTCGTCGGTCCCAGCATTGCCCGCCTAGACACCAACTACAGACGCTCAATCCCACCTGCAGAGCGCCTGTCCGTCTGCCTGAGGTTAGTAAAACTATTTAATACGGTAGTCCTTTATTGATATCTGTGCTAATATGCTAATCCATCCAGTTATACACTGCTAACATGGATGTGCTATGCTAACAGTGAATGCTGTCGGTGTTTACTGAAAGCAAACTGTGGTACAGAGACGACTCTTTATAATATTTCTAGTGATACTCAGAAGCTCTCATCAAGTCCCGATTTAATTCGATTTATGCTGTTATCAGTGTTTGAATGATAGCATGGCTGTGGTGTCACATCAATGTATGCGCTCGGTGTTTGCTGATATCAAACTGTAGCATTAGCACCACTGAGTTAACCTTTGTAGTGATACTCACTCCTTTTTATTTAGACCTGGTTTAATTCTGGGATAGTTGAATATTTGTATATAATCCCTGCAGCTGTCAGACTCTATAGCAGGGGTCACAGCCTTTATTAAAACAGAGTTAGATAAAACTGTGAACAGTTTGGTTCATCTCTAGTTACATGGTTCTATCTTGATAAGCTGTCTTATCACAGATTAATTTTTCAAAAATATTAATGATTTAAGCAAGGAAAGGGCTACATGTCAACACACAACTCTTTATTTCTATTAATGTTTTACTTCATTCCTACCTGATTGACATGTTTAGGAATTATGAGTGATTGGCTCACTGTAGTTGTGAAAGTTGCTACCAATCAAATTATGATATGTTAAAGTTAAAACAAAACACAACTGTTTTAGATATTATCTAATATACATTTTGTAATTATCCTTATAATTACAAAAGGTTTTATGTAAGATTCATGTTTTGTGATTTATATCTGACATCACAAAAGTATTTTGGAATTTGAATAATGTATTTTGTAACTGCAGCACACATAATACTAATTTTGAACAATTTTGTCCAGGTTCCTTGTCACCGGGGACTCCTTCAGGACCATCGCGTTCAGTTTCAGAGTCGGTGTGTCCACGGTGAGCCAGATCACCCCCCAGGCAGCGACGTCCATCTGGGACTGTCTAGTGGACGACTTCATGGCTGTGCCTTCACCTGGAGACTGGCGGTCCATCACAGAGGGATTCCAGGAGCGCTGGAACTTTCCTCTGTGCTGTGAAGCTCTGGATGGGAAGCACATCCAGACAAAGGCACCCCATATATCATATAGGAGACACACACATTGATATACACTAAATATTCATTTCATTTCTTTTTTGTGGTGCCCAAATTGATGCACCTGCTTGATTTTGTTTAAACAATTATTGCACACTTTCTGTAAATCCAGTAAACTTCTTTTCACTTCTCAAGTATCACTGTGTGTGTCTCCTGTATGATATTTAACTGACATTTTTTATTGTAACAACCAACGATTTATACAGGAAAATAATGTCTATTAACAAGGTTGCCCAAACTTCTGCATCCCACTGTATCAGTATATTTTGTCATTAGTATAATATGAAATAAAGTCTACATGTGTCAAGTCGTGTGCCAACATTTGCTGTGTAGTAGAACTGAGACATTAGTCATTATAAACATTTATTTAAAATAATATTAAAAGTCTCAAACAGAAAAACATTAAACATAAATATATAAAATATAAGAATTTACAGAGAGACAGGAATAAAAAGGACCAGCTGCTCTCCAGAGCAGGAACAAGGCTGAGGAGGAAATGCTCCATTGGAGACTGGTGTGGCCTCTTCAGGGACTCCAGGATGGCCAGCTCCACCGCCGATGGACCGTCCTGGGACCCGTCCCTCATCTGCCTCGGAGCCGTCCTCCTCTGTGGGCCTGTAAAACAGCACAAAACACAAAGAAATGAGAAGGCTGCTACTAGATTTTAATTTCAACATTGAAAAAAAAAAAAACAATAACAGGATATAATCAGATTGGTTGTAGATATTTAGTAAAGGTGATCACAAGGGAATCCCACCGACTAAAAAGGTATCAGTGCTTGCTGTACATATCTGTGGGTGCAGCAGCAGGAGCTCAGGGACTGGGGATGCTCTGCTGCAGAATCAGTTGGTTCTATCAATACAGTATTAAATGTTAACAGGTTGGATATAATAATCGTAGAGTAGACAGTGGTCCCTCATTTATTGCAGGGGTTCTCAGAATAACTAGCCCCTGGTCACAGTTCTCACAATTGATTCTCAAAGTGCAAACCTTTGTAGATTGCAAAACGTAAAAGTATTATTATGCCGCGGTTTGTCTTCATCTGCCCGCCACTTTCGTGCGCCTTTTTCCCTCACGGTGCAGGTGTCTATTTCCGAATGAGGCTCATAGTTATGGGTGTTTTTGTGCTGTTTTTTCTATTGGACGCGATGGTTATCAAAACCAAACGTGATAAATTTGGCAAGCGCAGGAGATTTGTCAATCAGGCTGCAGAATGCAATGCTGTACTGTGCAATAAAAAATCAGCGAAAAAGCAAAGCAGTGACGGATGAACAGCGGGACCACTGTGTGCTGTTTATTAATAAACAATAAAATATATTCCTAAATGATAACATGCATAAAAGCAGAACGGTATTTGTACGTCAGTGGGAAAATAGCGGTGGCTTGCTAGCTTTTGTGCGGCTTCCCCGGGTCAGTGAAAACTTTCAAAAGAGAAATGAATGAACTTACCAGGTTGCCCGATCTCTTCACATATCTTCCTCCAAGCTCGGTCCTTTTTATTCCTGTCTCGGTACTGAAAGCAGCTGGTGTTGTACAGCTCCGAGTTGTTTGCTACCGCATTGATTAGCCTTCCCCTCCATTGAAGTATGAAAGGCTTTGGCTGGATCTGCCCCTTTGACCTAGGTAACAGCCACGTCACCAGGCTCCTGATTGGTTGTCGCGGCGCGATTTGACGCTGGAGTTCAGATTTTTCCAACTTGAGCGGTAGACGCGAAACGCGCGTATGCACAAAGTGCAACACAAAAACTCACGCGCGTGGTTTTATTCGCGCGTCAAACGCGCCAGACGCGCTACACTGACGCGCGTTTCACGCGTTTTGGCGTTTTCGCGACGCAAATCTGCTTCCGAATTTTCGCGGGACCCGCAATCGCGCGTCATCGCGCCTTTCCATTGACTTTACATGTAAACCTGACGCTCTATTCGCGTCCATCGCGTTCGGTGTGAACACACCGTAAGGCCTTTTTAATGTTTTATTTAAGGAACGTTTCAACAATCTTCAATAAATTAATTTGCAGATTTAGCATTACGACCAGGTGAAGTGAAGTACAGGCAGGGAGTGAACCCTTAATTTATTTGCAAAGTAAACCACAGCATGCTTTATAAATAAAGCAAATAAAAAGAAAAAATACAGCAGTAGCCAAATGAGGTATCTATTGGCTAGGAAAAGTTCTTCAATGAACCACTGAAAGAAATGGTTCTTCAAAGAACCATTGTTTGAAAGGTTCTTTGTGGCACCAAAAAAGGTTCTTCTATGGCATCAGTCTAAAGAACCACTTTTGGTTCCAGTTGGCACCTTTATTTTTCTGAGTGTAATGTGAGAGTGTTTACAAAGTCACTGTATCAGCCACGGACTCACTTCCTCATGTGCTACTGTACCAACTCCCATTAAAAAAACACTGTTGGCACCATCAGTCACACATGAAACTGTTGTTTCTTTAGAGATGGGTGGATGCTCAGTCAACACCCTCATCAAATACCACTAAAATTCAACAGGGTCTTTTTTTTTACAGTTTTCTTATGCTTATTTTTGTTTGTAGCATTTTCAAGTTTTTATTTGATTTGTCTCTTTTTTTGTTTTGTCTGCAATAATGAATGAAGTGATGCTTCCATAAATAATGGAGAGCAGAAAAAAGTTTCACTAGGTAGCTACAGCTTCTGTCCTTTTGTGATAGCTTTCACTCTCTCAAAACAAGTGTAATGTTTGTGAAATGCTGACTGTTCCTTATTGAAATATCAGATTTTTTTTTCTGTTACTAGGTCATACTTTGTATTTATTGAGGGTGTAAAATAATATTGGATATATATGGACTACGTGATGTTAGGAAATAATGGATGTCACGTAGTTTGAAGAAAACCAACAATTTTTGGGAAAAGCCTAAAAATCATTGTCAAAAAATGATGCAACAGGAAAGTTCATTTTGGAAAGGTTAACATAAAATAATGTTGATAACCAAACAGTTGCTGTTCCCCATTGACATAGTGTCAATGGAAAATTGTACTTACTAATCAGTATAATCTTTTAACGATATAAGTTTGCATATGGTAGAATACTGCATGTAATCATTTTTGTTTAGAAGTATATAGTTGGTGGCATATTGAAAGAATGTCTCATCCTAGAAGGTCTGTAACATTCCAGGGTGTTCTGGCGTTCACCCCCACATCCTGGGAGGATGGGAAAGGTTGTACCTTGTCTTATTGTTTTACGGTAGGATTAACGTAGTTATATCTGTTCTAGTCTAAGTGCTTTTTGTTTAGATGAACTGCTGGACTGGAGTCCAGCAGGTTTAGGGGAGTTGTTTATGGGACACACACACACACACAAGCACCCACTGAAGTATAAATAAAGACCGGGGCAGTCTCTCATTTGCGAGTCTCAGTTCTGGAGGCTGCCCTTGCTAACTGGAAATTCTGTGTGTTTCTCTTCTGATTCTCTACTGAAGAAGTGTTTTAGAATATATCTCTTAACACATAGTAAGATAAGATAAGATAAGATAGAACTTTATTAATGCCTCGGGTGGGTTCCTCTGGGAAATTCGATTTCCAAAAAAGCACAGCACCGACAGAAGTTACAGAGTTATACACACACACATATATATAAATACAGAGACAATATAAATAAAATATACGAAGGGGATAAATAGAATAAATAGGAATAAAAATAAAAATACAAGTGAATTGCACATTTCAAGTATTGAGTCTATTGCACCGTTGACTATTTACAAAAGTATTGCACAAAAGGTATTGCACAGTGAGGTGAAGAGGCACTACAGCTTAGTTGTTCCCTCCTTTGTCCTCCTGTTTCCCCTCCCTCTCCCCTCCAGAGAGGAGTTAAACAGTCTGATGGCGTGTGGGACAAAGGAGTTTTTAAGTCTGTTAGTTCTTGTCTTTGGGAGAAGCAACCTGTCACTGAACAGACTCTTCTGGTTGTTAATGGCCGTGTGCAGAGGATGCCTGGCATTGTCCATAATGTCCATCAGTTTCTTTAATGTCCTTTTCTCTGCCACTGTCACCAGAGTGTCCAGCTTCATGCCGACCACAGAGCTAGCCCTCCTGATCAGTTTCTCCAGCCTGGATGAGTCCTTCTTTGCTGTGCTGCTCCCCCAGCACACCACAGCATAGAAAAGTACTCCAGCAACCACCGACTGGTAAAACATCCTCAGGAGCTTCCTGCAGATGTTAAAAGACCTCAGCCTCCTGAGGAAGTACAGTCGGCTTTGGGCTTTTTTATACAGGTACTCTGTGTTGCATGACCAGTCCAGTTTATTGTCCACCCACAGCCCGAGGTACTTGTACTTGTTGACCACCTCCACCTCCTCCCCCTGGACATAGTATAAAATAACAATACTATGGAAGTCAGTAGGGACAAGAAACTGGTTACCAACATTCTTGAAAATATCTTCTTTTGTGTTCAACAGAACAAAGAAACAGGTTTAGAACAACTTGAGGGTGATGATTACCAAAATAAAGTTTTATTCCTTTTATCTTATTATCCATTTTATCTTATCCCTTTGCATTTAATTACTTCAGTTATACCAAATAATAAATGACCATCTTATTGGTCTCTTTTTAAGGTTAGTGTTGGAATACAAACATTTTGGGTTAACTGTAATGAAAACACATTTAATGCATAAACCTAAATTCAATTTATTATGAATATAGGAATATAGATTTGTCGAAATAAGTACACAAGAGTTAATTGAATTTTCAAGTCAAGAAATGAAATCAAAAAGATCATGACATTTCTAAACGTATTATTTTTTAAAGAATATTCATGTATTAGTGCATTGAACAAGAAAAAAATAAAACAAGTAATCATTCTAATTATGATTTTTACAGTAATTCCTACTTTCTACTGCAATCATATATTCTTACAGAATTTATCATGAAAGAAAGCACTAAGCATTCATTTTGAGAGTTAATCTTGGACAGCCAGAGCACACTTAGATTTTGGCAAGACTGAATGGACATGTCAAATAGTGCACAGTTAGTGAATAAGGCCAATTTCAAATGTCTGCTGTAATCTACTAGACTAATGCTCTTACACTGAAGATTTATAATGTGATGTTTACCGGACCCATAATTCTCTCCTTCTTCTCTTTTCAAGGAAATCCCAGACACCCTTCCAGAAGACAGAACTCTGCTGATGACTAATGATGAAGAGTGCACTGCAGGTCCTGTTCAGATAGAGGTCCCAGTGGATTCAGGTCAAACTAAAGAGCAAAACCAACTACTATTTCTGGCACTCAAGCTCAAACACAGTTTGACCAATGACTGTCTTGAAGATATCATGAAAATCCTTAATGTTGTTGGTGGCAGTGATTCAGCATGCAGGACAAAATATTCATTTTACAAAGCTTTTGATGATACAAAAGACATCATGAAAATCTGTTATGTGTGTGAACAGGGTAGTAATATAATGTCAGCTGAGCTGGACCAAGTTCATTGTGTTCAATGCAACATCACCTATGACAAAGCAAGTAGGTTTACCAATAACTTTTTCATATACCTCTCCTTGGAAGATCAAATCAAAAGTGTCTTGAGAATGCCAGGAATTACAGATGAATTAATTGCTTCCATTGATGAGTGTGTGGACCTACAGGACAGTGGTTTCACATGGGAAAATGACAAAGGAGTTTCTGTCAATACAAAAGTAATCCCTCTAATTCTAATGAGTGATTCAGTTGCCAGACCTCTGGTCCAGAATTTTAAACAGTTTAATGGTGAACATGGATGCTCCTACTGCCTTCATGAAGGAAAGGAAGTTGAAAAAGGCAGAGGATCCACTCGTGTATATCCTTTTCAGAAGGACATTCAGTCCACTGTACCATCTGGGAACTCTTCTTGTTTAGCACTCGTAATAACACAAACACTAAATCCTGCTTCTCTGGTGCTGTTTTGTAGCAGTGTATACACCTGAGACTGTCACCTGTCTGTCTGTCCTGCACTCTCTCTCTGTTTCTTTCTCTCTGATTGTGGAATAAAAGTATGAACATGTATTTATAACTTGTGTTTGAATCCTGCAGCTTATCACACATTTGATTTCCATGTGTGACGACTGCAAGTGTCCAGAGTGAGGACAGACTGAGGGACCCACTGCTGCACATCATCTGTGAGGCTTTGCACCCCTGATGATCCACCAAGTCAAGTCAAGTCAAGTCAAGTTGGCTTTATTGTCACTTCAACCATATACAGCTTAACAGTACACAGTGAGGCGAAACAAAGTTCCTCCAGGAACCAAGGTGCTACATGCAACATAAATTTACAACATAAAAAAAAAAAAAAAAAAAAAAATTCCCCCATCCAAAAAAAGAAAAGAAAAACTAACTATCTAAGGAAGCCTTTTTTTTTTGTTATCAGACAGCAGACAACAAAGTGCATGTGCAATTGTGCAAACAAGAGCAGCAAAGTGACAGAACGATAGAAAAACACAACGTAACATAGTAATAAGGTTTTTTGATGATGAGTTGAGGTAGTGGAGGAACGGTAAACATTCCTTAGTGTGGCAGCAAAAATTAGGAAGTACAGAAGTGCAAAAGAGCATTTACAGGTTGGTGTGTATGATGGTTTGGTGGTGTAGGTCAGTGTGTTTGTGCTTGTGTTGATTAGTCAGTCCAGTCTCAATGTTTTGAGGTAGCTGAGTAAACCTGAGTGATTGTGTGTGTGTGTGTGTGTGTGTGTGTGTGTGTGTGTGTGTGTGTGTGTGTGTGTGTGCGTGTGTTTATCAGTCAGTCCCTTTTTGCTGAGGCAATTCGGCAATGCGTTCAAAAAGGGAGAAAAAGGCATCTGGCTCTCTTTCATCAAATTTCGGCACCAAGCGCAAATTACGCACGACATCAAAAGTTTCAACTCCTTGTGGAGAAGACTCTTTAGCCTCAACACCACCTGATAACTTGCCCGCCTTGATTAGGTCTAGCCGATACTGCCCTAGCTCCAACTTTTCCTTTTCTAAAGAATGCTTTACACGTTCTTTCTCAATGCTCAGCTTGTCTCTTTCCATTTGTAAGAGTAACAACTCCTTTTGCTGCTCAAAAGACAAAGCAACGGCAGTTGAGACCACAGACTGATCAACCTCAGCCACTAAGGTCTGCATTTTACGTGGCAACACGCCTTTCTTTACTAATCCAACAATCATGTTTTACAGTCCTGTGGTCTCAGCCTCAGATACTTATTATATCACACAAAGCTCATGTAGAAACAAATGTACAAAATATGTTCTCCTTCATTTCTGTCAAACAAAACTGTATGAAATGTTTCCAGCTGTTAGCATCATGGTTGCTAGGCAACCTAGGCAGCGTGACGGAGGCTAGACCGTCCCATTTCACAAGCCTACAAGCATCGCACTTCTGGCCTTAGCGGTCTTTGAGTACGCGGCCCTTGAGGACCGTTAAGCCTGCGTACTTTAAGGCTGCAGAACCTGAATTGCGATACAGCCTTTGTTCATTGTATTTAGTTTCACTTCCCCTACCCTGCCATTATGTTCATGTCAGTCAGCTGCTTCCCCATGTGTTCCCACTTCCCGTGATAACCTCCTGTTTATATTTAAGTTCTCTATTTCTGCGTTTCATTGTCAGGTCATCTGTTAACCTCACCGTAGTATGTCATAGTGTTTCATAGTGGTCACAATTGTCAGTTTATTCACAGTTTCTCATAGTTGTTTCATTGTGTTTCTTAGTTTTCATGTCTACATGTAAAAACTCTTAACATTAAAAACAGATGACTGCATAATTTTTAAGTACTTAACATACTTCAACACTTAGGAAAAGTGTGTAACAGTCACAATGGTGTGGTGTCTCTTTAATGTAACATAAGTCGAGGGTTTATGATGTCATTAGTGTGCGCCACTGCCCTCTCTGTTGCTGTGTCCGAATTCAGGGGAAGGATGCTCATAAGGACACTACCTACCTACGTCACAAGGTAGTGTCCGTAGACGGACGGGTAGTCAAGAAGTGAGCGGCTGTGGACAGCCCCATTTTTTTTCTCCATAGAAACTTTATTGAACAAACAATGAGTATCCAACATAACAGATGGGCTGTGGACAGCCTTCTATCCTTCAACCCCGCCCTTACTTCCGTGTTTTTCCGTCGCTAGTGCCACAGCGCAAATATTTTAAAATGGACCCAGAAATGTCACTCCGTTGTTTGGACAATTTTAATTCTCGAGGAGCTAGAAAACCTTATCGTCGCCGCCCGCATGTTTTGTACCTTAGGCTCATCAGAGACAATCATATCCAGGTAAAATAATTTCCTTTAATCTACACGCATTTAGGAATTACTTAGCTAATTACACAGATAATTGAATTATTGCCAGTGTTGTGCCAAAAAGTGTTCGCCTGCCAAAACTGATTTCCAATGTTTCCGTGTGTAATATGTGTAATATCTTTATGTATGTTGGTAAATAGACTTCGGTGAACATGGTTTACAAGGGGGTTTTATACATACAATAATTACCTGTTGTTCAAGTATCCTTATAACTCTGGTTATAATGTAGGTTCAATTGATATATTTGTTGCGCTGTCTGCTGTCCTCTTGACCAGATTACTCTTAAAAAATAAATTTGTAATGTCAACAAGATTGTTTGTGAACTGGATAAATAAAGGATATAGAAAAGTCACTGCCAAAAACTGATTGCAGCTTCTACCTTGTTACAGGAATGTTGCTGGTGGCTCAAGGTGACTTGATATCGTTAATGAGGGAAAGATTTGACATATGACAACATCGGTCATTCTTACACATGTACTGTATCATATAAAATATATAAACTAAATATCTTTGAAACGTATAGAATCTAATCTTTTGTTTGTTTTTTTACATAGCACTTTGTCAAACTGTTGTCTGCTACAGAGTTACAATTATTATACTAATAATATAGCATCCACTAAGAAACGGTCCAGGAACAGGTCACTCAGATTATTCCTGTATGAACAACTGTAAATACTGTTTTTTCATCTTTACATACTGTGTATTTGAAATATTCTTGTTTAAGAATCAGTGTGTGCACTTCCCAACACTGATTACTGATCACTGGACATACCTCACTATAAAATATGTCTAAGCTGCTCAGTATATATAAAAGTGTATGGCTCCGTGGCTTGCCTTGCTGTAGCACTGTTTTTGTTTTCGTCTTTTAATTGAGTTTAGTTTGCTTACCAAATTTGCCACATGGCTTAAACAAAAGAGCAATCAGTCCAGCTGCAGCTAAGAGAAACCCAGCTGTTCCTCCAATGGTGATGACAACCATTTGAAGATCAGATTTCATACAGCCAGCTAAAATGACATAACACTGTGCGGTTTTATAAATAACTTGGGATATTTTGAAAATGTAAAATACTCTAAAACATAAACCTCACATAGATGAAAAATGCAAATAAAACATGATTTTAGGTGTTAGGATGTACATATGTCACAGTGAAGTCCCTGCATACCTGGTATGAGGATTGTTGTTTCCCTTGTCTGGTTAATTGTTATTGTTATTTACTTTATTGCTATCAAATAAATATCCATGTAATATTGTTCAAAGTTAGCGTTATGTTCATACATGTTAAAAATGCCTGTAAATCAAATTGAGTTCAGTGACAATTACTGTTTGTTTGAATCAATTTATTAATAACATAAAACCTTTAAACTAATGCAACACATATTAACAGTGTAACAAATATATTCAAATAAATAAATTTCTCAATACGTAACTCATTTGGGAACTAATCTTTCTAGAAGTGAACACAGTGTGTCCATCCTCTCCCTGCTCTCCTCTCCTCAGCCTCTCTTTGCTGCCTCATGTCCTCTCTGATGAGGTCTAGCAGCTCATCATCCCGGTCTCTTTTCCTCGTTCTCCCTGTCGTTGGTGGCTGACTTGCTTCGTCATTGCTGTTGTTTTGGTCACCCACTGCTGCACTTGGCCCTGGAGTGTCCTCAGGGAGAGAGGACATTAGGACAGGAGGCTTAATGGAAGGCATCTGTCCTGTCACCTCATCCATGAGGGCAAACCAGGGCCAAGTAGCAGCAGTGGGCTTCCCACTGACCCCCTCTCCTGAGCCTGGATACTTGCAATCCTAAAGGCAGAGGAAATCACAAATGACAGTAGGCAAATAAAAACACCACAACAACTCTTAGTAATTGCACATTTATTAACTTGTGTTCTTAAGAAATTTCTTCTTGATAACACACATACGTACTTTGTATTCTTTAAAGTTATCTCATGTCTTCTGGCCTGCAAGGGGGTGACTTTCCCCTGCAGGCCCATCTTCTCCAGAATTGTCCTTGTTCCGCTCTTAATTTATTCCAATATAGGCGCTCTTTGCAATGAGCTAATTTTATTTTGAAATTTGTTTTATTTTGAAAACCAGTTTCAGGAAGTGACAGGATGTCAGCCATGTTTGTTTAGTTCCTAGCGGATAACATGTGGGGAAATTTGATCCAGCGACATCTGCCTTTTGTTTGTGCCATCGACACCACCGTCTGTAAGTTTTCATTTGTATTGAATTGTAGGATTGTATTTTATGTATATTTTGTGGAAATATTTGCTGTAGAGGAATACTTTAGTAGTTGTGTGCTAACGCTAATGGATGTGTATTGGAATCTAATTTTGTTGTGCTAATGATGCTAGGTTAATTTTAGCTTTGTTATTTGTATTTCAGTTTTACTCTATGAGGAAATACTCACTAATTAAAAGGAGTTGGACGCTACATCCTGACTTCGTGCGTTTTTTCAAGTGGAGTTAGGCTACTGCTGAATTGTGTAGCGTACACACACAAGGAGAGCAGGATAGTCCTGATCATACACAACAAATAAGAGAAGAAAGGAAACCATGACAACTATGTTAATCCCTAAACCCAAAAGTTTTCACAGCAGAACACCAGAGGAACACCGCCTGGACATCACAGGTTCTGTACAGCAGCGGTTCGTGAGTCGTTTGGCCACGAAAGTTGAGGCTCCGCTGTGAAATTTATGGTTTTCGGGGTTTTTATCGTTAGCTCGGTTTCCCTGGGTCTTTCCCGTGTTGTAGTTGTGTGTCTTATTTTGAAAGAAATATTTACATTACCATAGTGACCAGAGAGCATTAGTCTGTGTCTGACATAAACCGGTCTGTGGCGCAAAAAGGTTGGGGACCGCTGCTGTACAGCATGAAAGTTAATAGGACCGTACTCATATGAATATGATGTGTAAATTGATTGATTCTTGTACCTCCACGCCGCCCAATTCTTCACCCCAGTGAAGAGGTGATCGTTTTCTCCTTGTTTTAATAAATTAAGCCGTTTGGTCTTTGTTCCCCACAACATATCACCAATTCGAAAAAAATCTAAATTATCTGTATGTAAGCGGCAATACATGAAAAACCATGGGACAACCTGGTTTACGGTTATTTTAATAAAAGAAACATGTTTATGCAGATGCCCAAAGCTTAACAACATGACTGCTATAACAATTAAATTTTTGTAGAACCAGATTTTCATATACTTACATTTGAAAGTGTTTTCTTCTCCTGCTTCGACCACCATCGTTATCCGAAACAAATCTCCTCTATGACCCGCAATGAAGCCTGGGATACAGTAGGACACGAAGGATACATCAGACCAATCCTTAAAATTTGGGGCAAAGTAGGACGCATTTGTCGCCACATTTTGAGTGCTCTTTGAATTCGGACAGCCCTTGTCACGTCGCTGGGACGTCATTTCATCCAAATACGGCATTTTAAGCATCCTTCCCCTGAATTCGGACACAGCCTGTGACTTATGGGAGCAACATGCTTGCACACAAATACATGGAGAGAGACGGCTTTATATTTTTTTACTCCTCCAGAAACCCTTTGCAACGTTACAGGTTGTATGAACACTGTCATGTTTGATAAGCAGCAGCCGTTCAACCAGGCCTTGTATGTTTTGTTTTTTTCCCCCCTGTCCCGTTTGGCTCTTTTGCCATCAGAATTATTGTCTAAAGGCGAAGAAAGATGCCCAACGGATTTACTTTACCAAATGGACCATCCCAGCCTTGCCGTAATGGCCTATTTGATTCACCTTTTATTGTTTATTTTATTTTATTTTCACTTGTTAAATACGGGATGGACTTGACTGGGGAAAAGAAAGGGACCCCACCCCCAAAGTGGCCCAAGTGAGCCCCAGGCTCCAGGCCCCGACAAGCAGCCACCAAGGAGTGAGCCGGTGGCTACCTGGACGCCCATCCCTGGACATAGAGAACCACCAGCGCACCGATGTCTGAGGGCGTCTGCCACTGGCAGGGGAAGTGGGG
The DNA here is from genome assembly GCF_963969265.1 of Rhamphochromis sp. 'chilingali'. Taxonomy (NCBI): domain Eukaryota; kingdom Metazoa; phylum Chordata; class Actinopteri; order Cichliformes; family Cichlidae; genus Rhamphochromis; species Rhamphochromis sp. 'chilingali'. Next base: position 51,572,639 of record NC_137929.1, on the reverse strand, counting down.
GGGGGGGGCAACAAAAGATGCAAAACCAAAAAATTTTCTAGATGTAGTAATCTCTAAATAATTTGTCAAACAGGGCAACCTCAGCCTCATTTCAAATAATAAGTTTAAAAGACATTATCCAGCATTTTTAAGTAGAAATAACTTTATCTTTCTTCATCACAAGCTAGCTGTTGTTGTCTGTAAAAAGGCCTTTAATCAAAGTTCTAGAATAAACCAGTAAAGTGTAATTATCAAAAATAACCCAGTGATTTTTAGAGTGTTTGAATTCACTTTTTGCTTACCATGTTTTATTTCATAGTAGAGGAGAAATCAGTGATATCTGATCAGGTCACAGTCTAGTTGAAAATGGCAGTTTCAGAAGAATAATGTGGCTTCTTCTGAAGCGTATCTTCTACACAAACAATTGGGTAAAATTTTGGCCCAATATTTGATCAAAGCTAGCGAACCTATGACCCAATAGAATTATTCAAGCCAGGGAGTTAATTAAAGAACCCAGCACATCGCCAACCCAACTCTTGAGTCACGACTTTTAAACCAACATTTAAACTTACAAACCTACGGCTTTTAACCATAAGTTGTTATAAAAGTAACCTAGCATGGTTTTATTATGTATTTGCAGAGATTTTGTGAAAAAAAGTTCAGTTTGTGTTTAGAGGTTTGTGAAAAGGGTGCAAAGTTGTATCTTAACAGTTATGACAATGTACAAAAGCTTTAGCAAAATATTTGGTTATTTCTGAAATTTAGCACTATTAGGTGAAACTAAAATTTTGGGAAGAGTGAAACAAAGGAGGGGAGACTTATTTAAAGTGAGACCTCATCATGTGTGTGTTGTGTGTGTGTGTGTGTCTAATTGTATGCTCGTGTGTGCTCATGCCATCAAAAGCAGAAATTAGATGGAGGACACAGAAGCAAACAGCATCAGATTAAGAAGATTAAAGTAATTTCAAGAGAAATTGGTGTAGTTTCAAGCAGATTTATACGTGGGTTAATCTATCAGTGAGTTAATCTAATCAGTGAGTGTTTAAAAACTGAACTGAAAGCTTACATAATGTTACACGAAAACACAGATACTCACAGACCAGTTTGATTCAATGCTTAATAGTTTAATGATGCAGAAGAGAAAAAAAGTTTTGTTTTTAAGTTTTTGCTAAAAGTATTCTTTCCATTACACATTTCAATTGCTCCTTTTAAAAGACACAATCACACTATTTTGTGTCACTTGTCGCTTCATTCCTTATGCATCGTTACAGCAAAAGAAAAAGGTAAAGATGTGAAAACAGATATTTTGAGTGATATATATGAGAAGATTTCTTTCTTTTTCAGATGACGTGTCTTCATGTCAGCCCAGGAATCATCACTTACTCTTAATGCAGACAGAAGGGAATCGGGACTGGCAAGACTGATCATTCATACACAGGTCTCCTGTAAGCACCAAAAATCAACTTTGACCGACATTTTTGTTGCATGAACACAAAAATATAGAATATATGAGAAAAATGTTTTGGTTTTTTTTTGGTTTTATGTATAATGACAATAGCACTTGTATATATTATGTACAATATTATACCTGAAAAATTCATTTCCATGCATTGCTCGCTGCCCGCGTTGTTAGGCTCCCCCCGACACCAGTTTGTGTATTGGAAACGTGTTCCATCGATCCAAAACCAATAACCCTCCTACAGAACAGAAAAAAGTTAAAAATAAGAAATTGTTTTTTAACGAAACTACACTTTAACATTATACATCGACTACCAAGTTTGGACACACCTTCTCATTTATTGGTTTGTCTTTACTTTCACTACTACCGACATTATAGATGGAAACTGAAGATATCAAATATATGAAACAAGATATATGGAATTATATGGCAATGAAAAAAAGATAACAGTGAAAAATAAGTAAAATATCCAATGGATAGATTTATGTTTTAACTGGCAGACTGGCATACCTGTTGACCATCAGAACCACCAATCCATGTTCGTCCATCAGCTCTACTCCCATCAGATATCACCCTCTGAATCAGCTGGTATTCCCCAAGGCTCTGTACAGATGCAAGGTTTGCACTCATGGTCTGACAGTTTCTCTACAGTAAACAAAAAGACAGAAGAGTTACAGAAGATTTATAAAACAACCTTCATGATTACACCACCACAAACATACAAATAATAATAAAACATACCAAGAAATATTTACATTGAGTGACAAAATTATTGATTTTAATTATCTGACCTTTTATTAATAGCTTACAATTCAACAAGTAATAAAAAGTAACGTTTTTTAAAAATTATTATATTGAAAGGACTAATGATTAATACATTTAAAATCATTTATCATTCAGAATTATTTCATGCAGTTAATGTTGGTGGCTTAAACCATTTACTGCAATAATTAGCATTATTTTTATAAATTAAAAAAATCATATTTGCTATTATAAGCTTGGATGCATATTTCACAGTACATATAAGAACTGGTTTTAATCGAAGCAAAAATTGACAGGTGATTTATCCATGGCATAAATTGTAGGAACGTGAAACTGGAGACTTTAGTTTGTTTGCTTCTTTGTTTGTATTTCTTGTTTACTAATATATTGTTACTGTTTACTTGTTAAAAAGTAAAGCCATATATGACATACATACATATTAGAACAAATGATAGCATTATTAAAATTCAATAAATGATAACATTAACAATGATCAATACATACTATTATAATTTTAAACAAATTTTAACAGTACATTGGCTTTGATAACATTTTAATAATTGTCAATATAAAAATGTTTAATATAATATTAAAAAAATATTATTATAAGGTCTTATCCAAATATTAAAGAATCAAAGAAACACAGTCACAGTAACCGGTGAGTCCTGATGTTATTACCTGAGCATCACCCCAGGGTAAGGGTGTAGAAACATAGAAGTAACATTTGTTGTTGGACTCAGTCCAACCAGTGGGACATGATGAGGACTTCTTGAGAACATAGCACTCATCTAAAGACAAAGCAAACATATTGTGTGACAAAATGCTGACTCAATTCCCCCTTTGCTGGAATAATTATAATCATGGTCATTAACTTGTGTTTTATTGACAATAGTTTTACTTTTCAACAAATTTCAACTGGAAAATGTGTCATTTTCTTCCTTTAGATTTCTATTTTTAAAAACATGTATTTAAAAATAGATCTTATTATTTGGACAGCTGTATATAGCCCATTGACATGCACAACATTCAGTATGATACTAGTTACATACTTTTATACTTACCCTGAGCAGCGGTCAGAGCCATCATTGCACAGAGAAGTGCAGATGCAGTCAGCAGCTTCATGATGATATTTAGTGTCTCTGTAAGAAACACATTAACAAAAGTGATTAGCAGTTTGATAAAGAAAGGATAGAAGATCCTCAGCATATTTGTAATATACCTGTCTGTAGAATGTCTTCTCCTCTTTCAAGTGTCAGCCTGTAGCTTCACCCCTCAAGTAGAGATGAGCACTTATATACACTTTCTTATATTTACATTTCAATACCAGGAAGAGATGCACTAAAAATACTTAAGTATGTTTTGATTCCATGCTTCACTACCCCTGTCTTTACCAACCTTACGCAATTCTCTCCACCCAGCTCGAATTTCATGGATGTTTAATTTCATTTATTGACTGCTGGTCAACAAAGATGTCACGCTCCTGGGCCTTTGGCCCAGTGTAAATGTGTTTGGACTTTTGATTCTGGGTTGTTTAATGGTCTATGGTTAAGGTTCTGTTCCTCGTTTTGGTGTACAGTTGTGATCCCTCTGTTTATATTTGTTTTCTTAGGTCTTCTTAGTTTTGTTTTCTAGTCTGTAGGTTTCTGTTATCATGGAGCACGGAACAGGGGAGTTTCCATGCCCCATGTTTAGTCAGCCTTATCCTTTCCATTTAGTCTTGTCTCTGCATTCGGTGTTCTCTTTCTTTCTCCCCGTCAGTCTTGTTCCCATGTATGTTTCTCCAGTGGTCTCAGTGTCACACCCAAGTGCTTCATGATGATTTCGGAGTATTTCTATAAAAAACAAAATACCTAAAATGGGTAACAGATCAATAAAGAACTTTGGACAGCCATAAAATAGACAGTTTAAAAAAAAGGAAACAAACACTTTGAAAGCAAATCAGATTTGATATGATTTGATTTGACAAAGTTTCATTGCAGCAACTCAAAGAAAAGCATCATTTACACATAGCATAACATGGCTTGGTCATTGTGATGCACCAAGCAAGTTACAGCTTGGATTGAATGATTTTAACATCAACTGCAAAAACTGAAAACGTGTTTGTATTTGTAAATATTTGTAAGTCCATACAAGAAGCTGATTGTGAGAAAATGTATCATTTATCCTACTACAGTTTACACCTTAAAGAGAAAGCTCATGAATGTGCCAGCCCTGCAGACCATCTTCACCTTTATGGGAAAATAGTTAGTTGTAGATGGCAAGTTGTCATGAGAGAAGTATCATTATAATATTTGCTGTAATGTGAGAGTGTTTACAAAGTCACTGTATCAGCCTCACTTCCTCATATGCTACTGTACCAACTCCCATTAAAAAAACACTGTTGGCACCATCAGTCACACATGAAACTGTTGTTTCTTTAGAGATGGGTGGATGCTCAGTCAACACCCTCATCAAATACCACTAAAATTCAACAGGTTTTTTTTTTTTTTACAGTTTTCTTATGCTTATTTTTGTTTGTAGCATTTTGAAGTTTTTATTTGATTTGTCTCTTTTTTGTTTTGTCTGCAATAATGAATGAAGTGATGCTTCCATAAATAATGGAGAGCAGAAAAAAGTTTCACTAGGTAGCTACAGCTTCTGTCCTTTTGTGATAGCTTTCACTCTCTCAAAACAAGTGTAATGTTTGTGAAATGCTGACTGTTCCTTATTGAAATATCAGATTTTTTTTTCTGTTACTAGGTCATACTTTGTATTTATTGAGGGTGTAAAATAATATTGGATATATATGGACTACGTAATGTTAGGAAATAATGGATGTCACGTAGTTTGAAGAAAACCAACGATTTTTGGGAAAAGACTAAAAATCATTGTCAAAAAATGATGCAACAGAAAAGTCAATTTTGGAAAGGTTAACATAAAATAATGTTGATAACCAAACAGTTGCTGGTCCCCATTGACATAGTATGGACATAGTATAAAATAACAATACTATGGAAGTCAGTAGGGACAAGAAACTGGTTACCAACATTCTTGAAAATATCTTCTTTTGTGTTCAACAGAACAAAGAAACAGGTTCAGAACAACTTGAGGGTGATGATTACCAAAATAAAGTTTTATTCCTTTTATCTTATTATCCATTTTATCTTATCCCTTAGCATTTAATTACTTCAGTTATACCAAATAATAAATGACCATCTTATTGGTCTCTTTTTAAGGTTAGTGTTGGAATACAAACATTTTGGGCTAACTGTAATAAAAACACATTTAATGCATAAACCTAAATTGAATTTATTATGAATATAGGACTATAGATTTGTCGAAATAAGTACACAAGAGTTAGTTGAATTTTCAAGTCAAGAAATGAAATCAAAAAGATCATGACATTTCTAAACATATTAATTTTTTAATGAATATTCATGTATTAGTGCATTGAACAAGAAAAAAATAAAACAAGTAATCATTGTTCTAATTATGATTTTTACGGTAATTCCTACTTTCTACTGCAATCATATATTCTTACAGAATTTATCATGAAAGAAAGCACTAAGCATTCATTTAGAGAGTTAATCTTGGTCAGCCAAAGCACACTTAGATTTTGGCAAGACTGAATGGACATGTCAAATAGTGCACAGTTAGTGAATAAGGCCAATTTCAAATGTCTGCTGTAATCCACTAGGCTAATGCTCTTACACTGAAGATTTATAATGTGATGTTTACAGGACCCATAATTCTCTCCTTCTTCTCTTTTCAAGGAAATCCCAGACATCCTTCCAGAAGACAGAACTCTGCTGATGACTAATGAAGAAGAGTGCACTGCAGGTCCTGTTCAGATAGAGGTCCCAGTGGATTCAGGTCAAACTAAAGAGCAAAACCAACTACTATTTCTGGCACTCAAGCTCAAAAACAGTTTGACCAATGACTGTCTTGAAGATATCATGAGTTTGTACGTGTTTTGTCTCTAGGGGCCACCGCATATATTTATATATAAACATATATAAATAAAACCACTTTTTTTTTTTTTACGTTAGTAATTCCTTTTGTGCATAATTTTATAGTATTGTTAATAATAAATTAATTAAAGCAACAAAACAACCTGAAGAGCCGGTTCGGAGCCAAAAGAACCGGCTCTTTTTAGTGAGCCGAACCGAAAGTACCGGATCTCTAAAAAGAGTTGGAAATCCCATCACTACCAAGAAGTGTAGTTAACTGGGGGCCATTGTGGGCTCGTTCCGCCTTTGTGTTTGAGTCTTACAATGCTAAACTACTAGACATGATCAAAAGCACTCAAGGGGTTGCGCTACAGATTGTAAAATGTTCTGGCTACAGAAGGCCTTACCATTTTATGGCCAGACTTTACTGAAAGATGCCTCAAATGAATGCAAGGAGATATTTGAATCTCTAACAAGACCTAAACAGTTAAAACATGTAACTCACACACATGGTATCACTGCACTTAATCATCCTAAAGTGCGATTAATTAGGAGGGATGACTATATGGCACTGAGTCATTATGGGGTACAAAGGAGCAGAGTAAAGTACTTTCAACGAATCATTACAGATGGCGAGGTGTTTCACTCCGAAGATTACAGTCGTGTACTCAAACGTCATTCATTCACTGTTATGTTGAATGATGATGATCAAAATTTCTTTAACTTTAAACGATTTGTAATATATCAAAATGAAAGTGGAGAGACGTGTTATGCTATTGGAAGATTCTATGAATGAGCAAAGCATAGTCTCTGTGCCTCAAATCCAAGTTATTTTGAACCAGTATCAAAACGTCTTGGACATCTTACAGGCAGGCACGTGCAGAGGGGGGGGGGCTAGAGGGGCTTGAGCACCCGCCCCTTTCCTGATGGGTGCCCAAAGTGCCCTTTTGTTGAGGCAACTTTTTAAAAAAAATTATTATTATTTTTTTTTAATGTGTGTGTGCGTGCGAGTCCTGTCTGTGCCCCTCAACAATAACATTTAACTATTAATCACAGTTTTGCTAAATAAAAGGATCTCGCTTGCATCAGTCACATGTTCACATTTAACCAATGATCGCCCTTGACCGCAAAACGCGCTGGTTATGAGCCGGGAACGAGCTCACAAAGAGCACGCGCATTTTTTCCGGTCCGGAGCTGTAGGAGAAACACAAGTTAACTCAGAGACACAGACTGATGCCACAAAACCAGTAAGTAGGTGTACAGCACTGTAGTGTATAGCACACAGGAGTATTGGCTTATTACGTACACGTTGGTAAGCTGTCTTGTTGCAACTGACGAACTAAAACAAACGAGCGTGCTGTGTGTGCAACAGCGCGACAAACATTACCTGTCCTTTTATTAACTGCACAAGTAGTGCTGGTCATAGCTGCTGGCTACCTGTGTAACGGTGTGTTCACACCGAACGCGATGGACGCGAATAAAACGCCCCAAACGCCCCTGATTTGACGCGTGCACATTCGCGTCTCAACGCGTGTCCAAGAAAAATCCATCGCGCGTCAAAATATCATATTTTGACGCGTGTGAACCGGAAATGTGGGAGGAATGTGGGAGGGAGTTGTGCCAGACCGGTATCTTTGCAAGATGGCAGCTGTCGAGCTAGCGCTTGAAGAGAAAGTCTCCCTTTTCTATGTACTGTGGAGAGCAGAGCAGCGGCGTAAAAGACGTCCTCGCCGTACCTGGGTCCATCAGGTCCTCCAGAGGCGTGAGCAGTTTGGTGAGTTTCACCATATGCTCCAGGAGCCGCGCCTGGATGACGGCCGATTCCAGCGCTATCACCGTCGGCCAGTTTGAGGACCTGCTTCCCCTCGTCGGTCCCAGCATCGCCCGCCTAGACACCAACTACAGGCACTCAATCCCACCTGCAGAGCGCCTGTCCGTCTGCCTGAGGTTAGTAAAAGTATTTAATACGGTAGTCCTTTATTGATACCTGTGCTAATATATGCTAAACCATCCAGTTATACACTGCTAACATGGATGTGCTATGCTAACAGTGAATGCTGTCGGTGTTTACTGAAAGGAAACTGTGGTATGGAGACTGTTTATAATATTTCTAGTGATACTCAGAAGGTCTCATCAAGTCCCGATTTAATTCGATTTATGCTGTTATCAGTGTTTGCAATGATAGCATGGCTGTGGTGTCACATCAATGTATGCGCTGGTGTTTGCTGATATCAAACTGTAGCATTAGGACCACTGAGTTAACCTTTGTAGTGATGCTCACTCCTTTTTATTTAGACCTGGTTTAATTCTGGGATAGTTGAATATTTGTATATAATCCCTGCAGCTGTCAGACTCTATAGCAGGGGTCACCAGCCTTTATTAAAACAGAGTTAGATAAAACTGTGAACAGTTTGGTTCATCTTTAGTTACATGGTTCTATCTTGATAAGTTATGTCTTATCACAGATTAATTTTTTTTTTTTTCGCCTGTCCCATTTGGTTCTTTAGCCATCAGAATTGTTGTCTGAAGACCAACAAGGATACCCAATGGATTTACTTTGCCAAATGGATCATCGTGGCATTGCCGTATTGGTTCATTTGGTCGATCTTTGTTTTTATTATTTATTATATTTTATTTTCAGATGTTACAGACGGGACAGACATGAGTGAGGGATAGGAAAGGGAGAAAGAAAGAGGAAGGAAAGGAAAAACAGAAGGGGAGAAGGACAGTGAGAAAGGGGGGGAGAAAAAAAAATAAAAATCTCCTGGATCACCTGTTGAGAGAAGAATAGAAAACAAGCAAAAAAAGACAAAAAAAACAAACAAAGCAACATACTAAACACAACACCATCGCATTAATCTAGCTAAGTGTAAACAGCAGTAAATACTAAATATTCAATGTTGTTGTGCAGCACGCAGGACAGATGTGCTTCGAAGTAGCAGCCAAGAAAGGTGTAATTTGGGTCTACGAGCAGTGAACACCCGTGTGCATACCTGTGTGGATCAGCGCGCTTGTATTCCAAAGGTTTCTCCATGTAACGATCTGCTAGGGAGTGTGGGGGGCCACAGCCCCGTCCTCCAGGGTGTGAAGCAGGTATGGAGGAGATCAAAACTCCAGACATCCAGAGGCCCCCAGAACACAAGAGACCATGGAAGACCAACAGAGGGGCAGCCGCGCCACTGTTCCAGTAAGAGCTGAGGAGAGTCCCAGATGAGGGTTCACTCAGCAGCCGCGGAGCAGAAGCCAGGGGGAGTTGCAGTGACGCGCCCATGAGCTCCGCCGGCAGCCAGCTGCGCCTGAGTGACCGAGCCCCAGGCCGAGAGGCCGGGGGCACCCCACCCCCGAAGGGGCCCGAGCGAGCCCCAGGCTCCAGGCCCCGATAAGCGGCCGCCAAGGAGTGAGCCGGTGTGTACCTGGACGCCCACCCCCAGACACAAAGAACCACAAACGCACCGACACCTGAGGGAGTCCGCCACCGGCAGGGGAAGTGGTGGTAGGTGGAGATAGGCCTCCAAACCTTGGAGGGCCTGAGGTGTCCCCAGAGAGGTGGCGTCTGATACCCAGCCTGACATATAGACACAGACATACAGGCACACACAGACACAAACATCCATTCCCCCCCTCATGCTCTCATATGCAATCACTCCACACTCAACCAACGTGAAGACAGACATAAAGAGACGCTGTACACACGATCACACTCCCCAAGCGTACTCTACAAACCGGGTCTAGGTACCCTTGCCCCTGGAGGGGGGAACTGCACCCAGACCCAGGTGGTGTTACCCTTTTCCCTGCGGTGGGGAGAGGCAGACCACCCCGACTCCGTAGCAGCAGGGAGGCCCCACACTCCAGACCGCAGTCGGACGGCCAACTCCACCTAGCCCTCCCGCTCCAGCAGGCCGCAGAGAATGGGGGTTGGAGAAGACTCCAAACCTCCCTCCACCCGCTCATTGTAGTGTTGATGCATGTGTGTTCTAAGGTGCAATTAAAACCCAGGAGGGCATGGAGCTACCTGCCAAGGAGCAGCAGGTAAGCGCATAGTCCCTCCTGATAGCCCTCAATGTCTAAGTGTATTTAAAATTGAGAGGTGGGCAACGACGCCAGGGGTGAGGTGTACACCCTGATGGTAATTTGGACTCCGTGATTGTGCCCACCCCCAAGATCCTATATGTATGTGTAATGAGAGTGTGAGTAATGTGAATGTCTAAGTTGTGGGATAAAATTGAGGCAGAGGCAGCCAGAAGGGGACAGAGGGGGGGGGGGGGGGGTAGCCTCCTCTGCACCCTGGTGACATACCCCTACTCCAAGGCCCTGCATGTGTGGGTGGTTGTGGTGGAGCGGGAAGAGGGAGGACGCTGGAGATGGGGAGGGACGGAAGGGAGGGGCAGGTAACCCCTCCCTGGGGCCAGCTCCCCCGCTGACCTCAGTAGGCACTCCCACACTCCGCGACCCGCCAGGGAAAGGGGGCCCAGGCCCATCCAGACCGGGGCCCAGTGCAGCAGCGCCTCCCGGCCCCACAGAGCCCGGGACAGTCCACCCAACCCCACCACAGAGAAAACTGCACCCACCCCACCATCCACTCATCTTCCAGACTACATAAGACGGTAAACGCCCAGGCTGAGATCTTCCTCCACCTCTCCTGTATCTCCCCCTCCTGCAGAGAGAGTTCCTGAAGAGAGGAAAGCTCCTGCAAGATGTGACCATCTCCCCCACCAGTTGAAGAGCCCCCCAGGTGGTTCGACGCACCGGCGGCACCCTGCTCCAGGGCCGGGCCCCCATGCACCCACCCGCCCACAACCCCGGCAACACACCAACCAGGATCCAAGCCCACGAGGCCCGGCCCGGGCCCCAGCCCAGAGACGGAGCGCCCCCAGAACCTCACGCCCATCCCGGACCCACCCAGGGCCAGCCAGGCTACCAGGTCAGTAACCCACGTCCGTCAGCACAGACCCTCCCCTAGCCCCGCTGCACGCAGCCGCGAGGAAACAGTCACCTGAGAGCCAACAGAGCCCCCAACCGGACATGACCGCTACCCCGGGTTGAGCCCCCCAAGGAAGATGCCTCCGGGGAACCCCCCGACGCCCTAAGCCTGTCCCTACCCCCACACCAATCACAACAGTGAAGGCGGGACCAAACTATGACCCCCCACCCCCACTAGGTGATGGAGCTGATAAAAGGAGTCCAGAGCAATTGATCTGATGTGGTGGCAGAGGCTGTGTCAAGACTAATGTAATCTAATAGATAATTTCTATATTGGTTAGAATTAAGATTATTTTTATTTTTCCAGTTCATGAGGACTGTTTTCTTGGCTATGCATAGGGCAGTGAAAATCATATGGGCTATATTCTTTTCTGAAGTGACATTATCTAAGCTGCCCAGTAAACACACTAAGGGGGAAGTTGGAATGTTACATTTCAGACACTTTGATAAGTCTTCACATATCTCGCGCCAAAACTTTTGCACTGGTGGACAGAACCAAAGAGCGTGGATGTAATTGTCTGGTGTATAGCCTTGACAGTGTGAGCAGTTGTTGGAAGATGTAAAGCCCATCTTGAACATCCGATGACCTGTATAGTGCACTCTATGTAGTATTTTGTATTGTATTAATTGCAGACTGGGATTTTTAATTAATTTAAAGGTTTTTAAGCAAATCTGAGACCAGAAGTTTTGGTCTAAGCTGACTGATAAATCTGCTTCCCACTTTGCAATAGGAAGGGATATTGATTCATCTAATTTAGAAAGTGTTCTGTATATTTTAGATAATAATTTGGGGGATTTAAGAGTAAGAAAATGTGCCGCACTTAGTGGTGTTTGTAATTCAACTTGACTGAGGTTAAATTTCTTTTTTACTATGGATTTAATTTGTTGATATTCTAAAAATCTTGTCTTGTTGATCCCATATTGTGCAACTAGTCTGTCAAATGGAATAAATTCTGTTCCCTCTAATATATGTTCTAAGTATTTAATTCCTTTACAACTCCATTCTGGGAAATTAATCATATTATTGTTTTGTAATATGTCAGGGTTATTCCAGATAGGTGTACGTTTGCATGGGATTAATGAAGACTCCGTTATTTTTAGAAACTCCCACCATGCTGTCAGAGAAAAGCTGATGTTGATACTTTTAAAGCATTCATGTCTTTTGATGTTTGAGCTAATAAATGGTAGGTCTGAAATCTCTAGATCCTTCCATAGTGCCTGTTCAACATCTAGCCAGGGCTCAACTAAGAAGGTATGTTTTAACCATTCTGAGACGAACTGAAGCCTGTTGGCTAAGAAGTATTGGTGAAAATTAGGCAGATCTAATCCTCCTCTATCCTTGGTTCTTTGTAGCGTTTTTAAGCTGATACGCGGGGGTTTATCTTTCCAAAGGAATTTGGAAATACAGTGGGGCAAAAAAGTATTTAGTCAGCCACCGATTGTGCAAGTTTCCCCACTTAAAATGATGACAGAGGTCAGTAATTTGCACCAGAGGTACACTTCAACTGTGAGAGACAGAATGTGAAAAAAAAAATCCATGAATCCACATGGTAGGATTTGTAAAGAATTTATTCGTAAATCAGGGTGGAAAATAAGTATTTGGTCAATAACAAAAATACAACTCAATACTTTGTAACATAACCTTTGTTGGCAATAACAGAGGTCAAACGTTTACTATAGGTCTTTACCAGGTTTGCACACACAGTAGCTGGTATTTTGGCCCATTCCTCCATGCAGATCTTCTCGAGAGCAGTGATGTTTTGGGGCTGTCGCCGAGCAACACGGACTTTCAACTCCCGCCACAGATTTTCTATGGGGTTGAGGTCTGGAGACTGGCTAGGCCACTCCAGGACTTTCAAATGCTTCTTATGGAGCCACTCCTTTGTTGCCCGGGCGGTGTGTTTTGGATCATTGTCATGTTGGAAGACCCAGCCTCGTTTCATCTTCAAAGTTCTCACTGATGGAAGGAGGTTTTGGCTCAAAATCTCACGATACATGGCCCCATTCATTCTGTCCTTAACACGGATCAGTCGTCCTGTCCCCTTGGCAGAAAAACAGCCCCATAGCATGATGTTTCCACCCCCATGCTTCACAGTAGGTATGGTGTTCTTGGGATGCAACTCACTATTCTTCTTCCTCCAAACACGACGAGTTGAGTTTATACCAAAAAGTTCTACTTTGGTTTCATCTGACCACATGACATTCTCCCAATCCTCTGCTGTATCATCCATGTGCTCTCTGGCAAACTTCAGACGGGCCTGGACATGCACTGGCTTCAGCAGCGGAACACGTCTGGCACTGCGGGATTTGATTCCCTGCCGTTGTAGTGTGTTAGTGATGGTGACCTTTGTTACTTTGGTCCCAGCTCTCTGCAGGTCATTCACCAGGTCCCCCCGTGTGGTTCTGGGATCTTTGCTCACCGTTCTCATGATCATTTTGACCCCACGGGATGAGGTCTTGCGTGGAGCCCCAGATCGAGGGAGATTATCAGTGGTCTTGTATGTCTTCCATTTTCTGATGATTGCTCCCACAGTTGATTTTTTCACACCAAGCTGCTTGCCTATTGTATATTCACTCTTCCCAGTCTGGTGCAGGTCTACAATACTTTTCCTGGTGTCCTTTGAAAGCTCTTTGGTCTTGGCCATGGCGGAGTTTGGAGTCTGACTGTTTGAGGCTGTGGACAGGTGTCTTTTATACAGATGATGAGTTCAAACAGGTGCCATTCATACAGGTAACGAGTGGGGGACAGAAAAGCTTCTTACAGAAGACGTTACAGGTCTGTGAGAGCCAGAGATTTTCCTTGTTTGAGGTGACAAAATACTTATTTTCCACCCTAATTTACGAATAAATTCTTTACAAATCCTACCATGTGAATTCATGGATTTTTTTTTCACATTCTGTCTCTCACAGTTGAAGTGTACCTCTGGTGCAAATTACTGACCTCTGTCATCATTTTAAGTGGGGGAACTTGCACAATCGGTGGCTGACTAAATACTTTTTTGCCCCACTGTATATGAATCCAGAGATCTGAACCAATCTTGTGATGGTTTGTTAGGGATCATCAAAAATAAGTAATTTATTTTTGGCAAGATCATCATTTTTATAGTGGCGACCCTTCCCATGAGTGATATGGGTAAAGATTTCCATCTAGTCAGATCGCCTTCTACTTTCTTTAGAAGTGGGATGTGGTTTAATTTAGTTAAGTCTGAAAGCTTAGGAGAGACATTAATACCTAAATATTTAATATTTCCGGATTGCAGTGGGGCAGAGGAAGAATTATGGAAGGAGCAGTTAATGGGGAGAACTGTAGATTTTGGCCAGTTAATTGAATAATCTGAAACTCTTGAAAACCAGTTTATTAAAGTAATTACCTCAGAGAGGTTGGTTTGTGTGTTTTGCAGAAAAAGCAACACATCATCCGCATAGAGACTGATTTTATGTTCTATGTTCTTACATTTTATGCCCTTAATTGTTGTAGCCTGTCTAAATGCTGCTGCTAGAGGTTCGATAAAAATTGCAAAAAGTGAAGGGGAGAGTGGGCATCCCTGTCTGTGTCATGGTCTGGGTCTGATGACCCAGAGCTCATGTATTTCTTGTATATGTTTTTCCATATGTTATGGTGGTTTTCTCTCCCTTTTTGTCCTTTCTCCCTGGGTGCTCCCGGATGTTTTGGGGTCGCTGAGGGGACTGCGACCCGGAAGTGTTCCCGCACTGGGGACTGCCGCACCTGCCGCCCATTAGCCCTCACCAGCTGCAGCTGATGGCTTCATGAGGGGCGCCTTATTTAAGAAGGTGGCGGAGCCCCAGTCGGCGCGGGATTATACTAAGTCGAACCTGTTAAGTACCTCCGTAGATTAGTGTGTTGTGATCGGCTTCGCTACTAAAGGCTGCCTGCTGAGCTGTGTGTGTTTTTGTGTCACCAGGAGTCGGGAGTCAGGAACGTCGTCACGAGGGGAAATCACAGAGTGGAATCGGGTTTTTGGAGTTGTCACCTTTTCACTGCTATGGACACGTGCACTGTGTGGGATTCTTGGAGGAATCGCCACAGGAGTCACAGTGCTTGAATTGTATATAGTTGTCGTTTCTGTCCACTCGCCATAAATAAATCCACTGTCCTTCACTTGAGTCTCGCGTTTGGGCCCTACTTTCTCTACAACTCCACGGTCTGCCGTCGCAGCCCGTGACAGTCTGGTGCCCCTCAGGAGATAGAAGCTGGAGGATGTCTGGTCATTTGTTCTGATACGAGCTGTTGGGGAATTGTATAATATTCTTATCCAGTTTATGAAAGAGTTTCCAAAACCAAATTTGTGTAAAGTTGCGAATAAAAATTTCCAGTTAACTCTGTCAAATGCTTTTTCTGCATCTAGAGATAATATTATGGTTTCGATGTTTTTATCGTATGAGTAGTCTATTAAATTAAGTAATCTACGAGTGTTTGTTGAGGAGTGCCGACCTTTTATGAAACCAGTTTGGTCAGGATGAATTAAGAGGGGGGTCATTTTCTCTAATCTCTTTGAGAGAGCTTTGCAGATTATTTTAAGATTTTAAGATTAATTTTTCAAAAATATTAATGATTTAAGCAAGGAAAGGGCTACATGTCAACATACAACTCTTTATTTCTATTAATGTCTTACTTCATTCCTACCTGATTGACATGTTTAGGAATTATGAGTGATTGGCTCACTGTAGTGGCAAAAGTTGCTACCAATCAAATTATGATATGTTAAAGTTAAAACAAAACACAACTGTTTTAGATGTTATCTAATATACATTTTGTAATTATTCTTATAATTACAAAATGTTTTATGTAAGATTTAAGTTTTGTGATTTAAATCTGACATCACAAAAGTATTTTGGAATTTGAATAATGTATTTTGTAACTGCAGTACACATAATACTGATTTTGAACAATTTTGTCCAGGTTCCTTGTCACCGGGGACTCCTTCACGACCAAGCATTCAGTTTCAGAGTCGGTGTGTCCACGGTGAGCCAGATCACCCCCCAGGCAGCGACGGCCATCTAGGACTGTCTAGTGGACGACTTCATGGCTGCGCCTTCACCTGGAGACTGGCAGTCCATCACAGAGGGATTCCAGGAGCGCTGGAACTTTCCTCTGTGCTGTGCAGCTCTGGATGGGAAGCACGTCCAGACAAAGGCACCCTATATATCATATAGGAGACACACACATTGATATACACTAAATATTTATTTCATTTCTTTTTTGTGGTGCCCAAATTTATGCACCTGCTTGATTTTGTTTAAACAATTATTGCACACTTTCTGTAAATCCAGTAAACTTCTTTTCACTTCTCAAATATCACTGTGTGTGTCTCCTGTATGATATTTAACTGACATTTTTTATTGTAACAACCAAGGATTTATACAGGAAAATAATGTCTATTAACAAGGTTGCCCAAACTTTTGCATCCCACTGTATTAGTATATTTTGTCATTAGTATAACATGAAATAAATTCTACATGTGTCAAGTCGTGTGCCAACATTTGCTGTGTAGTAGAACTGAGACATTAGTCATTATAAAAATTTATTTGAAATATTAGAATTCTCAAACAGAAAAACATTAAACATAAATATATAAAATATAAGTATTTACAGAGAGACAGGAATAAAAAGGACCAGCTGCTCTCCAGAGCAGGAACAAGGCTGAGGAGGAAATGCTCCATTGGAGACTGGTGTGGCCTCTTCAGGGACACCAGGATGGCCAGCTCCACCGCCGATGGACCGTCCTGGGACCCGTCCCTCATCTGCCTCGGAGCCGTCCTCCCCCGTGGGCCTGTAAAACAGCACAAAACACAAAGAAATGAGAAGACTGCTACTAGATTTTAATTTCAACATTGAAAAAACAAAACAAAACAAAAACAGGATATAATCAGATTGGTTGTAGATATTTAGTAAAGGTGATCACATGGCAATCCCACCGACTAAAAAGGTATCAGTGCTTGCTGTAGATATCTGTGGGTGCAGCAGCAGGAGCTCAGGGACTGGGGATGCTCTGCTGCAGAATCAGTTGGTTCTATCAATACAATATTAAATGTTAACAGGTTGAATATAATAATCATAGAGTAGACAGTGGTCCCTCATTTATTGCAGCAGGAGTTCTCAGAATAACTAGCCCCTGGTCACGCACTTTATACACTGTTTTCCCCACACACATGAACATTGGTCACAGTTCTCACAATTGATTCTCAAAGTGCAAACCTTTGTAGATTGCAAAACGTAAAAGTATTATTATGCCGCGGTTTGTCTTCATCTGCCTGCCACTTTCGTGCGCCTTTTTCCCTCGCGGTGCAGGTGTCTATTTCCGAATGAGGCTCATAGTTATGGGTGTTTTTGTGCTGTTTTTTCCATTGGACGTGATGGTTATGAAAACCAAACGTGATAAATTTGGCAAGCGCAGGAGACACAGCACGGAGCAGATTTGTCAATCAGGCTGCAGAATGCAATGCTGTACGGTGCAATAAAAAATCAGCGAAAAAGCGAGGCAGTGACGGATGAACAGCGGGACCACTGTGTGCTGTTTATTAATAAACAATAAAATATATTCCTAAATGACAACATGCATAAAAGCAGAACGGTATTTGTACGTCAGTGGAAAAATAGCGGTGGCTTGCTAGCTTTAGCGCGGCTTCCCCGGGTCAGTAAAAACTTTCAAAAGAGAAATGAATGAACTTACCAGGTTGCCCGATCTCTTCACATATCTTCCTCCAAGCTCGGTCCTTTATATTCCTGTCTCGGTACAGAAAGCAGCTGTTGTACAGCTCCCAGTTGTTTGCTACCGCATTGATTAGCCTTCCCCTCCATTGAAGTATGAAAGGCTTTGGCTGGACCTGCCCCTTTGACCTAGGTAACAGCCACGTCACCAGGCTCCTGATTGGTTGTCGCGGCGCGATTTGACGCTGGAGTTCAGATTTTTCCAACTCGAGCGGTAGACGCGAAACGCGCGTATGCACAAAATGCAACACAAAAACTCACGCGCGTGGTTTTATTCGCGCGTCAAACGCGCCAGACGCGCTAGACGCGCTACACTGACACGCGTTTCACGTGTTTTGGCATTTTCGCGACGCAAATCTGCTTCCGAATTTTCGCGGGACCCGCAATCGTGTGAACACACTGTAAGGCTGTCATGGGTCTGTAGCTCTGTCACCGTTTTAGGGAACATATTTAGTCTTAAAGTAAGTTACAGGGCTTTTCCTGCCTTTCTGGAGGGATTATATTTCACTAAAAAACGATCTAATATGCATGTCCACATAATTATGATTTATTGTAATATATTAAAACACAAGCTGTATTTTAAAGAACATACATTAAGAAGCAGATTATATTAGATTTATATTTTAAATAAGACAAAATTTGGATTTTACAGCAGTAAAATCATTGTATCTCTACAGTTTAAAAATGTAATAAGCTTTGCCCCTGCACAGAGTGGATGGTGAAACAAATGGAATCATGATAAATACATTATTTCATATTTATTACTTCCCCCTCCTCATTGCTTTATTATTGTAGCTCTAGTAATAAATAATAATGTAAGGATTCTGGGTCAGCACCGTGATGCCCATAGTATATACAGTATTCTGAAGACGGTCTAAAATGTCACTGTGTGTGCGTGCATGTGTGTGTTTTATTTAGATGGATTTTTAAAAAAAATATTACTCATGATATAACATTGTCCAGACATGCCTGGTGAGGACATGAGGAGGAAACAGTAGGAGCTGTGTGAGGCTACTAAAGGCAGGGCTATAACATTTTTCTGTCATCATTTTATTTTAGATTAAGTGCAAGAGTTGTTAGGTGTGGATAATTAGATTATAGTTTATTGCAATAACAAGTTGTGCCTTGTTCTTAGATAGAAAGCAAGTGGAGAGTGATATATGAAATTATGGGATGGAAGGAAGAAGAGAAGCAAAGAGTGAATCACAGGCAGAGCCTAAATTATTTCTCAAAGTTTTTTGTTGCCTTATGGTTCCAAGCGCTGTCACCAATCTTTTCATTTTGTTATTATCTCATGACACTTGTTTAATCAGCTACCATCTCTCCTATGGACTTTTTAATGTCTACAGTCTCAGATCAACACAGCCCTGCCCTCCAGCACTATCCACAGCAACCCCTCAACAGCAACATTGTACCCATCAGGTAAAGCATCGGCTACGTTTGCTTTGCCTTGTTGCCCATATTAGATTCTTGATGAATGTGTGTTGTTGTTATTCAGCCTGGTTCAATGTGCCCCTTTTTAACTTTGAGCACCCGCCCCTTTAAACCTCTCTGCACAGCCCTGCTTACAGGTATTCTTGCTGCAGAGATCAAATGCAAATGTCTGATCATTCAAACTGGAAAACTAAAAGTTGATTACATTTTTAGAAGCATTAATCAGTGTGAATTCCTTAAATGAGGTTAAACATGAGAAAACATGATTTTCTTCAGTGCCATGTGGTATTTTTCTGAAGTGATTTTAAACCAGTTCATTAAAAAAAACATACATAATTAAACATTAAATGGCAAAACATCAGATATACATTACATTAAGTCATTAAGTGCAATATTATATTGCATCATTAAAGGAACACTGACCATTTTGGAATCCATACAGCCGATTTGTATGGTGATAACACTTTTAACATAACTTAGCATACATCATTGAATCTGAAGGGACCGTGAGGATCGCGTTGAAAAATGACCAAAGACTTAATGGTCAAACTCAACTTTTTAACTCTGAGGGAGATGGAGAATGAGCCTATTTCCAAAAAAAGTGGACTGTTTCTTTAAGTACTATATTGTATATATTGTCAAAAACTAAAGTGTATATAGCAGTTGTTGTATTTTGTGTATCACTGACAGATAAAAGTCAAGTGAATGCTAATATTGTGTAATGTGAAATACTGTAAGCAAATTAATAAATAACCTAATTCTTGCCAGACCTTTGACGCTGTTTTGTTTGAATCCAGCTGTTTTTGCAGATGCGATGAGATGCAGATGTTGTTACTTTCATTATTATTGCACTAAATAAATTTTAAATAAGGGATACTTTGATATACATTCAACTGTAAGGTTGGAAATGTATTTTCTTCAACGTAAATATCTTTTGAAATTGTGGGATTATAATATTATTTTATGCCATGTTATACCCCTAATTAAAGATTGTGAATTATTATGTAGTTTTAGTTTGCATTATTCTCCTGAATTAGAAGAAGGTGATAACTATTGCGTTTGTTAAACTGATTTGCGTTACATTAGACTGCTGATTTATTGTGAATGAATGATATTGTTTTATGATGCATTATACTGCTGAGTTATAAGAAATACTGTTCGCAGAAAGTCATCGCCTTATGTGTCTGATTAGGAGGGAACAGAACATACTGGAGTTTTCTGCTCCATCTCAGCAGGAGCAGATAAACAGGGAGCCAAGGTCGTAGGTTAGGCGCTGTGTGAGAGAAAGAATGTGAATGTTTAGGCTTTTATGATTAGGTGGGGGCCACTAGAGGCTATAAGAGGTTGATCAATGCTCCACCATTTTGAGATCTGATGCTGTCTGCGTACGGTGTCCATCTGTAGAGGAAAGTGTATATAATCATTGGTCTCCACTCTGGAAGTCAGAAGCTACAAGTTGATGCTTAAAAGAGGAGACAATATTCTACGACAGGTGTGTTACACATACAGGGAGTGCAGAATTATTAGGCAAATGAGTATTTTGTCCACATCATCCTCTTCATGCATGTTGTCTTACTCCAAGCTGTATAGGCTCGAAAGCCTACTACCAATTAAGCATATTAGGTGATGTGCATCTCTGTAATGAGAAGGGGTGTGGTCTAATGACGTCAACACCCTATATCAGGTGTGCATAATTTTTTTTTTTTTTTTTTTTTTGGCCTGTCCCGTTTGGCTCTTTTGCCATCAGAATTGTTGTCTAAAGGCAAAGAAAGATGCCCAACGGATTTACTTTACCAAACTGACCATCCCAGCCTTGCCGTAATGGTCCATTTGATTCACCTTTTATTGTTTATTTTATTTTCACTTACTGAATACGGGACAGACTTGACTGGGGGAAAGAAGGGGAGAAAGAAAGAGGGAAAGAGAAACAGCTGAGAAGAAGGACGGGGGAGAAGGGCAAAAGACAAAAACCAACAGAACGGGCAGAGAAAAAAAAATGCATATATCAATCACCTGGATCACCTGCTGAGAAAGAAAAAAGAAAGCAAGCAGAAGAGAACAAGAGTAATAGAATAAACAACATCACAATGATATATGGGAATATGACAGTAAATACTAAATGTTAAACATTATTGTGCAGCACATAAGATCAACAGAACACAGTGTGCTTTGAGGTAGGAGCCAAAAAGGGTGTAGTTTGTGGGTGTGATCACCCGTGTGTACACCTGTGAGCATGGACGCGCTTGTTTTTTGTTTTTTTAAAAGGTTCCTTCATGTAATAATCTGCTAGAGGTGTGGGGGGGCCACAGCCCCGTCCTCCAGGGCGTGAAGCAGGTGTGGAGGAGATCAAAACTCCAGACATCCAGAGGCCCCCAGAACACAAGAGACCAAGGAAGACCAACAGAGGGGCAGCTGCGCCACTGTCCCGGAAAGAGCTGAGGAGAGTCCCAGATGAGGGCTCACTCAGCAGCCGCGGAGCAGAAGCCAGGGGGAGTTGCAGTGACGCGCCCGTGAGCTCCGCCGGCAGCCAGCTGCGCCTGAGTGACCGAGCCCCAGGCCGAGAGGCCGGGGGCACCCCACCTCCGAAGTGGCCCGAGCAAGCCCCAGGCTCCAGGCCCCGATAAGCGGCCGCCAAGGAGTGAGCCGGTGTGTACCTGGACGCCCATCCCCGGACACAAAGAACCACCAACGCACCGATGTCTGAGGGGGTCCGCCACTGGCAGGGGAAGTGGTGGTAGGGGGAGATAGGCCTCCAAACCTTGGAGGGCCTGAGATGTCCCCAGAGAGGTGGCGCCTGACACCCAACCTGACATATAGACACAGACATACAGGCACACACAGATACAAACATCCATTCCCACCCTCATGCTCTCATATGCACTTACTCCACACTCAACCAACGTGGAGACAGACATAAAGAGACGTTGTACACACGATCACACTCCCCAAGCGTACTCTACAAACCGGGTCTAGGTGCCCCCGCCCCTGGAGGGGGGAACTGCACCCAGACCCAGGTGGTGTTTCCCTTTTCCCTGCGGTGGGGGGAGGCAGACCGCCCCGACTCCGCAGCAGCAGGAAGGCTCCACACTCCAGACCGCAGTCGGACGGCCAACTCCTCCTCCTAGTCCTAGCCCCCCTGCTCCAGCAGGTCGCAGAGAATGGGGGTGAGAGAAGACTCCAAACCTCCCTCCACCCGCTCATTGTAATGTTGATGCATGTGTGTTCTAAGGTGCATTTAAAACCCAGGAGGGCTTGGAGCTACCTGCCAGAGAGCAGCAGGTAAGCGCATGGTCCCTCCTGCTAGCCCTCAATGTCTACGTGTATTTAAAATTGAGAGGTGGGCAACGATGCCAGGGGTGGGGTGTACACCCTGATGGTACTATGGACTCCGTGTATCGTGCCCACCCCCAAGATCCTATATGTATGTGTAATGAGAGTGTGAGTAATGTGAATGTCTAAGTTGTGGGATAAAATTGAGGCAGAGGCAGCCAGAAGGGGACGGGGGGGGGTAGCCTCCTCTGCACCCTGGTGACATACCCCTACTCCAAGGCCCTGCATGTGTGGGTGGTTGTGGTGGAGCGGGAAGAGGGAGGCAGCTGGAGATGGGGAGGGAAGGAAGGGAGGGGCAAGTGACCCCTCCCTGGGGCCAGCTCCCCCGCTGACCCCAGTAGGCACCCCCATACTCCGCGACCCGCCAGGGAAAGGGGGCCCAGGCCCATCCAGACCGGGCCCAGTGCAGCAGCGCCGCCCGGCCCCACAGAGCCCGGGACAGTCCACCCAACCCCACCACAGAGAAAACTGCACCCACCCCACCATCCACTCATCTTCCAGACTACATAAGACAATAAACACCCAGGCTGAGATCTTCCTCCACCTCTCCTGTATCTCCCCCTCCTGCAGGTGTGCATAATTATTAGGCAACGTCCTTTCCTTTGGCAAAATGGGTCAAAAGAAGGACTTGACAGGCTCAGAAAAGTCAAAAATAGTGAGATATCTTGCAGAGGGATGCAGCAGTCTCAAAATTGCAAAGCTTCTGAAGCGTGATCATCGAACAATCAAGCGTTTCATTCAAAATAGTCAACAGGGTCGCAAGAAGCGTGTGGAAAAACCAAGGCGCAAAATAACTGCCCATGAACTGAGAAAAGTCAAGCGTGCAGCAGCCAAGATGCCACTTGCCACCAGTTTGGCCATATTTCAGAGCTGCAACATCACTGGAGTGCCCAAAAGCACAAGGTGTGCAATACTCAGAGACATGGCCAAGGTAAGAAAGGCTGAAAGACGACCACCACTGAACAAGACACACAAGCTGAAACGTCAAGACTGGGCCAAGAAATATCTCAAGACTGATTTTTCTAAGGTTTTATGGACTGATGAAATGAGAGTGAGTCTTGATGGGCCAGATGGATGGGCCCGTGGCTGGATTGGTAAAGGGCAGAGAGCTCCAGTCCGACTCAGACGCCAGCAAGGTGGAGGTGGAGTACTGGTTTGGGCTGGTATCATCAAAGATGAGCTTGTGGGGCCTTTTCGGGTTGAGGATGGAGTCAAGCTCAACTCCCAGTCCTACTGCCAGTTTCTGGAAGACACCTTCTTCAAGCAGTGGTACAGGAAGAAGTCTGCATCCTTCAAGAAAAACATGATTTTCATGCAGGACAATGCTCCATCACACGCGTCCAAGTACTCCACAGCGTGGCTGGCAAGAAGGGGTATGAAAGAAGAAAAACTAATGGCATGGCCACCTTGTTCACCTGATCTGAACCCCATTGAGAACCTGTGGTCCATCATCAAATGTGAGATTTACAAGGAGGGAAAACAGTACACCTCTCTGAACAGTGTCTGGAAGGCTGTGGTTGCTGCTGCACGCAATGTTGATGGTGAACAGATCAAAACACTGACAGAATCCATGGATGGCAGGCTTTTGAGTGTCCTTGCAAAGACAGGTGGCTATATTGGTCGCTGATTTGTTTTTGTTTTGTTTTTGAATGTCAAAAATCTATATTTGTGAATGTGGAGATGTTATATTGGTTTCACTGGCGGAAATAAATAATTGAAATGGGTATATATATTTGTTTTTTTTGTTGAGTTGCCTAATAATTATGCACAGTAATAGTCACCTGCACACACAGATATCCCCCTAAAATAGCTAAAACTAAAAACAAACTAAAAACTACTTCCAAAAACATTCAGCTTTGATATTAATGAGTTTTTTGGGTTCATTGAGAGCATGGTTGTTGTTCAATAATAAAATTATTCCTCAAAAATACAACTTGCCTAATAATTCTGCACTCCCTGTATACTGAAGATCTTCTATTCTTTCAGCCACTAACTGCCAGTTACCTATTTCATCTGTTTCTTACAGAGATACTAAATATCATCATGAAGCTGCTGACTGCGTCTTCCTTGCTCTGTGCAATGATGGCACAGAGGGTGGTATTTGAGGCCACTAAAGCAAGTGAGCGAACTTGGATTGGCAGATATTTTAGTTTTTACTGTACAAAGTCTGACAGTTAAAAAGAATCTTCCCATGAATATTTACTTTGAGAAAATAGTTTGGACATACATCTGTTTATGATCTGGGAGTAAAAATCCATTTATTGTATTATTCTGTTTTTAAGGAGGGTTACTGGTTTTGGATCGAGCTGGTATCAGAAGGAGCCTAACAACTACAGGGACAATGAGCAATGCATGGGGATGAAGTTTTCAGGTACATTTTCTAATAAATTCTTCTGCCCTCAGCTGAATGTCTCTATCCCGCTTATGCAGAGAGCTAAATATTAAATGACTTGAGTAAACACTCAGGAGACTGTGTCGTATTCTTCAGAGCCTTACTGATTGGCATTTGTAAATACTTTCATTCTTTAGTAAAACTGTAATTACAGAAACAGAGTAAGGTGTGTTTAGTCTCCATGTAAATACACAAATGTTAGGGCCAGGCCATCAGACTGCTGAACACGTCATGGACACCTCACCTTCACTACTGGAACTCCAACATTATGCACTCCATACAGTAATGCCACTGTTTTGCACATGTCTCAACTCTGTATATTTTTATATATTTTATTTATTGTTTACTCTATTTAATTTGTAAAATATGTGTACACACACACACACACGTAGAAAAATATTTAGTATACACATCCAGAAATGCATATACTATTATATATTGTACATATATTTATTAGTTACAGATGTAGCCATATTTGTATTTTGCTTGTTTACATTATTGTATTTTGCACAACTCTTTGCTTGTGAAGCTCGCACACAAGAATTTCACTCACATGTACTGTACCAATGTACCTGCACATGTGATGTGACCATAAAAGTGATTTGATTTGATTTGATTATTCAATATTGTTGCCATGTGTAAACAACCAGTACAAGATCTCAACATCTCAATGAACTAATAAGTGAGATCAATCAATCATTTCGCCACGCTTACAGATTATGTCTTTTCAAGTGCAACAGATGCAGGAATTGTCAGAGAGACGGAGAAAAAAACCTTCCCTGTCGAGTGCTGGGAGAAAACCCCTGCTTGTGCTCTTGAGTGGCGCTTCCTCTGTCTACCCACTAGGCAGGCTTTGCCATGAGAAGATCATTGAAATGTGTATCCCATTACTTAGAGAAGAAATGACTATGACCCATCATATAACAAACTTATAAAAAACATACCTCAGAAATAACTAGTTGCTAGTATTCTTAAAGAAAACAATGTAAAATTAAAATGGTAGAATTTGCCATTGTATTTTTAGTGCAACAAATACTATTAAAAAACAGAAATTAATAAGGAATTAGTAGTATTCTGATTATGTAGTATAAATGCTATAATATTGGTATTACAGTTTTTTTTGTCATATTATGTTTTTGTCATATTATGTTAATTCTTATCAAAATTATGACAATTATTGTCATAATTTTGAGAAAAATATGTCCCTCAGGTCAGGGCTGGACTGGGGCAAAAAAA
Organism: Rhamphochromis sp. 'chilingali'; assembly: GCF_963969265.1. Classification (NCBI taxonomy): domain Eukaryota; kingdom Metazoa; phylum Chordata; class Actinopteri; order Cichliformes; family Cichlidae; genus Rhamphochromis; species Rhamphochromis sp. 'chilingali'. Next base: position 51,546,408 of record NC_137929.1, on the reverse strand, counting down.
TCGGCCCCTAACCCTAACCCATTAGGTATTAAAGGAAAAGCCATAAAGCATTTGAATGAAAACAAACGCTGTTGTCACAGTGATGTACACTGTCTTGTTGGTATATATGTATCAGTCTAATAAACTTAAACCTAAACCATCCTCCCAAATCTGGTATTCTAAACAAAAGACTGCTTGGTCGAGTTAACCTCCTGAACTATCTACAACACATGGTGGAAACCTGAAATTAAGACAGAGAAGACTAGAAGTGAGAGATGATCAATAATGAATGTTGTGGTGTATTGGAGAGCAGCTAGTTCTCTCCCATCATGCCTTGGGACATGTGCTGCTGTTTAAATGTTCTTGTTTTATTGTTTATGGTTAAGTTACTTTTAACTGTTGTGTTTATAATGCGGTAATAATAATAATAATGGACTGCATTTTATATAGCGCTGTACAAGTCCACTCTTCATTCACTCTCACATTCACACACAAGTGAAAGCAAACTACAAGCTGCCCTGGGGCAGACTAACAGATGCGAGGCTGCCATATTGCGCCATCGGCCGATCTGGCCATCACCAGTAGGCGGTAGGTGAAGTGTCTTGCCCAAGGACACAACGACCAAGACTGTCCAAGCCGGGACTCGAACCGGCAACCTTCTGATTACAAGGTGAACTCCCAACTCTTGAGCCACGTTCGCCCCAAGAAAAAAAAAAAATATTCTGACTTTCTTGCTAAGGACTGTTGTCCATATTTCTTCCATGGACTGCATTTCTCACCCTAGTATGAATTATACATGTGTCTCCAAACTACTAGACCTGTCCAATATACTCATTGCTAATCCTGTACCTTTTGGTCACTTTGATTGAATATCTTGGCATCTTTAACTCTGCTACTTCCAGCTCAGCCTCCTGTCTTTTTGCCAGTGCTACCCTATCCTAACCATGCATCGCAGCAGGACTCACTACCATCTTGTAAACCTTCCCTTTCAACTCTGCCTCACTGGCTTGTGCAAATATCAGTTACATTACATAATGAGCCACAAGACTGAGCACTTTGGAGTTGTGGTGTTTAACAACGGAGGTATGTGCTGTAATTGTGTCTAACTCCTGCCTCCTTGTGGTTACCACTATGTATCATAAATAAATCAGTGTTTAGTTTTTTTGCAAAATAATTAAATAAGATCCTTAAATTAAAATCTATTTAAAAAGTTTAAAGTTTTCTCAAAATAGTTACTGATTCAATTAAATCACATTGGACAGTAACAGTTGTGTTCAAAAATGGGAGTCATTGTTTCAGGAAAAAAATAAATAAAAGAAACAGTATTTGTAGTTTTAAGATAATTTTTTTTTACTCTTGATTCTCTCTCTCTCTCTCTCTCTCTCTCTCTCACACACACACACACACACACACACACACACACACACACGGTTTGTGCACGTGTGTGTGTTTGTGACAAAGACAAAGAAAGAGAGGTTCTGGGTTCACTAACATCCTTTCTAGCAGATAAAGACATTATTAATTACATAAAGAGTAATGAGTCCCTTCAGCAGCCCGATGGACTCCACCAGGTGGTCTGATGAGAGAGTGGAGAATGATGTGATGTATACAGAGGTCAGATGGCACCAACCTCACTAAAATAAAGAGAAAAAAGGACTCCCACCTGTTAGCTATCAGGCGTGCATTGTGAAGGTATTTACAAAATGTACTAAGTTCTTCTGGGCATCAAAACATGGCAGTACGCACACGGTCTGTTTGACAGGTGGAAAGAAGGTGGAGCCAAAACACAGAGTCGACTCCTAAATCCGTGGAGACATAATCAGTTTTTATCCAATTTAAGAAGGAAAACACAAGGTAGCATTAACACCATCGTCCTCGTGGAGGGAGGAACACAAATGATATTCCCACAATGCAAATTATGACCAAGGTCATACCACCGTTTTAATAAAGTACAAGCAAGTCTTCTGCCTCGAGAAATATGTGACCAAAGAGCCTACACAGGATAAACAATCTGGCAGTCGCTTCTGAAATGTTTAATCCAGCAAAAAAAAAAAAAAACCATCAGTCCCACAAAATAAGAAAGAACTTCCTGTACACAGTTTGTCACTGTTTCACATGTAGCTGCTGTTTGGTCACAGCAATAATACCAAAAACAGATATTTCCATAGGGAACAACAAACATTTCAGAAAGTTTAGACCTGATTTTAGACACGGAAAGAAATCACAAAGTGATGTCAGCTACACTCAGTGTGACCTACTAATGGCATCCATTGCTTATGGGATCATAATTATTATTTAACACTGCAGACAATTACAAAAGAAGTATTAAAACTGATCTTTGTCTTCATAAACACAGAAATCAGGGATCTAGGCATCAGTGTCACATGAAATAAATGATGAAGACAACACTTTAGACTTTAAACTATTCTTTAATATCAGTTTTTAGTTTTATTTATTCAGGCTGTTGGTTGAGCACATAACCTTAGAGCAACATCCTGATTCAGTTTCATGTGTGGCTGATGATGCAAACACAGTTTGTTTCTTTAACAAGAGTTGGTAACACATGTGATACTTTAGCTGATACAGTGGATCTGAAAACATTCTCATATTACAGTAAATATACTAACTGCAATTCTCCCACAATAGTTTTAATGTCTAAAGGGAAGGAAGGATGTAGATTTTTAAATTCATCACAGTTTACTCTGTGAACAACCTTTGAAACCTGACAGTGTACTCTTGCACCCTCAGCCTCATGCCATCCCAAAGATCTTTACAACAGAAACACTTTTTTGAGGTTACAGAATCTACAGCTTGCAGCACAATAATGTCAGACATTATTTCACCTGTAGCTGCAGTTTCCATGTTCAATAATATTACTCAATCAAAGATCCATCATTATCAAAGAATGACTTGAAAATACTGATGAAGTGAATAACTATAATAACAAGCTTCAAACCATTGTTTAATTTCTCTGATATTTATTCAGTGTGTTGACTGAGCACTCAACCCTTTTCTAAACATCCTTATTCAGTATCATGTGAGACTGATGGGGCCAAAAACACGTTTCTTTAATGGGAGTTGGAAGAACATTCTCATATTACAGAACAGAGTAAACATGTGTGTCTCATGCACGTCAAGCATTTTGTGAAGTGATGTGACATAAATAAAACTGAACTGAACTGAAAATTATAATGAATTCCTGCATCTCTGTGGTCAGTATGAAAAGCACATAAATCACTGATCAGAATATCATTAACTTCCTTTTCTCTTCAAGTCTTCAGAGATACTGGTTTCCTAAAATACTTTTGTTCTGGTTTCAATCATGGTCATGATTTTTCCATTACTGTTAATCCAGACTGTGTCTCACAAATTTTTAATTCTATTAAATTTAAAGAACATCGTAAATCATCTCAGGACAATTGGTTGCGTAGCAATAGCAATTGTATTCATATATTATATTTCCTTACGTGTAAGCTTAACGTGCTTAACACAGAAGACAAAAATATAAAAACGTGTATCTTTTGTTACATTTAATTTTGTAAGGTGCTGTTTTTAAAATCTGTTTTTAAATCTAAGTGTGGAAGGACAAATATGGATTGGTTACCCAAATGGAGATGACATATAAGATGACACTGCCGCAGACTGCCATTACTTCAACCTCTGCTCATCCCAACCAGCCACACCATTACCTGTGAAGCACCTCTGTAAATACCTTTAATGGTAGTTGCTACATCAAGGGGTTTGTAGGAGTAGACTGCCTTTTATTTGATCCTAGTTTCCTCCCATTTATCTTAGTTAGGAAGGTAAGTTATTGTCATCTGATTCATTTTGAATCCAGTCTTTAAGTGATGATGTGATGAATCCTGCTTCCGGGCCCAAACTACCCTGTGTTTAATAAGGCTGTTGTGTTTTAATGCTTTGTATCCGTTTCTATTTAATCTCAACAAGCCCCTAAAAACAGTCATTGATCACTGTCAGCCTCTCTTAGGTTTTATTACCGCTATTCATTTTAAAGCTCAGTTTTTAAAACCTTACAATGTAACTACAGCTCAGCCCATGCAGCAGTATATTAATAACTAACCTCGTATTGTGGATGGATTATCTCAGTTGTTCTCCTGGCTGTAGTTTGGTCCTTTTACAGCATCCTGCCATGCGATTGCATTTGTCGCTGACCTTCGGGAACCCTCACGTGAACTTTTATCGAGTGCAAAAAAGTTTGCGTTCATCCTCCAGCTTCACTGTTTATATTATGCTAACCATAGCTGAGTCGCTAGTGATCACGTAGAACATTTTTATATGCCAGCTACCCAAACTTCAGTAACCCTACAAATGTCACTGCTGTTTACTTTTCTGTCTTCATTTATGTCGGAAGTGATAGCACAGCTGTCCCTTTTAATTTGTTTCAGAAATCTCTCTATATAATGTTTAGGTGGAAACTAGTGAGCTAACTTCCTGCTAACTTCTAACTCAGTTAAATTTCATAAATTCAATTTTCATGGATGCCTGGATGTTAAACTTAATTGTTACACCTGGTAGAGCAGCCACACTGATCATTTTATTACAGATGAAAGAATTTAGACAGTTTTTCAACTATCAGTGATGCTGCAGTGATCGTTTGACTTTTGGACCTGCAGTGGAGTTTGGGCCCAGACATGGCTAACAGTGTTGGGGAGTAACGGAATACATGTACCGCCGTTACGTATTTAGAATACAAAATATGAGTAACTGTATTCCGTTACAGTTACCGTTTAAAAAGGTGGTATTCAGAATACAGTTACTTTGTTGAAATAAATGGAATACACTGGGGTACTTTCCTGTTTCATTTTGTCGCGGGTCAGGACTGTTTGGGTTTTGTTTGACAGCTACGATCTGTTGTTCCAGGCGGCAGCGTTACGGTTGCCATGGTTACAGGGCGACGCTCTCTCTCTCTGCGACTGTGTGTTTCCTGGGTGAGAGAGCGCCTTTTCGTTGTTGTTGTTGTTGTGCTAAGCTAACAGGCAGAATGCTACAAGCATAGCTCTAAAGAATGTAGCATCATGTTCAGTGTAGTCCGTGCTGCTGGGAGAATGGACTGCCATACACGTTATGTGTCTGTGAGCGCTAGGAGGGAGAAAAAGGGGAGTGGAAAGGTACGAGCAGTCATCGAGCAAAAACGGGAGCTGGAAGCATGTAAATATAATAATAACCACTGCAGCCAAGAAGAGTGCCTGACGAGCCCAGTTGTAAGTAAGCTATTAAGACTCGACTGTACACTGTGTTCGTGTTTTCCTCCGAAAACAACAAGTTCCGTTGGAGCAGCCTTTCAACGCCTCTCTCTGTCTGTCGCAAGAAAAGTTGACCCACACAACAAAGTAGAGCTATTTTTCGGCTACCAGCCGACAGGGACCCCGCCGTATTATGCTGGGCTTACAATGTGCAATTTTTTCAGTCGCGCGATTCAGCTCCTGCTCAAACTGTACGATTGACTCACAGGGGTTAGAAGTTCATAGGTCACGATGCAGGGTCTCACACTATACGGCCCGATGCTCTGATGCGACCTGAGTGCTCACACTGTGCATCCATAAAAATGAAGGTTATAACAGAAATTCTGTCGCTCGCTCTCCCTCTCCGTCTTTCACTCACACAGACACACCACCACCATCAACTTTGCTAAATTGCTAATGAAAAACATTGGTCAGGCAGCTGTGATTGAGCAGCAGTGTCGATCCAACTATTTTCACGGTTGTTGTGGTCGTGATAATTTTGTGAGGCCACATCGAAAGGGCTCGGATGGTTCTACAGGTTGTGCCTCCATCGCTTGTGTCCAGATCACACGCTGCACTGCCGTGCTACGCCGTCTTTTTCGCTGACATTTGTGTTTGCGCGTGCGCAGTGTGGCAAACTGCGGTGACACCCTCACGACCAAGCGATTGATGATCGGGAGCTGGTCGTGAGGTGTCAATTGCTTCTCGTTACCCCACGTATACTACACGATGCACGACGCACGATGAAGGCCAAAATCGGGCCGATCGCCAAAACGATCGCACGACTCAAAAATCGGCTCAAAATGGGCCAAAAATCGCACAGTGTGAGCCCAGCATTAGTCAGAGGTCCCTTTACTACAGTTCGGAGTCACGGACCTTCAGTAATAGTAATAAATCACACAGCAATAGTACATTCACGTTGTTGTAAAAAGCATGATAATATTGTAGTGGGTCAGGGCTGTTCGGGGTTCTGCTTGTACAGTTATGTTTTGTGTATGTTGCCATGGTGACGGGTGACGCCCTCTCGCTGCGACGGTGTGTCCTTCCAGGGTCAGAGGGCGCCCTATGTGTGTTGTGGTTGCCGCGCTGAGCAGTTAGCTAGTGGCAGTGTGTTCTTCTGCAAATGTAATAAACGGCTGTGCTCCCTGGCTAGCTCACGGGAAGCAAGACCAAACGATACCTCCGTCTCCTCCTTGTCTGAACTCGCCACAATATATTAAGTAATCCAAAGTATTCAGAATACGTTACTGTCATTGAGTAACGTAACGGAATAGGTTACAGAATACATTTTGGGGCATGTATTCTGTATTCTGTAATGGAATACATTTTAAAAGTAACCTTCCCAACACTGATGGCTAATGACGTCATACTTAAAAACTGGATAGGTAAGTTATAATATTTCAGATAGTTTCCTTTGGTCCACCCTGAAGTTGCATCCAGCTCCTTCTCTGTGTTAATCATTGTAAAATTGTACTAACTGTGTGCTGTGGCTCCTTGAGGTCTGACGAGAATGGATCACCTTTATGTTGTGGTCTGACCACCCCTAGACAGGCCATAACACTTTAAAATGCCTTGAAATAGTGAAAACAGCAAAAACAAAAGGGTCACATGCTACTCTCCGTGTGACAGCACAGCCTGGTTGAAACACTGTAGGAAGGTGGAGCTCAGTCTAATCAAGCCCCAGTAAAGAGGAAGAAGAGATTCATCTTCATGAAGAGAACAATTAAAACAATATAAACACACTCAATACACATTATGACCTGTGTAACTGCAGTTTGGTTATAGAAACCATGCATCTTACCCACAGATGAGACAGCACTAACAACACCTCATATTGCCATAGGGAACAGACCATTTGAAAAATGTTAACCTACCTTAAATTTGAGAAACAAAACTATCACAAACTGACATCACCTGTACTCTTCCAGTGCATTTTCTGCCATCCATTATTTATGGAATAATTGTTATTATTTAATACTGCAGACAACTATTTAATCCAAATTAGTAAATATGCATATCAGAGATGTGGTGATACATAACCATCCTTTTTTATTTACAAAAACATAAAATAGTTATAAAGACATTAAGTTTAAGAAAACTACTCAATTTCACTGGTATTTGTTGAGTATGTTGACTGAGCATCCAGCTTTCCCTGAAGAAACATCCTGATTCAGTTTCATGCAGGACTGATGGTGTAAACCCAATGTTTTTTATGGGAGTTGATAGCACATGGAGAGGTGTGTGGTGATAGAGTTGCTATATTTCTTTCAAGACAACTGAAAGTCCTAACAATATTTGGGTTGACACTAAAGTCAGACAGAAAGTCTCCACTAAAAAGTGGAAGCTGTTATACCTGCAACAGGAAACAGTTCAGAACGAGATGTCATAAAATCTCATGTAGGGTTAATCTTTAGTCAGCTCAATAGTTTTTGTCTGCAAAGTGTATTTTAGAATTCAAAAACTGAAACGTAAAAAGCACATTACATTTTACCCTGAACACTGCTTTCCTTTACAGAGACAAAGCCCTTAAAGAGAAACTTACACTTCGTTTGTTGATCTGTGCATGAACAATGTCTGTTGGCTCTGAGTCAACAGACATATGCCAAGTGTTTGCTTGTGGTTTTGAGATGTATATTGTTAAGGTTCAGAATATTGGAGATGGACACCAGAGGAAAAACCCACAATAACAACACTGGTCCGGTCGGGTTGAGTCAAACGATGATTTAATGATCACACACGTGGGAGATGGACACTGTATGCAGACAGTCTCAGATCTCATCTCAAAAAACACATCACCATAGTTTTATGAAATCAGGGTATTAGAACGCCCCCTCATGCGTAGTGACAGGTGTAATACAATCAATGTTGACAATTTTATTTAACACAAAGAATAACATTGTCTCCTTCCCGAGGGCAGACGCTGACTGCCCCCGTCTCCTGGAACCGTCTGTACCCTGCTAAGACACAACATGGCAGCTACAAGGACTCTTTCATTTGTTAAGACCATCAGCGTGTATTGCTCTAAATCAAGTATATAATATTAAATGAATATTGCTGGATCAGCTACTTCTACTTAAAACATATTAAAACATGACTAAGCACAAAATCACCAAGAATAACATCTTATAAGTGCTGTGTAAGCGCGTGCGGCCTTCCAAGCTCAAAGCCTTTGCCCTCCATAGATCAGCCAGACTCGCGCTGGCTTTAGCTTTTAACCTTTAATTACCTTGAGCACAACTCTAGAATAAGCAACAAACTGCAATGTGTATGGAATGATCATGGTTACATCTGCAATGGAAAATCATGTTATTATTCTGGTACCTGTAAGAAAAGATCAAACTAAAGTTATCACCATCACTGTAATGCAAAGAATAATGTAAGATCAAAAACTTCAATTCATGCTTAATGCAAAGCTGGTTATATACTTCTAATGAACTAATAATGCCATATTAAAATATTAAATGATAATGAGAAAAACATCCCCTCCTTATTCTACAATTCCCTCTGTTGACCTCTGGAGAATCCAGAGGTCACAAACAGTTGTGTCCCTCCTTGGCCTACACATTCAGTTCCACATGCATCATTGGCATCATGGACATTGGAGTAATGACTCCAGGGTCCACTGCCCTCACAGACATACTTTTAAACATTCTTCTGGCACAAGGGATGAGACAACAACAAATAACCATAATACCCACCACAACAGACAAAGAAAACATGACCGAAGCGATGACCCCCTTCCACCGTCCGAACACTCAGGTCAGCCAGCCTTCCAACGGACTATCAACACCGGAGTGATCATGCATAGTTTCAGAAAGGCTCTTTAGGCCCTCCAGAGCCTTGGTTACCGACACATTTGGAGCAGTCTTGTTTGGAATAAAATTACAACACTGATCGGCCAATATAGGACAAACGCCCCCTTTTTGTCCGCTAACGACATGTCAAGGGCCATTCTATTCTACACTCCCATTAACGAGGTCGGACCCACCTGCTCCGCCAACCCCTCCATGCCGTCTCTGGTGAGGTTAGAGAGCCTCAGTACATTATAGTGAACATAATTAATTCTATCTACGTTCTTGTGTTCTTAACCCTTTTGGATCAACCCCCGCTATTTCCACCCCCAGAACCAAATACCTAGATTGTTTGCGATGCCAATTCCCCAATGATAAAGTTAACGCGTTTCCAGAGGGGCTGAAATCCCTCTGTAGTTTAAGCCCGTTTTCTGATCCTGATTCTAACAGTTCCCAATTTTGCCCAGTGTAACCCCTTACCTGGTCCCAATTACGGCACCAGCTGTCATAAGGACGATTTCCCCTCTCGCAGTGCGTACTCACTGAATAATCCCAACAGACCCACACATTGTATCCCCTCCAAGCACTGCCGACGTCCCTGCAATTAACAACATCACACAGATCAAATATAAAAGAAGTTGTGGCGCCAATAACATAATCTAATTCTAAACCACCATATGTGCTGAGACACTCATCCTTTTTACCAGAGACCTCGCGCTTCACTCTTGCCCGCAACCTTAAATCACTATAGATCACGCGTGATGTAATTGGTGTATCAAACAACGCCGGACTGGCATGGCCTCCGTGCTCAGACTGGTTTCCCGGGTCGGTCTGCAACAAACAAATCAAAAAACAAATAGCCATGATTAGCAACATAGTTGACATCAAACTCATAATAATTTCAACATTGTGATGGCTTTTGAAACTCTTCTTTCATCACCAGTGTCTAATTATTGTGATGGCATGGTGGTATGTGAATGTTATGGTGTAGTAAAAAGTTCAAAGCCCTTTATCAGAGCCTCTCTCTTGTTTTAGGTGTTCAGTGTGGTACCGCTCCTTTTCGTTGGCGCGGCGATCTCCCCCTTGGCTGCTCTTCTTTCTTCGACCTTCCGGGTAGACCACCGGTCGGTCCGTTGCACAGGTGTGAGGGATTATTCTGCCGCTCAATTTCACCTGCGTTGGGTTGAGATTGATCCTTCCCCACCAAGCCCTCGTGCGCGGCCGCGCACTGCGTCCAGTGATACCAGGTGTCGCCTTTCCCCTTCAGTTGGACCGCTGTCGCCGTCCGAGCCGATACCTCATATGGACCAGTCCAGCGGGGCTCCTTCCACTTTCGTTTGATGCCTCTCAGCCACACTGTTTTCGCGTCCGGGACCTCTCCTTCTCCTGTGGGCCCTTCACCAGCCGCCTGTTTCGTGAAACTGGACACTAGCGCCTTTAGCTCGTTCCAGTAGTCTGCGTGGGACCGGTTCCCCTTTTCGTCCCGTTCAACCGAGCCCACCGTCCAAGGTGCCGGAAACTATCTCCCGGTTTGCAGCTCGTATGGTGTAAAACCTGTGGATTGATTAGCAGAACATCTTATGGTCATCAACACAACCGGCCGGGCTGCGACCCAATTTAGCCCTGTTTGCGCGCAGATTTTTGCCAATTTGTTTTTCAAATTTAGGTTCATTCTTTCTACTTTCCCCTGAGACTGAGGATGATAGACCGTTCCAAATTTATGCTGGACGCCCAACATTTTTCTACTTTTTCCAAATCTTGATTTTTAAAATGGGTTCCATTATCTGATCTAATTCTTTTCGGGAACCCATGACGGGGAATGTAATGATTGATTAAACACTTAACGACAGTCTTAGCATCCTCCTTTTTTGTAGCCCAGGCCTCTGGCCAGCCGGTCAGAGCGTCAACACACTAACAAATATCTTACACCGCCCGGCCCGGAATCAATCATATCAGTGAAATCAATAACAATCTCCTCTCCCGGCCTCTCAGGGGGCCGAAACTTACCCACTTCCGGTTTTACTGCTGGCTTAGGATTGTGTGCCCCACAGATTAAGCTCATCCTGGCCTTCTCTCTTATCATTCCTCGCAGCTCAGGATGCCACCAATGACACAAATTTCTTTCCATCTGGGCTCTCCCCACGTGGGCGAGTCCGTGGGCTTCATCCACCTTCTGTTCTGCCATTTTGGCTGTCAGCACGGGGCGCCCGTCTGGCCCCCTCCACAAATGTCCATCCTGCCAGGCTCCTTTGTTTTTCCACACCCCCTTTTCCTCTGGGGATGCCTCCTCCTGGGCCTGTTTGACTTCCTCAATCAGATCAACAGATATCTCCTCTTCTGGAGTTACCTGTATCATTTGTCTCCGTCCTTTGTAGCCTGCGGCCTCCTTTGCGGCTTCGTCTGCTCTCTGGTTTCCTTTTTCCACCATGCTGGTTCCTTGGGAGTGAGCTTTGCATTTTATAATGCTCACCTCCTCTGGGTCAGCCAAGGCCTTTTCCAGTTCCTCCATTTCATGTTTGTGGGAAATAGGTGCATTGGTTGCTGTTCTGAATCCTGCTCTTTTCCACTGAGGCAGCTCCACATGCGCTGCTCCAAACGCATATGCCGGATCGGTGTAGATGTTCACTCTCCTGTTCTTGGCTAATCTCAAAGCTCGAGCTAAGGCTATCACTTCAGCTCTCTGGGCCGACTGCTTTCCCTCAATCCTTCCTGACTCTCTGACCTGATAATCTCCTTCTACTCTGCAAACCACCGCATACCCTGCTTTCAGTCCTCCTTCGTCTCGGTGGCAACATCCATCGGTGAACCAGTCCTCAGCTCCCGGTATGGGTTCGGCCTTCAGGTCCTCTCTAATCTTTTCCTCAATCTGTGCTCTTTTGGCGCAGTCATGTGGTTCCCCTACACCCATTAAATCTGCCATGTTAATTCCTTCATGTGTGAATGTCAAATTTGGGGCCTCTAAGACTTTGCTCAGTCTCTTTTGTGCTCGTGGTGACATACAAAATGCTTGTGAATTCACGTATGCCACTATGCTATGTGTAGTGAGTATTTTTAGTGGGTGTTCTCTCACTACATGTGCTGTTTTTTTTTTAATTCTAGCGACCCCTGCTGCATGTTGTGTGCATGTAGGATGCTTTGCTTCTGTTGGATGTAGTTTTACACTTACATACATGAGCACTTCTCTACCCCCCCCTTTTTTCTGAAACAACACTCCATTTACAATTGAGTTTGTTTCAGAAACATCCAAATAGAATGGCTCATTATAATTGGGTGTGGCTAAATCTGTGCCTGCATAATCCTGTTTTACCCTAATAAATGCGGCTTCAGCTTCAGGCGTCCAAGGCAACTCAGCCTTAAAGTTTCGAACACCAACTTGCTTCATTAGGCCCCTGAAAGGGGCAGTTTTACCTGCATAATCCGGGATGAACTGCCTGCTGTAACCTGTTAAACCAAGAAAAGAAAGCATTTCTCTCACAGTTCGCGGTTTTGGGTGTGTCAAAATTTGGTCTCTGTGTGTGTTCATCAAACCCACTGATTTGTGTGCGATTACCCGGCCCAAAAAGGTCACTTCAGGGCGAACTAACTGCAGCTTGTCTTTACTTACTTTAAAGCCACATTCCGTCAACCTATTCAACACAACGAACGACGCCGCTGTACAATCCGCTGCTGACGGGGCTGCAATGAGAAGATCATCAACATATTGTATTAATGTACAATCATTAGGCAAATTACATGACGACAGGGCTTCTTTAAGCACCTTATTGAAAATACCTGGAGAAAGTGCAAAGCCTTGTGGCAACCGTGTGTATCTGAGTTGTTGGCCTCTGTATGTGAATGAAAAAATGTCTCTGAGTGACTCATGCAGAGGAAGACAAAAGAATGCATTTGCCAGGTCAATACACGTGAACCACTTTTGGTCACATGTGATAGCTGATAAAGCTGTGTACGGATTTGGTACCGGTGCAGTAGTAGAGAGCAATATTTCATTAATGGCTCTCAAATCATGTGCCATACGGTATTTTCCTGTTCCATGTTTCTCCACTGGTAGAATTGGTGTGTTCCACAGTGAGTGAGAGGGCTCTAACACCCCGGCCCTTAGCAGGCCTTCTATTGTTTCTGTAATTTCTTCCTCTGCTTCAGGTTTGTGTTTATACTGTGGTCTATTGATTGGTGTGTTTGACTTGAGCTGGAACAAGACAGGAGGACACTTAGCTAGGCCAACATCCGTGGGCCCTTTTGACCATAGACTGTCAGGCAGATTCGACAGTCCAGCAACTGCGTGAGGATGATCTACACACTCCTCACCATGTGTTTTTGAAATTTCTTTATGCTCCAAAATCACTGTACCCTCACAGGCACAAGTTATGCGATAGGTTTTACAATTTGGAGCATAAGATAAGTCAGGAACTTGGGTTCTTTGCCACCCTGTGTCGTCCAGTGCTTGCCTGACCATTGGACCTAAATCACCTGCACCATGACCTTGGTGGACCGCCAATGTAATGTGAGGGGTTGAATTTTCTTCCACATTGTACCAAGGCAGTTGTTCATCAGTTAATTTCACAGCCGCGGCTACACCTTCTGGTCCAATGTAGATGTCATGTGTTTGCACATTCCACGTCTGACCCTCAAGATCAGATTGAAATAATTCACGATAGGTGTCATCATTTTCTTTATCATAAAACAGGGTAACGTGGTAAGGGTCGCACGGAGGGGAGTAAACTGCCAAGCTCATTATCCAGGGTCTCCACAGCTGAAATTGCCTCAGAACATCCTCTTTCACTAGTCTCCCCCAGTAGATATTGACTTTTGCTCTTTCACAGTCTTGAAGCAGATATTGAGTCTTTGAACTTGTTCCCAGGCACGGAAAATGCTGGCCCCCTGGCAGAGTCACAGATAATCCATCTGCTGAACATGTGATTGTGGCGCCCAACTTCACGAGCAGGTCCCTGCCCATAAGAATTACTGGCGCTTGCGATGACACCACATAGTTGTGTTTCAAAGTCTGCTTGCCCAGCTTTGTCAAAGCTGGGTCAGTCACTGGCAGAGTTGTCGGGATCCCGGAAAAACCCACCACGTTCACTGTGTGGCAGGACAACGTTGCACTGTCTGGTGCTGCTCTCAAGGTTGAATATGTTGCTCCAGTGTCTACTAAGAAGGGCAATTCTGTCCCTTCTACAGTCATTGACAGCATGGGATCTGCCATCCCCATACTGTTTGGTCCCTCCGGGTCCCTTCAGTACTGGTCCTCCCTCCAGTCAGCCACTGGATACTGCGCGGCTGGTGCTGCACTCGGGTTTGGGGCCTGATATGCTCCCCTAGAGCCATCTCTTGCTCTCGGAGCTCCACGTGCCTGGGATTGGTAGTTTCGTCTTTGATAGTTCTGACGACGTTCTGGGCAATTTCTGTTCCAATGACCCTCTGCTCCACACCTCCAACAGACATTCCAAGGCACACCGCTGAGATTCCCCGTGTTACGAGCTCTTTGTACTCCCTCCGCTGAGCCACCACGCCCTCTGTACGATCCACCGGTTCCCCAATTCCCTGTGGGTTGGTTCTGCCTTGGTGCATTGGCGGGCCATCCGTCATTAGTGCAGGGACCCGGGCCACTATCTGGCCATTCAGGCCCAGGACCAGGCTGGGTCGCAACTATCATCATTTTTCTGTTTTTTCTTTTTCCTCTTTTTTCTTTTCGCAGGCTTTGTTTCTAGCCTCCGCCAACTGTAGTTTGAGCAGAGACGCTTGTGCCTCCTCCAACTCTTTTTCTGCTTGTTCGCCCTGTCCTGCTCCAGCTGCAAACGATGTGAGACGTGTCTTTCCCACTGCACCGAATCTGCTACGGCAAAATCTGGGTTTTTCTGTAGATCTTCCATGACCTGGTTTGGCAGCCCTGCCAGCACCGCTGAGCGAAACCACGCCCGATGCTCACCTTCTCTACCCGAATGGGTACCTGTTTCTAACAACCACTGATCTCTGGCTTTTTCTAAAAACTCTCTAGGTGTGTTTTGGGGGTCCCAAATTATTTTAGGTATGGCTCCTGTGTTAGGGGTTGGGTACTTTTCACGGACTGCGTCAGACAAAGCACATTGCACTTCATGATAAGGCAAATCATTTGCATAGCGAGTTGTGCGAGCTATGGCCTCTACATCTGCTAGCCCACCACCGAGCATACACCGCGCAGAAATGGCGCGAAAATCACCAATCGCAAGCTCCTCTCCTTCTGTTAGTCTGCCTAATTCACGCAACCACCTTGCAACTTATAATGAGTGCCTGCAGCTTTTTCTGCTTTGGTCACAGTTTTACACTGTCCCAATTTTCCCTTGCCTTTTGAACTCTTAAAAATAGGCCTCCTCTGTCCCTGCTCTTTTTTTTTCACCTGTCTTGACCTAAGATTCCTGGCTATACTTGGTTCTGACGCGACTCCTCCTCTGTCGTTATCTTCATCATCTTCTTCCTCCTCTGAGGTAGATGAATCATTGTCGCTCTCCTCTTCTGCCATGCTTTTGGTCATTTTGTCCTTTACGGTCTTCAGCGTATTTAATACTTCCAATAGCCCTTGCGGGGCTTCAAGCATTCGTCCGAATACTTCTCCTGCCCATGTGTCTGACTTGGCCATTGCTTTGGAATGTTTTGTCCTGGTTTGGGCCTGCTCTTCTCTTGCTGGTGTTGGCAGCCCGATGAAAGCCGGTTGTGCCATCCTTTCCACCGGTGAAATCATTTCCTCGTTTGTTGGGGTCCAATCCGCTTCTCCAGTCTGGTCTGGCAGGCTCTCTCTTGATGCTTCGGCTTTTGGCCTGTCTCCTCTCTCATGTGAACAAGAAGGCAAAGGCAAGCCTTCCTCTGCGGCTGATATTATCTCTTTCCCTTCCCCACTCAGGGACTGACATTTAACTGTCATATGCCCTTCATTATGAAACACCAGTGGTGCTCTGGTGTATTCAACATCAGCTACTCCTCCCACAACCGCTGCCGTCTGTTCATCTGGGCCCTGTACTTGTCCTCCTCTGAGGGTCATTACAGGCATGACATGTTGTCGTCCTACGGCATTAGATGTTAATGTGGCCCAAGGAAGAATCTCTGCTGTGTGATACTTGTTAGCATCTCCTGGTTTTGGAATCCAGTTGTTCATTTGGTCTTCCAGCTTCTTATTTTGCTCTTTCAGTTGTTTCAAAGCCTCCATTATGCTTTCCATATCTTCTGTTTCCGCTGTGTCATCCTCCTCCATCCAGGAAGATGCTCCGTTCCACAAGAACATCCACTTGCAACACTTTGCATGAGTTTGCTGTAGTTTCTTGATTTGTTGGTTAATTCTCCAGTTAATTGAACTTTTCTCTGCCTCGGTTTGCAGTTGTTCCAGTTGCTGCTCACATCTCTCTCTTTCTATTTTGAGCACAAGACTTAGGGCTATTTTGTCATCCAGCCCTCTCTGTTGGGAATCAATAAGCTTGTTTAGCTCAGCTTCCATTGCTTTGCATTCCTTCTCAGCTAACTTTGATGATCCAGGGGAAGCTAAGCGAATAGCTCTTTTTAACTGTTCCTGCTGCTCCTTCAGAGGCTTATAGCCTCTGTGCCCAGTAGGTGTCGTGCTCGGGCCGTCAGCCATTGTCCTAGAACACAAGCTTACCTCCCTTTTTTGTGACGTTATACGGCTCCTCCTTCTGGATCACTCCGCAATGTCTGCCTGTTAGCTTTCAGAATTACTTTCGCTCCTCCAAGGGTCACTGTCTCCTTATGATCTGCTTGGTAAGACACACAGCCAACGCAGTGTGTCAAGTCTTAACCAAGCCTCTTTCAATATTCGCTTTTAATGACCACTTTTCACTCTGTAACATAAATGTTATAATATCATACACACTACATATTGACCTCGGGGCACAAAACAATAACACAGCTCGAATTCATTCACATAGCCTAAAATTTTTTTTTTCACAGAAAATTGCCCCAAAGCAATATCATGTTTGCTCACAAAGTGACAAAATCACCGTGTTGTACCGTAGCATAGGCAAAATGAGCCGCGTCTGTAGGCACCCAATTTGGATCATTTTCATTCTCAGTTATCTCCTTTAAGCCTCGAAATAGGAGAAGACAACGTTGCACATAGGCACTTAATTCATGCATCTCAATCTCAGACCACACTGTCATCTCATAAGGTGCATCACCTTCATGTGCAACAATGTGACACTCACAGCCGACCCCCAGCAAACCCTCCATTTCAGTAATTTTTATACAACAAGTGACAGAATGCAGCGCTGCCATGTTTGCTTATATTTTATATAAATAGGAAATTATCTGTGTTAAATGGGACTGTTTAATGCATGGGACACAATATAATCATTTATTGTTGAAGGGACAAATGTCAAAGGGGTTCTAACAGGTCCACTTTATTGCGTGCTCATAAATTATTGTTATCTGGGTCACTCACCCAATGTGCTTTATTGTTTGAAATTATTAATTATGTCACGCTTATTAGTGGCTCATATTTATTTACGGCCTATGTTTGAACTTGACAACAAAGGCAGAGCATCATCTCATCCTTTCAGGGTGAAACACTCCACTTTCTCTGTGTCATGGCAGCTCAGAAAAGTTCATGAACTTTACTTGCTCGAAATATAGCTTTAAATCAGTTATGCTATCAGTATAAAATGTTTAGGATTTAATTAAATTATTTTCAACTGACTTACAGCAACTTACTCTGATCTAGGAACGCTCTCTTATCCTCCTCAAAAACTGAAGTTACTCAGTCTTAAATGCTTTTTACATTACATAAATCAACTGTGATTAACTAATAACCTTCTAGTGATTCCCACTTGGTTTAAAACATTCAAAAGCCTTCTAGGGACCTATTCTGATCATAACCTATGTGTGTGTAAGCTTGTTTGCACTTAACCCTCTGCACTCAAGGCATTTACTACACTTTATCAATCCGGACAGTCACGCCGAATGAAGCTTCTGACCTTCAAAGGCCGAGTGCCAACTCATTATAAGCACATTTGCAAGGTGTGTCTGAAAATTATTTAAACCACTCTTTTTAAATCAAAAACTATTTACATTGTTATAACATCAAAACCAGCAGCATATTTACAAACTTTCAGCAATAAAAAGCCTTCTGCTTATAAGGCTCACACACACTCTGTGCAGGAAGTGAAAAGCTCCGTTCTCCTCCCAGCCACACCGTCTAAAAATAGCTCACAGCGCTGCAGCTGCGCTCTCATCACACACAGGGTCACACAAAGCTCAGATAGAATTCTATTCACAAAAGACGTCTTATATTTACAATCACTGACAGGCCTGACAGATTCAGCACCTAACAAATTTCGACAAATTTAAGTTAACGGGTCTCACCGAAGAAAGTCTCACTTTTTTGTAATCAATTAACCAGTATCTGTTTCCTCCGGAACAGCCTATGGCCTGATTTCTAAAGAACCTAAACAATTTTGACAAATTTTACCATCTCACCGAAGCAAGATAACTTTTCTGTAATCAATTAACCAGTATCTGTTTCCTCCAGAACAGCCTATGGCCTGATTTCTAAAATCCCTAACTCAATTTAACTTTGTCCAAACAAGCACATGACACCGTTTTAAACGGTGAGGAGACTCGGTAACTCCTAGCTTATTTCAGGATGCCCTGTACCCCACAGTTAAACCAAACTGAACTAACCCTGTTCGCCGACAGGTCAAGACCGCGCGTCCACGGCCAGGAGGGAGCGTAACCTCCGGGCTATGTGCTTCTTAGCATCTTCCAGTGCCGTCCTATAACAATTTTCACCTAACCGATTTTGAGAAATTTTACCATAACGGGTCTCACCGAAGAAAGATAACTTTTTTACGACCAATTAAACAGTATCTGTTACCTCCAGAACAGTTTCTGACCTAATTTGTAAAACTATTAACCAGTCTCTGTTTCCTCCAGAACAGTTTCTGTCCTAATTTCCCTACCAAACTACCTGAGCCTTCAGCTCAATATCCAGGGACTCAAACCCAACATTATATCTGTTACCTCCAGAACAGTTTCATATTTCTTCAACTTCATTAAACATTCTTAAGCAACTTTAACTGCATAACACACGGTGATTCTCATCAAAATCAAAACAGACACTCACCAGCAACGTCAGTGAGTAGGCTTTTAATTTAATGCAGCCCAATTTGGCACAGTTTGGGAAACAACTCAACAGGCAGTGCCTTACCTTTTAGATGCACCCGGGAAGCTCACTCACATCAGATCCCTGGTCCGTGCCTGTCCGCTCGACAACCTCAGACCGTCCACACCTCACACTTCCACCCCAATACCACAGGACGAGCCCCCAAAATGTTAAGGTTCAGAATATTGGAGATGGACACCAGAGGAAAAACCCACAATAACAACACTGGTCCGGTCGGGTTGAGTCAAACGATGATTTAATGATCACACACGTGGGAGATGGACACTGTATGCAGACAGTCTCAGATCTCATCTCAAAAAACACATCACCATAGTTTTATGAAATCAGGGTATTAGAACGCCCCCTCATGCGTAGTGACAGGTGTAATACAATCAATGTTGACAATTTTATTTAACACAAAGAATAACATTGTCTCCTTCCCGAGGGCAGACGCTGACTGCCCCCGTCTCCTGGAACCGTCTGTACCCTGCTAAGACACAACATGGCAGCTACAAGGACTCTTTCATTTGTTAAGACCATCAGCGTGTATTGCTCTAAATCAAGTATATAATATTAAATGAATATTGCTGGATCAGCTACTTCTACTTAAAACATATTAAAACATGACTAAGCACAAAATCACCAAGAATAACATCTTATAAGTGCTGTGTAAGCGCGTGCGGCCTTCCAAGCTCAAAGCCTTTGCCCTCCATAGATCAGCCAGACTCGCGCTGGCTGTAGCTTTTAACCTTTAATTACCTTGAGCACAACTCTAGAATAAGCAACAAACTGCAATGTGTATGGAATGATCATGGTTACATCTGCAATGGAAAATCATGTTATTATTCTGGTACCTGTAAGAAAAGATCAAACTAAAGTTATCACCATCACTGTAATGCAAAGAATAATGTAAGATCAAAAACTTCAATTCATGCTTAATGCAAAGCTGGTTATATACTTCTAATGAACTAATAATGCCATATTAAAATATTAAATGATAATGAGAAAAACATCCCCTCCTTATTCTACAATATCTAAGAGTGAATATAAGTGCAGGACTGAGACTTATTTAGCACATCCACTCTGTAAGACTGAGGTTATAGTCTGACGCTGACAAGAAGAGAAGATATCCTACAATATTTGTGACATAAGATTCCTGATCATCTTCCATCCTTCCTTATATTAACTGCTGGTCACTTTGGGTCTTCTGTTTCCTGCAGATACTAAAGATCACCATGATGAAGCTGATGACTGCTTCTGCACTTCTCTTTGCAATGGCGACCCTGACCACTGCTGGTGGTAAATATTATTGTATATTTCTTTTATCATACTGTAAAGGCAGGGAACAACACAAATGCAATAATTTTGACTTCTTAGTGCTCTGATTACTTTGAGATAATATTTAGTGTCTGGTTAACCTGAAGTGAAAATTTAAATTCTAAACCGCCATAAAAGCCTCTAGAGTTTCTATCTTTAACCGCAACCATAAAAAACAACTTTCCTAAATATGATATAATGTCTATTTTTCTTTTTACAGAATTACTTGGAGGCAGTTGTTGGAATACATATTTGCTCATAAAGAACATTTTAAATGTATAGTTTAAACACCACATAATATTTTCATGTTAATCTGCAAAGTCTGTGGTAAATACAATGATGTTAAAGGCTTATTTGATCAAATTAAACCAAACATATCTAATAATTGTTTTGTTTTTTTATTCAGATTCTAATTATGGATATTGTAAGCAGTAGGGGTGCAACAGGGGTGCAACTCGTATTGATTTTGAAATCAAACCTTCATTCAGATCTGTCGTTTGGAACTATTTTGGTTTTCATGTGAAGCACGAAAGCATCAACTAGCTAGCCGGTCGTCACGGCAAAGCTACAAGAGCGTCTCTCAGCATGGGCCCGAAAAAAGTTCTGTCAGCCGAGGAAGGAGACGATATTAAGAAGTCGCTGGAGTTTATGACAGAGGAGATTTCTACTGTCAAACTGCAGCAGAAAGCCATCCTGGACCTGGTCGAGGAAGTTAAGGCTCTCCGCATCCAGAACGCCGAGAAGGATCGGCGGCTGGCGTACCTGGAGAACAGAGTGGCAGATTTGGAGCAGTACACCCGGATGAACGATGTTATCATCACGGGGCTTCGCATCAAACCCCGGTCATACGCCCGGGCGGTCGCCACTGACAATGTAGGAGGGCCAGGAGAGGAAGATGTCAACTCCACGGAGCATCAAGTGGTTACCTTTCTACGGTCCAAAGGTGTGGAAGTGGATTATAACAACATTGAGGCTTGCCACCCTCTACCCCGAAAAAATGACAGTGACAAACCAGCCATCATTGTGAGATTTGCAAACAGAAAACAGAAAACAGCACTGTTAAAACAAGGAAAGAAACTGAAAGGATCCGATGTCTTCATGAACGAACATCTGATAAAAAGAAATGCGGACATTGCCAGGAAAGCACGTTACTTGAAGAAACAGGGAAAAATTCAAAATACATGGACCACCAACTGCAAAGTATTCATTAAACTCAATGGAACACCGGAACAAGCCAAAGTGTTGGTCATCAGAAATATGGAAGAGCTGGACAAATACTGAGGTCAACTTACTCTGGAGGTATGAATACACATGTGACGTGACACACAACACAACACATGGCACAGTCCAAAAGAACTTCATCTGCATCCGGCAACAATATCAACATAACTCATTGGAATTCTCTTTATGATAATCTGGAACTGAGAACATTTCGATACACAGACCATAATGTTCTAGACTTAGAAAAGGATATAGACCCGGAAAATAATTTCTTCTACAACATCAGCTGTAACTGCTGCTACTTCACTGATGAACAGTTTAAGCACACCATCAACACGGAAAATAAATTATCAATAATCCATTTTAATAGCAGAAGTCTGTATGCCAACTTCAACAATATAAAGGAATATCTAAATGAGTTGACAAATCCATTTGGAATTATTGCCATTTCTGAAACATGGATCAATGCGGAGAAAGGAATGGACTTTGGACTGGAGGGATATGAAGTGAATTTTGTAAATAGAAGGAACAAGAGTGGAGGGGGAGTAGCTGTGTATGTGGATAAAAACCTAAACTACAAGGTAGTAGAAAGTATGACAACTGTAATTGATAATTTACTAGAATGTATAACAATTGAAATTTATAAGGAAAAAGAAAAAAATGTAATAATTAGCTGTATATATAGAACACCTGGCTCTAGTATTCAAGTATTTAATGACTTCATAGAGGAAATATTCTCTAAAACAAATCAAAAAGTTATGTTTATCTGTGGTGATTTTAATATTGACCTGTTGAATCCAAAAAAGCATAAAATGAGCGACGAATTCCTAAACACTATGTACAGTTTGAGTTTACATCCTAAAATAACCAGGCCTAGCAGAATTACACCACATTGTGCCACCTTACTTGACAATATTTTCACTAACAATATGGAAAACAACATTGTGAGCGGATTATTAATTAATGACATCAGTGATCACCTACCAGTTTTTGCAGTTTATGACACTAATTATAAGAAAAATCAGCATGAAGAACAACTGAGATACAGACGTGTAAGGACGGAAGAAACGATGACTGCATTTAAGAACGATCTATTAAATCAGGACTGGGACAATGTGTACAAAGAAGCTGATATTGATATTGCATATGGCATATTTTTAAGAATATTCATGGAGTTGTACGATAAAAACTGTCCAACAATAAAATACAACAGAAAGCACAAATATTCAGATAGACCATGGCTCACTAAGGGTTTACAAAATGCATGTAAAAAGAAAAATACACTCTATAGGGAATACCTAAAACAAAGAACAAAAGATGCTGAAAATAAATATAAAAAATACAAAAATAAGTTGACCAATATTATACGTGTATGTAGAAAGGAGTATTATAGTAAAATATTGAACAACAATAAACATAATATGAAAGGAATATGGGATGTTTTAAACGGTATCATCAAAAATAATTCTGGACAACAAAGTTATCCACAATACTTTATCGATAATGGCAATATTATGGAAAACACTGCTGATAAGGTCAACAGCTTTAATCATTATTTTGTAAATATTGGACCAAAACTGGCAGAACAAATTCCTGAGTCACTGCCATCAGTAGACTGTAGTGAAAACCTGATTGATAGGAACCCTAACTCAATGTTCCTCACATCAGTGGAGGAAAAAGAAATAATTGACATTGTACACATGTGTAAATATAAAACATCTACTGATTGTAATGATATTGACATGAAAATCGTCAAGAAGGTCATTGAAGGAATTGTAGGACCTCTAACATATATTTGCAACTTATCATTTCAGACGGGAAAAGTGCCAAACAAAATGAAAATAGCTAAAGTTGTGCCGCTGTATGAAACCGGGGATAGACGCCACTTCACAAATTACAGGCCTGTTTCTTTACTACCACAATTCTCCAAAATCCTAGAAAACCTGTTTAATAAATGATTAGACAAATTCTTAGATAAATATAAATTACTCTCTGACAGTCAATATGGATTCAGATCAAAAAGATCAACATCTCTGGCATTAATCGAATCAATTGAGGAGATTACGAATGCTATAGATCAGAAACAGTATGCAGCTGGAGTATTTCTGGATCTCAAGAAAGCATTCGACACAATCAATCATGACATATTAATTAATAAACTGGAACGGTATGGGATTAGGGGGGTTGTACTGCAATGGGTGAAAAATTATTTAAGTGACCGGAAACAATTTGTGAAGCTGGGTGTCCATTCCTAATCATGCTTGGACATTGCTTGTGGTGTTCCACAAGGCTCTGTACTGGGTCCAAAATTATTTATTATTTATATAAATGATATTTGTAAGGCATCTGATATATTAAAATTAGTATTATTTGCAGATGACACAAATATTTTTTGTTCTGGGGGGAATCTAAAGGAGCTGCTGGATACAATTACTTCAGAAATGTGCAAAATTAAAAAATGGTTTAACAGGAACAAACTATCGCTAAATCTAAGTAAAACTAAAATTATCTTATTTGGGAATTCCCTTAGAAATGCACAAGTGCAGATTCATGTAGATGGTGTGGAAATTGAAAGAGTACTTGAACATAAGTTTCTTGGTGTGATTATAGATGATAAATTAAACTGGAAGTCTCATATAAATCAAATACATAACAAAATTTCAAGAAGTGTCTCAATCTTGAGTAAAGTAAAACACATTCTGGACCACAAATCACTCCACATTCTCTATTGTTCCCTGATTGCACCGTATTTGAATTACTGTGCAGAGGTTTGGGGCAATACTTACAAATGTTCGCTATCATCAATCTTTATATTACAAAAAAGGGCCATAAGGATAATCCATAAAACTGGTTACAGAGATCATACAAATCCACTATTCTTAAAATCAAAAATTCTAAAATTCACAGATCTGGTTCATTTTCTCACAGCACAAATTATATATAAAGCAATAAATAACCTGCTTCCTGACAATATTCTAAAAATGTTTTCTAAAAGGGAACGGGGATACAATTTGAGGGGGGAATTAAATTTAAAACATCCTCGTATCCGTACAACATTAAAAAGTTTTTGCATCTCTGTGTGTGGAGTGAAGCTGTGGAACAGACTAAGTAAAGATATGAAGCAATGTCCAAGCATGGCGCAGTTTAAAAAGCGGTTTAAGGATATGGTTTTTACAGGGTACAGGGAAAAGGTAGAGATTTGATAGGGTGTTCTTGTCTAATATTTTCATGTGTGTGCGCATGCACGGGTTTGTTGGTATGGATATATATATATAATTGTAGGCTGTGTATCCTTGAGGTGTTAATGGGGTTATTGAAAATGTGTATATGTGCGTATGTGTGTATATACGTATGTATGGATAGATAGAAACATATATGTGTATATATTTAAAAAAAAAAAAAAAAAAATTACACATAACATATAATGTAATTGCAAGGAGGTATTTCTGTAGTCTATTGATACTAGATAGTGGAAAAGGGGTGGGATTAAATAAGCTTATGCTTCTTCCTGCTCCTTTTTGAACATGGACGTTATTTGGAGTTGTGGTTGCTCGTTTTCCTTTTGTTTGCTTTGTTCATTTGTCTCTTTTAATTCTATTTTTTTTTATACTTTTTCAACATGTTCAAAATAAAGATTCAATCAATCAATCAATCAAGCATGACCCTGATGGTAAGCGTGTCATGGACAAAAGTAAAACAGTTTGCTTGTTAACGTGTTGACACCGTCCAGCCCCACACACGGAGATTTGCCATGTTGTGGCGTTAACGTCATTTCAACGAGATTAACGCTGACAGCACTAGTGGGAACACAATGAATATGACTGCACATTTACTCTGACAGCATCCTAGTGCAAAGACAAGTGGAAGCAGACAAAAAGAACAGGCAAGCATGCTACAAACTTTACCCGAGTCATTTAGACAGCCGTTAGCACATGATTCTCCTTATGGGGACCTGATATGTTTAATATGCTGCTGAGAGTATAGCCCAGAAGAAGCATATAGTATAGCTTTTATTTTGGAAAGAGCCATTTCTCCGTAATAAACTCTCTTTTCCAAAGATGAGTGATTTCTCGATCGGATAGATTAAATTTTTTATTATTTTGTTGTTTCAGCAACGTTAAATTTAAAAACTGTGCTTTTCAGTTAAAATATATATTTATAACTTTAATAAATGACAAATTAAAAAGGCATGAACACTTTTTTGTATTGAAAAAATATCGAACCGTGACACCAAAGTATCGAACCGAACCGAACTGTGAATTTTGTGTATCGTTGCACCCGCATTACTAGTGTCAATGAAACCAGTTTATCACATACAATGAATCAATTCAAAATCATGTTGTTTGTCAATAGGAGAATGGTATCTTGTGAAGAAGTCCCCATCTTGTCCCTGTGGTTGGACTGAGTACTACAACCAGTGCTTCATCTATGTTGCTAAGCCCATGAGCTGGGCTCAGGCTGAGGTAATATCAGTCATTATCACCAATGAGTTATTCTGAAAATGTTTTCTCTGATACTTAGGTTATTAAGTATCATCTTCAGGATCAACAACTGCTCTTAAATTGATGTTTCACAACAACAATACTTACATTCTGATGACATTTGCACACAAAACAATTCATCCATCCATCCAGTGATTTATTTTCTGCTGCTTATTGTTGCTGTAGTGGGTGGGAGCAGTAAACTAAATAGAAAAGTTTAAGAAGTTTAAGACGTCCCTCTCCCCGACCACATCTTCAAGCTCATCCAGATAAACAGTGACATTCCGGGGCCAGCCAAGAGATGTAATCTGCATGATCCATCAAGTCCTGGGTTTGTCCCAGAGACTCCTAGGAGATGCCTGGAACAACTGACCCAGGAGGTACCCAAGAGATATCCACATCATCTGGCTCCTTTTGATGTGGATGAAGAGCAGCTATACTCTCGTTCCTTTTTGAATGTCTGAACTCTTCACCATTAAGGACATTAAGGGAGAAAACAAATGCTATTTGGAGAAAACTAATGTTGGCTGCTTGCAGTCTCACTCTTTTGGTCAATAGCCAGTAGTGATGTGTCGGTTGCGAACGAAATGGCTCTTAGAGCCGGATCTTTGACGTGAACGACTCAAACCAGCTCCTTATCGCAAGCCGTGGGTTTTTTTCTTTCTCTCTCTCGCACTTTTTTTCGCTTGGGCTTTGCACTGGGAAGAGGGGGGGAGGGGCGGTAGTTATACTCGCAGTAGCACAGGAACAGAGCGGGAGGGAAAGAGAGCGTAAAGAGCCAGGGACAACAATATTAGAGACAACATTAGAAAGGTATAGTAATCATCCACAACTATTTTCAGTTGTGTATGATAAAGGATTCAGAAAGTTTATTCATGCAGGTCCATATGACAGAGAATATGCATCTTGTTTTTGTTTTCATATTATAATTTATAATTAATTGTGTTGTGGTTTGCAGTGTTGTTTCACTTTACATTTGTTTAAAAGGAAAAAGCTGAAAATTTAAATAGTTAAAAGTTTAAATGTGAATAGTTGGTTTTTTGTATTATATGATTTATTTATTACATTTTATGTGGAGTGAATAAATTAAAGTATATTTATGGTGGCTCCTAGAGACAAAGCAGGTACAAACTTCAAAACACGTACAAAACACAACAGAAGTGCTCCAGGATGCTAGTGACCGTGACACCAAAGTATCGAACCGAACTGATACCGTGAATTTTGTGTATCGTTGCACCCCTAATAAAAAAAATATATATATATATATATATATTAGGGCTGTCAAATGATTAAAATTTTTAATCAGATTAATCACAGCCTAAAAATTAATTAATCATGATTAATTGCAACTCGAAATATGACCAAAATGTGTGCAAACATACGGACAGATAGCGGATTTTTACACACTTGTTAGTGTTATTTAATGCTAAGACCACGCTGAGTGGCCTGCGTTCACTCAGCGTGTTCTGACGTAGGCTGGGTGTTGTGCTGGAAGCGAATTAATCACAGCCTAAAAATTGATTAATCGCAACTCGAAATATATGTGTATATGTGTATATATGTGTAAAAATCGGGACAGATAGTGGTTTTTAACACACTTGTTTGTTTTATTTATTATTAATTGTGAGTACAAGCAGTACAAGCAGAACAGGGCTTCAAATAATTGTGAGGGATTTTTACTGAATGTTTTCCACCCATTTAAATCTAGCACATTGTTTTATCCATATACATCTTCAAGTTCACAGAACATAGGCCTAATTCAACAGGCAAAATAGAAAAAATCTCCAATCATCCTTTTGGGTAAGGTAGATTAGTGCAAAATAAATATGAACAACAGTGAAAAGTATTGTTTAAATCACATTCAACCATAGAACAAGCTCTATACACACGGTCCTCTGGTCTACTCATCCTTCAGCCAGTTGCTGAGACAAACCAACTTGTCCACGTTCTCTGAGTGCAGAGCAGACCTCTTCTTGTTCACAATGTGCCCTGCTACAGAGAACAGCCTCTCACAGGGCACTGTGGAGGCAGGAGTGGCCAGGTATCTGCGAGCAAGGCGGGCCAGCTGGCTGTGGGCTCCTGCATGAGCTGCCCACCACTGTAAGGGACAGTCCTCTAAGGCAGTGCAGGGCTCTGCTCTGTAGCGCTGTATGGCTCTGTCCTGCTGTACCTCCTCCTCTGACTCAGAGTCAGAGTCCATCTGCAGCAGGCTCAGCCTCTTCTTGGCTGGACCTTCTTCTGCAGTGTGTGATCTTCTAGGAGAGTCTTCATGCAGCATGCCTGCCAGTGTGGTCCACACTGCTTCTCTGTCAGTCTTGGGCACACTGCGTAGGTCTTTAAAACGTGGGTCCAGTGCAGTTGCGATCTGGAGCCATGCATAGTTGGTATGTTCCTGGCGGGAAGCAAGGTCTTCCTTAAACTTCTCTTTAAACCTCACCACATATGCAGGGTCCTCATCAGTTACTTCCATGACACGGCGCAGGTGGCAGAAGGCTGGTAGAACTACAGAGCAGGAGACGTAGGCCTCTCCTCCCAGCAGTTCAGTCACATATCTGCAGTGGAATACACACACACACACACACACACACACACACACACACACACACACACACACACACACACACACACACACACACACACACACACACACACACAGATAAGACAGCAAATTAAAAAAAGCTTTTTATTACTAGGTATTAAGACATTTTCATAATAACAAAACTGATTTAAGATGTATGTTTGATAAATTTAATCTAAACCTACAATTATGGTCACAATGACAGGCTCACCTGCAGGGCTCTAGAAGTGTCTCCAGTCTCTGGAGTTTGTCCCACTCTGGAGGCGTCAGGAGGACAAGTTTATGCTTTTGTTTATCCAGAGTCGCGGTTACTGCAGTTTGGTTGCGGATCAAGCGCTTCACCATCTCCAGCGTTGAGTTCCAGCGTGTAGGCACGTCCTGGGCCAACGGCTCCTGCTTGCGCCCCAGTGACACCTGCTCTGCGTTCAGCTCTGCTGTGTTTGCTGGGCTGTGCTTAAAATGGCCAACAATTTTGCGGCATTTGGCCAGCGCAGTGACAAAGCCACTGTCTGCGAGACTCACTGTGATGCATCTCTGTAGAATGTGCGCAGTACACGGCATGTGATTGAATGGCATGATGCGAGCCGCGGCGATCATATTGCGCGCACTGTCCGTGCCTACTGTTGTCACCTTCTCCTCAATTCTCCACCTGCGAGCAACAGTCTGGAACTGCTCTGCACAAGCGTCCGCAAAGTGCCGCTCTTCCGTTTTCATTATAGTCAGCGCAAAGGATGTCAGACCCCAGGCTTCAGTGATTAAATGCGCAGTAACTCCCAGGTAATTGTCATTACTCAATGATGTCCAGTGGTCTCCTGTCAGAGCCACACATTCTGTGTGAACTAAAGCCTCTTCTTTTTTCTTTTTCTCCGTTTCATACAGTTCGTGGATTCAAATTGTTATTGTGCTTCTCGCTGGGGGCTTGTAGGACGCGTCCTGAGATGCAACCTTTAAAACATCCGCAAAGCCCTTGTCCTCCACAATGCTTAGCGGTCTACAGTCCTTTGCTATCCATTTGGCTATATTGTCGGTCAGTTTGTCCAAAGAAGACTTACCGAGTGGCCTGCGTTCACTAAGAGTGGTCTGACGCAGGCCGGGTGAAGCTGCTGCCCCGATAAACGCGTGTTTGGCATTAAGGTGGTATTTTAAGGTCGAATTTGAACGGTGAAATTGAAACTCTTTACTACAGTGAGTGCAAATTACAACGCGTTTGTTTATTGTCCCATCTATGTTATTCTTGTATTTAAATTCCCCATCCAGAAGGCCATCCTGTTCCTGCTTCTCCATTTTCAGTGGCGCGGTAAACAAATCAAGTGGAATTATGGGAGCGACTTTTTTTTTTTTTTTTTATCTGCGTGTTGCGCTAAATAGTTAAATATTCTAACGTAATTGATTCCAAAATTTAATTATCGCAATTAACGCGTTAATTTCGACAGCTATAATATATATATATATATATATATATATATATATATATATATATATATATATATATATGTTTACCAATGTAAAGAAAAAAATTTTTTTTTGGCAATTCTGCTGTTTCTTCGCTGTAGATAAACTGTCAGTCCATGAATGCAAACCTTGCATCTATGCAAAGCCTTGAGGAGTACCAGATGATTCAGAGGCTGATATCTGATGCTATTCAGCATGATGGACCTGCTTGGATTGGCGCTTCGGATGCAATAAAGGTATGCTAACATACACAAAGTTATTCACCAGGAAATTAAGAAAAACAAGAATAAAAAAGAATTCCACATGCACAAAACAAAAAGGGTTTTTTGGTGCCTAAATAGACAAAAGACGAAAGAAAACTATCAATGTATCAATGTGCCTTTTTTTTAGAAAGTATAATTTATTGTTTTGTGTTTCCCAGGAAAAGTTTTGGTTTTGGAGTGATGGGACCCCTCTCAAATACACAAACTGGTGTACTGGACAGCCTGATAACTTTCAGGGCAATCAGAACTGTGCATATGTAAATTGGTCAGGTAAATCACTGTGTGGTCATGATAAAATAATCATGTGTTTACTTAGCACTAACTAGGTTTTTGGTACTTACAGACAAAAAGTGCTGGGATGACGGTGGCTGTGAATCTGTTATTCCATCTGTCTGCGCCAAGAAAATCTGATGAAAGCACAAATACTTCACACAAGATATCACCTGAAGAATCTGTGTGTCATTATACATCTTTTATCTCCTTTATTGCTGTAATGCTACGCAAGGAATGAAGCGACAAGTAACATAAACAAGAGCTGGGTTGTCACTTAATACAAGAGAAATGAATTTGTTGTGGAAAGAATGCTTTTAGCCCAGTTTCATTTAGATGTAGACTGAACTCTTATCTCTCATCTTCTAAATCAATAAAAAAAAGAGCATTGAATGAAGGTGTGTCATTAATCTGTCTTAAATTCATTAAAGCTTTGCAATATGTACTTCAGAATATGTACAGTTCTGCAACTATCACTGTGTGGTTTAATATTTGCAACATCTGGAGCTACAAAGTCATGGAATATAATAGAAAATCTGGAAATCTTTTTTTAAGTGGCGTTTGTAGGGTTACTGAAGTTGGGCTAGCTGGTATATAATGATGTGCTATATGGTGGCTAGCTACACAGCTATGGTTAGCATAATATAAACACAGTGAAGCTGGGGGATGAATGCTAACTTTTTTCCACTTGATAAAAGTTAACATGAGCGTTCCCAAAGGGTTAGGAACAAATGTAACTGCATGGGAGGTTGCTGTAATCGGACCAAAATTCAGTGAGGAGAACAACTGCAATATAAGGTTAGTCATTAATATACTGCTGTATGGGCTGGGCTGTAGTTGCATCATACTCTTTTCTCTCTGCAGAACATTTCAGTGCATGTGCCAAAGAAAAGGAAACAAAATGGCTATTGTTCAAGTCATTACTACTGCATGAGAGTGCTTGTATAAACAAGAGCTGTGCTACCCTACTATTGCCAATGTAAGGTACCAATGCAATGCTACCCTAGGAAAGACACATACAAACTCACACTTGGCCCTCTCTCTCTCTCTTTCACACACACACACACACACACACACACACACACACACACACACACACACACACACACACACACACACACACACACACACACACACACACATTGTGCATTTCTATTTATGTTGTATCTTTTTATTACATACCCCTACACCCCTCTCTTTTTTCTGCCTGTCCTGCCTCAGACATGTCAAACTGTATACCACAAATAATGTAGTAGCACAAAAAGAACACGAATGGAAATGAAGAAATAAACAGATAAAAGAAAAACCTGAACAAGAGGAGCCTATAGAAAATTTATCAAGCAATCTTGGAAAAGAAAAAGAGAGAAGGAACTTTCATGACTTTAGCAACATTTCTAACGGGTTGAGTTCACTTTTTAGACCACACACGTCTGAGAAACATATCTTTGTATGTTTAGATATTTTGGGCTGTGTCAGATTTCAGTGAAACAAAGCAGTGTTTATTGAATTAGGCTCCAAGTTCCATTAAATTGTTTGGTCTTATGTGTTATTTTCCTATAGTTGTTTCTTCTGTTTTTCAGCTTCCTAATAACCTTGAATACTGTTCAGGCCTTGGGGCACAATTCTCTGATCTTCTGTTGTCTTACAAGAAGATATTTTACCATTCCTGTTGGAAACTTCCAATCTGATAAGGTTGAAGTTGCTCAAAGATCAGATTTTAGCCTGCTGGGTGTGTATTTCTGGTGGACTGGTTTGGGGAAACTAAACATTAGAATGCTTGTCTGTCTAAATCGTTACATTCCAAGAAGATTCTATTTAAACATGAGCTAGGGTCAAGTCCGGCGTTTTCAGGACGAGAGTGTTGTGTACTTCAGTAAACCCAGGGGAGCTTTGAGGTGACAAGCTCTTCACACAGGAGAATTTGTGTTGGTGTGTAATTTTAAAAAAAATATATTTAAAAACAACAAAGCAATAATTATATGTTTTATTTTTAAGAAAATAATTCCAACTTTATTTGTCACGGCTGGGGCACCAGTCGTGTGATGGAGTGAATGAGGACCCAAGTTGCAGACAGCGATGGAGATGCGAGTGAGGTTTTATTTACAGTGTTGCAAAGTGACAAACAGGAAATGAGTAACAAGCTAAGCAAAACCTAAACTGGGAAAACTAAAAACCAAACCTGAAATCATAACACAAAGGGAGGACACGAGGCGAGGGGCAGAGAAACACCAAAATAACACAGAGTGACACAGACAAACCGACAAGGAACACTGACTGACACCCACTATATATACACACACAAGGTAATCAGGTAATGGCACACAGGAGAGGAGCACAGCTGATCCTAATTCACAAGATGACAGGAAGACACAAGCTGACACAGTGATAACAGACACAGAACTTCAAAGTAAAACAGGAAATTCACAAAGACAAACTCAGGGACACAAACAGAGCAAAGGAGGGAGAACACTAAAGCGCTACACAGAAGAACCAAACCCTAAGCACTAATACAAAATAAAAATTACCACAAAACATAAGATGAATCCAAAATGAAACACAAAACACTGGGTAAACGACCCAGGATCATGACAGTACCACCACCACCACCCGCCGGCTGGCTCCCGACAGCCTCAAAATACACCACCAGATCCAGGTGATTCAGGACGGAGGGCCAGGAACAGAACAAAACAAGAGCCCCCAGGAGTCCAAACAAAGCGTCCATAATACACTCACAGGAGCAGAGTCCAAAACATAGTTCAGGGGGCCGGCTCGGGGACTGATAGCACAACAGTTCACATGGTTGCTGGCTCAACGACCCAGGATCATGACATCATTGTTTACTTTCAAAAAACAAAATCAGCCCAATATGGTGAATGTATCTGCCACATATACCACTGTTAAGATAAATTGCAGAAATATATTTAATATACATATTATAAAAGCCCCTTGATGGAAATTTTGGATTGTTTTTAGGTCATGAGTAGGGATGGGTATCGTTTAGGTTTTATCCGATACCAGTACCAAACCGGTACTTTTGAAACGGTGCCGGTGCTTAAACGGTGCTCGAACCGGTGCTTAAAGAATGGAGAACACAAAACTGGTCCAAAAACCTCTCGTGTTCAGCTGTTTTTTTGTAAAAAGATAACAATGTCAACCTTTTCTGCAGCTATGGGGCATATATGGTATCACTCTTGGCTGGAAGCAGTGCTTAAACAATGGAAAAAAACACAAACTCTGTCCTAAAACCTCTCATGTTTAGCATTTTTCCACTTTTTCTTTGGTCATTTTAGCCTTTTTGGCCAGGGTGAAGGGAGTATCTGCCATCAAACAAGAAGACAGCCGCATGTAGCTATGATGATGTTTGCTAGTTCACCTTACATGCATTAATGTAATAACGTGGTTAGCCTACTCAACGTAAATTACACACGGACAACATTAAGCTACTCACGCAGAGAAGAACGGCTGCTGCTGCCATCATCATCTGTGATCATTTCTGCTACACTAGCAGGGCTAGGGGCCAGGACTCTCCTCTTCGGGTTTTTGGGGAATGTTGCTAACTCCGGGTCCGATAACAGGCACCACACCCGTAGTAGATGTGCACGGTGTGAGGTCTCGCAGCAAGCTATCAAATACGGCAAATTTCTCGGCTTTTAACAAAATGCTATACGTCGCCAGGTGTTTCATCAGATTTGAGGTGTTACCTCCTTTGCACAGTATCACAGTATCACCTTAAAGCATTTGTTGCAGGCTGCTGAGTTTGCATATTTTGCTGTGAAGTACAGCCAGACTTTTGACCGCTTCGCCTTGGGCATTTTTAATCTGTAGCTTTGCTCTAAAAGAACGTACGTACCTGGACCCGCCTACTACGCTTGCAAAGGTAAAATGATTGGCTAGAATCCGAAGTGTATGACATTTTAGGAAAAATGGTCTGGTTACTACCGTTTATGTCAGAACCGCTTCCTCTAAAGTGACAAAGTGAGTCCTGTGTGCCTACTAAATAATTTGAAGAAACTTTCCATTTTATGAGTTTATATGTCATTATGACCACTGATTATTAAATGTTTGTATTGTTCCTTGTCTATCCATTAGCATTTTACATTTAAAATTTGCTGTAACACTGAACTGGAAGAGAGAACAAAACTTTCTGACATGTAAGCAACATGATGTAACTTTGGTTACCGGTACCGGTCCGTGGCCGGGGGGTTGGGGACCACTGGCGTAGTGTGTTACTGATGCTGTGGATGACACATTAGCAAATCACATAGTAAGGACAGTCAGCAGCACCATATTCTTTAACCTGTGCAGGTACATAAAGTTTCGTTGGTATGCAGATGTGAATTTAAATGAAATGTTTTTAAACAAATAAACAAATACTTTATACTTTAAGACAATTTCCCAGGACATAAATATCTTCAACAGAGGGTTGAAGTAGGAGCTTCTCTGGGAGTCAGTCACTCAAGATACTCTTCACAGCAACAGTCTTTGACAGGACATACATCTCCCACTTTATGTCATGTGCCAGGTAATGTCTGTAAAGTCAGTTCACTGTTTGTGCATGTTCTGTGTCAGACTGAAGGTTTTGATCTGTTTTGCTACCCTGTAACCTATTACACATACACACATCTACTACTGTATGCCTCACATACATCCCAGTGTCTCTTTCTGTGTAAATGGTCTAGGTTCTAGTACTCACTGTTTGACTAACATAAACTATTATACTAATAATGTGAATGTGAATCAATGTGGTTGTTAGTTTCAAGAGCAGCTGGGTGTTCTCGAACCATAACAAATGACAACCAGTTTACCCTGTTGTCTCTGGTTCAGTACCGCTTCAGTTCTTTTTGGGAGGCATCACAATGCAAAACTAATGGTTTTTCAAAATCAGGATAGCCCAAGAGTGGTGGACTTAACAGATTGTCAATAAGATGGTAGAGCACTGCCTGATGTTGGTCTGTCAATGTGATTGGCTGGCTTGAGGGAATTTGGTCTGATTTCTTCTGTCTCTTCTTGTGCATGCTTCCATTCGATCCTTTGTCTTTGTCTTTTGGGCAGACAACACACTGTAAAGTGGCGTGGGTGAGAAGTTTGGTATATATGGACGGTAGTAGAACAAGGAAAACCAGCATTTTTCTCAAATCTCCCACCGTCTCAGACTTGCAGGTTTTCAGTGCCTAAACGGGTGCTAACTCAGTGTGATCCATGCAGTAGCCTTTAGACACAATTCTTCCCAGAAATGTCACCTTGTCTTTGTCTTTGAATTGTCTTTGAATTTCTTTTACTGATGTATTGGTCACTTGGTTTTAATATGTATGTTTCACACTTTATTGGACATAGTTAGATGGTGGGGCCTGGTGATTGTGTCTTGGGAAGTGGAGGAATATTGAGCTTTAACTTTATTGCAGGCAGGCTGACCCCAGAGTGGGGCAGGATTCCACAGGTAGTGAAGTCTTTTGTTCACCATGTCTTTGAGAATGGGGGAAGTGGCAGAGTGGCAAAGAGCTGGGTTGACCCTGTAAAGAGGTGATTAGGGTAAACTCTTTCCGTGGAGGAAATCATAGGTGTAAACAATAGCTGTGTAATACCTTCTGTTCTCTTGACTGTATTTAAACTCAGGGCTGTGCAGGGAAGGACAGAGAGAGACTGCTGTCAGTGCAGTGATGGCCTCTCTTTCACTCAAGCTTGGTTTTTATTAAAATATGTTAGCTACTCCTCATTGTATCTCTGCAGGCTTTGTTAATTAAATGTCCAGAACTTCTTTAAACACCTCGCACGTGTTTGGAGTAAGCTCCACACCACGTGCTTGATAGTTATACATAATATCACACAGATGGTACTCAAATTATTTGCTGTGGACATCCACATATGGCTGAGATATTTCATCGGCACTCCTCCATACTGCACTGGAACTCTGCTGGAGTCAAAGGTGTAATAAAGGATGTTAGTGATCTGCTACTCTCCTCCAGAAAACCATAATGATACGTCCAACACTGAGAAGCAGTGCACTGCAGTCGCACACAGACTGTGGTTGATGAGTATGGGGACCATGATTTCTGAATTCATCCTCTTCTTCAGCAGGTCCTCCAAATACTTCTTTAGCTCCTTGTGGAGTGGCTTGGGTAATGAGGTGTATGTGCACTTTACTAGGGTTGTGTCACTCCACGTAAACTTTCCTCCGCCTCAACTCTCTGTGATTTTAGTGTAGCTTTATTGTTTGACTGAGTTTGTTTCTTTGTATTGTTACGACCCCACGTAGAGGTCTAGGTGGGTGTGTGGGGACTGGTAACAAATGGGTCAGGAACTGAATGAAAGGAAACCATACAGACTGTTCAGTATATCAAATTCAAAATTCAAATTCAAATTCAAATTTTATTTGTCACGTACACAGTCATACACAGTACGATATGTAGTGAAATGCTTGGACAACTGCTCGTGACCTAAAGAAAACAAAAAAGGAAAGGCTATGAATAAGATAGGAAATAAATATGAAAAATTAAAAAGGGTAAATTTAACTAGGAAGGAATAAAATATAAATTAAGGTTAAAAATGAAATAACTGTACAACACAAATTAGAATGAAGGGTAAATTTAACTGGGAAGAATAAGATAAAATATATAAATTAAAGTTGAAATAAAATAACTGTACAACAAAATACACAATACACAATATATTACAGCTTCATTACAAATAATCTTTACTGAAAGAGCCGGCAACACCACCAACATTTTTCCAATAACACTAGAAAAAGAAAAATGTCGCAACAACCAAACAACAAACTCCACACTACAAAGAGGCACTTCTGGGGACCCACAAGTCCGCTCTGTCACTAGCAGCAGCAAGCTTCACTGCTGCTGCTGTTGAGGCCCACAAGCCCACACCACTCACATGCTACTCTTCCTACTGATCCTACAACTCCACACCACAGACAGGACAATCACATAATAGGACCTCTTTCGCCACCTTCACACACAACTTGGGGACACCAGAGAAAACCACCCTCACACATCCAGTTCATCCCCAGCTTATATGACCTCACGGAGGTGATTGCTGACTGGGCCCAGGTGGTAAACGAGGCCAGTGAACAGCAGCTGTGTCCTGGGGAGAGGGAAGACTGAGAGAGAGACAGAGGGGTGGAGCAAGAGAGGAGGAGGTGGTACAAGGGCAGTTTCAGGAGGCCCTGCTAGGGCCTGTTAAGTCATAAAAACAGTTACCTTAATGGGCTTTATATTGTAAGGTAAAGACCCTTTACCTTAAAAGTAAAATGAGGGAATTTCTAATCATATTTTTCTCACATTTAATTTTCAGTAATGATCTGAATTAAAGATGTTTTTTCTACAATTTTACTAATTTTACCAGATTTTTAATCATAAAACAAGTACAGTGGAGTATACAGTACCACGAGCTACATTTGAGGTGAGATCCGTGCATTTATTGATGTGATGGACATTATTTCTTGTATTTTATTTGCCTGCTATTGTGGTTGAACTTGTCTGCAGCCACAGCAAAGACAGGAGGACACCAACCATGAAACATGAAATCATTTATCAGCTTAATTCTACAGGAAACAATAAAGTTAATCAAACTTTTACATGTAATGGCTTTAAACACTCGTGTTTTATTCTATATCCCTTCAAGCCAATATAAGAGTGCCATTTATATAACTTTGGTTCTGCTTCGTGTTATGTATGACTTATGTGTTAATGGTCCAGGTAAAAATGTAATGTCGAATACAGACATTTAACAAGTTGAAAAAACATGATTACAGCAACGTTCTGTTATCAAAATACCTTCATCACAGTTCAGTGTTTCACATGTCAGTTCTGCATTTCTCTGCATTTTTCTCACCAAGCATGCTGTGATCTTATCTCACAGCAAATGAAGAATGATGAATGTGTTAAACAGAGGTACTATTTTTTCAGTGACTTCTCTCTCAGAAAGGCTTCTCTTATGTTTATCCTCTTCAGTTCAGCTACCTCATACTTCAGTCCACCTTCAGTCTAGAGTCTGTGGTTCCCCTGGAGTCTGTCACTGGTTTGCTCTTTATGTTAAAACATTTGAGGTGTTTTTGAAAGTTAAAAAGGTCCTCTGATAATTTTACACATCACCACAAATGTCCCATCCCCATTTAAAGGGTTAAATGCTATGTCAGGGTTTTATGGCAGATTTTGTGCATGTACCTTTTTGTACAATAGGTGTTGACTCATTTTTGAGTCAAACTTCTATTAAAGGTCAGATTGTGGAATCTATTCAGTAAATATCTGGGAACAGTTGTTGATACAAAGTTTAATTTCACTTTAATTAAATTTTAGGCTGTGTGCAAAAAGGGCCACCGGTGATTCCCATGTTTGTTTCCACAGTGATTAAACCATGATGATTCTCTTTTATTGCATTTTAATGAATCTGTTTCATGTTTTTCTTTATCATTATGGTTTGGATATCTGTAAAGAACAGAAGTTTAGTCAAATTGTTAAGTGGTCTAACTGGCTGATTGGCGAACCAAGCACCCCTCGAAACGAGTCGGTTACAGCAGTTGGTCGATGTTTCTTGAGGATTTATAACCTTTACAAAGTAAATTTCTGGTCCCACAACATAAAACAACACTGAATTAGCTTTGCTGTAGCAGCAACTTACTTTAATACAGTCATTGGTTGCACATGCAGAAATAAAATGATGAAATTGCAGCACTTTTAGTTGTCAGAAAGAGGAAGGAAACAGCAGGTTAAACTAAGAAGTTTGTGTCTCAAACACAGTGAGATTGCAAAGCAGGTTTTCTGCACTCCGATCACATTTTAGGCATTTACAGTAACTGTGCACACTAACTATAGTGGACAGCACCATCAGATACACATCAGATCAATATGATGGACATCATTTCTTGTATATATCATTTACCTGCTGATGTGTTTGAACTTGTCTGCAGCCACAGCAAAGAGAGGAGGACACCAACCATGAGACTGAAAGGAGCACATGCTGCAATCATCTGTCTTCTCACTTTGTCAGGTATTTTATATTTACATTTTCATATTTTACAGATAACTGACTCTTGATCAACTATAAGAAAATACACAGAAATATAGAACATTTGTAGTTGATGGTTTTCTAAACATTTTAAACTCCAGCTCTGTTTATGCAAAAGTTGAAGAGAAAATAGTTTCTGTTAAACTTCTTTAACAGTCAATTTCTTTTTCAAGTGTATTTTTTTCTGTTTGACAAGTCTTTCTTCAAGTACATCATAAATAACTGTTCAGATGCAGACATAGGCTGAGCACTATTGTGTCATGGTCCGTGGTCAGTAAACCAGTGTACTGAGTGTTGTGCTTTTAATTTCTTAGGATGGTTGTGTTTCAGGTTTCAGCTCTTCTGTTCTCCTTGGTTTGAGATTTCTACTGCTTAGCTTTTGGACCCTGTACCCCCATGTTCTGTGTTGGTTTACTTCTGTTCAGTGTCTATTCTGGGTCGGTGTGTCTGTTGTGTACTTCCTGTTTTACTTTAACAGTCTCTCGTCAGTGTACATCATATTGTGTTTGGTCTTTCCCCGTCTCATCAATATTATTAGTGTCAGCTGTGTCCCCTGTGCTGTTCCTTGTTAGCTTTCTGTGTATTTATGTCTCACTCAGTTCCGTATCATGTCATCCCTGGTTTTGTGGAATTTTCCATGTGTTTCCTGAGTGGTCAGCTAACTAGCTTTTCCCAGTTTAGGTTTGTATTGTTTATTTCCCCAGTCTGTAAATAAAGCCATTTTTTGAGTTACGCTCCACTTCCGAGTCTGCATCTGGGTCTTTTCCTGCCTGCACACAGTTGCTACCTGACATGATGTAAGAAACTTTCCCATCAGCTGGAAAGTTCCACACATCAGTTTCTGCTTTTCTCATTTATTTCTGTCACATCTCTTTTCTCACAGAAACTTTTCTCTTCAGTTCAGCCTCCTCGTGGCTCACAGGTGAAATTCCTTCGCTGCACCTTCAGAGTGTGTGTCCTCCTGCCTCAGCTCACATACAGATTAACTGCAGAGAGCGTGGACACACCTTTAAAAGCAGAAGAATTCATTGTTTTGTTTCTGATGTGTTTCAGCTGTTCAGGGTGAGGATGGTTGGTCAGTGACTTACACCTCTACACAGATTTGTGCCTTAAAAGGATCAACAGTGGACATACGCTGCACCTACACGTACCCATCCAGACTGAATGGGTACGTGACTGTAGTTGAAAAAGCTGTGTGGTTTACTAAAATGAAAGGTGATGAATTTGTGGATGTGAGGACAGAGGCAGAGTTTGCAGGTCGTGTTCAGTATCACTGTGATAACAAAGACTGCACTCTGAGAATCACAGACCTGAGAGAGAGCGACTCAGCTGAGTACAAGTTAAGATTTGTGACAAACCAACGAGGAGGGAAATATACTGGATCACCTGGAGTCACTCTGTCTGTCACAGGTCAGATTTTTATATTTAAATGTATAACATGTTTTCAAAATAAAATGTTTTGCTTAAACTTTGGGAAACTACAAGCTATGAATGTTGTGTATATTTTATATTTTGCTGTGTATAATGTTTAGTTCTCCAGGCACAAGTGATAAAAACTTGGCCAACCTTGTATCCTACTT
This sequence comes from Rhamphochromis sp. 'chilingali', assembly GCF_963969265.1. NCBI lineage: Eukaryota > Metazoa > Chordata > Actinopteri > Cichliformes > Cichlidae > Rhamphochromis > Rhamphochromis sp. 'chilingali'. The sequence goes on along the minus strand of NC_137929.1, from coordinate 51,505,080 downwards.
GGAAGAAGGTGACGTGTCAGAGCAGCTGTCGTCTACCTGATCCTCTTTCCTATGTCTGGTACCAGAACGAAGTGAATATTGACAGAAAGGAGTCTTCTATTGAAAAATACTTTGATGATACAGACAGCATTTCCTGTGCTGTAAAAGGATACGAGAAGCTTCCCTCTCCTTCAGTGTGTGAGTTTACTTCAGTCTTACACTGACAAAACATCATTAATTTCTGTTTCTAATAAAAAAGATGTAAGATAAGATAAGATAAGATAAGATAAGATAAGATAGAACTTTATTAATCCCTCGGGTGGGTTCCTCTGGGAAATTCGGTTTCCAAAAAGCACAGCACCGACAGAAGTTACAGTTACAGAATATTATATACACACACACACACACACACACACACACACACACACACACACACACACACACACACACACACACACACACACACACACACACACACATATAAATACAGAGACAAATATAAATAAAATATACGAAGGGGATAAATAGAATAAATAGGAATAAAAATTAAAAATACAAGTGAATTGCACATTTCAAGTATTGAGTCTATTGCACCATTGACTATTAACAAAAGTATTGCACAAGGTATTGCACAGTGAGGTGAAGAGGCACTACAGCTTAGTTGTTCCCCCCGCCTTTGTCCTTCTGTCTCCCCTCCCTCTCCCCTCCAGAGAGGAGTTAAACAGTCTGATGGCGTGTGGGACAAAGGAGTTTTTAAGTCTGTTAGTTCTTGTCTTGGGGAGAAGCAACCTGTCACTGAACAGACTCTTCTGGTTGTTAATGGCCGTGTGCAGAGGATGCCCAGCATTGTCCATAATGTCCAGCAGCTTTTTTAGTGTCCTTTTCTCTGCCACTGTCACCAGAGTGTCCAGCTTCATGCCGACCACAGAGCTAGCCTTCCTGATTAGTTTTTCCAGCCTGGATGAGTCCTTCTTTGCTGTGCTGCATCTTCATGTTTATTTTAAATCTCAGTGAAGCCAATAAATCAACAATAAGTCCCAACAGCCTCCTGCTCTGTGGTGCTGCAGTCAAATCTTCCTCTAACAAATCTGTTTCATATATTTTAGGTGTTGGTGATCAAACCTGTAACAGAGTGACTTACACCAGCAGAAGCATCTGTGCCCTCAAAGGTTCATCAGTGGACATTTCTTGCATCTACAGTCATACACATCCTGCTGTGTCCAAATTCTGGTTCAGTCCTGAACGTAGTCATCAGTGGCAGCATCGCTCACACCCCGAGGACCTCAGAACAGACTCCCACTATGCAGGTCATGTTGAGGTCATTGAAACAGGGAGAGGAAGCTCCACTCTGAGAATCAGAGACCTGACAGAGAGGGATTCAGCCGAGTATCACTTTAAATTCAAAACACAAAGCTTTGAATGGAAGAGTAGTTTACCTGGAACAACTCTGAGTGTCACAGGTACTGAAGAACACACACTGTTAGCAGGTTTTTGTTTTTGTGATCTCAGATATCAAAGGTAGACTTACATATCCACACATAAAGCCTCTCTCTACATGATGTCACTGCCGTGCTGTCATATTCAGCTCTGCAGGTGAAGGTGAGCAGAATAATATCAGTCCAGCAGACTCAGACTGAGGCAGAGCTGAAGTGTCAAAGCAGCTGCAGTCCAGCTGGTCGTCTTTCTTACGTCTGGTTCAAGAACGGACAGAAAAAGACGACACAGCAAACTTCTGCTTATACAGACTACTTTAATCCTGGAGACAACATCTCCTGTGCTTTCTCTGGATACGAGGATTACCGCTCTCCATCAGTGTGTGAGTTTTATTCACTGTGTCACCAACAACATATCACAGCTCCAAGCCAGCTACAGTTTATCATGCTGTAATGTTACATGAGTTTAAACGCCAACTTTAATAAAGAAATCTTTTATCTGCAGATCCTTTAAAGCTTCCCTCTGTGTCAGTGAGTCCCTCTGGTGAGATAGTGGAGGGCAGTTCAGTCACTCTGACCTGTCGCACACATGCTAATCCAGCAGCTAAGAACACTTTGTACAAAGGCAACCAAATCTTGCCTCTAACACCAGAAGGTATTTATAATTTCACCTCCATCAGCTCTGAGGACAGAGGCATCTACGACTGCAAGACTGAGGATCAGCTCTCTGTGTCTTTATTCATAGATGTCCAGTGTAAGTAAACAGCAGCAGATCAGTGATCAGCTGGGAGTTGTGTTCAATTTATTTCCATCATATAAACAATACACAGAAGTTCACTGAGCAAAGAATAGAAAAAGCTATACAAATAACGCAACTACATTTCAATATCGCTTCACCTTTTCTGATTCAGCTAAATATCAAAAATGAGTTGGAAGAAGTTCACACTTCTTTAATGCCCCTTTCACCTTAAGTTATCGATCAATATTTGAGCTTCCTTACCGATATAATCTGCACAAATAATATTGAACGTATTTCTAATATAATATATACAGCACACATAGCACAAATTATGATAATAGTTAATATCATAGTATTATAAGAATTCTTATTTTCATATGAATTATGATCATATCACATCATTTGATCATTATATCAGTAATTAACAGTTTCCTGTCATGTTTTTATTCTTGGTGGAAATTTTCTCACACTGAATATTAAAATGTTGCTGTAAAAATTTCACAATAATTTTTCTCGGTTTCCTCCAGATGCTCCAAAGATTCCCTCTGTGTCAGTCAGTCCCTCTGGTGAGTTAGTGGAGGGCAGTTCAGTGACTCTGACCTGTAGCAGTGATGCTAACCCAGCAGCTAACTACACCTGGTACAAGGAGGATGATGACTCAGCAAAAGCATCTGGACAGAACTTCATCATCACTGACTTCAGACCTGAACACAGTGGGAGTTATTACTGTGAAGCCCAGAACACAAGAGGACGTCGCAGCTCCACCTCCCATCATCTCACTGTTGTGACAGGTGCTCTTTCTACATTCACAAGTCTGTTTATTGCAACAATTTTCATTGATGCATTACTAAAAAAAACAGTTACAAAGAAAATAAGATTCCTCTCCAGGTTTTCAAAAACAAAGTGTATGCTCTCTCTCAATCACATCAAATTTCTATCTCTTTTTTTAGGGGAATCAATAATAATACAGAATATTATCAGATTAACTTTGGTGGTCCTGATGCTGATTCCTCTGCTTCTTGTGATTTTGTGGATGAGGTAAAATAAAACATTGCTCTGTTGCAGAAGTGGTCTTTGACTTTCTAATTTAATAGTTTTACATTCAAAATGTGATTATTTGTTATTAGCAAGAAGAAACCTTGGAGCTCTACAGCTGAATCAAATGAAATTATGGAGACAATGGAGGTGAGAGTGAGATAGAGACAGTGTCAGAATTGAATGGATGTTGTTGAAACATCTTGTCTAATCTCTTACTTTGTTTAATATACTATCATTATCCATGCTATTGTAAATATTTTAGTAGTTTATTACAAATGGATTTTTAGTAGAAAAGTTAATTTCTGTAAAAACATTTGACCACATTTTATAAAGAAATCTGATTGTATCCATGACAATCTGTTTTGAGTTTGCTGGATGGAAACATCAGGCCAACCTTCAAGCAAAAGTTCACCATCTAATTTTTGAGAAGATCTAATCAGAAACTCTGTTACTTTGTACAGATGCAGTCAAACCATAAACAGGACTCAGCTGATGGAAACAGAAAGTAAAAAACAGCACAGTGGAGAGTGATGCTGATGCATACAGAATCATATTTTTACTTTTAGCTCCAGTTATGTAAAGTTTATTTGTCAGCAGCAGAACGTTAGACTAGACTTACAGCTTATTCTTGGCCTTCTGTTACCTGTTCAGATTATGTGTAGTACAGAAGTTCTTATCCGAGGTGTATTTTTAGATTCGTTTGTTTGTAAAAGTTAAAGATGCAGTAAAAACTGCTCTCCCAACAAAAAGATGCTGATCTAGAAGAAAATATTTTACAGCACTTGCGGCTTGTTTTTTGTTAACAAAAGAGAAAAACCTGCAGCTACAACAGCTCTGTATATTGAAGATCAGTTCCCTGTGAATGCTACAGAGGTCATCATTATGCAACAAGTTTTTCAAATTGAAATAAACTCTTTATTTTTTCAGAATAGACGTTTCACGTACTTCTCTTTCAGAGGTTGATGCTTGTCATTGCAACACATTATTACAAAAGTAGAACACACCATAAAGCAAAAATAACTGCTTCATGAATTCAGACATCGCTAGATTTGATGTGAAAATAAATGCCAAGATTATAAACTCTGCCAGTTATCAGCAGCTGGATAGATTTACAAGCACAATCCCAAGACCTGACACAGCATGCTATATGTGACTTACATTAGAGCGGTCATTGGATGCATATGCAAGGATAAAAATAATGATGAGCTTGACCTCATAATGATCTTTACCAGCACCAAACAATTTAGCTAGAGTCTACCTTTATGTAGTACACTGTGACAAGGAGCCGACACACTCACAAGCAGTGATTCAGGACAAGAGTCCATTTACTCACCTTCACGGTGTCAGGGCTCTGGGTCTTGGACCCAGCTTTTGAGTTACAGCAATACATCACGTGTCTGAATTTAAAGGGATTGTTTTTTCATTTTGACATACTCTATTAGCACAATTAATCTAAATTCAGACAAAAAACATAAAATCTGAGTAGGAAGAAAACAAAAATCAGTGATGTGATCACAGTGGGTGCAAACATACAAGTACTACAGGCGAAGGTTGACAAGCTCGTGATTAATTTCATTTGTGAAGGTCATTTTCTGTGGTTGAAAAACTGTTAGGTTTTGTATTGTTGATTGTAATTTATGCTTAGAAATATTTAACCATATATGCTTAGAGGTGTATAATCAATTGTGTAGTGATAGGATGTGTGATCTTTAGCAGGCTACAAAGGCTTGGTGTGCATTCCTGGGAGCATGGGAAGAGGTCGTACCTTGTTTTATTGTTTTACGGTAGGATTAACGTAGCTATGTCAGTTTTAGTCTAAGTGCTTTTTTACATATAGATGAACTGTTGGATTTTCCAGACCAGCAGGTTAAGGGAAGTCGTTTAAGGGGTCACACTCTGACCCCAAACACACACACACACACACACACACACACACACGCACACACACACACACACAGGCAAGGTACTCTTTGTTTATATGTAGACGTCATATGTTAATGAACCTATGCATATTCATGTAACCTCAATAAAAGAGCAGTGTTACGGGGGAGCGGACGAGAGCAACTGGGGTCAAGCGATGGAACGGCATTTGTCCGGTTCTCTCCCGTGCACGACAAACATGAAGAACTTTGCCTACTTCGTGTCTTGCTTGCTGTGTAATTATATTGTCTTCAACGTTCCAGCGAATAGGTTCAAGCTACAAACCTATCAACAACCTTCTTTTAGATAACTTTCATTGACACTGAATCCACAATGAAAAGTCAATTGCAGGCATACTCAACCATAATAGAGGGAGCTGCCAATAAGAAGAAAAAAGCTGAAGATATTGTTAAGCAAAGACACTACAATAAAATATATTGTAGTTATACACAAAATCATTTCTCTTAGACTTCAGTTAAAGCTCACATTGTGAAATATGTTGAATGTTATAAATATCTTAGAACAGTGTTGATTCAAAGCTTTATTATGATGTATTTAAGCTGTGTGCAAAAAGGGGCACCAGCAATATTCATGTTTGTTTCTCATTTTCACAGCGATTAAACCATGATGATTCTCCTTTGTCATGCATTTGTTGAATCTGTTTTTCTTTTTCTTTAGTGTTGTGTTTTGGATATCTGTAAGAAACAGAAACTTAGTCAAACTGTTAAGTGGCCCAATTGGCTAAATGGTGAATCACCAGCTGAACCAAGCACCCATGCAAACAAGTCGTGTACAGCAACGGCAGGTTGATGTTTCTTGAAGATTCATATCCTTTGTAAAATAGCCAGCCATTATTTTTAGCCATTTATTCTTTTTTTTTTTCTTTTCTTTCAGTGAGTCTTTGTTTTTCAGTATCTTGTACTGTGGGCAATGTCGGAATTGATATTTTTTGTATTGTCATTTATGCTTAGAAATATATAATCATTTGTATGCCGATAACGTATCCTATCCTTATTAGGTCTGATAAGAGTCTGTGTGCACTTGTGCACCATGAGATGAGCGGAAGCAGCCTTGACGTTATAATTTCCATTAGCTGTAGAAACCAGACTGTCTTGTTCGTTATCTTAAAGTGTAAGACTTCACACCTTTAAATGTCCTACTGCAAGTTCATGTTTTTATATTTTAGCAAGACGCTTACTTCTGCTTTTCTTCATACCTCATACACACAGTTTAAGTTAATTGAAAGGTCGTATGTGACCCTGCGACAGACTGGCGACCTTTCCAGGGTGTACCCCGCCTCTCGCCCTATGACAGCTGGGATAGGCTCCAGCGCCCCCCGCATCCCTGAAAAGGATAAGCGGAAGCAAATGGATGGATGGAAAGGTTGTATGTCTATGTATGGTATAGCTGGAAATATACACACACACACACACAGAATATAGACACTGATGTTGCTTAAGAATGTCACGCAATGTTCCCTCTAAGCTGCGCGCGTGCGCAATAGCGCACTGTTGGCATGGTCTCTGCGCAGAAAAAATGTGCGTTGCGCACAGATTCTAACCTGAATTGAAATGAAAGTAAATATGTGACACTGGTGTTTTAGCTAGCAAAGGGGCTGATGTGGAGTGAAGCCACGTTAATGACAACGTGTACAACCACTGGAGATGTGAGCAGGACAGACAGAACAATTGATGGAAAACTTGTGGACTTTACACCAGTTTTTAAATTGTGTTGACAGGCCACGAAAAACCAGAGTTGTGATAAAAAAAATATACAATGTTTGGTTTTCCTGGATACTACTGTTGTTCATATTTACTGTGGGAAGAAACGCTGAAAACTGTGTTTTTTTTTAAGGAAAACGCTCAAACGCACTCTCCGCCTGTGAGTAAAGACAAAACCAATACACCCCCTACCGTTTCCCATTGCTGGAAAAATGTACCATGTCGACCAATCAAAACATGGCATTTAGTTGTTAAGATACAGGAGGAAGTTTTAGGAGTGACGGCGGTGTTTTGAGATGTGAGACATTTGCAACGTTTAGCGCAAATGTTGTGTAGTTAGTGTGTAGTGTAGTCAATAGTTTTGTTGTGTGTGTCAGAACAATGAGGCGACTGCTGAATGTTACAGCAGTGATACATCTCCTGTTGTCAGGCCTGCAGGTATCAGGCTGTTGTTCTCCTTTATCTCAGAGTGGACAGAAATTATTTTTTGGAGTGGCACAAATAATTTGTGTGGAATCAAATTTGATGCAGAACAGCTGATTGTTCTGTAAATAGTTTAAAATGTTTGTTTAAAAAACGCCTTGGCTGCATTTTTAGTTAAACAGCTGCAAAATAAATTGTTGTTTGCAGTTTATTTACTGTATTTTGCAGACAGGGAGTTACAGGACTCTTTCCCAGACCACAGACTCATAATCAGTGTTGGGTAAGTTACTTGAAATTAGTAACTTGGTTACGTTACTAGTTACTTCCATGAAAAGTAACTCAGTTACTTCATGTTACTCGTTACTTTCAAAGTAACTAGGTAATAGGGAAAGTAACTTTGGTTTTACTCAGACTGCTCTTGTTAGTGTGTTGCTTCTGTAACTGGATACCCAGCCAGAATGCTAGTCTTCTAGCTTGCTTACTTGCCACAAGTGCACTGTGCCACCTACCAATAGAAAGGAAAAAAATAATGTGCATATTTCCACGAGAGAAATCCCACACCTGGACCGCCATTTACCGCCGCCATGATTCTAGCCTACGTCACTGGGACAAAATATCGGCCTTTTGACTAGAGAACGGCCCACCAATATAGGAAAAATCATAAAGCCTTTGAATGAAAATACACACTGTTGTGACAGTGATGTACACTGTTTGGATGGTATATATGTATCAATCTATCAATCGTTTGTTGTAAGACTCAGATAATTATTTATTAAAAGCTAGACATTTTAAATGAGAATAAGAAAGAAAAGTATTTCCTTGCGCCCACCTCTCCCTGTTAATGCCCGACATGGACCCCTGGCAACACTTTGCTAGACCCGCCCCTGCACAGTTACCAGCTGTCACCTACATAGAAAAGGATCCTGGTGTTATTTGTCTCTCAGAAACAGTCATAACTTCCCTTCAACTCATTCATGTCACCTAAAAGGTAAACCTGTTTCTCCACACCGGCTCACTCCTTGGCGGCCGCTTATCGGGGCCTGGAGCCTGGGGCTCGCTCGGGCCACTTCGGAGGTGGGGTGCCCCCGGCCTCTCGGCCTGGGGCTCGGTCACTCAGGCACGGCTGGCTGCCGACGGAGCTCACGGGCGCGTCACTGCAACTCCCCCTGGCTTCTGCTCCGCGGCTGCTGAGTGAGCCCTCATCTGGGACTCTCCTCAGCTCTTACTGGGACAGTGGCGCGGCTGCCCCTCTGTTGGTCTTCCTTGGTCTCTTGTGTTCTGGGGGCCTCTGGATGTCTGGAGTTTTGATCTCCTCCATACCTGCTTCATGCCCTGGAGGACGGGGCTGTGGCCCCCCCACACCCTCTAGCAGATCATTACATGAAGGAACCTTTTAAAAAAACAAGCGCGTCCATGCTCACAGGTGTACACACGGGTGATCACACCCACAAACTACACCCTTTTTGGCTCCTACCTCAAAGCACACTGTGTTCTGTTGATCTTATGTGCTGCACAATAATGTTTAATATTTAGTATTTACTGTCATATTCCCATATATCATTGTGATGTTGTTTATTCTATTACTCTTGTTCTCTTCTGCTTGTTTTCTTTTTTCTTTCTCAGCAGGCGATCCAGGTGATTGATATATGCATTTTTTTTCTTTTCTGCCCATTCTGTTGGTTTTTGGTTTTTGCCCTTCTCCCCCGTCCCTCTTCTCAGCTGTTTCTCTTTCCCTCTTTCTTTCTCCCCTTCTTTCCTCCAGTCAAGTCTGTCCCGTATTCAGTAAGTGAAAATAAAATAAACAATAAAAGGTGAATCAAATGGACCATTACGGCAAGGCTGGGATGGTCCATTTGGTAAAGTAAATCCGTTGGGCATCTTTCTTTGTCTTTAGACAACAATTCTGATGGCAAAAGAGCCAAACGGGACAGGCAAAACAAAAAAAACCCAAAAAACCAAAAAAAACCCTGTTTCTCCATCACCTGTTCAGCTCTGATGATTCAGTAAGGACATCTCCTGGTTTCATCTTCATGTTTCCCTCTCACCACATATCCAAACCATATCATGACCAGCAGGTTTACAGCTGTGGCTCCAGCAAACATCAGCTGATAGTAGAAAGTAATATTAAATAAATTCTAACAACAGCTGATCAAGCTTAAATGTGCTGCTGTTGTTTAGCGCGACATCCGCTGGTTTCCTCTTTCTGGCGCGAAGTGGGCGATAAACAAACAAGAGAGCCGATCAGCTGATCACTGATCAGTTTTCATGATTGAAGTAGAAACAGGAGAGGCAGGGGAGAGAATGAGAGAAGAAGAGGCAGCTGACAGCTTAAAGGCGCAGAATAACTCCAGCTTTGTGTCTTTTTCATTGTAGCTGAAGTCAGGGACAAACTGTTCCTTTTCACCTCAATACAAAACGCATGTTTTCTGTGAATACGAGACGATTCCATTTTTTAGGGGATGGTTGGAAACTCTAATAATTAACCTTAGGAACAAAATAAAGTTCAACATCAGTAACATAGCACCCACCCAGCTGTATGGAAACTCCGTCATGCTAGCTAGCACGCAGTACGAAAAAGTCAGCATAACGAAAATAAACTCCACCTAAACTTGGTTCATATCTGACCCAGATGGACTGCAGGTTATAACTTCTTACCTGAAGTTCAGTTCACCTGACACTCACAGACCAGCGGCCGCTTCGGGTCTCTCCTCTTGCCTCCCCTTTCTCTCATCCACCTGCTGGCTTCCACCACTTGCTAATGTTACTGAATCTGTGGAAGCTCCGAGATAGCCACCACACGAAGTAACGAATAACGATCTAAATCCCAGTAACGAGTAACACGTTCCTGATTTTGGCATAATAACTAGTTACCGTGCTCGTTACCACAATAATAACGTATTTACTGTAACGCGTTACTTAATAACGCGTTAGTCCCAACACTGCTCAAAATACAAGTCAGAGCTTTATAAAAAAAAAAAATGTTTTCAAAATTGGAGTTCAAGTTATTTTTACTTCCAAAAATGTTAGCATACTACACAGGTCATGAACAAGATTTTATTTTTTTTTCATTGTAAGTGGGCCAAAGCAGTTAATTAAAAGTAGTCTAACATAAATGTAAATACTGTAAATTAACTTGTAACTTGGATGGATTCGATGCTGGCGTGACCACAGCGCACATGTCTGCTGTTGCTCACAGTGGTCCAAGAGATCGCACAGGGAGTTTGTGTGTTCGCTCAGTCACATAAAAAATTAGAGGGAATATTGGTCATATGTATTTGTAATGGCATATTCATGAATGATTGCTTGCTGACAATAAAAAGTGCTGTAGCGAAGGAATTAGTTGAAGTTGGCTAAGGACAGGTCAAGGCCTGGGCTGGCTTCCCTTGTGAGCCACAAAGACAAAAAACTCTGTCTTATCTTGTTTTGTCATGCAGTTTGTTGGTCTTGTGTCCCACTGGCCTAGATAAACAATACAGGCAATAGTTGTCTGACGTGGCTGTATTGATAAATAAATAAATAAATATATATATATATATATATATAAACACCCAGCACGCCCCTGCGGGTGGTTTATCCTTCAAGCTCGGGTCCTCTACCAGAGGCCTGGGAGCTTGGGGGTCCTGCACAGTATCTTAGCTGTTCCCAGGACTGCGCTCTTCTGGACAGGGATCTCCGATGTTGTTCCCGGGATCTGCTGGAGCCACTCGCCTAGCTTGGGAGTCACCGCACCTAGTGCTCCGATTACCACGGGGACCACCGTTACCTTCACCCTCCACATCCTCTCGAGCTCTTCTCTGAGCCCTTGGTATTTCTCCAGCTTCTCGTGTTCCTTCTTCCTGATATTGCTGTCATTCGGAACCGCTACATCGATCACTACGGCCGTCTTCTTCTGTTTGTCTACCACCACTATGTCCGGTTGGTTAGCCACCACCATTTTGTCCGTCTGTATCTGGAAGTCCCACAGGATCTTAGCTCGGTCATTCTCCGGTCATACACTCAACAAAAATATAAACGCAACACCTTTGTTACTGCTCCCATTCCCCATTCGGATGGACGTAGAGACCTAAAATTCATTCCAGATACACAATATAACCATCCCTCCCAAACAGTGGTCACAAATCAGTCCAAATGTGTGGTAGTGGGCACATCTGCCATATTGAAATAATCCATCCCACCTCACAGGTGTGCCACATCAGGATGCTGATCTGACATCATGAGTAGTGCACAGGTGTACCTCAGACTGCCCACAACAAAAGGCCACCCTGGAATGTGCAGTTTTTTGCGCTATTGGGGGTCTGGGGACCCAGAACCGGTCAGTATCTGGTGTGACCACCATTTGCCTCATGCAGTGCAACACATCGTCGCATGGAGTCTATCAGATTGTCAATTGTGGCCTGTGGAATGTTGGTCCACTCCACTTCAATGGCTGTGTGAGGTTGTTGGATATTCGTGGGAACTGGTACACGCTGTCGTATACGCCGGTCAAGCACATCCCGAACATGCTCAATGGGTGACATGTCCGGTGAGTATGCTGGCCATGCAAGAACTGGGACATTCTCAGCTGCCATCTGCCCTGAACAATGTGAACCATGATTCATCCGTGAAGCGCACACCTCTCCAACGTGCCAGACGCCATCGAATGTGAGCATTTGCCCACACAAGTCTGTTACGGCGACGAGCTGGAGTCAGGTCAAGACCCCGATGAGGACGACGGGCATGCAGTTGAGCGTCCCTGAGACGGTTTCTGACAGTTTCTGCAGAAATTGTTTGGTTGTGCAAACCAATTGTTCCAGCAGCTGTCTGGGTGGCTGGTCTCAGACGATCTTGGAGGTGAACCTGCTGGATGTGGAGGTCCTGGGCTGGTGTGGTTACACGAGGTCTGCGGTTGTGAGGCCGGTTGGATGTGCTGCCATATTCTCTGAAACGCCTGTGGAGACGGCTTATGGTTGAGAAATGAACATTCAATGCACGGGCGACAGATCTGGTTGACATTCCTGCTGTCAGCATGCCAATTGCACGCTCCCTCATTGCGTGTGGCATCTGTGGCATTTTGCTGTGAGACAAAACTGCACATTCCAGGGTGGCCTTTTGTTGTGGGCAGTCTGAGGTACACCTGTGCACTACTCATGATGTCAGATCAGCATCCTGATGTGGCACACCTGTGAGGTGGGATGGATTATCTCAATATAGCAGATGTGCCCACTACCACACATTTGGACTGATTTGTGACCACTGTTTGGGAGGGATGGTTATATTGTGTATCTGGAATGAATTTTAGGTCTCTACGTCCATCCCATGGGGAATGGGAGCAGTAACAAAGGTGTTGCGTTTATATTTTTGTTGAGTGTATATATATATATATATATATATATATATATATATATATATATATATATATATATATATATATATATATATAGGGGTGCAACATTACACAAAATTTACGGTTCGGTTCAGTTCGATACTTTGGTATCACGGTTCGATATTTTATCGATACAAAAAAATGTTCATGCTTTTGCAATTTGTCATTTATTAAAATTGTGTTCATGGGTCTGGTGGACCCGCTAGAGTTTTGGCTTTCCAAATTAACGCTATCAAACAATTTTATGTTAAATTACTCAACAGATGTTTACTTCATCCCAATTACAAGCCAAATGAACAGCAAACATGTTTAATTTTTTCCCTTTACCTTTGTTAGATCACATTTATGAATTAATGTGCTTCTCGTTTTTTGGGTTTTTTTTATAAAATGTTATAAAAAATAAATCAGTTATAATCAAGTGGAGTGAGTGGAAAGACACAACACATTTACATGTGAAGCAATATTTTTCACAACTAAATGGGATCAGCTGCTCATCAATGGTGACATTAGGCCCAGGGTTGTAAAACAGGGGGAGTCGGTGCCCACACTTATCCCACACTGTCCAAGCAGCTAGCTTGTCTCTCTGCCGTCGAGCTGGTCTGTCGTCTCGGTTATCAAAACGGATAATCCTGGAAATTTTGTGGAAGTTTTCCAGAGACATTGATGCACGGAAAGGTTTCTGCATCCCACAGGGATTCTGTGGATTCCCCTTTGGACCTGAAAACTCCTGCAAGGATAAGAACCCCAAAGTAGGCCTTTGGGCTTCTTAGATAAATTTGGTCCATCTCCTTCCACCTCTCTCCAAAAACACACCTTCCTTCTAGAGCTGCAATCCAGAATAATTTTCTGGATGGAATCTGGGATGAAAAGCTAAAATGAAGACTTGATGTCCTGCACATGAGTAACTGTCAGCCGTGTTGGCCCTGGCTTATCACAGTAACAGCTCTGCAGGGTGGCTCATTTCTTGGGCAAGAAGACCATTCAATTTCACCAGTTATTGACATCCATATTTCTTCACGTGCTGTCTGGTGGGCTTGTTCTGGTCCTGGAGCTGGCTGCAGATGGGGTACTCGTCTTCGTTTTGTTACTAAATGGTGCTCAACCTCATCCTCTTCTTCAAAGTCACTGTCAGACTCTGAATTTTCAGAAATGTGAAATATTCTGAAACCTCTTTGTCAACATCGTCATCCGAAGCCCCTCTCTCTTCCAAAATCAATTGGATGGCCCTCGCAGCAGATAATCTTTTGCCATCTTGATCAGTTGTGATAAAGAACCACACTGGCAAAGTCTTATTTATAGTATTATGCCCCTAATTTGCAGGTGGGACACGGTATGAGAAAATAAAATTTGGATCCCTCAAGAAAGAGGGTAAAATGTGTGGGAATGTAAGAGCAGACGGTGTTGTTAGTTGAATTTTCAGCAATGTTGCAACTTTGTGCAGGAGCAGGAGGGGAAGAAAACACTATCAGCAGCACCAGAAAGGAGGAAGACAGAGTGTGGGAACACAGGACCTACACTTTCAACACTTTTATTAGACCTGGGTCCAGTGGACCCGAACACCTTGTATGTAATGTAAATGCATGGGGGGAGGTACAGTATGAGGTCATTGAAAATTAGTTCGGATTTAAGTTCTTCACAGAAAATAAGCCAAAGCCAATGAATTTCAGGTTGAAAAAATAATTAATTGTTTCATTTTTCTTTTGAAAAAAACTGAAAACGGGTCTCACAGACCCGAACACCATACAAGGGTTAACTGAAAAGTACAGTTTTTAAAGTTAATGTTGCTGAAACAGCAAAATAATTTTTTTTAAAAGTATATCTGATTGAGGAATCACTCATCTTTGGAAAAGAGAGTTTATTACAGAGAAATGGCCAACACGTTAACGAGCTAACTGCGCTAACGCACTAGCTCCCACCAATTGAGCATTGCGTGGCACATCCAACATACTGTTTTACTTTAGTCCATGACGCGCTTACCTTCAGGGTCATACTTCACATGAAGACTGAAATAGTTCCAAACACCAGATCTCAATGAGGGTGGGGGAGGTTCAATTTCGGGTAGCGCTCAGTGGATCTGCACTTGACAGTGCAGCCTAGGCGGAGTAGTCACATGCAGATCCACTGAGCACTCAACACAAACAGCATCATTAGAAGAAAAGTTGATAAAAAATATTTTTAAAAATTGTATTGTTCGATACATATGCGTGCCGAACCTAAAGCACTGTATTGAACCTAAACTTCACGTGTACCCTATAGGGTTTTATTATTTTCACATATGTGTAATAATAGTGTGTGTGAGGTGGTATATTTGTCTCGGCTGTGCGGACCACTTCAGTTTGTCTTTGGCAGTTTATTCTTGTCACTGGATGGATATGCAGAAGTAAAATGATGAAATTGCAGCATGTTTAGTTGTCAGAAAGAGGAAGGAAGCAGCAGGTTAAACTGAGAAGTTTGTATCTCGAACACAGTGGGATTACAAAGCAGAAATTCTGCAGTCCAATCACATTTTAGGCATTTACAGTAACTGTGCACACTAACTATAGTGGACAGCACCATCAGATACACATCAGAAATCATTTCTTGTATATATCATTTACCTGCTGATGTGTTTGAACTTGTCTGCAGCCACAGCAAAGAGAGGAGGACACCAACCATGAGACTGAAAGGAGCACAAGCTGCAATCATCTGTCTTCTCACTTTGTCAGGTATTTTATATTTACATTTTCATATATTACTGATAACAGACTCTTGATCAACTATAAGAAAATACACAGAAATATAGAACATTTGTAGTTTAGTACTTTCTAAATATTTTAAGCTCCAGCTCTGTTTATGCAAAAGTTGAAGAGAAGATAGTTTCTGTTAAAGTTTTCTCTGCCTCCATTTTGTCACATTAGCAAGAAAACACACAGACACAACACAAAGAAACAAACTGAGTTAAACAATGAAGCTACACTAAAATCACACAAAGGTCCAAGTGTCATTTTAATGATGTTGATAAACCACCTGAACGCAGTCTGTAAAACATTTCTTTAAATATTTTGAACCGTAAATTGTCTCGACCTCTCTTATAGCGAGCTTGTATCCTCAGTTACACAATGAGTACTTTAAATGTGTTGAGTTTACAACTGTGAATGCAGTCACGCTGGGACTGCTTGGTCTTATTCTGACTGACTCAGCTGTAACCTGCTTTTAGTTAGTTTCAGCATCAGTTTTTTTTCGAGAGCACTTTTCCTGTTTGACAATTCTTCCCGCAAGTGCATCATAAATAACTGCTCAGATGCAGGTTGACCAATGTTTTAAGAAACTTTCCCATCAGATGTAAAGTTCCACACATCAGTTTCTGCTTTTCTCATTTATTTCTGTCACATCTCTTTTCTCACAGAAACTTTTCTCTTCAGTTCAGCCTCCTCGTGGCTCACAGGTGAAATTCCTTCGCTGCACCTTCAGAGTGTGTGTCCTCCTGCCTCAGCTCACATACAGATTAACTGCAGAGAGCGTGGACACACCTTTAAAAGCAGAAGAATTCATTGTTTTGTTTCTGATGTGTTTCAGCAGTTCAGGGTGAGGATGGTTGGTCAGTGACTTACACCTCTACACAGATTTGTGCCTTAAAAGGATCAACAGTGGACATACGCTGCACCTACACGTACCCATCCAGACTGAATGGGTACGTGACTGTAGTTGAAAAAGCTGTGTGGTTTACTAAAATGAAAGGTGATGAATTTGTGGATGTGAGGACAGAGGCAGAGTTTGCAGGTCGTGTTCAGTATCACTGTGATAACAAAGACTGCACTCTGAGAATCACAGACCTGAGAGAGAGCGACTCAGCTGAGTACAAGTTCAGATTTGTGACAAATCAACGAGGAGGGAAATATACTGGATCACCTGGAGTCACTCTGTCTGTCACAGGTCAGATTTTTATATTTAAATGTTTTCAAAATAAAAAGTTTTGCTTAAACTTTGGGACACTACAAGCTATGAATGTTGTGTATATTTTATATTTTGCTGTGTATAATGTTTAGTTCTCCAGGCACAAGTGATAAAAACTTGGCCAACCTTGTATCCTACTTGGAAGAAGGTGACGTGTCAGAGCAGCTGTCGTCTACCTGATCCTCTTTCCTATGTCTGGTACCAGAACGAAGTGAATATTGACAGAAAGGAGTCTTCTATTGAAAAATACTTTGATGATACAGACAGCATTTCCTGTGCTGTAAAAGGATACGAGAAGCTTCCCTCTCCTTCAGTGTGTGAGTTTACTTCAGTCTTACACTGACAAAACATCATTAATTTCTGTTTCTAATAAAAAAGATGTAAGATAAGATAAGATAAGATAAGATAAGATAGAACTTTATTAATCCCTCGGGTGGGTTCCTCTGGGAAATTCGGTTTCCAAAAAGCACAGCACCGACAGAAGTTACAGTTACAGAATATTATATATATATACACACACACACACACACACACACACACACACACACACACACACACACACACACACACACACACACACACACACACACACATATATATAAATACAGAGACAAATATAAATAAAATATACGAAGGGGATAAATAGAATAAATAGGAATAAAAATAAAAATACAAGTGAATTGCACATTTCAAGTATTGAGTCTATTGCACCATTGACTATTAACAAAAGTATTGCACAAGTTATTGTACAGTGAGGTGAAGAGGCACTACAGCTTAGTTGTTCCCCCCGCCTTTGTCCTTCTGTCTCCCCTCCCTCTCCCCTCCAGAGAGGAGTTAAACAGTCTGATGGCGTGTGGGACAAAGGAGTTTTTAAGTCTGTTAGTTCTTGTCTTGGGGAGAAGCAACCTGTCACTGAACAGACTCTTCTGGTTGTTAATGGCCGTGTGCAGAGGATGCCCAGCATTGTTCATAATGTCCAGCAGCTTTTTTAGTGTCCTTTTCTCTGCCACTGTCACCAGAGTGTCCAGCTTCATGCCGACCACAGAGCTAGCCTTCCTGATTAGTTTTTCCAGCCTGGATGAGTCCTTCTTTGCTGTGCTGCATCTTCATGTTTATTTTAAATCTCAGTGAAGCCAATAAATCAACAATAAGTCCCAACAGCCTCCTGCTCTGTGGTGCTGCAGTCAAATCTTCCTCTAACAAATCTGTTTCATATATTTTAGGTGTTTGTGATCAAACCTGTAACAGAGTGACTTACACCAGCAGAAGCATCTGTGCCCTCAAAGGTTCATCAGTGGACATTTCTTGCATCTACAGTCATACACATCCTGCTGTGTCCAAATTCTGGTTCAGTCCTGAACGTAGTCATCAGTGGCAGCATCGCTCACACCCCGAGGACCTCAGAACAGACTCCCACTATGCAGGTCGTGTTGAGGTCATTGAAACAGAGAGAGGACGCTCCACTCTGAGAATCAGAGACCTGACAGAGAGGGATTCAGCCGAGTATCACTTTGAATTCACATCACAAAGCTTTGAATGGAAGAGTAGTTTACCTGGAACAACTCTGAGTGTCACAGGTACTGAAGAAAACACACTGTTAGCAGGTTTTTGTTTTTGTGATCTCAGATATCAAAGGTAGACTTACATATCCACACATAAAGCCTCTCTCTACATGATGTCACTGCTGTGCTGTCATATTCAGCTCTGCAGGTGAAGGTGAGCAGAATAATATCAGTCCAGCAGACTCAGACTGAGGCAGAGCTGAAGTGTCAAAGCAGCTGCAGTCCAGCTGGTCGTCTTTCTTACGTCTGGTTCAAGAACGGACAGAAAAAGACGACACAGCAAACTTCTGCTTATACAGACTACTTTAATCCTGGAGACAACATCTCCTGTGCTTTCTCTGGATACGAGGATTACCGCTCTCCATCAGTGTGTGAGTTTAATTCACTGTGTCACCAACAACATATCACAGCTCCAAGCCAGCTACAGTTTATCATGCTGTAATGTTACATGAGTTTAAACGCCAACTTTAATAAAGAAATCTTTTATCTGCAGATCCGTCAAAGCTTCCCTCTGTGTCAGTGAGTCCCTCTGGTGAGATAGTGGAGGGCAGTTCAGTCACTCTGACCTGTCGCACACATGCTAATCCAGCAGCTAATAACACTTTGTACAAAGGCAACCAAATCTTGCCTCTAACACCAGAAGGTATTTATAATTTCACCTCCATCAGCTCTGAGGACAGAGGCATCTACGACTGCAAGACTGAGGATCAGCTCTCTGTGTCTTTATTCATAGATGTCCAGTGTAAGTAAACAGCAGCAGATTGATATGTCTTGATAACAGTTTCCTGTAATGTTTTCATTCTTGGTGGAAATTTTCTCACACTGAATGTAAATATTTTTTCTCGGTTTCCTCCAGATGCTCCAAAGAATCCCTCTGTGTCAGTCAGTCCCTCTGGTGAGTTAGTGGAGGGCAGTTCAGTGACTCTGACCTGTAGCAGTGATGCTAACCCAGCAGCTAACTACACCTGGTACAAGGAGGATGATGACTCAGCAAAAGCATCTGGACAGAACTTCATCATCACTGACTTCAGACCTGAACACAGTGGGAGTTATTACTGTGAAGCCCAGAACACACGAGGACGTCGCAGCTCCACCTCCCATCATCTCACTGTTGTGACAGGTAAGTTACTGATGCACCTGATGTTGAAACTGATAATATTATGGTTTGGTTTTCACCTCACAATAAAAACTACTGTGAGGGGACTGTTGTAATTTTTCACAAATAAAATTTAACTGAAAAAATAAAAAACATCCTGGAATCCTCGATTATCCAGTTTTGGTTTTAGTTCACAGCATTAAGTCCTGATATTCTAACATTTTTAGAGAAAATTGTATTATTTAATGATCAATCACTGATTAACCCATCAAGTTCAATGTTTTTGTTTCACTTACTTCCAGGCTCATGGGAACTTCCTATAATCCTCTCAGTCTCTGTTACTGCTCTGGTCATCATACTCCTCTTTCTCCTGCTCTGGATTAGGTGGGATGTTTTAATAACTGATTTGGATTTTAAAGGTGTTTTTTGTTCAAGTCAATCTTAAGACAATAGTCAGAAATATTCAACTTTGATATGTTAGTCTCATAACCTAGTTTTTCTCAGGTTTGTGTGATTTCATGGCATCTTTAACAAAAACATGTGATGTAATCCTTCAGCGTTGTTGGGGTTTTGCAAAATGTAATCACAATTGTTGCAACCTTTTGGGAATGAACAAAACATTGAAATGACTTCATCTGACAGATATTAATTCTGTAGATGTACAGGTTCACACTGAGAGCACAGAAAAGACCAAAAACTAAGAGATCATTTTATTAGTCAACTCCAGAAACTTAAAGTCCTCTGAGACTTTGTTGACAATGTCATTGACAAGTTTAAAAGTTATGGTACATGGTGTGAAGCTGATCAGTTAGTACAGATTATAAGAACATCGCTAAACAAGCAAGCAAGCAATAAGTGCTGGAAAAACATACAGCAAAGGGTTTGTGTAGCATTAAAACTTATGACTAACCATCTCAGTCCATGGATTTCACTCGTTTTGAAAATTGCAGAATAATTGTGAGCCAAAACCTTTTATACTGGCAACAATTTTAAAAGAGAGCTGCATAGAGATATGGCCTTATATCTAATTTTGACTTCCTTTGAATGTTTATCCAGACTTTTCTGCACTTTTCTGATATATTTACATTACAACTTATGCTCATAACATCACTTTCCTGCAGGTTAGGTTGGCTGAAGACTGCTTCTGTTAGCTGTGATAATTTATCTTGTTCATAGTTTGGGAATTTATTCCACTGGACATTTGTATCATTAAAACATGAATCCATCCTGTTTGCTGAAATGTGTATGTTATTGTCTTATCAGAAGATCATTGAAACACCAATCAGAGGCTGCAGAGAGACCAGACAACGGAGCACAGGTGAGTGATGAGACTTCAGATATTCCAGTGAAAACATCCTAAAACATAATGTTCAGACTTCAGAGTCACCAATTAGCTCAACCCATCACACAGACTGATTACATCCATTGTATCAATGTTCACCCATATTATTCATCTCGTCCTTCCACATTCATGCTTTTCTGCATTAACTTGTTAGCAAAATCAAGACACCTTGAGGTAGTAACAGATATTTAACTGTAAGAGGGGAGGAAGGAAGAAAGTGTTATGATATTAACGGTTTTAGTTTATTAGTTCCGTATGCAAAAAGTCAAAAAGCCCTAAAAAATGTTCATCCATGTGTTTGACAGACGGATGAAATTCAATATGCTGCTGTACAATTTAGTACAAACCGGCCAGACTTTGCTAACTCCAACTCCAGCTCAGCTCAGCGTGACAGATACCAGGAAGAGAGTGTTACATACTCCACCATGAATGTCAGAAGTGCTAGAAGGTGAGCACAGGATAACTGCACCTCAAGTTTATTGTTTTAATACTTTGCATACAATAGTAGTATCATTTTATTGTTTACTTCACAGATCAAAACACCAAGCTGCTGTGGAGGATGCCTCTGCACTGTACAGCACCGTTAACAAACATCCCAGAGTATGAACACAGCCTGGAGCTGCTGTGTGTTTCATCAGGCTCCTCTGTTTCTGGGGGTAATAAGTGACTTGCCATGAATATAAATCATCAACACAAACCTCCAAAAGGACCATAAAGTACAACCAGCATCTCTTAAATCTAATGTGAACAAACTTCTCATTTTATGTTTGTGTATTTTTATTTCTTCGTCATCACAGCTCATAACCGAGTACTTTGCTGTATGTATGATCAATTTTGAAATGTCTCTTTCTGTTGCTTTATCTCACCAGTAGTTAGTAGGAACAAAGATGTTATTTCCCACACTAACTGTATCACAGTTTAGGTTAACTGTTGTTTAAATATCTTGTTTAAAGTTCAAAGAGACAGATTAGTGATCTCTGGTGCCACCTTCTGACAAAAAAAAGTAAAGTTGTGGCTGTCTCAGTTTTTCCAGATAATAAAGAAATGGTAATTTATTTAATTGGTACTTTATTGCCCAACCTGTCCTCTATTTATAAAATTTCTGTTTACAGTAATGTTGGCAAAAAATAGCTTTTGTTATGAACCCATTGTAAAGGCTTTATTTTTTATGGTCAGGAATTTTTTCTATTATTTAATATTTTATATATTATTTAATAACTACTTAGTTGTAGTATGAATAGTAATGAAGTGGTATTTATCAATAGGGAAAAAAAGAGGGCATGTCATGATGTGCATGAATAGTTGTTGCAGTTCATGTGGAAGCCAGAGGGGGGAGGTGTTATGCGAATAATAAAAGTTATGGCAGAAACCTGAGAACACAAGGTCACGTCTGCTCCATAAAGCCATATTGTAACATCAGTAAAGAGTGACTTGCACTTTTGGCCCATGTGTAATAAACCAAATGCTGGGGTTGTTGATTTTGCACTTTAGGGAAACACTCAAGCAAATGACCAACGACTCTCAGAATTGCTGCTTCCAACAGGTTTTACTGTCAGCAAGGACTGAACCATGCAAATTCGTTGCCTCCTGAGTTACACAATCAGAGTTGGAATATCCCAGTGCATGTGTATTCACAATGGACACTACATGGTCTTGTTTTTATTAGCCCTAAATGCAGCAGTGACCTGCTTTCAATAAGTTACAGGGTCGGTTTCCTTTTCATCAAGTCTTCTTACAAGTACGTCAGAATTATCTCCTCTCATGCAGACATACGTTGAGCAATGGTTTAACACAATTTTCCACAAACCATAAAGGGAAGCTGGATTTAAACTGAACATAGTCGTGTTGGATGCAAGTTAAGGAAATACAAGTATTAAGTGTGACTGTGGAGGACATCTCCATCAATGTTCACAATTACCAAAGTGAATGACTACAGGCATTTCTCTCAGTCACCTGATTGTTTGGTGCAGAGATGTCAAACCAACCAAAAGTAAGCACAAAGCCCTTCACACCAGCTTCTTTTTCTCTCCTCTTTGGATAGCTTCCCCAGAAGCATAGGCTCCTTGATGGAAATATTTTTGGCATTAGCAGCTGCTCTTTCAGAGGATGGAGGATGTGGTGGAGCTGTAGCTGTAGCATGAAGAAACCATGACACAATTTGTTGGTCTACCTGCAGAACAAGATCTACAGTCTCACCCAGAGTCTTGGGCGCCTCACGTAGTGCCATTTCATCTTGGATGTAATCGGCCAACCTCTCGATAAAAAATGACCGGGGCGCCGTATCTCCCCAGGTCAATTTTGTAGCAGGATCACAGAACTCTGAGATAAAGTGGCACATGGACTGATTACCCTGAATTACAACTATAATGAAGTAACTTTGACTCCACCTATACTTCCTGAAAAGGGGGATCAAAGCTTTTCTTTAACTCCTCCACAAACAAGGCTTAATTATTGCAGGCATGAAACCTGCCATCGTAAAGGGCTGTTGTCCACTCCTGGGCACGGCCAGACAAAATTAAGTCAACCCTGCTGGTAAACAGAAGCTGTTACTGAAAGCAACCACACAGACACTAGTGTACTTTTTACTTGCTAGGGGAGCGTTGGAGAGCAGTGTTGTCACTCGCCTGTCCAAGCAACTCGAACTCCTCTGCGTCCACCTCACTCTTTTATTGACAACAGAGGTTACACATAATTCAGTTAACCATGTGACAGTTTTATACGCCTGTCTGTGTGTTTGTGTTTCCAGCTATACATACATAGACATACGACCTTTCAATGAACTTAAACTGTGTGTATGAGGTATGCAGAAAAGCAGAAGTAAGCATCAGGAATTTGCAATGGGTCATGTCTCAAATGCACATTTAAAGGTATGAAGTCTTGCACTTGAACAGTCTGGTTTCTAAATCTATAATGGAAATTATAACGTCAAGGCTGCTTCTAACCTAAGAAAGTTCAATTGCAGAAATCAGTAAATGCATTTTTATTTTTTATAAGTCATATATATAAAGCATTCATATTAAATATTGTACTCTGAATTACAACTATAATTTATCTGCAGACAATACTGCTTGCCATAGCCATTACTGGGCTCTCCCGGGCGCCAGTGTGTATAGCGGAAATGGCTCCCATCATTCCACAACCAAACATTTTCCTAGAAGACAGGAGTTGATAGCATTATTTCAGGCAGGCCAAAAGATTTTGCCTAACCAAAGTCTTGTGAAACAGGAAAAAAAATGTAACGATTGAATAAAAGTATAAGTATAAAAGTAGGGCAGCACGGTGGCACGGTGGTTAGCACTGTTGCCTCACAGCAAGAAGGTTCTGAGTTCAATCCCACCATCAGGCCAGGGTCTTTCTGTGTGGAGTTTGCATGTTCTCCCCGTATTTGCGTGGGTTCTCTCCGGGTACTCCGGCTTCCTCCCACCGTCCAAAGACATGCAGCTTGTGGGGATAGGTTAATTGGATAATCCAAATTGCCACTAGGTGTGAATGTGCGAGTGAATGTGAATGTGAGTGTGAATGGTTGTCTGTCCCTGTGTGTTAGCCCTGCGACAGACTGGCGACCTGTCCAGGGTGTACCCCGCCTTTCGCCCTATGACAGCTGGGATAGGCTCCAGCGCCCCCCGCGACCCTGAAAAGGATAAGCGGAAGCGAATGGATGGATGGATGGATGAATAAAAGTACCCCAGATGCATCAGTTCCTCCAATCCAAGTAGTTTTGAAGCCATGAGGCTTCTGAATCAGAAGGTACTCGCTGCTGCTGTGCACAGATGCAAGGTGGCCCCCCATGGACAAGCTGTTTCTCTTCACTTGCAAGAGACAGAGAGAGCAAATGTGTTTTAAGATATTTTTCTCAAGTACTGAAGGCAATACAATTAGAAGGAACTTACATCACCGTGAGCCCAACTCATGGCTCTTGGAATATAGACAAAGCAGCGACGATAGAACCAAGTCCAACCACGAGGATAACTAGAGGACATGTTGACCTGGTAACTACTTCCTGGGGAAAATAGTTTTATACGTGACTCCAGCTGATATTTATTCTACATTATTTTAGATAATGACAAATACAATGAAAGAAGAAAACAGGGCACTTTTACTCCTTCACAGTTATAAAGTGTAATTATATGTATGCAAGTGTAATTTTTTTCATAATTATTAATCATATAATTCTAGTTATTACAGTAATACCTAATCTGTTTATACCCCTATTTTGAATAAAGTTTAGAAAGTCCTTTTACAAACATTCAAAATCAAAATCATATTAACTTATGGTCGATAGAAAGTTTCCAAAGAGTCCAGCGACAGAACACCTTATAAAACTTTCTTGTAAAAGTTACGGTGTTAAAGAGAAACTCTGTTGAAGGAGAATAAAACGCATACAAAAATGTATTGCCACCCCTTGATGTCATCATTGTGACTGAAAATATTGTTGCTTTTATATATAAATTGGCAAATGAAAGTTCATCATGTTCAACTAATTCCCTGCTCTACATGGTGTTCTTCACCTTTTGGAGCCATCATCTAAACATAACCTTGACTTCCTCTGCTGCAATCTTTCACTGCAGTCTTTCAGGGTTCAAAACTTCCCTGGATGTCAGCCACGGCATGTACCTGGGCAGGAAGCTGAGGTTGTAGTGTAATTTGTACAGCATCACCTGTGATATGGCCAGAGGATATGGAAGCAAACCAAGTGGGCCCTCTGCTGCACATTGGAACAAAGTTGTTGCTCTGCTGAGTGGAGGAGGTCTCTGGTCCCGCAGTACACTGAAGGTCAAAGGGTTTGATTATCATACCTCAAGTGCATGTCTAACGAAATATCATAATAACGTTATCTACCAGAAGCATCTTGGCACAGTGATTTGCACTACTGCCTTATGTACCTGTGGGATAAAAAACGATCAAGAGCAAATCATAGGTTCTGATATGCTTTTCTTGGCAAACTGTATGGCGAAGAAAATAGATCTCCTTAGGAAAATAATTTTTTTTTCTACATAGCTCTGTCAGTTTTGGCCGGTGGTCATAGGTTCTTTCCAATAATATGACACGAGACTGGAATAAAATATATCCATGGACTGGCACTTTATTAAAGGAGGCACACTAACAACAATTTTTAAAACAAAATGTATTCCTTTTATACTCTACCTATTCAGGTGAGCATCCGGACTAGCCCAAGTATAGGGGTTAACTAATCAAAATGAAAACATAACCCTCCACAGAAACAAACATACAATAACATTAAAGCACATAACAAACATGTACATATTTCCAACACGTACTATAAACAAACCAATAACATAAGCTTCAACCATTTCTATCTAAATTAAAACCCTCTTTAACCACACTCCCTAACTTGGCACACTGGTCTGCTCCAGGAGCTCTTAAGCAGGTGATTGAGCTGCTTTCACTCTTTTGCTCCAAATCCTGCAAGAAGCAACCAGGACAGGTGAGTACTTTTACAAATTCTCATTTTACACATATTTAGGTTACTGACAAATGATTAACTGTAAGCAGCTCTAACTTGGGCTCTTTTCTGACACAGGGAGGATGGCCAGTCCCCCTGTCTCTTCACTAGTGATGGTGAGATGAAGCCTCGTGATGAACTGAAGCTTTCCATCCAACTGATCGACTAATGGTTCTGAGCATTGTGATGATTCGTTTGCTCTACTGCGCCATCAAGTGGACAATTCCAAGGAAACAGGCTCTGTGATTATAATGATGTGACGTGTAAACCTCTAAACTGAATAAATAAATTGTTTTCATGGTTATTTATCCCGAATATTGTCTCAGTATGTCTGATTCAAAATAGAAAGTGGAAACTATCAAGACAGAGTTTTGGTATGATTGTGTTACTGTGTAATCATGCTTATGCACATCTGGATAATGACACAAACTAGTGTGTGGCGCTTCACTTTTTAATAAACTAAAAGACAGAAATCAGATTATAGCATCTGTAGTGTTTATTTATATTATGTTACTTATCATTTGTGATATTTATTACTGTGTGCATGGCTACTTTAATAGGAGAGATGAAATGAAAAAATCTCTTCCTTGCTGGTTCCATCGAAGAAGAAATGCTCAAGTAACTATGTAGCACGTACATAATCCAATTCCACAACACAATGTGATGGGAAATCAGCTGTGTTTTGCTGTCCATTTTATTTCGAATCTGGTGCGAACCGGTGAGCCAGGTCCTGAATCAGTCACGTGGTACGGACTGCCCGCGAGGCCTCGAACGTCACTGCATACGTAATCAAAGCAAGCCTCGATACGCGCTTCACAAAAACTCCCCCGAGATTACCCGACACACAGGATACATCACTACTCTTCACTTTTACAAGCTGTCAATTTAATCCTACGTCACGTGAACCTAATAAAGAATTCATAAGAACTAATGTGTGTTTTCTTTATACTATTTTAAATTCTCAATCCATCTATTAATTACTAACAGTGCCAACAAGGTAATGGTTTCCATTACAAGCTCCCTATCAATAGCCACAAAACTTTATTTACATTGACAATAAGTCACTGTGCTGTGTGGGAGGCTTGACTTTTGACTCTTACAAATTTGCCAAACTAACAAATATTACAACTAAGCATATTTTTTCTTTATGTAGGACCCTGCTAATGTTTAAGTAAAAGACATATTTTTAGCCACTGTACATCACCGCAGTGCATTGTAAATCAAACAATCAATATGTGACTGAAGTGCAGACTTTCAACTTTAACTAAAGGGGTTATCCATAAATTTTGCATGACCTACTTAACAATCAGGACCATTTTTATACACAGTTCACCATTTCCAATGGGACAGTTGACTGATAAGCATGGCCAGATGAGGCCTACTCCCTTATTCTTTCATGACAAATGAACTAGACATAATATCTGAAGTTGATTCAACTGTTACTTGTTACTTCAGTTTTATTGTTATTTCAATTAGAATAATATCATAAATACGAGAAATAAATTTCTCAGGCAATTTTAAGTCTTTGTCTTATAAATGAATTAATAAAACTATCAAGTAAAAAGGGGAACTGTTGTGTACATAAAAGCGATGATGAAATAAATTTTTCTTCCAAAACGGAAGTTACAAAACACCATATTGTCTAGACAGAAATTGTAGAACACCAGTTCCAAAGAAGTTTCAATGCGGAATAAAATATGAGTAAATAAATAAATAAGAAAATGAAATAACTCATTGATGTTTCAAACTGACAAGCCTAGATTTTATCCATAACTGAGCACAGAAAACATACAAACATGGGGCCAAAGCTGATTTAAAATGACAGGCAAAATTGCAAAATTACTGTTTTGTAGTCAGACAAATTCAAATTATTTTTGGAAAACAATGAAAGATGTCTAGGACATTATGTTTCAGTCCATCCAACGCCACTAGATTGCTCCGGGTCAAAGAGATCAGTGATGCCTTGAGTTGTACAGTACATCATGGTACCCCTTTTGTAACAGGTTCAACACGGACAGCCAAACAAACATTTGCACTCACATCCATTCTTATGGCCAATTTAAATTTATCCTAACACGGATGTCTTTGAACTGTGGAAAGAAGCCATGGTACCCAGAATGAGCATAGATAAAGAAAGAACATGCCAAATCCACACAGAAATGCCCCAGTTATATGTTGGATTCTTCCTGCTGTGAGGCAACAATGCTCACCACCAACACAATACTGTACTGTGCAGTTATAAACGCCATGCAATTCTGTTCTTAAAAATTAATTTAGATCAAAGTATTGATAAAAAATGTCTATTTCTTACTCAAAAATTCAGCCAATTAAATCATGACTTCCTTTTTTCAAAATGACTTGTGTCACT
The DNA here is from genome assembly GCF_963969265.1 of Rhamphochromis sp. 'chilingali'. Classification (NCBI taxonomy): domain Eukaryota; kingdom Metazoa; phylum Chordata; class Actinopteri; order Cichliformes; family Cichlidae; genus Rhamphochromis; species Rhamphochromis sp. 'chilingali'. The sequence continues at coordinate 51,476,700 of NC_137929.1, read as the reverse complement.
ACTAAACCAGTCATTCTCTGATAACCCTCAAATGAATTACTTAGGAACCAAAATATGCAATTTCCTGTTTTTTTAAGCAGTTTCATCCAGTTTAATGAAATGGTTCCTGCTTCTCATTATCAGCGACATCAAAAATTGTTATTTCAAATTACACATTTATTTTTAACATCAGGGGTTTTTAGTTTTGTTCTTTCCCTATCCAATTGGACAGGTATGACCGTATGTTGATGTTGCATGGGATGGCCAAAATAAGTATCTGGACTAATGCAATGAAAAAAAAGAGAGAACAAAACATGCAACTCTTGAGAGAAAATATAGATGTCATGTTTTCCCTACGGAGAAAGGACATTTGGGAGATGGAGTCCAATGTCTCTGAAATCCAGGGGGGTTGCCTCTACTTCTTGAAGAACAAGTAAGACAGACTTTTACAAATGTATTGTATTTATTTAGTGATCTGGATTGACCCCAGCATTTTCTATAACAGAAACTGCTTCCCAAGGCCTTCCTGGAGGTCTTTCAAGCGGCTAACCCCTTTTATTCTGGGCTTTCTCCACAGGTCCCAGCCATTATAGACACCACAGCCAGCTCACCGGGGGCTGCACAGGCACCGGGGCAGAAGTGCCAAAAACAGAAGGTGCAGGGTCAAGTACCAAGGTCCCCATCACTAAATGTTATCTGTAGATGGGCCATCTTTGATTAACCCTTTGTTTTGCCTTATCACAACAGGTCATAACACGGTAAAAAGTTGCACATTAATCCTTATTATTAAATCTTAAAACAAGGAGTATGTATAAATACTCCAGTGTAGGTTTTTAGTGTGTGTGTGTGTGTGTGTGTGTGTGTGTGTGTGTGTGTGTGTGTGTGTGTGTGTGTGTGTGTGTGTGTGTGTGTGTGTGTGTGTGTGTGTGTGTGCATACATGATTATTTAATTCTTAAGGTGATTTTCCTTGTAATGTATTGTCTGTGAAGGTTCTCAGTCATCCAGGTCATCGTAATCTAAGGAGCTTGCAAAGAAAAGCGTCTGGACTTCTTTGAGTTGCTTGAAGACGTTTCACCTCTCATCCGAGAAGCTTCTTCAGTTCTAAGGTCAAATGGTGGAGAGTCCTAGATTTAAACCCAGTGGGAGTTTCCCCCCAAAGAGGGACAAAGGACCCACTGATGATCCTCTACCTAATCACATGAGCCAAGGTGTGAAAACAGGTGTGGGTCACAATCAGCCAGAGTTTCGGGTGAGCTCATTGTGAAACCTGGCCCCACCCTATCATGTGATTTCCTGGGGTCAGATGGCCCAGGATGTGAGTGGGCGTTAAGGCGTCTGGGAAGGGATCTCAAAACTGGATTATAGATGGCAGAGAGTTGGTGTTGTAAACAAACGCCTCTGTTCAAAGATGGTCGCTCACAGTGGACATAGATGGCTTCTTTCACTCCTCTTTCAAACCATCTGTCCTCTCTGTCCAAAATGTGAACATTGGCATCCTCGAAAGAGTGTCCTTTATCCTTAAGATGCAGATGGACTGCTGAGTCTTGTCCCGTGGAGGTGGCTCTTCTGTGTTGTGCCATGCGCTTGTGAAGTGGCTGTTTGGTCTCTCTGATGTAGAGGTCTGGGTTACCCTATCCTAACCCCCTAACCCTAACCCTAAGGTTAACTAAACTTGAAATATGCCCATTTCTATCAAGACCTAACCATTCTAATATAAACAGAGCTAGTGCTTCTATCTGAATACCTCCCCGATCGGAATATGGCTTCGGGGGGTGGGGTGGCTAACAGCTATTAGCAGCTAGCATCGCATCGAGCATCGACAGTAAAACATCTTTAGCTCAAAGCATTCAACACTTATAACACACTGTAAAGAACAACAAGAGAAGTAAAACAACACACCAGATTCTCAAAGCTCCCGATTGTTTTTTGTTCAAAGGTTTCTGAGCTGAATCAGCTAGTGAAATACATTATCTAACTTAACAGGTACCTAACAAAAGCATATGACTCACCGGGATTTTCCAACACAAATAACTTGACAGACATTATTCCCTTTGTGGTCAGAGTTCGGGGCCTAATAAAACAGTAACTTTTTAGCATTTATACGTAACACAATCTGGTCTCATTAACGGGGTTGCAGCATTGCATACCAAGATATTTTTTCCATGCGCTCCGACACACACTTGACCACCATCAGAGGGAAGATCTCACAGGAAGAGACAGGTAATGCTTCCTGCGCACTGGACACAAGGTTGTCAGAACACAAGACTGCATTACAGCACTTGTGACAATAACAGGCTAAAGCCTTAGATAACAAAAAGGGATTTTGCAGCCCTGTATTTCACATGGGTTACACCAGGAAACTCACCGTGTCTGCGGGGATATATACAGTTAACGTGGCGGGGCTTGGGTGTGTCGCATTGCCAAGACAGGGCGCCGGTCTCGCTGGTTGCCAGAGGGAGCGTTGAGTGCTGCACCACAGGCCTAGCTCTGTTAACAACTTGTGTGTTTCCGTGTCTGAGAGGCAAACATTTTTCTGTCCTGCCACGGGAGCATGTTGTAAACGGTAATCATCCAATTCTGAGATGTCTAAACAGTTTGAAAAATATAAGATGGTTAATGTTATTGTGTACAATTAACTGTTAATCGGGAGAGCAAGAATGAAAAAACTTAACAATATCATTGAGAGAAAGGGGGATAGAACCCAGCTGGCTTAATTCAGAGTCTAAAAAAGATAAAGAAAAACAAAGAGCTTTCAAAAAGTAAGCACAAGTTTAACTAAGTACTCTGCTATGGTTTAACACATTTTCGCACACACACAGGCCCATAAACAGATGGCATTTTTGGCCATAAAAAAGTTAACTTATTTTTTGGCTTAAAATGAGAAAAATGCTCTTGATGATAAATAACTCTATATTTTTCATGATCATATTTTTCAGTTATTGAAAAATCTTTTTTGAAAAAGTTTTTCTTAGATATAGTGCAGTCTCTCATCGACCTGTACTGCTTGCCTGAAAGCATTAAACTGAAAAGCTGATGAGCTGGGTGGAAGAAGTGTCTTAATAACTGTAGATATATCTAATCAACAGTTATTTGTGATCCTAAATTTTGATTAAACTTTGATATTTAATGCCCTTTAACACAACAGCAAAGCAACGAAGCTCATGGCTGCAGCAAGAAAACTGAACCTGACCGGAAGCCTGTGCAGAAACTTTAACGAGTTTGTATGAGAAGATCCGTGAGGCTGAGTTCAATGTTTTAAAAGCAAATTTCAAAAAAAAGAATTACACACGACAAGAAGAAAGTTAAACAGTAAAAGATGAAGAAAAGAGGACAAAATGAACAGTAAATGCCTTTTACTTGGAGGGAAATTGCATAATTCGCATGATTAATTTTCAAGGTTGACTTTAATGTCTTTTCTTTTTTCTAAGATTTCCAAAATGCATCTGTGGAGGTGTCAATAATCCTTTAGAGGTTACAGAACCATGATTTTACAGCACATAATTGTCTGCCTTCTCTGATACCCAGAGGTGAGTTCATAGTTTTATTAACGTGTTGTCTTTGCACATCAGATTGCACACGCTGCCTCTTAACTACGTGCTAAACAGTTGTGGCTTTATGAGATCAGTAACTTCCTCCTAGAGAAGCAAACAACCAACCCACAAAGCACTTCACACAACAACCCCCATCAAGCATTTCTTTGTGTAGTATTTTGTATACTTTGTTCTACTGAACGCTCCTTTGATGTCGCCATTAGATGCATATTAATTTTTTTAGTGCGTAATTGTTAAGTGCTGTATATTTTATTAAACAACCTTTTGTGTTTCCCCTGCTTAAACTATTACTAAGAAAAAAAAGTAAAAATGACATTTTGAAGAAATCGTTTGGTTTTTGTTGCCTGAACAGATCATGATTGTTGTCACATATTGTATTTTTGTCTTTAGAATGGAGACACTGTCTTGTTGTTCTCATGGAAACATCACAAAGTAGTTCAGATCAAGTTATCCTTTAGTGCCATGAAGTAGAGGGATTTTTCATTCACAGATAGCGACTAAGGTAAACATGTCTCTCTTTTTAAAATAGTGTTTTTTGTCATTAGATAAACATGAAATTGTCTATACTGATATCTGTGAAACCATCGCAAACATGTCCCTAAACTTATCTTTTTCAATTATGAAGAATCAAAATAAGTCAATTCCAAATTTTCAGAAAAATACTTTAAAAAGTGGGATAAACTGAACCATTAAAGAAACAAAAGTGAATTCTCTCCTCTGTGAATTGTATACATTGTTTTATGTAATCACAAAGAACACAAAATGACAAGGTAACATTGTATTTTTTTACTAGGATTACTGAACATGCTGAAAAAGAGGTGATGCTCAAGAATCCAGATGTGTAAAGACCACAAGGAACAGCTTTGATAAAAAAACAACACACACACACACACACACACACACACACACACACACACACACACACACACACACACACACACACACACACACACACACACACACAAATCCAGAGTGGCGAGAACTTCAGATCAAGTAAGATCAGGAAGTGGAGCTTCTGAAATATCTGGAGGAAGCAGGAGAGCAGCTGAAGAAGCTACACATTTCAATGACAGGAAAACAGGCTTTGAGAAAGAGTTTATATGAATACAGTGACTGTCATTGTCAATATCCCTGAACAAAGCACCTGTGCTTAAACAGTCTTCAGTGTGGCTTTAGTCTCTCAGTCTGGACTTCTGCATGCATTTATGAATGGCAATAACTCAAACAAGCCCTGAGTTCATCTGTGCAAATTAGTTGTTACATTTCTTACTTTGTTAGAGGGCTTCTAGCATCTGTAGTGTCCATGACTGTTCCACAACTTTAAATGTGTATTTATTATTGAACCAATGATGAAAAAGGCCCTTTGACCTCCATGGAGTACGTATTAAAGGAATCTTTACCCAACTTAAACCACATAAATTGTAGTTGTGAATGTTCACTATAATAGATGGGAAAGTTTCAGATAATGTGATCATGTAAACTTTGTAAGCCGAACGCTTCATAATGCTCTAGACATTCACATTTATTCGGTTATATCTTCAATATTTTCATCTGAGACACGCAGTTCTGACCATGAGCACAAAAGGTCCCCTTACAATTCAAATCTTCTTTCTATGAGGGAAACCAATCAGATGAAAGTTGGCTTATAGGGAGAGAAGCCAAGAAAAGACAGAAGATGAACTGAAGTGTCAAACTGAGGCTAAAATCAAAGTATTTTGAACTCTGAACCATCCAAAGCTGCTTAGGAATCCAAGAATAAAATATATTGTGTTGGAAACAAGGAGAATATGCTCCATTTCCCATTTCAGTGCATTATTGTATCTTTGTAACTACTTCTCTGGTTTGAGGTGCACCATTTCAGTAAAAAGCGGCCACAGTAATGCGGACGCAGTACCGGTCTGTTGTGGTGAAGAGAAAGCTGAGTGTAAAAGCGAAGCCCTCATTTTACCAATCGATCTACGTCCCTACCCTCAGCTATGGTCACGAGCTGTGGGTAGTGACCGAAAGAACGAGATCGCAAATACAAGCGGCAGAAATGGGCTTCCTCCGAAGGGTGGCTGGCATCTCCCTTAGGGATAGGGTGAGAAGTTCGGCCATTCGGTAGGGACTCAGAGTAGAGCCGCTGCTCCTCCACATCAAAAAGAGCCAGTTGAGGTAGTTCGGGCATCTGACAAGGATGCCCCCTGGGTGAGGTTTTCAAAGCATGTCACACCCGGAGGAAGCCCCGGGGCAGAAATATATATATATATATATATATATATATATATATATATATATATATATATATATTTACAAGTGGTCTTAACAAAAATGCTTTTGAAATGTCACATAGAGATCTTTTGTTTTTTGACATTGGCCTCAAATACAACATATCAAAGATTGAATAATAACTGCTATGAAATTTTATTTCAACTTAAGTTTTAAAGAGAATTTTCAAAAGTTGAAGCTTTTTAAGAATTTTATGAGGGTTGTTGTTTAAGCCCTTCGTTGATTGTGATTTCTACAGGGCTAATTTGATATTGTAATTTTGTCTGTAAATTAAAACATAATATAATACACATCTTTCATCAACGATTTGTATATTCTCTCTAGTGAAAAATGGTTGATGAGTATGATAATGTGAAGAGCACATGGTAAAATCGAGATGGACAGAATATCCACATGAAGCTGGCCTCCTTTTTTTCTGAAACCATTAACTCTATCTCTAACTTTCATCTAATATGGTGGAAAGTATATGATGAAAAGCTATCGCATTGGAAAGTTGTAAAGACAAAATAGGCTCAGACGGGAAAATTAATTTGTCGCGGGCCTGGGTCTGAGGGACCCAGGGTTTTTGAATAAGTATGGACATGTGTATTTTTGTTGCTGCTGTCCTTTGTTTTCCATGTGTTTGTGTGTAGGTGGGTTTGTGTGGGTGTGACAGAGCACCTGTGGAGGAGGATCACACACACCTGGAGCTGATCATGCCTCGTCAGGGAGCTTAACAGTGTGGCTGAGCGCTCCTTGATGCTGGATTGTTGCGAGAGACTCCCCTAAAAGATCCCTCACCAACAGTTGTTGGTGGCAGCGAGTGACAGCAGCAGCACAGCAGCTGGCCCTGGCTTCCAAACCTTGTGTTATTTGTGTGTGGTTCCTGAGATTTACTGAGCGTTGTATATAGTGTGTAAATTAGTCTTCACTTGTAAATAGTACATTGTAAATAGACACTGAAACAGAAGGGGTGAGCTGCCTTATTATTTTCTTGTACCGTTTTCTCCTGTTTGTTTCAGTTAGTGAGTTAGGTGTAGCATGTGTCTTTTGTTTGGTTTTTGTTTCACAGGGTTTTAGATAGCACCTCCTTTCCTAACTTAGCTTGTTTTGTTTGTTATTTTGGCCTTTGTTCACCCTGGACTTAAGCTTTTCAGTGTAGAGACAAATAAACCACCATTCTCTTCAAAGATTAGTTTAGGGTTTTGGGGACCAGGGCAGGGTCACGTCCTTTCTAACCCTTATGTTATGTTCCTGTACCCCTAGACTGGGGCGTAACATTGTGTGCAGTATGAATCTGTGTTATTATACAGTACCTACCTCAATTAGATGTAACTTACTGTGATGCCAACAAAGAAAGTTCATATGGTTTAGATTCTGTCTTCATGATTCTCTGAGTGATTAATGTGATTAATGGAGCCACTTGTGTTGCTTCTTGTGCGACAATATGGACAGTATCCTTTGGACAAATTCATGGATTTTGCTGTTGCTGGTATTTAATAAACTCTCTACTTGAACTTTGAAAAAGAAATCTACAGTAATAAGGCAGAGGGAAATATCAGAATGCCTGCATGTCCTTTCTAAAATGCATTCATGCATAAACAAGCTGACATTAATAAAACTTAATTAATGTTTCAGAAATTTATTTAGAATGAAACTAACACTTATGTTGTTGTATTCTAGAACGAAGGCAAGGAACCCAAAAAGAGCAGAGGAAGAAGAAGAACATGCAAGGCCTGGCTGGCTGCTGGATTCTTCTTGCTGTGAAACAGTGCCAACTACTGCACAAAGCATTGATAATGAACACAAAGCTTTTAATCATAACTGGTTTTTAACACATGCCTTCTATTACTACAACCAGTCACCCTCTGAAATCCCCCTGATGTATTTCTTAACCTAAATGTGGAATATCCTGTTTTTAAAGCACTTTTGTTCAATTTAGGAAATGTTAACAGTTTTCTGTTAACATTTGTCTAAAGAAACCTCTGTTTTATAAATACAGGACAAGTTGGGCAATGAACTTCCAATTAAAGAAATTACAATTTGTTTATCATCTGGAAAAACTGAGACAGAGCAACAACTTTACATTTTTATTTTTGGAGTACAAAACATTTTGGTCAGAAGGTGGCACCAGAAATCACTAATCTCTCTCTTTGAACTTTAAACAAGATATTTAAACAACAGTTAATTCAATTTCAATTCAATTCAATTTTAACAACATTGGGAAGGAAAAACTCGCTTTTTACAGGAAGAAACCTCCGGCAGAACCAGACTCAGGGAGGGGAGGGGCCATCTGCTGCGACCGGTTGGGGTGAGAGAAGGAAGAGAGACAGAGAGACAGTTATTTTTTTCATACAAGTATAACAGAATAGCTTTAGTGTTTTGTTTTTTAAAACTTGAGTATGAACTTATACAAAGTGCACCAAGATATTAAAAACAGTTTTATTTATTTAAAATTACACTATATCGGAAACGTATCGGTATCGGCAGATATCCAAATTTATGATATTGGTATTGGACATAAAAAAGTGGTATTGTGTCATCTCTTGTTGAGAAAGAGGGTGGTTTCCGGTTTTGCAACTATGTAAATATATGAAACAGTATATAACCAATAATCTTAGAGCTGTTATCACCTCCATGCTGAAGCTACTGACTGAAAAGGTGAAAAGAGAGCAGACCTTTCTGTAGAAGGAGACCCATAAATTATCGTCTCTCTTTTCTTATTGAACCATCACTTATTTTAACATTTCTGTTTTTTTACACAGATGAAAATGAAGCTATTCAGTGTGTCTACACTTCTTTGTGTAATGACTGCTCTGACCACTGCTGCTGGTGAGTACTGCAGGACAAGTTGCAATATGCAAGTGTGTGTAAGTATTTCAATAATCAGTCAACAATTGCTGTTTTAATTTGTTCAGCTCTGCCAGATAAAGAGGTCAGCAGTGGTGCAAAGGGATTCATCCCAAGAGGTTAGTGGACATTTTCCTGACTAAAAGTAATCACATCTCTAAAGAAAAGAAAAGCACCTTTCTCATGGAAGATGTGCACCTCAGTTTATAGTACAAAGGACACACTATAAGAAGAGAAAAGAATACATTTTATTTCTAAAAAATAGCTGAATATAAAAGAGCGTGTAGCACTAGAGAATATGGGAAAGTTAGATAGAGAGAGAGTGAGAGAAAATGAAACGCAGAGCAGTTTCTGCATTTCACAAGCACAGTCAAAGTTTTGTGGGGTTTTTTTTATTTAATTCACATTTTCTTGATACTGTACTTAGTTTGGTTTAAACTCACATTTTAACTCTCTGTTTGAATTTACCTTCTTCCTTGATTGTGTTTGTCAACTTTGCAAATCCTTTTTAAAGGTACTGTATAAATAATCTATCATTTTAATACCTAGAAAGGCATTATTAATAATCACTAGTGGTGTGCGGATCGATACTGAATTATCGATTCTTCCGATACAAGTCGTTTATGTTCTAGAATTGATTCTCATATTAAAATATCGATATTCTAGCACTTTGCGATAAATTTGTAGTTTATCATTAACAGGAACAGAGTGGAAAGAAACCATATCATTCGGATTGTCTAAATTGGAAGGAACTACTTCCTCTTACGCCTTTCATAGTCAAATGCAAAATACAACTGTATAAATGTCTTGCAGCACCTCGTGCGCACTCACAACAATGGCTGAGCGTAAATGGAGTCATGTGTGGACGTATTTTACCTCCACAAACAGCCAAGACGTGGTTTGCAATATATGTGGCGAGACAGTGAGATGTTGTGGCAGCACCACTAACCTCGTATAGGACATCAGTTATCTGATGTCCTATAATCATTATGAAGCTCTATTATTATATTATTATTACAATTACATAATACAATTATATATTGTATTATGAAATACAATGAAACATTACGTTTTTGTACAGAGTACCAGTATCGGATCAGTATCATTGATACCACCCTGAATTTTACTCGGTATCAGATCGGAAAGGGAATCAGTGGTATCGCACATCACTAATAATCACTATAAAGTTTACAGAGGCATGCATAGAATTACACTTATATAAATGTAAAGGAGTCAAAATATTCTGTTCATTGTCGATCATTTAACTAATGTTTATTTTTTAAGATATTTCTTGTATGATCGTTTTCATTTATAGTAGATGTCAGGATTAAGATATTACAAAATAAGATATCAACTGGAGACACAACATGTACAACTTTTTACTGACCCCCAGCAAAGCGTGACCTAATCAAGACATCCGGTGGTTGCCCTCATGGCTGGACTGAGTTTAGAGATCGCTGCTTTGTTTACGTTCCAACATCCATGACTTGGCCTAGAGCTGAGGTGGGTTAACTTATTTGTATTGTCTTCAACACTTGATTAAAATACATAAAATACATACATGAATAAAACTCCACTCTCCATTGAAGAGAAACTGCTTGTCCATGGACGCAAACCTCGTATCTGTGCACAGCAGCAGCGAATACCATATGATTCAGAAGATGACTGCTCCTCATGGCTACCAAACAACCTGGGTTGGAGGAACCAATGCACCAGGGGTACTTTTTTTTATTTTTTTTTACACAGTATTTCTCTTTTTGTATTAATGATAGAAGATGTTACATTTTGTCAAAAAAAATATGTGAATAGAGGATCTAGGGTGGAGATGGGTTACACTGATACAGGGACTGTGACAACGCTTGACCTTTTGAACTAATGCTGTGTTTAATTTCAGGAGCATATTTGGTTTTGGAGTGATGGGAGGCCTTTCCAGTACACAAACTGGTGCCCAGGAGAGCCCATTAGTGGTTCCCGTCCATTTTGCCTACAGATTAATTATAGTGGTAATTCAGAACATGGTTGCTTAATTTGTGAATAATTTAAGTGCTTTAAATAAAATACTACATAAATCAAAACTTACAATCTTGCTTTGGATTGCATCTTTAACACTTTGTGTGACATTTTACTGGTTTCTGCTTTTGAACCTCGCAGATGGCAAATGCTGGGATGATGTGTGGTGTGATAATCTCCGTCCTTCTGTCTGTGCCAAGAAGAGATCAGGACTCCTGGACTGACACACATGAAATCTGAATCAAAACAGCAGACTGAAATACAATGTTTCTGTTTTGCTCCTATATCTTTATGTGCAGCATTCTATTTTCCTCTCTGTTTAACACTTAAACAACAAAATCACAAGTCAACAGAAGTGTGATTGTGTCATCAGTAGACTGATTTTACCATGTTTCTTTGTATTGTCTTCCAAGAAAACTATTCTGTTTTAATTCTTTGTTTTTAAGTTTCCTTCTTGCTACATTAAAGCTTTTGGGCAAGCATCTACCTGTGTCTGTTGTGTAGCTACATATAAATTCAATAGTCATAACATGCATTAATTTGGGGTACTTATTGAGTGGGTAATATTTACCTGCACTTACTGTTTTTTATTGTCTAGCTCAGTAATGCTGATTTGGAAATTATATGTCTTTGTTAGTCTTTCTGTAACAGTTAAACTTGGTATGATAAAAAAAAAAGAAATGTGGTACTTAAGTTGCAATACATTTGCTAGAAACAATTTTGAAAATAGTAAGTTATAACAAAATCTGTATTTTCATGTAGTTACTGTCACGGCTAGTGAAGTGAGCTGTGTGGAGGAAATATATGGGGACCCAAGAGCAGGCTGAGATGTGAAGAAGGTTTATTGCAAAATAAAGCACAAGGTGAAAATGGCAAAATGGAACTAAAGATAATCTATACTGGGGAAAACTAAACAGTAGTGATGGCCCGCTTGAAGCTGACGCTCCGGTGCGGGTGTCAAAAAAATCAACACACTTCTTCAGAAGCACTGTGTCGAAGCTTGATTCGTCTGGCCAGAGTCATGCGATCAGTGACGTCCGAAGCTTCATTTAGAGTCTAACTGCTGATTCAATGGTTTATAAGGAAATGAATCATTCACGGGATTTGTGGTGTTTTGATGGTGACAGATAGCGAACCACTGATCATTCCACTGAGAGATTTGGAGCCAGCGAGGAATAGAAGAGGTTCTGTTGTGTGGGAGAATTTTGAGTTGATTTTGGTCGATCGGGTGGGTTTTACAACTTTGTGTTCTGGCTGTTTGCTTTTGTTTGCCTTTTTCAAAAAAGAAAGTGTAATAAAGCATCAAAAATTCAAAGCTCATAAATAATGATTCTTAAATGTAGGCTACAATGCAATAACAGTTTTGGTTTTAACGAGCATTTTAGAAGTTATGGTTGGTATGTCTGCATCTAACATGCAACCCATACCTCAAAATGCAGTCATGAATAGCCTGTGTGTAAAACCACAGTGACTAACATCTGATAAAGAGGAAATGCTATTATATTCAAGTCATCTTTGTACTGGACATAAACATAAACCTGATGTGAACTTTTAAAGAGACAGCAACGAAACATGCAAATAAGAGGAATTTGACAGTCCTTTGACCAACATTTTCAATATACTGAACTTTGCAATATTTATGAATCCCTTTTCTTTTAGGGAATAATTACGCATACACACTAGCGATTGTTCCCTAGGATGATTACATCCCCTTGGGCAGGGATAGCTCAGTAGGTAGAGTGGTGGCCCCATGACCGGAAGGTCGGGGGTTCGACTCCACTGAACGGCTACTCTGAGGTACCCCTCAGCAAGGTACCGTCTCTACACACTGCTCCCCGGACGCTGCATTGGTGGCTGCCCACTGCTTCACTGGGTGAATGGGTTAAATGCAGAGGAACTATTTCCCTATGGGGACTAACATGCACACTTTACTTTGTATCTGACTTGTCTGTGTATGCAGTGACTGATTAACCAAAATGTGCGCACAGAACATTAGTTGTGCCCATAGTTGCATGTGAATAAACCACAAAAAGACATTAGTGTTCTTTTTTCTTTTTTTTTTATTTTTGTCCCGTTTGGATCTTCAGCCATCAGAATTGTTGTCTTAAGGCCAAGAAAGATGCCAAGCGGATTTATTTTACCAAGTGGATCATCATGGCCTTGCCATATTGGTCCATTTGATTGACCTTTATTATAATTATGAATTTATTTTATTTTCAGTTGTTACAAACGGGACAGACATGACTGTGGGATAGGACAGGGGGAAAGAATGAAAGAGAGGGAGAGAAAGAAAACCAAAGGGGAGAAGAGACGGTGAGAAGGGGGGGAAGAGAGAAAAAAAAACAAACAAACAAAAAAAACAAAACACCTGGGTCACCTGTATGGAGAAAAAAAAACAGAAGAGAAAGCAAACAACAAAGAGCAACATAATAAGAAAAAAAAAAGCACCATCACAATAAACTAGCTAGCAGTAGATATCAGTAGATATTAAATAATAAACGATATTGTGCAGCACGCAAGATAGACAGCGCACAATGTGCTTTGAGGCAGCAGCCAAGAAAGCTGTAGTCCGCGTCTGTGAATACCCATGTGTACACCTGTGTGGATCAGCATGCTTGCATTCCAAAGGTTTCTCCATGTAACGATCTGCTAGGGAGTGTCTGCTTTACATGAAGCTCTGTGAAACCTGAGCGATACCGTCATCAGTTTACCACAAAATAAATTCTTAAAGAAATCCTAAAAATAGCTCTGCAAATTTGATCCTTTTGCTGCTTAAGGTGGTTTAAGTCAGTTAGGGACATTTCGTTTCATCTTCAGATATGAAAAAGCAAAGGGGTGGGGGGGTGGGGGTGCTCACAGGGGATACTCAGAGTGCTAACAGGGTTTTGTCATAATGTCTCACTAACAGAAGAGTGGTGGAATACAGCTAAGATAAATTAGATCATAGTACATAAACCCCAGCACTGCAATTATTATATTTCTGCAGTGCAGACTATTCCGCAATACATGACTGTGCAGTCTATAAGCTCACCACTTCCTGTAACCAGCTGGGCCTATCAACGGTGGTCAGGATGCGATGGCAGCTTAGCCCAGGAAGATGATCAAACAGACTCTCTCAGAGAGGTCAAAGCTGTATCCAGTTAGACCCATGGGAGGGCAGGCAGAGGGGATTATCTGAGGACACATTGATCAACCCTTCTAATGTATGACTATTCTTAGAGAATGTGCCATGAGTAATGTTTAAACACAGGCTTCCTGTCCTGTTTGCACGTAAATAAATCAACTGGTAAATGAATAAACTGGTAAATGAATAAACTGGTAAATGAATAAACTGGCTTAAAAAAGAGAAAAAGAAAGAAAAAAGCTGTATTAACCCTTTAAGACCTACCATAGAACCAAGTCCGCCAGAGCTTATATTATATTTTTACATGCTGTGGAGCCATTTTTGGGAGCTTTTCAAGTTGCTATACGTCAATACAACCATTATAGCCCAAATTTTAATAATATGCATGCATTAAGTGCATAGTAATTACATAAATTGCAAAAAAGTGCAATAAACTACAAAGAAATTGAAAATCATTTTTCTTTTTTAACATATATTTCTAGTTAGAGAAATTTAAGAGGCTTATCCCTCAAAACTGTAAATACAAAAAAGTTGCACAAAATAGTTTCCTACCACAGGAAATTTATTTTAAGTGTCTTCATAGTTTTATTTATGAAATACACCAATTTCTATACACTGCAGGAAAAACGAAAATAAATATTATAATGCAAATTTGCAAAAAAGCAGCATATGCATCAAAATAAACTATTTCCAGCAGTGCAATTTGAGTCCTAAGCATCCCAGAAACGACAAAGAAAGTCATAAAGTCAAACATAACTTTTAAAAACACCAGTATAGGCTCATGAGGCCTTGATGGTAAAAAACTACATTTCCGCGAAAATGACGTCACTTCCGGTTTCGGGCAGGTCATGGCGGAGATGCGATAGTTCACGCTGATGGACGTGAACTATGAAAATTATTGCGCTAGCTTACGTGGTTGCAGTGCTACCGGGATTTAAAAATAGTTACGCAAAACAGAGCATGCCCACTCTGACCGGTTTTAAAGGGTTACAGCCGGTCGGTGCTTGTTAGCAACAGTATCTCTTTCAAACTGTGCTTTTAGCATCTCCCATGCTTCTTTGGGGGTCTTACAGTTTGTTATCAAGTACTATTGGGGTGTACTTACATTCAGTACCAGCACTGAAAAAGCCTTTTCTTTCTTCCGTTCAAATTCAGCTCGTGCTTGGGCATTAGCATCCACAGCTAACTGCTCCGTCTCCCCTATCATACCCCACAGTCCTTTTGCCTTCAACAGGTGCTCCAGTTGAAATTTCCACGTTGCCCAATTCTCCAGTCCGCTCAGCTTGTCAATAAACAGTCTATCGTCCATTGTGAATCCCACAATTCTGTTTATGACTCCCAAAAGAAAACATGTTAGCAGCTTCCCTTGGCGACCTCTGGGCCCATAACCTGATGTTTTTAACGAACACCTTTTATTGCATGTAATGCACAAAGACACCAACAGAGGGCAGTAATATCCCTTCAACATACATTGTAAAATTACTATTACAACAGTTACTAAATGATATAACAATAATATACAGCTGTTATAAGTTATGTGTGTGATATTTATATTTGTGCTTTGTCTTTATTGTCTTTCCTCAGGAGAACAATCTCAAATAGATAAAGACCTGGTTAGCATGGTGATTGAGGACTCACGACGCTGATGAGCCTCAACTGTCGCTCCAACAACAGTATGCGACACAGGAGCATGCAAAACAGTTTTAAGGCAGCCACCTAAGAACTTCTGGTGGCAGTTTGTTTGTTAATTAGTTAGTTTGTTTGCTTGCTTGTTTTAATCAATTTTAAATCATGCCTTTTATTTGTTTTTGTTTCTAATGTCTCTGTAAAGCACTTTGAATCACCTTGTTGTTGAATTGTGCTATACAAATAAACTTGCCTTGCCTTGCCTCCCAGCCATTTAGCATTGTGGAGGACAAAAGATTTAAAAGATTTGTTAAATCATTAAATCCCAGTTATGTTCTCCCCACTAAAAAGGTCATAAAAGCAGTGAAAATTTAGTTTTTACAGAATAAAATGTGGACAGGACTGAGGCTCAAAGCCTCAGTGTGTAGCTGTCCATACCTCAACGTTACAAAAGCACAACCACTGTCCACACCCCAACCACACCTCACCTCACAGTAAATGATTGTTTCCATTTTAAGCATTTCCAAATAATCATTTTACATACTGCCAGTATAAATATACACAGTATCATGCCATCACTACAATATAGATGTTTTACACACTCCTTTTGTTGTTGACATTTGCAGGCTGTGTGCAAAAGGCCACACTCTTCAAATTCATGCCAACTAATATTTTTACGTCCAGTAGATGTCCTACTAGAGCAAATGAAGCTTCAAGACGCTTTGCGCTGGGGTGAACCAATTGGATGAAAAGTTTCAGTGCTTCATGAAGCTTCATCTGCCCGTCACTACTAAACAGCAAACCTGAACACAAAGGAAGGTGGGCGATGGCACATGAAGGCTGACAGCAGGGAGAACACACAGTTGATACACAGACAGACCAGCAATCAGCACAAAAGTAGGCACGACTTAAATACACGCAGAAGAACACAGGGAGATTACACACAGGTGGGGAACACAGCTGGACCTGATAAGCCTGACAAGACGGGGGGAAGCAAAACTGAATACAATGAAATAAGACATGGACCTTCAAAGTAAAATAGGAAACAAGAAACAATTCAGACACAGACTTGACACTGAACTAAACCTACACTAAACACGAGGGCACAAGACACAAAACCTAAAAACAAAACCCTAAACCACAACAAACTGAAACATAGAATTATAATATTCAGATAACTAAAGAATCAGAACATAAACCATAATACAGATAAATACAAAAATACAAGAAACTGAAAATGCTGGGTCAAAATGACCTAGAACCATGACAGTTACATTAAAAAATGTTATGTCAGGGGAACTAATTCCTTTAGTATTGCTCAGTCAGAAAAATCAAGTTATCTTAATATCATGTACTCATAATGAACAACTTGCCCTAACTTAGTCTGAACCAAATCTGATGAGACAAGACAGCGAGGGCTTAAAACCGAATACACTCACACATGACTGTTAAAGTAAAACAGGAAATTCAAGACAGACATGGAAACGCAGACATGACACTGAGACATGACTGACTGGAAAAAACACACAGAACACGGGAAAGGCAAGGTAAGAAGAACCAAGGGCTCTCCAGAGCCGCCAGCGGAAGCAGTGAAGCTGCAGGCGATGGCTGGACCGGCTCTCCACAGCCTCCAACAACATTCCCATGAGGACTATGATATTTGCCACAGTGTGGCTTGCGAGTTGTTCACATCCAAGTATCAGAGTGGATATTTCTTGTGAGGGGGAATGTGGGCAGGAATTTTCAGCAAGGACATTGACAGCTAAAGCCAAATAAGGGAGCCTTCTATCTAAATCATTACTTGCACTGTGTACTTTGCAATCTGTATGCTCTCTAAAAAAATGTCCTCTGGGAAAAGCTTTACTGTCAGTGAGGTTTTGGCACAACTCTTTGACAGTCAAAGTGACACAGAGGAGAATGTGTCAGAGACAGAGGATTGTGTTGAGAAGGACCCTGATTTTGATTCATTCTCATGTGATAAGAATAACAGTGGTGGCCCTGCTGTTGCCTCTCAAGCACCAGCAGACACAGTTCCTTTCAGAATGGAAAGATATCACGGTCCCTTGCGCAACTCCAACAACAGGGTAGACTTAGTGCTGCTAATTTTGTCAAAATGGTTCCTGGCCCCACCAGATACACAGTCAAGCCAATATTTGTGTACTAAAACCAACTATGGTCAGTTGACAGCTTATCATTTCTTTAATTTTTCCACACAATAACTTTTTCTTTTAGCATTCTGCAGTGTCGAGGGACCCTGAGCTAGTGCATGAGGGTGAGAAATACTTTAAAGTTTTTTTTAAAGTTTTCAATTGTGGAACAAAAGATATGCAAATGCAAATTTAGTAATTTTTTAGGTATTATTAAATAGCACAAGCTACAATAGTAGGAATATACTTGTTTGTTATTGAGCAGAACAATGTCCAGGATGTTTACTGATATACTTTTTTGCATTTGAAAATCACAGTTGGACTGAGTTTAACTGCATTACAAGAAGTGCTGTTAATTTTTCTGAGCTATACTTATAGTGTTTATAGTGTTCAAGTGTTCTACTACAAATCTCAAGTTCAAGGATGATAAAACATAAGCAAAATTGAAACTAGTAAGCTACCACAAAATATATTTTTTTAAATTTGAAATCTTTTTCAGTGGTTAAACAATTAGTATTGCTCACTCGGAAAAAAAAAAGTCATCTCTGGTCCTTTGTACTCACAATGATTAAGTTGTCCTAACTTAGTCATCTTAAGTAAGTGTTAGTTTTTTTTCTAGGCAACACGTTTGCATATGTTTGGTTTTTTTTTAGCTCAGAGAACTAGTTAGATTTTACAGTACAGATATATGTGAAATTTAAGAGTACACTCATCAGTATTAAGCATTTAAATGCACAGACCAGTTTGATTCAATGCTTAAGATTTTAATGATGAAGAAGATGAGAAACAACAATTCATTCTGGGAAACAATGTTTTGCTAAAAGCATTCTTTCATGTACACATGCAATTTGCTCCTGTTAAAAGAGCTCCTCCAGTTTATGTCACGTGTCGTTTCATTCCTTATGCAGCATTACAGTAAAAGAAAAGAAGTAAATCAAATCAGAACCAGATTCTTATTGTGATATATTAGAGTATTTGCTTTGTCGTCAGGTGGGCCACACCTTCATGACAGCCCAGGAATCATCAGATGGCCTTGACACAAATAAATGGGAATCGGCTGTCACATGTCCCATCATTCCAACACTTGCTTCCTGTAAGTAGATAAAATCAGAATGAACTGAAATCATAATCACAAGGAGAAATGATTACTAATCTAAATATTTTGTTCTGTATAACAGTAGCACCTGATGCATACATGTGTTTACTGCTGCATCAAAACACTATGTAAATATTCAATATGATAAAAAATTGAACTGCTGTCTTTGTTAAAAATAAATGACACTACTTGTTTTACATTTCTGTCACACATTACTGTTTGTCACATTAAATGCATAAAAATTATTTGGGGAATTGTGGGTATTGTTTCTTTTTTCTTTAACATTTACAGTGCTCATACATCGTACTTTTAGGGATTTCACAGAAGGTTTACCTGAAAAATTCACCAGCAAGCAATGCTCGTTTCCCCTATAGTTGTTAGGTTCTCCCCGACACCACTGCGTAAATGTGAAAGAGGTTCCATCGATCCAAAACCAGTAACCCTCCTAGAAAACAGAAAAAGCAGACAAGAATACACTTAAAATTAAGCTACAGTTCCAAGTTCTAAATGTGCAGTTATAGACAATACTATCAAGAATGAATTTAAAAGTCTTGAAAAATCAGATCCCATCTGATCTTAAAGACCTCCTTATCTACTGCAGATGTGTGCTAATCCCTGAGCCTGGTTCTGCCTCAGGTTTCTTTCTGTTAAAAGATGTTTTTCTTCCCCTCTGTCACCAAGTGTTTGCTAATGGGGAAGGGTCATCTGAATAATGATAAGTGAAATTATACCTGTTGACCATCTGAGCCACCAATCCATGTTAGTCCACTTTCATGAGTGGCACTAGATATGACGCCTCGAATGAACTGATACTCGTCGTAGCTGTGTACAGATGCCAGGTTTGCATTTATGTTTCGGCAGTTTCTCTACAATGGAAATCAACAGAGTTCATAGAAATGACAACGTAAACAGAAAGATTTAAGATTTCACAAAGAATAAATGATAAATTTAGACCACTGCCTTTACCTGCGCCTGAGCCCAAGTCATTTGATCGTGATTGTAGAGAAAGCATCGATTCCCATACTGAGTCCAGCCACCTGGACAAGATGCTGCTCTCTTCTCAAGATAATGTCCTCCTGAAGGCAATCAAAGATTATTGAGTTACTTTACTGTATAAGAAAAAAATGTTAAAATATAAATTCATGAAAAATATTTTTAAGTGTTAAAGATTAACTTTTTTTTTTTTTAGCTATAAATGTACTTGTCCATCATACATGAAAAATACTTTATGTAAAACTGACAGAGGAAAGCTGATGTACTCTTCTTCTGTTCAGAATGATAAAAATGTGATTAGTTTGGGTGACCTGCTGGAATTAATGCCTCTGTCCCATTACTGGCCACTTTACCCCGACGTGCTAAACAAATTACATCAGCAAATGTTGATTTTGGTCATTCATTTTCAGTTTAATATATTCATGCATAAGATGTATAGATGATGCACAGCATACTGGAATACTCACTAGCAGCAGTGCCCAGAGCCACCATTGCGCACAGAAGTGTAGACACAGTCAGCAGCTTCATGGTGATGTTTAGTATCTCTACACAAATCAGAAAATTTAAAGTGGCTGTTAGTTTATTAAAGAAAAGATAGACAGTAATTTGACAGTTTCCAGCAAGCCTTTGATATAATACCTTATCTTCCTTCTTATCAGCGTCAGCTTGTAACTTCAACCTTCAAGTGTGGAGGTGCTAATCAAACCTGACACCAGCACTTATATACTGTTTCTGTATCTTTACTCAAAACCAGGAACAAACACACTAAAAATACACTGTTATTTATTTTAGCTCCATGCTTTCTTGTATTTCACTTTATAACAACCTTTCTACCTCCACCCAGATAAAATTTCACTGCTGTTTAATTTGGCACATTGACTCAACAAAGAGATACATCACCTGATCTTTGTGTCACAGTTTTGTTTCGTTTTTGCATGGTGAATGTATTTGTCCTTTACTCATCATTATCCACACATACTGTTGGCAAAACATGCCAACAGTATGTTTCTTTTTTCTTCCCAGTTCTGACTGGAACACACCTGAAACTGAGGAGCAACCTGAAGAGCAATTCGGCGAACAGCCAATTGGAAAATGAGACAGAAAAGGACAGTTAGGAATGACTTCCATATAAAATAAAAGTCATTAGATTGTCTATTAGTACACCAATGAACAATGATTTTCATCTAGGAAGGAGAAGTGTATAAAAGAGTGACAGACTTCCCCAATTCAGGTTTCTGCATAGACTCTGAATGCTGTTAGTCCTCTTGCAAGATAAAATGAAGCTTTACGTCTCTCCTCGGTCTATGTTTGTCATTTGATATTTCTCCTACAGTACCTTGGGAACTCTAGGTGTTCTGAATACTCTGACAGCTCTGGATGCATAGTCAGGGGTTGAACTCAGCTGCTTCCTCTGGTGACTGGAGGATTCCCTTACCCTGGGAGAGTGTGGGTGCAGAGGTTAGATGGACAGTAGTCATTCTCACCTGAGGAACAGGTACGGATGCAACAATAGACTGCGTCCTGACCACCCTGACCATTGGAGCAAGGATGAGTGTAGGGTTAGGCACAGGCTCTGGTGTAACCCCACATGGGGTAGGACAGCTAACTGACTGAGTTCAAAACTGAAACAATAAAAGGCTGAGAAAAGGCAGACTCAGGAGTTGAGACAAAAGTTCCTTGGGAAAGTGACTAATAAAAATAATCAGTCTTTGGGCAGCTTATAGTCTCTGAATGAATCTAATGTTTGTATGCCATAAAAGTGTTGGAGGCAATTCAGAAAAGGATACGGAATCACTCGCTCAGGAAAACAAGACTTTAACTATGTCCTTATTGCGACATTAATAAGGACAATAAAGCCAGCTTGCTGACAAACATGTAGGCTGTCTAACAGTTGATTTGTTTTTTGTCTTTTTGTTTTGTCCACACAGGTGAGACATGGAAAGTACAGCCTTCAGCGTACATGATTCAAGGTGAAAGGCAAAGACGTGGACCAGGCAACCAGGAGAAGTGGTGTGCCCCAGAACCACATGAGTACCGTGGAAGAGTGGCTCGTATTCTGGGCTAAGCCACCACTGCTATTTCAAATGTCCTTCATAATGGAAAGTGCTACTCTTTGCTACATATAAAAATTCTGGTCTGATGGGTCCATTTCTTGATCTTGGCTGCCTAGCTGGCCCTCTTACCTTGGCCTCAGAAACATTTCAAGTCAGAGAGTACGCCTGTCACGTATACGCCTTTTACTAACACTCAACAATAACCTTAAGTAACTCTATATATCTGAAGCTCTCAAATGTACCCAAGGTTTGTAGTGCTCATTTCATGTGTGTACTCAGCCTGTGTCCACAGTGTGTGCTGTGTGTGTCTGTGCCTGTGTGAGGTTGTCTGTGTATTGCACAGAGGGTGAAAGGAATTTATCCCAATAACGTGTTTAATGAAGCTCTTTATTTCTCTCATCACTCTCACCTCATTCCCAACTTGTGAAGGAAGATGTTTGAATTTCTCAGAGTTCGTTCTGTTCGAGATTTATTTCCTTCCTAAATAGTGCTTCTGTTTGCAGCTCAGAGATAATGTGAAAATCACTAAAGGCCTAAACCAACTAGCTTTGCCAATGGGACATTATTTTCAACAGAATTAAACCGAGTATAAGAGAAAAAATATTTGTATTTACTTCTACAATTAGAAGTAAAGCTCACATTGCAAAACAAAGTTGTATAGAAAGCTTTCTTTTAATTATACAGACTTTCCATGTAGAAAATTATTGCCTAATAGCAAAACTCATATGTACAGATAATACACCGGAATTTGAAACTGCAGTGCTCTCACGGCCCCAGTGTTGCACTAAAACAACATAAAAACAACATAAAATATAAAAAGATAGTAGCATTAGCTCCTCTTCTCTAAGCATTTCCACCCAGCTGTTCAACAAGAGCGGGAGAAAATATTATATGAGGCCCTGCTGTTTGCGTGTTTGTTTACAAAGAAATGAACAGTCTCTAATGTTTACTGTAATTATTCTGGCTGTCAACAGAATTTGACTTTTCATGCTGTCACCAGCTCCTCCCATTAGGCTATGAATAAGATAGGAAATAAATATGAAAAATTAAAAAGGGTAAATTTAACTAGGAAGGAATAAAATATAAATTAAGGTTAAAAATGAAATAACTGTACAACACAAATTAGAATGAAGGGTAAATTTAACTGGGAAAGAATAAGATAAAATATATAAATTAAAGTTGAAAATAAAATAACTGTACAACAAAATACACAGTATAGAACTATATAAGAATGTATGAAGAAATATAAATATATATATATATATATATATATATATATATATATACACATAATAACAGCAGCTGTACAAGTATTAACTGGAAATGAAGAATATAATGTCCAGTGTTGTGCAATCGACATTAGGTCTTGTGCAGTGCAAATATGCTTAAAGTGATTTAAGTGATGAAGTGAAAACAAAGTCCAGAATGTCCAGTGTGTGTGTAAGAACCATATGTGTGGGTCAGTACTGTGTGGTGGTGTGATTGTGATTGAGAGACCGTATCGCCTGCGGGAAGAAGCTCCTCCTCAGTCTCTCTGTGTTGGTCTTCAGGGAGCGGAATCGCTTTCCTGACCTCAGCAGAGAGAACAGTCTGTTGTTGGGATGGCTGAGGTCCTTCACCATCTTCCTGGCCTTGGTCCAGCACCGCCTGCTGTAGATTGAATGCAGGTCAGGGAGCTCGGAGCGGATGGTGCGCTCAGCTGATCGCACAACCCTCTGTAGAGCTCGTCTGTCCTGCATGGTGCTGTTCCCGAACCAGGTTAAGATGTTTCCCGTCAGGATGCTCTCTATGGTGCACGAGTAAAAGTGCCTGAGCACCTTGGAGGGCAGTTGGAAGTCTCTCAAGCGTCTGAGGTGGTAGAGACGCTGTCGGGCCTTTTTCACCACGGTGTTGATGTGACAGGACCATGACAGGTCCTGCGTGATGTGAACTCCGAGGTATTTGAAGCTGTCCACTCTCTCCACTGGGCACTCGTTGATGACAGGGGTCTGGTAGTTCCTCTCCTGCTTAGTGCTGAAGTCCACTATCAGCTCCTTTGTCTTACTGACGTTTAGAAGGAGGTTGTTCCTCTGGCACCAGTTCTCCAGATTCCTAATCTCCTTCAGGCAGGCCGTTTCGTTGTTATCAGAGATCAGGCCCACCACGACGGTGTCGTCAGCAAACTTGATGATGGTGGTGGAGCTGGTAGTGGCCATACAATTCCTTGTAATTAGAATGATATGATCTCATAGGGTGGCTGTGGTTCAGAAGGTAAATGGCCTGTATTTGTATAGCGCTTTACTTAGTCCCTAAGGACCCCAAAGCACTTTACACTACATTCAGTCGTCCACACATTCACACACTGTTGATGGCAGCTACATTGTTGCCACAGCCACCCTGGAGCGCACTGACAGAGACGAGGCTGCCAGACACTCGTACCACCCTCTGACCACCACCAGTAAACAACGGGTGAAGTATCTTGCCCAAGGACACAACGACCAAGACTGTCGAAGCCAGGGCTCGAACTGGCAACCTTCTGATTATAAGATGAACTGCCAACTCTTGAGCTACGAAGGTAGCACATCTATTAATCAGAAGGTAGGGGTTTGATCCCTGTGCACTCCAGTCTGCATGCCAAATATCCTTGGGCAAGATACTAACCCCAAGTTGTTCTCCAGTGTTTCCACTGCAGTGTGAATGTGTGTGAATGTGGGATAGAAAGCACTTAAGTATAGAAAAAAAGCTTCTGTGATTAATGAGGCATGTTGTATAAAGTGGTGTGAGTGATCAGGTAGAGCAAAAACAAGCTATATAAGAAATACTCAATGTCCACCAAGTTACTACTTCCAGAATTAATTCTTTTTTTTTTTTTTTTTTGATTTCTTTTCTTTTTATTTCAGGCAGAAACTCAAGTTCACCTTGTAAGTACAACTTGTTTTACTCTGATTATGTATTTTATAAAGTTTATGTATTTTATAAAGAATACCAGTGATTTTTCTTCTTTGGAAATAACAGATCCACACATACAAACAATGGACCCACAAAACAAAGTTCAAATCTCCAGTTAAACGAACACATAGAAGGTGTTTTTTAAATAGTTTATGTGAACTTTACTTTTTGTGGAAAAACATTTTTCTCTTTTTGTTTTATAATCCAAAGGGTTGTTCAGTCATTCAATTCAAACAGTTTTCATGTTACTATATTTTAACTGTTCTGTCTATAAATAATTTACTTGCACCATTTTGGTTATTCATTTATTTAAGCTCAATAACGTAACCACCTCCTTCATCACATTGGTTTCTTTCATTATATTTTTTTTACAACTGAAGACATGGCTTATATATATATTTTTTTAAATTCTGAATTAATTCTGAAGTTCAGAAGCGATATTTGAATTCTGCACTTATATTCTAATCTCTGCACTTATTTATCCATCTAAACATCCAAGCTTTCAAAAATCTGTGATAACCTTTGTTGTTTTAATAATATATGTTGATTAGCTCTCCATTGTGTAGCCCCTTAAAAATACAGCTTATTTCAAACTGTCAAACCTTCCTCTTAGATGCATGATTATATTCATTGATGATAATGTAGAAAAGCTGAACATATGTGGAAAAATACAAACCTTATTAACCTTGCTCAACTGACTAAATGCTGTAAGAACATCTTGCTTTACTGGCTTGATTGGCAATAACAAAAACTATAAGCACATCCTTGACAGGTCAATATTGCATCAGATGAAGGACTGCTTTGCCATTGAGTGAGTGACAAAGCAGTCCTTCGGTGTAACCCTACCTCAGAAAAAAGTCTCCACAAATATTTGCGTACTCATACTCATGCTTGATTTATTAGTCACTGTCTAGTGAAGGTGTCTGATGATCAGTGCGTCAACGGTTTAAATTTCTTTATATAAATGGTAAAATTTTGGGTTCCAGAGCCCAAGTTGTGCATTAAGGTGACCCTGACTATATCTCGCTGGTACTCCTCAGATAATATATGATGTTTAGATAATTTATGATGTTTGTGCTTAAATGGTTTTATTTCATATTTAAAAAAATCCCTACAGTTACAAGCAAACTAGAGTGGAGTAGAAAGCATTCTTTTTATTCAGGCTTACTAAAAGCAGAAGAAAACCCAAATCTCTGGTGTAATGCACACACTACCTCATTCCTTAAGCTGCAGAACAAAAGAGAGAATAAAAATGCAGAAAAATTAGCCAATCACGTTCATCTGTAATTCAGACATATGGATTACAAACTAACTGAATTACAGGTGCAATAATGTTTTTTGCATATGAAACTGTAGGAGTTGTACTTACATCTTATGCCGTCAGCTTGCCCTAGGTCACGGTTTCCTTCCACATATAGCTTTGCAAAAACTGCATAAAAAGCACTTGCAGCAACAAAAACATAATATTCCACGCTTTGCCGATCCGATCAGCTGTTCATAACACTTCCTATGTCCATCAGCGTAAACTATCGCATGCCCGCATGAGCTGCCCGAAACCGGAAGTGACGTCATTTTCGCGGAAATGTAGTTTTTTACCATCAAGGCCTCATGAGCCAGAGCGTTCTCACTCCCGAGGCGTAACATGTCGACGTTTTGTCACGTCCCGCGGCGTTCCTGAGGAACGCGAAAGGAGACCTTCGGCGTTCTTATGGTACGCGGCGGGTTATGGCTGGAATCCAGTGCAATGACGCTCCCGCGGTAGTAGACGTTCCAGCCCTGTATTCCAGCCCTAAACCTAACCTTATCCCTAGCCCTGACCATAACCTTATTCCTGACCTTAACCAGGACTTTAATGATGTTAAATAGCGTGTTTCTAAGCGATTTGAAGAAAAAGAGCGAACATGTGTAGGTTCAGTCCAGACGGTTCTCATATTTCCTCTTTTTCCGAGGTCGTCATTTAGGAACGTGGTGGGTAGCCGAAAACGTAATATGGTGACGATTTGTCACCTAGCGTAAAATGTTACGCTTTGGGAGTGAGAACGGGTTGCATGAGCCTATACTGGTGTTTTTAAAAGTTATGTTTGACTTTATGATTTTCTGTGTCTTTTCTGGGATGCTTAGGACTCATATTGCACTGCTGGAAATAGTTTATTTTGATGCATATGCTGCTTTTTTGCAAATTTGCAGTATAATATTTATTTTCGTTTTTTCCTGCAGTATATAAAAATTGGTGTATTTCAAAAATAAAACTATGAAGACACTCAAAATAAATTTCTTGTGGTGGGAAACTATTTTGTGCAACTTTTTTGTATTTACAGGTTTTTTTTTTCCAACAATATCTTCTTTTTTTTTTAACATTTTAATGACTTACAAACAGTCCAACATTCTAAATACTACATGAACATACACTCCTCTCAGACAGCAAAAAGAAAACAAAAAAGTCATCAGATTTATCACTCCGTTAAAGGCCTAAATTTTTCATTATCCCAAATCAAATGTCATTGCCCTCAGTCCTCGTCCTCCTCAGATAATACAAATCCTTCTACAAAATTCACAAATGGTCTCCACACCTTCTCAAAAACATCCAATTTCTCTTTCAGTATACATGTTATCCGCTCCAATGGCAAAGCCACCATCATTTGTTTTATCCACTGAGTGATACTCGGTTCCCTTGTTCTTTTCCATTTTAGTGCGATTAATCTTTTTGCTTGTAACAAACCCATATCAATAAACATTCTGTCACTTTTTGTGTACCTCATGTTTTCTGGGTACAATCCCAGAATAAGGAAGCCAGGATCCAAAACAATCTCTTTGGATAATATTTGTTTCATAGTTTGTGTTACTGCAACCCAAAAAGAGCCTATCTTCCTGCAATCCCAAATACAATGCCAAAAGTTACCTTTATCTTCATTACATTTATTACAAGCGTCTGGAATATTAGAGTTGTACTTATTTAATTTTTCGGGAGTAACATATGTTCGCATTAACCATTTGTATTGCAACAACCTTAGTCTAGAATTGATAGTTTGTTTATGAGCTTTTGCACAAACCAATGCCCATTGTTCCACGGATATGTCTTTCTTTAAATCATTTTTCCAGGCGTTCAACCTTCCCAAAGAATTGTCAGATGTTTTGGACCTAATCAATTTATATACTTCTGATATTGCCCCTTTTTTTGAACTGCTTTTGCTAATTATGTCTTCCAATTCTGATTTTGGTGGTTTGGTGCAGGTATTCTTTTGATTCGCTCGAATGTAACTTCTAATTTGGAGATATTTGAAAAATTGTTTTCTATCTATATTATATTTATGTCTAAGCATATCAAAGGACATCATATCTTGAGAATATGTTGCATACAAATCTTGGATTTTTTGGAGTCCTTTAATTGACCATTGTCTAAAAACTTCATCCTCTCTTCCAGGTCTGAAGTCCTGGTTTCCCCACATTGGTGTAAACTGTGACAATACAACAGGTTCCCTCATATATCTTTTTACATCATACAACACTTTGACCATGTTCTTTACCATCGGATTTTTTGCCTTTTTAATCAAGTTTATTGCTGTGTCTGAGAAAAAATATAAAGGCAAAGGTGGATTCAAATTAATACTTTCCATCTCTGACCATTGCGGGGCGTTATTTAAGTCAAAATAGTATCTTATAGACCTGATTTGACATGCCCAGTAATACCACTCAATATTTGGACACATGACACCACCCTCGTTGTATGGTAGATGCAACAATGATAATCTTATCCTTGGTCTCCCATTTTTCCATAGAAAACCGAGAACAAGCTTTTTGATCCTGCTAAACCAATCAACAGGAGGCGGCAGGGGGATGTTCTGATACGCATAAAGCACCTTTGGCAGTATACTCATTTTGTATACAATAATCCGACCAATTAAAGAAATTGGTAGAGACATGCATCTGTCCACTATCTCTGTTATTTCTTTAGAAAGTCTTTCATAGTTATTTTCCACGATCTCACTTAATTTGGGCGAAATCATTATTCCTAAGTACATAAAGTCCTTTACTGTCTTAAAATGAGATGTTACTATGGGTGGGTTTTTCCTTTCTTCTTCATTTAGTAATAAAATTGATGATTTAGATTTGTTAATGACATACCCTGATATTTGACCAAACTCCCCTATCAATCTAAGCAGAGCAGGTATAGATTCTGTTATTTTAGAGAGATATACTATTACATCGTCTGCGTACAACGAAATCCTATGTTCTACTTCATTTACCATAATTCCTGTCAATGATAAACTCGAACGTACGGCTATAGCAAAGGGTTCCATAGCTAATATAAACAACAGTGGGCTTATCGGCGAGCCTTGTGGACATCCCCGTTTCACCCTTATTGGTTTAGAGATATTTTTGTTTGTCAAGATTTCAGCAGTTGGATTTGAGTGTAATAATTGTATCCATCTTCGAAACACATCTCCATAACCAAATCTAGTCAGAACATCAAAAAGATAAGGCCACTCGACCCTATCGAATGCTTTTTCAGCATCCAGTGAGAGAAAGGCCCTCTCTGAAGAATTGTTTAGTCCGTCTATAATGTTAAAGACTCTTCTCACATTATGTAGACCTTGGCGCCCCAATATAAAACCGTTTTGATCTCTATGAATTACTGAGGGGAGAGTATCTTGCAGACGTGTTGCTAATATTTTACCCAACACCTTAAAATCAGAATTAAGTAAGCTTATCGGCCTCAAATTTTCACATTTATTACTCGGTTTTCCTGGTTTAGGTAACAAAATGATTAGTGATCCTGTTACTGATTTAGGAAGACTTCCTTTGCTTAATGATTCCTGATACATTTCCAATAGTGGTTTCATTAATTTACTTTTAAATTTTTTATAAAAATCAATTGGGAATCCATCTGGTCCAGCTTTTTTACCTGATCTCATATTGTTAATTGCCCTGCTTATTTCCTCTTCGGCGATTTCTGCATCTAATTGTTGTTTTACGTCATCAGTGATAGTAGGAATATTTATTTTTTCCAGAAACGCATTTCTGGAGTTTTGATCTGATCTATCCTGGGATTCATAAAGTTTTTCATAATAGTTTCTAAATTCCTTGTTTATTTCAATCGGATCCATTATCATTTCCCCTTTGCTGTTTATAATCGACGTTATATTTTTCTGCACTTCCAATTGTTTAATTTGCCATGCCAATATTTTTCCAGGTTTCTCTCCTTGTTCATAAAAAGACTGATTTAATCTCAAAATGTTCGAAGCTGCTCTATCTGCCGATTCTTTATTATATTGTGCTTTTAGAATTAGCAAGTCTTTCTCTATTAATGGGTCTCTACTTTTAAACACTAGTTCCTCTAATTTTTTAATTTCCTTTTCCATTTGCTGTCTTGTTTTGCATTTTTCTTTAGATTTCGATGAAGTATATGCTATCATAACTCCCCTTAAACATGCCTTAAATTCCTCCCACCTAATGCTAGCTGATGTTTGTGAGCTATTTATAGTAAAATATTCATCTATTTCTTTTCCTACAAAAGTGAGGAATCCTTCATCATTCAGCCATTTCTGGTGTAAGCACCATCTATGTTCAATTATTAAGTTGTTATGTGTATATATGATATTGCAGGGAGCATGATCCGGTATTAATATACTGTCATATGAACATGTCTTGATGTTTGATAGGAGGCTCGCTGATACTAAGAAATAGTCTATTCTGGAATATGTATTAAACGTTTTTGAATGGCAAGAAAAAAGTATATCATCAGGTTTTAACTGTCTCCAGATGTCTATCAAATGCAGTTCCTTCATGAAGTTAAGAATTGTCTTACGGCTTTTGTTATGGGCCTGATCAGTCCCAGTCTGTCTATCCTTACTGGGATCCAGAACACAGTTCCAATCTCCTCCTATGATGCATTTTCCGTGGAGTGATGAGATTGTGAGAAAAAGATTAGTAAAAAATGTATCATCATCTGTATTTGGTCCATATACATTAATTAAGTTAATGGTTTCTTGTACAAGTAATCCCTGGATGATCAAATATCTACCAAGTTTGTCTTTGATTACATTTTTGACCTGAAAAGGTACTGATTTATGTATTAATGTGATTACTCCCCGAGCATTGGATCTAAATGGTGCTGCATACAACGAACCCTGCCACCTCCTGCCAACCTTAATATGCTCCTCCTCCAGCGAGTGCGTCTCCTGAAGAAAAATTATTTTTGCTTCCAGATCTTTCATTTTGTTCATTACTTGCTTAATCTTTTTATTACTTTTTAGGCCTCTACAATTCCAAGAGGTACATTTAACTTCCAATTTCCGAGCCAACATACCTCACATGCATTGCTAAATACTTAAACTTGTCTGAGAGTGCATACAAAACAGAACACAAAACACAAGCTTTAAATGAACAAACCGTATAAAAGAAAAAACACAAAAAACCCCACCCACCCAGTTCCTGGGTAACCCATGCAAATGTTCTACTTCCAACGTTAACCATATACAGATCCCAGTTTTAAGATCTGCTAACGTAAAATGACTATGGCTTTATGCCTGTGTCATGGACCTGGGCCATGTGGGCCCAGTATTCTTAGTTCCTTGTATTTTTGTATTTCGTTCCTTATTTAGGCCATGTTTCCTGAGTTGCCCTGTTGTGTTGTTCCCTAAGTGTTTTCCCTTCGTGACTCTTACCCCCTGTGTGCCCCTCTGTGTATTTATGAGCCCTCGTCTCTCTTTGTGCTTTATTCTATGTTTTCCCCAGCCCGTTATGTCTGCGTTCTCCCTGTGCTCTCTCTCCTCCTGTTTGAACCTCTGTGTACTTCCTGTTTTACTTTGCCCATCTCCCATCAGTGTTGCGTTCACTCCTGCCGTGTCTTGTTATGATTATCAGTGTCACCTGTGTTCCCCGTGTGCATCCACTTCCCCTGATCATCCCTCATGTGTATTTAGTCTCTGTTTCATACAGTCTGTGTCGCGTCGTCTGTGTTACCACCCCCTGTGTTCCGTATCTCCAGCCATAGCTTTTCCTTAGTTTATGTCCAGTTTAGGTTTTCTGTTTGAACTATTACCCTTATACCGCCCTCGCTCTGGTTTGTTCTGTTATCAGCCATAATAAAAGGCTCGCTTTTGTTTAATCCACTCCTGCATCTTCGCTTGTGTTCGCGTCTGGGTCCAACACACACATTCCCACACGGTCTATTTCCACGGACCGTGACAGCCTGGCTCTTCCTTGCTCCCTGTATCTTTAATGAATCCTTTAGCTTTGCTAATATTGCACTGCTCCTTAATACTTAATAATTAACTGCTTTTTTGTTTTCTTTAAACAAAAAAACTTGTTCCATGTATGTTACTATCAGTTTAGCTGGTGGTACGATGCCACTTCTCAGTCCCATCTTCCAGAGTTGTTGTCGTACCCCTCCAAACTTCTTCTGTTGTTTGTGCACCTCTGTGGCGACGTCCTCATAGAATCTCACCCTTTTGTTCTTGTACAAAATATCCTTTTTCGATCTTGCTGCTCTGAGCACCATATCTTTCTGTTTGTAGTTAAGAAAGCACATTATTAATGTTCTTGGAGGTTCCTCAGGCTTTCTTGTTGGGCCAATGCGATGTGCTCTCTCGATAACCAGAGGGCTCCTTGATGTGTTCAACTCCAATACGTCCGTTATCCAGTTTTCCAGGAATCCACAGGTGTCCGCGCCCTCATCTCCCTCTGGAACTCCAACCAACCTGAGGTTATTGCGTCGGGATCTGGTTTCCAAATCCACTACTTTATCCATCAGTGCTTTATTTTCTTTTTCTAATCTTGAAATGGTGGTCCCCATCACCACATGTTCATCTTCTACATTTGAAATGCGTTTCTCCGTTTGCTCTACTCTCCCCACACAGTCGTTTGCAAGCTTGTTTTCAATACCTGCAAACTTCTCTCGTATGGCACGCTGCAACCTCTCCTCCATGTTGCCACTATCCGCGGGGCCGTGTTCGCTCATGGTGGCTGGCTTGTTAGCTGCGCAGGTCTCAGACGCGCTAGCTTCACCGCCAAACACCGATATCTTGGTTTGCGTGGTTGACTTAGTCTTCTCCTTGGTAGTTTTACCGGGTCCAGGCATCGTGGGTCTATAATGTATTTCGTTTTCGTGTTTCGGAGCGTTTTTCCTTAATTTTAAGGATTTAACAAAGTTTCTTGCAGGAGCAGTTCAGAGCTCGACCGATCGCTACGGTGATGTCATCGGAAGCCGTATTTACAGTTTTGAGGGATAAGCCTCTTAAATTTCTCTAACTAGAAATATATGTTAAAAAAGCAAAAACGATTTTCAATTCTTTTGTAGTTTATTGCACTTTTTTGCAATTTATGTAATTACTATGCACTTAATGAATACATATTATTAAAATCTGGGCTATAATTGTTGTATTGATGTATAGCAACTTGAAATGCTCCCAAAAATGGCTCCACACCATGTAAAAATATATTATAAGCTCTGGCGGACTTGGTTCTATGGTAGGTCTTAAAGGGTTAATGCTTGGACAATCACGCTTGATATGTCCTTCCTTCCCACATTTGTAACTTCTCCATGAGTCGGAGCTGTTTGCTCCCACTGTTTTTGATCCACTCTGTTCATTTCTGTGCATCTGAGATGACATCGCTGATACACTACTGGACACCATGGCTTCTTTCCACAGTTCAAAGACATCCGTGTTAGGATAAATCTAAATTGGCCATAGGGATGGATGTGAGTGCAAATGTTTGTTTGGCTGTCCGTGTTGAACCTGTTACAAAAGGGGTACACAGTGGTGTTGTCAGTAAGCACTCGCTTTTGTTCCTCATTTATCAAGGCTTGTTGAACAAACTGTAGTGTCAGACTGTCCATCTTTGTCTCCAAAGCAGTAACAACAGTTGCATAGCTGGGTGGCAAACTACCTAGAAGGGTGACAATTTGATCTTCCTCTTCAATTGCAGAACCTATTGCCCCTAGCTGATCAGTAAGTTCCTTCATCCTCTTTAAATGATCATTGAGATGTTCTCCTTCCTTCATTTCACACCGGAAGTATTTCTTCTTCAGAAATAGCTTGTTAGCAACAGTATCTCTTTCAAACTGTGCTTTTAGCATCTCCCATGCTTCTTTGGGGGTCTTACAGTTTGTTATCAAGTACTATTGGGGTGTACTTACATTCAGTACCAGCACTGAAAAAGCCTTTTCTTTCTTCCGTTCAAATTCAGCTCGTGCTTGGGCATTAGCATCCACAGCTAACTGCTCTGTCTCCCCTATCATACCCCACAGTCCTTTTGCCTTCAACAGGTGCTCCAGTTGAAATTTCCACGTTGCCCAATTCTCCGGTCCGCTCAGCTTGTCAATAAACAGTCTATCGTCCATTGTGAATCCCACAATTCTGTTTATGACTCCCAAAAGAAAACATGTTAGCAGCTTCCCTTGGCGACCTCTGGGCCCATAACCTGATGTTTTTAACGAACACCTTTTTTTGCATGTAATGCACAAAGACACCAACAGAGGGCAGTAATATCCCTTCAACATACATTGTAAAATTACTATTACAACAGTTACTAAATGATATAACAATATTATACAGCTGTAATAAGTTACGTGTGTGATATTTATATTTGTGCTTTGTCTTTATTGTCTTTCCTCAGGAGAACAATCTCAAATAGATAAAGACCTGGTTAGCATGGTGATTGAGGACTCCCAGCCATTTAGCATTGTGGAGGACAAAAGATTTAAAAGATTTGTTAAATCATTAAATCCTAGTTATGTTCTCCCCACTAAAAAGGTCATAAAAGCAGTGAAAATTTAGTTTTTACAGAATAAAATGTGAACAGGCAGGACTGAGGCTCAAAGCCTCAGTGTGTAGCTGTCCACATATCAACGTTACAAAAGCACAACCACTGTCCACACCCCAACCACACCTCACCTCACAGTAAATGATTGTTTCCATTTTAAGCATTTCCAAATAATCATTTTACATACTGCCAGTATAAATATACACAGTATCATGCCATCACTACAATATAGATGTTTTACACACTGCTTTTGTTGTTGACATTTGCAGGCTGTGTGCAAAAGGCCACACTCTTCAAATTCATGCCAACTAATATTTTTACGTCCAGTAGATGTCCTACTAGAGCAAATGAAGCTTCAAGACGCTTTGCGCTGGGATGAACCAATTGGATGAAAAGTTTCAGTGCTTCATGAAGCTTCATCTGCCCGTCACTACTAAACAGCAAACCTGAACACAAAGGAAGGTGGGCGATGGCACATGAAGGCTGACAGCAGGGAGAACACACGGTTGATACACAGACAGACCAGCAATCAGCACAAAAGTAGGCACGACTTAAATACACGCAGAAGAACACAGGGAGATTACACACAGGTGGGGAACACAGCTGGACCTGATAAGCCTGACAAGACGGGGGGAAGCAAAACTGAATACAATGAAATAAGACATGGACCTTCAAAGTAAAATAGGAAACAAGAAACAATTCAGACACAGACTTGACACTGAACTAAACCTACACTAAACACGAGGGCACAAGACACAAAACCTAAAAACAAAACCCTAAACCACAACAAACTGAAACATAGAATTATAATATTCAGATAACTAAAGAATCAGAACATAAACCATAATACAGATAAATACAAAAATACAAGAAACTGAAAATGCTGGGTCAAAATGACCTAGAACCATGACAGTTACATTAAAAAATGTTATGTCAGGGGAACTAATTCCTTTAGTATTGCTCAGTCAGAAAAATCAAGTTATCTTAATATCATGTACTCATAATGAACAACTTGCCCTAACTTAGTCTGAACCAAATCTGATGAGACAAGACAGCGAGGGCTTAAAACCGAATACACTCACACATGACTGTTAAAGTAAAACAGGAAATTCAAGACAGACATGGAAACGCAGACATGACACTGAGACATGACTGACTGGAAAAAACACACAGAACACGGGAAAGGCAAGGTAAGAAGAACCAAGGGCTCTCCAGAGCCGCCAGCGGAAGCAGTGAAGCTGCAGGCGATGGCTGGACCGGCTCTCCACAGCCTCCAACAACATTCCCATGAGGACTATGATATTTGCCACAGTGTGGCTTGCGAGTTGTTCACATCCAAGTATCAGAGTGGATATTTCTTGTGAGGGGGAATGTGGGCAGGAATTTTCAGCAAGGACATTGACAGCTAAAGCCAAATAAGGGAGCCTTCTATCTAAATCATTACTCGCACTGTGTACTTTGCAATCTGTATGCTCTCTAAAAAAATGTCCTCTGGGAAAAGCTTTACTGTCAGTGAGGTTTTGGCACAACTCTTTGACGGTCAAAGTGACACAGAGGAGAATGTGTCAGAGACAGAGGATTGTGTTGAGAAGGACCCTGATTTTGATTCATTCTCATGTGATAAGAATAACAGTGGTGGCCCTGCTGTTGCCTCTCAAGCACCAGCAGACACAGTTCCTTTCAGAATGGAAAGATATCACGGTCCCTTGCGCAACTCCAACAACAGGGTAGACTTAGTGCTGCTAATTTTGTCAAAATGGTTCCTGGCCCCACCAGATACACAGTCAAGCCAATATTTGTGTACTAAAACCAACTATGGTCAGCTGACAGCTTATCATTTCTTTAATTTTTCCACACAATAACTTTTTCTTTTAGCATTCTGCAGTGTCGAGGGACCCTGAGCTAGTGCATGAGGGTGAGAAATACTTTAAAGGTTTTTTTTAAAGTTTTAAATTGTGTAACAAAAGATATGCAAATGCCAATTTAATATTTTTTTAGGTATTATTAAATAGCACAAGCTACAATAGTAGGAATATACTTGTTTGTTATTCAGCAGAACAGTGTCCAGGATGTTTACTGATATACTTTTTTGCATTTGAAAATCACAGTTGGACTGAGTTTAACTGCATTACAAGAAGTGCTGTTAATTTTTCTGAGCTATACTTATAGTGTTTATAGTGTTCAAGTGTTCTACTACAAATCTCAAGTTCAAGGATGATAAAACATAAGCAAAATTGAAACTAGTAAGCTACCACAAAATATATTTTTTTAAATTTGAAATCTTTTTCAGTGGTTAAACAATTAGTATTGCTCACTCGGGAAAAAAAAAAGTCATCTCTGGTCCTTTGTACTCACAATGATTAAGTTGTCCTAACTTAGTCATCTTAAGTAAGTGTTAGTTTTTTTTCTAGGCAACACGTTTGCATATGTTTGGGTTTTTTTTGAGCTCAGAGAACTAGTTAGATTTTACAGTACAGATATATGTGAAATTTAAGAGTACACTCATCAGTATTAAGCATTTAAATGCACAGACCAGTTTGATTCAATGCTTAAGATTTTAATGATGAAGAAGATGAGAAATAACAATTCATTCTGGGAAACAAAGTTTTGCTAAAAGCATTCTTTCATGTACACATGCAATTTGCTCCTGATAAAAGAGCTCCTCCAGTTTATGTCACGTGTCGCTTCATTCCTTATGCAGCATTACAGTAAAAGAAAAGAAGTAAATCAAATCAGAACCAGATTCTTATTGTGATATATTAGAGTATTTGCTTTGTCGTCAGGTGGGCCACACCTTCATCACAGCCCAGGAATCATCAGATGGCCTTGGCACAAATAAATGGGAATTGGCTGTCACATGTCCCATCATTCCAACACTTGCTTCCTGTAAGTAGATAAAATCAGAATGAACTGAAATCATAATCACAAGGAGAAATGATTACTAATCTAAATATTTTGTTCTGTATAACAGTAGCACCTGATGCATACATGTGTTTACTGCTGCATCAAAACACTATGTAAATATTCAATATGATAAAAAATTGAACTGTTGTCTTTGTTAAAAATAAATGACACTACTTGTTTTACATTTCTGTCACACATTACTGTTTGTCACATTAAATGCATAAAAATTATTTGGGGAATTGTGGGTATTGTTTCTTTTTTTCTTTAACATTTACAGTGCTCATACATCGTACTTTTAGGGATTTCACAGAAGGTTTACCTGAAAAATTCACCAGCAAGCAATGCTCGTTTCCCCTATAGTTGTTAGGTTCTCCCCGACACCACTGCGTAAATGTGAAAGAGGTTCCATCGATCCAAAACCAGTAACCCTCCTAGAAAACAGAAAAAACAGACCAGAATACACTTAAAATTAAGCTACAGTTCCAAGTTCTAAATGTGCAGTTATAGACAATACTATCAAGAATGAATTTAAAAGTCTTGAAAAATCAGATCCCATCTGATCTTAAAGACCTCCTTATCTACTGCAGATGTGTGCTAATCCCTGAGCCTGGTTCTGCCTCAGGTTTCTTTCTGTTAAAAGATGTTTTTCTTCCCCTCTGTCACCAAGTGTTTGCTAATGGGGAAGGGTCATCTGAATAATGATAAGTGAAATTATACCTGTTGACCATCTGAGCCACCAATCCATGTTAGTCCACTTTCATGAGTGGCACTAGATATGACGCCTCGAATGAACTGATACTCGTCGTAGCTGTGTACAGATGCCAGGTTTGCATTCAAGTTTAGGCAGATTCTCTACAATGGAAATCAACAGAGTTCATAGAAATGACAACGTAAACAGAAAGATTTAAGATTTCACAAAGAATAAATGATAAATTTAGACCACTGCCTTTACCTGCGCCTGAGCCCAAGTCATTTGATTGTGATTGTAGAGAAAGCATCGATTCCCATACTGAGTCCAGCCACCTGGACAAGATGCTGCTCTCTTCTCAACATGATGTCGTCCTGAAGGCAATCAAAGATTATTGAGTTACTTTACTGTATAAGAAAAAAAATGTTAAAATATAAATTCATGAAAAATATGTTTAAGTGTTAAAGATTAACTTTTTTTTTTTTTTAGCTATAAATGTACTTGTCCATCATACATGAAAAAACAATTTATAAAAACTGGCAGAGGAAAGCTGATGTACTCTTTCTTCTGTTCAGAATGATAAAAATGTGATTAGTTTGGGTGACCTGCTGGAATTAATGCCTCTGTCCCATTACTGGCCACTTTACCCCGACGTGCTAAACAAATTACATCAGCAAATGTTGATTTTGGTCATTCATTTTCAGTTTAATATATTCATGCATAAGATGTATAGATGATGCACAGCATACTGGAATACTCACTAGCAGCAGTGCCCAGAGCCACCATTGCGCACAGAAGTGTACACACAGTCAGCAGCTTCATGGTGATGTTTAGTATCTCTACACAAATCAGAAAATTTAAAGTGGCTGTTAGTTTATTAAAGAAAAGATAGACAGTAATTTGACAGTTTCCAACAAGCCTTTGATATAATACCTTATCTTCCTTCTTATCAGCATCAGCTTGTAACTTCAGCCTTCAAGTGTGGTGGTGCTGATCAAACCTGACACCAGCACTTATATACTGTTTCTGGATCTTAACTCCAAACCAGGAACAAACACACTAAAAATACACTGTTATTTATTTTAGCTCCATGCTTTCTCGCATTTCACTTTATAACAACCTTTCTACCTCCACCCAGATAAAATTCCACTGCTGTTTAATTATGCACATTGACTCAACAATAAGATACATCACCTGATCTTTGAGTCAGAGTGTTTTTTTTTTGTCCTTTACTCATCATTATCCACACATACTGTTGGCAAAACATGCCAACAGTATGTTTCTTTTTTCTTCTGCCAATTGGAAAATGAGACAGAAAAGGACAGTTAGGAATGACTTCCATGTAAAATAAAAGTCATTAGATTGTCTATTAGTACACCAATGAACAATGATTTTCATCTAGGAAGGAGAAATATATAAAAGAGTGACAGACTTCCCCAATTCAGGTTTCTGCATAGACTCTGAATGCTGTTAGTCCTCTTGCAAGATAAAATGAAGCTTTACGTATCTGCTGAGTCTGTGTTTGTCATTTGATATTTCTCCTACAGTACCTTGGGAACTCTAGGTGTTCTGAATACTCTGACAGCTCTGGATGCATAGTCAGGGGTTGAACTCAGCTGCTTCCTCTGGTGACTGGAGGATTCCCTTACCCTGGGAGAGTGTGGGTGCAGAGGTTAGATGGACAGTAGTCAGGTACGGATGCAACAATAGACTGGGTCCTGACCACCCTGACCATTGGAGCAAGGATCTGGTGTAGCCCCACATGGGGTAGGACAGCTAACTGACTGAGTTCAAAACTGAAACAATAAAAGGCTGAGAAAAGGCAGACTCAGGAGTTGAAACAAAAGTTCCTTGGGAAAGTGACTAATAAAAATAATCAGTCTTTGGGCAGCTTATAGTCTCTGAATCTAATGTTTGTATGCCATAAAAGTGTTGGAGGCAATTCAGAAAAGGATACGGAATCACTCCCTCAGTAAAACAAGACTTTAGCTATGTCCTTATTGCGACATTAATAAGGACAATAAAGCCAGCTTGCTGACAAACATGTAGGCTGTCTAACAGTTGATTTGTTTTTGTTTTTTTGATTTGTCCACACAGGTGAGACATGGAAAGTACAGCCTTCAGCGTACATGATTCAAGGTGAAAGGCAAAGACGTGGACCAGGCAACCAGGAGAAGTGGTGTGCCCCAGAACCACATGAGTACCGTGGAAGAGTGGCTCGCATTCTGGCCTAAGCCACTACTGCTATTACAAATGTCCTTCATAATGGAAAGTGCTACTCTTTGCTACATATAAAAATTCTGGTCTGATGGGTCCATTTCTTGATCTTGGCTGCCTACCTGGCCCTCTTACCTTGGCCTCAGAAACATTTCAAGTCAAAGAGTACGCCTGTCACGTATACGCCTTTTACTAACACTCAACAATAACCTTAAGTAACTCTATATATCTGAAGCTCCCAAATGTACCCAAGGCTTGTAGTGCTCATTTCATGTGTGTACTCAGCCTGTGTCCACAGTGTGCGCTGTGTGTGTCTGTGCCTATGTGAGGTTGTCTGAGTATTGCACAGAGGTTGAAAGGAATTTATCCCAATAACGTGTTTAATGAAGCTCTTTATTTCTCTCATCACTCTCACCTCATTCCCAACTTGTGAAGGAAGATGTTTGAATTTCTCAGAGTTCGTTCTGATCGAGATTTATTTCCTTCCTAAATAGTGCTTCTGTTTGCAGCTCAGAGATAATGTGAAAATCAATAAAGGCCTAAACCAACTAGCTTTGCCAATGGGACATTCTTTTCAACAGAATTAAACCGAGTATAAGAGAAAAAATATTTGTATTTACTTCTACAATTAGAAGTAAAGCTCACATTGCAAAACAAAGTTGTATAGAAAGCTTTCTTTTAATTATACAGACTTTCCATGTAGAAAATTATTGCCTAATAGCAAAACTCATATGTACAGATAATACACCGGAATTTGAAACTGCAGTGCTCTCACGGCCCCAGTGTTGCACTAAAACAACATAAAAACAACATAAAATATAAAAAGATAGTAGCATTAGCTCCTCTTCTCTAAGCATTTCCACCCAGCTGTTCAACAAGAGCGGGAGAAAATATTATATGAGGCCCTGCTGTTTGCGTGTTTGTTTACAAAGAAATGAACAGTCTCTAATGTTTACTGTAATTATTCTGGCTGTCAACAGAATTTGACTTTTCATGCTGTCACCAGCTCCTCCCATTCCCTATGTTCAGTCATATTCATTGCCCATTATCCCAACTACTGAGGCAATAAAAAATAAATTCAAATTCAAATTTTATTTGTCACGTACACAGTCATACACAGTACGATATGCAGTGAAATGCTTGACAACTGCTCGTGACCTAAAGAAAAAAAAGGAAAAGGCTATGAATAAGATAGGAAATAAATATGAAAAATTAAAAAGGGTAAATTTAACTAGGAAGGAATAAAATATAAATTAAGGTTAAAAATGAAATAACTGTACAACACAAATTAGAATGAAGGGTAAATTTAACTGGGAAAGAATAAGATAAAATATATAAATTAAAGTTGAAAATAAAATAACTGTACAACAAAATACACAGTATAGAACTATATAAGAATGTATAATAAATAAATATATATATATATATATAGCAGCTGGATAGCGTAGTGGTTAAACTACACGCCTTTGGAACAGAGGATCGCAAGTTCGATTCCTGCCTGGGGCGTCTGTATCCAGTAAGGGTCCTAAGGCTAGACCCCCTATGCTAAGCAAGCCTACCGCAGACATGAGCGAGACAGATAAATATGAAGGCATGCCGGCTCGGACGTCGCCCGGATCAACAAGGTCCGCGTCAGGTGTTGAGGAACCAGGGCACCCTGACGAAAAGTGGGCTACTGGAACAAGAAGGCATCGGTGGGCAAGGGACGAAAACAGGGCGTTGTTGGAATGCTACTACGCAAGTAACCCCGGCGGAAGGGGCTACATGAATAGGATGAGGGACCTATGGATTCTTCGATACCCAACATCCACAATGACGGCGAAACAACTAGTAGCTCAGTGTTCCAACATTCGAAAGAAGGGACTGCTCTCACAGCTAGAGATTGACGAGGTACAACACAAATGCTACGGCAAGGAGGAGTCAGGACGCCAGGTCAGGGGGGAGATATCATCACCCCCACCCGAGATTGGGTACATAGCCCCAAGTGCGATAGGAGAAGGATCGTTGAGTGCGAGAGGAACTGACCTGAAAAATAGGATCATGGCCAAGCTTGAAACCTGGATCCCCCGTAGCCGGTTACCAAGATTACGTGAAGTACCCTCAGAAGGTCTGCTAGATGATGTTAATGCAGCACTACGGGCAATACCTACAACTAACAAGCTGATCTACAATACGGCAGCAGTGATCAGTGAGATGCTTGGCTACAAGTTGAACAGCCACAAGGGGCAGTACCCTCCATGGAGAAGGAGGCTAGAGGGCAAGATCAAAGTAGCAACAGAGTTGCAGAAAGGTGCGACAAATAAGGTGCCTAAGAAATACAGCAAGCTGTCCATACCTGAGGCCTTGGAAACTGCCAAGCAAAGACTCACAGCCTTGGCCAGCCGCTTGAGGAGGTACACCAGAGAGATAGAAGGCAGGAGAATAAACCAGCTGTTCTCCACAGAACCAGCAAAGGTGTACTCTCAGTGGCAAGGGAACAATAAGAGAACAGCACCACCAAGGCTGGAGACGGAGCAATACTGGAAGAGCATATGGGAGAAGGACGCAACCCATAACGGCAATGCTCAGTGGCTAGTGGATCTGAGGGCAGACCACAGCGACCTCCCTGAACAGGGTCCAGTAACCATCACAGTGGCAGATATCCAAGAAAGGG
This sequence comes from Rhamphochromis sp. 'chilingali', assembly GCF_963969265.1. Lineage (NCBI taxonomy): Eukaryota > Metazoa > Chordata > Actinopteri > Cichliformes > Cichlidae > Rhamphochromis > Rhamphochromis sp. 'chilingali'. The sequence goes on along the minus strand of NC_137929.1, from coordinate 51,433,867 downwards.
TCTCCAGTATGAAGAGTTGGACAGCACCAGGGCCCGACATGGTTCACGCCTACTGGCTGAAGAAGCTGACTGCACTCCACGAGCGTCTGGCAGCACAAATGAACCAGCTGCTAGTTAACGAGAGACACCCGGAATGGCTAACTGAAGGCCGGACGGTCCTGATCCCCAAGAAGGGACCGGTCCCCTCCAACTACCGACCAATAACCTGCCTCAGTACTACATGGAAGCTCCTGTCAGGCATCATATCGGCTAAGATGAACAGGCACATGGGTCAATACATGAGCGGGACACAGAAAGGAATTGGCAAGAATACCAGAGGTGCAAAACACCAGCTACTGGTAGACAGAACAATCAGCCGAGACTGCAAGACCAGACTGACCAACCTGTGCACTGCCTGGATTGATTACAAGAAGGCCTATGACTCAATGCCCCACAGCTGGATACTGGAATGCCTAGAATTGTACAAGATCAATGGGACCCTAAGAGCCTTCATCAGGAACTCAATGGGGATGTGGCGTACAACACTAGAGGCCAACTCCAAGCCCATAGCACAAGTTACCATCAAGTGCGGGATCTACCAAGGAGATGCTCTGTCCCCACTGCTGTTCTGCATAGGCCTGAACCCCCTCAGTGAGATCATTAACAAGACTGGCTACGGATACCGACTATGGAACGGAGCAGTTGTCAGCCACCTCCTGTACATGGATGACATCAAGCTGTATGCCAAGAGTGAACGAGACATCGATTCACTGATCCACACTACCAGGCTATACAGCAATGACATTGGAATGTCGTTCGGACTGGAGAAGTGTAGTCGGATGGTAACAAAGAGAGGGAAGGTAGTCAGAACTGAGGGGATTGAACTACCAGAAGGCAACATTGCAGACATAGAGGACAGTTACAAGTACCTGGGGATCCCGCAGGCAAATGGGAACCATGAAGAGGCCGCTAGAAAGGCTGCAACCACCAAGTACCTGCAGAGGGTCAGGCAAGTCCTGAGGAGTCAGCTGAATGGTAAGAACAAGATCCGGGCCATCAACACATACGCCCTGCCCGTGATCAGGTACCCTGCTGGGGTAATAGGCTGGCCAAAGGAGGAGATAGAAGCCACTGACATAAAGACAAGAAAGCTCCTGACCATGCATGGAGGGTTTCACCCCAAGTCCAGCACCCTGAGGCTGTATGCTAAGCGGAAGGAAGGGGGCCGGGGACTGGTGAGTGTCAGCACCACAGTCCAGGATGAGACAAGGAACATCCAAGAATACATTGGGAAGATGGCCCCAACTGACCGAGTGCTCAGTGAATACCTCAGGCAGCAGAAACCCAAGAAAGAGGAGGGAGACGAGGAACCATCATGGAAGGACAGGCCCCTGCACGGTATGTACCACCGGCAGATAGAGGAGGTGGCTGATATCCAGAAATCCTACCAGTGGCTGGACAAAGCTGGACTGAAAGACAGCACAGAGGCACTAATCATGGCAGCACAAGAACAAGCTCTGAGTACAAGATCCATAGAGGCTGGGGTCTATCACACCAGGCAAGACCCCAGGTGCAGGCTGTGTAAAGATGCCCCAGAGACAATCCAGCACATAACAGCAGGGTGCAAGATGCTAGCAGGCAAGGCATACATGGAACGCCATAACCAAGTGGCCGGCATAGTGTACAGGAACATCTGTGCCGAGTATAACCTAGAAGTCCCGAGGTCAAAATGGGAGATGCCCCCAAGGGTGGTGGAGAATGACCGAGCTAAGATCCTGTGGGACTTCCAGATACAGACGGACAAAATGGTGGTGGCTAACCAACCGGACATAGTGGTGGTAGACAAACAGAAGAAGACGGCCGTAGTGATCGATGTAGCGGTTCCGAATGACAGCAATATCAGGAAGAAGGAACACGAGAAGCTGGAGAAATACCAAGGGCTCAGAGAAGAGCTCGAGAGGATGTGGAGGGTGAAGGTAACGGTGGTCCCCATGGTAATCGGAGCACTAGGTGCGGTGACTCCCAAGCTAGGCGAGTGGCTCCAGCAGATCCCGGGAATAACATCGGAGATCTCTGTCCAGAAGAGCGCAGTCCTGGGAACAGCTAAGATACTGCGCAGGACCCTCAAGCTCCCAGGCCTCTGGTAGAGGACCCGAGCTTGAAGGATAAACCGCCCGCAGGGGCGTGCTGGGTGTTTTATATATATATATATATATATATATATATATATACACACACATAATAACAGCAGCTGTACAAGTATTAACTGGAAATGAAGAATATAGTGACCAGTGTTGTGCAATCCACATTATGTCTTGTGCAGTGCAAATATGCTTAAAGTGATTTAGTGATGAAGTGAAAACAATGTCCAGAATGTCCAGTGTGTGTGTAAGAACCATATGTGTGGGTCAGTACTGTGTGGTGGTGTGATTGTGATTGAGAGACCGTATCGCCTGTGGGAAGAAGCTCCTCCTCAGTCTCTCTGTGTTGGTCTTCAGGGAGCGGAATCGCTTTCCTGACCTCAACAGAGAGAACAGTCTGTTGTTGGGATGGCTGAGGTCCTTCACCATCTTCCTGGCCTTGGTCCAGCACCGCCTGCTGTAAACTGAGTGCAGGTCAGGGAGCTCGGAGCGGATGGTGCGCTCAGCTGACCGCACAACCCTCTGTAGAGCTCGTCTGTCCTGCATGGTGCTGTTCCCGAACCAGGTTAAGATGTTTCCCGTCAGGATGCTCTCTATGGTGCACGAGTAAAAGTGCCTGAGCACCTTGGAGGGCAGTTGGAAGTCTCTCAAGCGTCTGAGGTGGTAGAGACGCTGTCGGGCCTTTTTCACCACGGTGTTGATGTGACAGGACCATGACAGGTCCTGCGTGATGTGAACTCCGAGGTATTTGAAGCTGTCCACTCTCTTCACTGGGCACTCGTTGATGACAGGGGTCTGGTAGTTCCTCTCCTGCTTAGTGCTGAAGTCCACTATCAGCTCCTTTGTCTTACTGACGTTTAGAAGGAGGTTGTTCCTCTGGCACCAGTTCTCCAGATTCCTAATCTCCTTCAGGCAGGCCGTCTCGTTGTTATCAGAGATCAGGCCCACCACGACGGTGTCGTCAGCAAACTTGATGATGGTGGTGGAGCTGGTAGTGGCCATACAATTCCTTGTAATTAGAATGATATGATCTCATAGGGTGGCTGTGGTTCAGAAGGTAAATGGCCTGTATTTGTATAGCGCTTTACTTAGTCCCTAAGGACCCCAAAGCACTTTACACTACATTCAGTCGTCCACACATTCACACACTGTTGATGGCAGCTACATTGTTGCCACAGCCACCCTGGAGCGCACTGACAGAGACGAGGCTGCCAGACACTCGTACCACCCTCTGACCACCACCAGTAAACAACGGGTGAAGTATCTTGCCCAAGGACACAACGACCAAGACTGTCGAAGCCAGGGCTCGAACTGGCAACCTTCTGATTATAAGATGAACTGCCAACTTTTGAGCTACGAAGGTAGCACATCTATTAATCCCTGTGCACTCCAGTCTGCATGCCAAATATCCTTGGGCAAGATACTAACCCCAAGTTGTTCTCCAGTGTTTCCACTGCAGTGTGAATGTGTGTGAATGTGGGATAGAAAGCACTTAAGTATAGAAAAAAAGCTTCTGTGATTAATGAGGCATGTTGTATAAAGTGGTGTGAGTGATCAGGTAGAGCAAAAACAAGCTATATAAGAAATACTCAATGTCCACCAAGTTACTACTTCCAGAATTAATTCTTTTTTTTTTTTTTTTTTTGATTTCTTTTCTTTTTATTTCAGGCAGAAACTCAAGTTCACCTTGTAAGTACAACTTGTTTTACTCTGATATACAGTTTATGTATTTTATAAAGAATACCAGTGATTTTTCTTCTTTGGAAATAACAGATCCACACATACAAACACTGGACCCACAAAACAATGTTCAAATCTCCAGTTAAACGAACACATAGAAAGTGTTTTTTAAATAGTTTATGTGAAAAAACATTTTTCTCTTTTTGTTTTATAATCCAAAGGGTTGTTCAGTCATTCAATTCAAACAGTTTTCATGTTACTATATTTTAACTGCTCTGTCTATAAATAATTTACTTGCACCATTTTGGTTATTCATTTATTTAAGCTCAATAACGTAACCACCTCCTTCATCGCATTGGTTTCTTTCATTATATTTTTTTTTACAACTGAAGACATGGCTTATATATATATTTTTTTTAAATTCTGAATTAATTCTGAAGTTCAGAAGCGATATTTGAATTCTGCACTTATATTCTAATCTCTGCACTTATTTATCCATCTAAACATCCAAGCTTTCAAAAACCTGTGATAACCTTTGTTGTTTTAATAATATATGTTGATTAGCTCTCCATTGTGTAGCCCCTTAAAAATACAGCTTATTTCAAACTGTCAATCCTTCCTCTTAGATGCATGATTATATTCATTGATGATAATCTAGAAAAGCTGAACATATGTGGAAAAATACAAACCTTATTAACCTTGCTCAACTGACTAAATGCTGTAAGAACATCTTGCTTTACTGGCTTGATTGGCAATAACAAAAACTATAAGCACATCCTTGACAGGTCAATATTGCATCAGATGAAGGACTGCTTTGTCATTGAGTGAGTGACAAAGCAGTCCTTCGGTGTAACCCTACCTCAGAAAAAAATCTCCACAAATATTTGCGTACTCATACTCATGCTTGATTTATTAGTCACTGTCTAGTGAAGGTGTCTGATGATCAGTGCGTCAACGTTTTAAATTTCTTTATATAAATGGTAAAATTTTGGGTTCAAGAGCCCAAGTTGTGCATTAAGGTGACCCTGACTATATCTCACTGGTACTCCTCAGATAATATATGATGTTTAGATAATTTATGATGTTTGTGCTTAAATGGTTTTATTTCATATTTAAAAAAAAACCCCTACAGTTACAAGCAAAATAGAGTGGAGTAGAAAGCATTCTTTTTATTCAGGCTTATTAAAAGCAGAAGAAAACCCAAATCTCTGGTGTAATGCACACACTACCTCATTCCTTAAGCTGCAGAACAAAAGAGAGAATAAAAATGCAGAAAAATTAGCCAATCACGTTCATCTGTAATTCAGACATATGGATTACAAACTAACTGAATTACAGGTGAACTGTTAGTTTGTTTCAGTGATGGAATGATAACAGATTATGATAACACATGACAGCAGTGCCAAAGACAGATGGGAGATTAGCGTCATTCACATAAAAACAGAATTCAGATTTCCTCACACACAGGCAGTGAGAGCAATGGTGATCATGACAATCAAAACAAGTAGTTTATCAAAGCAGCTGCTCAAAAGACACGAAGAGAAAAAGAGGTTAATGATCTTTTCTGTCAGTTTCAGCAATAGCATGACTTCTGAACTTCAAGAATTCTGAACATTGATTTATGTGTCATTAGAAGTGATCACAGAGATGCAGGAGTTAAACACAACTACAGCACAGAATGATTCCTTTCAATTTTTAATTCAGTTTTATTTATATCGCGCCACTTCACATAATAATATATGATTCACTCTGTGTACTGTAATATGAGAATGTTTACAAAGCCACTGTATCAGTTAAAGAATCACCTCTCCATTTGCTACCAACTCCTATTGAACAAACACAGCTCAATGTCATCACAGCTCATTATTAACTTTGCTGTATGACTGATCTATTTTGAAACGTCTCGTTATATTTCCAATGTTAGTTTCTGTTGCTTTATCTCACAAGTCAGTAGGTATGCATATTTTATTTCTCAGACTAACTGTGTGACAGTTCAGTGTAATGATGATAAAGTATTTTTAATTTCTTTAATTGGCAGTTCATTGCCCAACCTGTCCTGTATTTATAAAATAGAGAGTGTCTGTTTACAGAAATGTTACCAGAAAATAGTCAATACAATATAATATAAATACAAATTGACAATATACAATTGTCAACCTGAAAAATATTTCAAAGTATTTCAAAATATTTCTGGTAGGAAAGAAAAGAAAGAAAGGGGAACACATATTTAAAATGTGCAGTACACAAAAATGAGATGCCATCCATGTTTCCATGTTCTCTTGTCCAATCCAGGGTTGTGGAAGGCGCAGCACCACTGTCCTGTGCAGCATTCATCAATAATTGACCTCTAACCATGCAAAGATCCAGCCTCCCCTGCATCACCAAGCCACCTGCTTGCATACTGAAAACTTCAAAGCTTTGAAAGAACTGGTGGAGAAGGAATTTTGACTTTTTCTTTCTCTTTTATTATAGTTTGGAAACTAGAGATCAACACCAAAGACTCAACTTTTTAATGTATTTTTTAATTTTTTAAATCTTTGTTTCCTTTGGGTCTTTTTCTTCTCCACAAATCAAAGATAGCCAATTCTAGCATTCTGCTCTGGTTTGTTTCATTTAAAAACTGCTAAATAAGAATGAAAGCTGAATTTACCTGAAGGGTAACAGCCGACCTACTCCTCGTGTTGCTTCAAAGTAACATCTGGAGTGGCTCCTCTTTTTTTAAAGGCACATGCTACTACTTGGGAAAAATGCACCTCTGCAGTGACTGATCAAAACTTTTGACTGGTCACAATAAAACTGGCCTAAAGTTCACATTGGGGTGATCATTTTCATGCTATACTAACCAGTTTTCCTCAACTGGATGAAAGTGCTTTAAAACAGGAAATTGCATGTTTAACTTAAGAAATACATAAGGGGGTTATCAGATGGTGACTGGTTGTAGTAATATAAACCATGCTGAAACAAAGTAATGATTACAAATTTTATTCTCCATTATCAATGCTTTTATCTGCCACTTTTATTAAGAAGAGAATGATATTGTGTTTCACAGACAAAAAAAAATAAAGTCCTCCTAGATTTTACATGGGTGGTGACTGGTCTATAAAAATATAATAGCCCTGGTGTCTCAAATCCCTTTAACTGGTTAATATATAACTGTTTGCAAGATGCTTAAAAACAAGCAAAATAAAGTTAACACAACATCTTCTACTCAGCTTTTTGGCTTGCAGGCAAACGGCAAGAGTTCAAGAACATGCAGAATTATTCTTTATAATTTCTGACCTTACCAGTTTTTCAAGGATTCTCGCTTCATCTTATTTTAGAACAAACAGTGTGAAATCATTTAGAGATTTGAGATAACTAGATGCATATACAAGAACCAAACCATACCAGCATCTAAAAGACTTCAAATGAACCTGTAGCTAGCCACGCCTGTGTAATCAGGGCGGCCACGGGTTAGCAACCGCTATCGCTCCCACAGCAGATTGCCCCAAGCAGCCAGCAAACCAGGCCAATTGGTTGACAGTAATGAGAAAGCCTTACACAAATACTTTTATTCTGTGAATTGCTGGAAAACAAGAAAAAAGAAAGCAACATCAGTTAAATATCTATTTAAAATCTGTGTTTTTAAATTCTTATTAAACTAATCATTGTTGCACTCTTAGAAAAGACCAAGTTAATGGAAATCACTGGTTATCAATCTGATACTCTGCTTCCCTCTAGTGGCTTTGCTTGTCACATACACAGTCATCCAGGTGATTGTAGTCTAAGGAGCTTGCAAAGAAAAGCGTCTGGACTTCTTTGAGTTGCTTGAAGACGTTTCACCTCTCATCCGAGAAGCTTCTTCAGTTCTAAGGTCAAATGGTGGAGAGTCCCAGATATAAATCTAGTGGGAGTATCCCCCCACAGAGGGACAAAGGACCCCCTGATGATCCTCTAATCACCTGAGCCAAGGTTTGAAAACGGGTGTGGGTCACAATCAGCCAGAGTTTCGGGTGTGTTCATTGTGAAACCTGGCCCCACCTTATCATGCGAATTCCTGAGATGAGATGGCCCAGGATGTGAGTGGGCATTAAGGCGTCTGGGAAGGGATCTCAAAACTGGATTATAGATGGCAGAGAGTTGGTGTCGTAAACCCCCGCCTCTGTTCAAAGATGGTCGCTCACAGTGGACATAGATGGCTTCTTTCACTCCTCTTTCAAACCATCTGTCCTCTCTGTCCAAAATGTGGACATTGGCATCCTCGAAAGTGTGTCCTTTATCCTTTAGATGGACTGCTGAGTCTTGTCCTGTGGAGGTGGCTCTTCTATGTTGTGCCATGCGCTTGTGAAGTGGCTGTTTAGTCTCTCCGATGTAGAGGTCTGGGCATTCCTCGCTGCACTGTACAGCATACACCACATTGTTAAGTTTGTGTTTTGTATGGGCTCAAATTGTGGTTATAAATATTTTGTACTTGTAAATCAGGATTTGTATGTGTAAAAAATATTTGTGTGTGGACTTAGCCAAAAAATACAAGATTGTAGTGAATGTAACAAAACACTGATTATTCAGAATACAAAATGCTTTGACTCTTTGAAATTAATTAATTAATTAATTAATTTAATGCTTTTCATACATATTTTAGGGTTAGAGAAACCATGACCAGACCATGATAAACAAAATTTTCTGGTCAATATATCTAGAGGATAAAAGGACTGTGGAGCTGGCTACCATCATCACGGTGAAGCATAGTGGTAGTGGTGTCATGCCCTACTGCATGATACTATTACCACTATGTGTATCAGCAGCAGGAACTGGAAGATGAGTTGTTTTTTTGTAACACAGACCAAGTGTCATGATCCAAAGGTATGACTGGAAAATTCCATCAGGAACCTGATATCTGTTGTGTGTGTGTGTGGCTGAGCACCTGTTTATAGGCGGCGTCAGGCCTGGAGGGTGTGGCCCTGCAAGGGGACTGGCCACACCCGAAGCCACACACCTGCTGCTGATCAGGCCTCGTCGGGGGAGCTACTTAAGAGAGTCTTGGAGCTTCCACTGGCGCGGGATCATTGCATGAGACTCCACGTTAGTCTTCTGTTTAGTCTGAAAGTGTATGCCTGCCATTACGGAGTGTCCTGACAGCTGCCGCTATTGTTTCCCCGCAGGAGGAGCGTGGAAGGCTTGGGAGAGCAGCGAGCACCGGGGGGTGCTGACACGGGAGCAGAGAGCACGAGGGAGACACGACACGGGAGTCTGGGGAATACACTGGGGTTTATTGTTACTTTCTACCATCACTGTAAATAAACGCACTGTTTATACACAGAGTACCGCGCCTGGGTCCTCCTTTTCCCCACATCCCCACGGTTTGCCATGCCATACCGTGACAATAATAATGATACTAATAACACCCCTGCAACAGCCCTCCCTTGCCTCTGGTCTCTTGGATGGCTGCCCCATCTGGTGCCTCCGTCCTTCTTCACAGGATGTCGAAGAAATGTGTTGTCTCAGGTTTTCAGTAGTTTTGGGGGCTGTGGCCTAGATATTTTTTTCTTCCTGTCCCTGATTAGATATTATAATACCATACCATATAAAATTTTATAATGGAAACAACAAATACTAATGAATAAAGAAACAGATAAAAGAAACACAAGTGGAGCCAATAGAGAATGTATAGAGCTGATCTTCAAAAAGTAAAATGTGTTTGGCCCCACAAGCATTCAGATCAGAGTTCTGATTGCAAAAACTGCCAGACAGGACATAAATTTAAAAAAAGGAAAAATGACATTAGTGAAGCAGGGCTTAGCATGTGGTCGACCAAACTGTATTTATTCCAAGAAAAAAACGAAACTGGAATAACAAGATGACAAGAGACATGTTGCAACTCGTCCTCTCTCAGAATAAAATAAAACAGCAGTTTCAGTTGAAGCTGAGCTGCTCATTGCACCACTAAGTAGCACAGCTGTAACATAGCTGCACCTGCTCGAGTTACAAGATACATGCACAGTAAATAAATAGGCTTATATTTAAGAAAAATGAGAAAGAATGTATTATTTACAAAGATTGTATTAACAAATATTATTTTTCAATAGAAATACATTAATTGGTATTAAAGGAGAGAAACAGAGGTGCATACAGTTAAAAAGGAAGACTGTCACAACAATTAAGAATAGGTCAATACAACGAGAACCAAAATAAATAAAGCTGTTAACTTATTATTTATCTACAGATTATATATTGTACAGTTGTGCTGCCTCATTTGCAAATAAAGTTTTCTTGATTTGGACTGTATATAAATATAGCCTATTTAGACCTTAAAACGATGTTGTTTGGCTCTTATTAGTCAGATCGACTCTGCCATGCATGGCACTTAAATTCATTATGAAAACTCTTTCTAATACAAGACCTTTATGAATGGTGCCTCACAGAAAAGTGCTGCTTCTGATTTAGCATTGTAGCTATCACAGATTATTAGACTCAGTGCAAATTTAACAGCTGGTGAAAGTGACAGTCATCGACTGTAGGTTAGAGGTAAGAAGCCCTTCTTTGGTTGCCTAGATGAAGTTAAAACATTTTGGGTCTTTTGAGGTTTCTACAGTGATTTTAATTTTACTTCCTATATTATGGCCATGGACATGGTCCAATCCTGAGGCTCACCGCTCCTGATTGGCCATTTTAAAGCAAAATTAGCTACACTAGGATTGTCAGTCTGTGACTTTGGGTGAGACCCAAAGTAGCTGTTTTTTCTGAAATGGTGCGACTACAACCAGAAAAGTAGTTACAAAGTTACAATAATGCACTGGAATGGGAAATGGAGCATATTCTCCTTGTTTCCAAGACAATATGTTTTATTCTTGGACTCCTAAGCAGCTTCGGATGGTTCACAGTTCAAAATAATACTTATTTATCTTTGTTTTTAAGCCTCAGTTTGACATTTCAGTTCGTCTTCTGTCTTTTCTTGGCTCCTCTCCCTATAAGCCAACTTTTGTCTGACTGACTGGTTTCCCTCATAAACAGAAGGTTTGAATGGTAAGGGGACCTTTTGTGCTCATGGTCAGAACTACATGTCTCAGATGAAAATATTGACGATATCCACTCTCTATAATGCAATAAAAGTGATTACATGACCTCATCACATGAAACAGATACTACAGGTCATCTAACACAGTAAGAAATGTAACAATCAATTTGCACAGATGAACTGAGTTGAGTTATTGCCATTTAGAAATACATACAGAGAGACTAAAGCCATGCTGAAGACTGTTTAAGCACAGGTGCTTTGTTCAGGGATATTGACAATGACAGTCACTGTATTCATGTAAACTCTTTTTCAAAGCCTGTTTCCCTGTCATTGAAATGTGTAGCTTCTTCAGCTGCTCTCCTGCTTCCTCCAGATATTTCAGAAGCTCCACTTCCTGATCTTACTTCATCTGAAGTTCTTGCCCCTCTGGAGTTGTGTGGTTATCTATCAAAGCTGTTCCTTGTGGTGTTTACACATCTGGATTCTTGAGCATCACCTCTTTTTCATCATGTTCATGAATCCTAGTAAACATACAGTGTTAACTTGTCATTTTGTGTTCTTTGTGGTCACATAGAACAATGTATACAATTCACAGACAAGAGGATTCACTTGTGTTTGAATATTGGCTTAGTTTATCAGGCTTTTTAAAGTATTTACCCCCTATTTGGAATTGGTTTTATTTTGATTCTTCATGAATGAAAAAAGAAGTTTAGGGTCATGGCACATTGTTGACATGCTTGCCATGTTGTCTCAGATCTCAGTAGAGAAAATTTAATGTTCTTGTAATGACAAAAACACTATTTTAAAATGGAAAAAAAGAGAGACTTGTTTACCTTACTCGGCATCTGTGAATGGTCAGTAGAATACTCAGAAACACGGCGAGTAAGCCCGGAACTAAGACCAATTTCAAAGACCAGGACGGGACTGGAAGATATCATGTAACATTATTAAAAACCACAGTAGTTTCACATATGGCATATGAAGCATTTCATCATGAAATCTACCTGGAACATGTATGTGTGTCTCTCTGCTCTGGTTGGTGTTCCTCTGTTGGACTCTGCAGGTGATGTTGTTGCTGTGTCTCTTCTCCACGGTCACTCTGCTGCTGACAGTATAGAGGTCATCAGGACCTCTGAGGGTCTCTGCAGGGCCAGCAGAGAGGAGGTTTCCCTCACCGTCCAACCACAGCAGCTCAGGCTCTGGATACCAGCCTGCAGACTCACACTGTAACACCACCCTGCTGCTGGTTTTACTTATTACAGTGACTTTAGGAAAGGAGACAGCACCTAAAAAAAGAAAAGAAAACCAAGACCAGGAGAAATACTTTAAATTCACAGCACCAACATTGTGGTTATTGGTTGATTATGTTTGTAAAAGGTATCAGTGTGACCAGTAATTTAGAAAAGTGAACAGGAAAAGCAGAAGAAAATGAATCGATGGAACAACTTTGCTAAAATAACCAAAGAGACACATATACACTTAAGTTAATTATACAAGTTAGTTATTATGAAAGCAAATTACTATCATAGTGTTGCATTTTGAAGAAAATATTATTGCATTTTGACACGGTACACCCTGGATGGTTTGCTAATCTGTGGAAAGGTTAACACATAAAGTCAAAAAGCATTCACGCCTACAGACAATTTTGAACTGCCAGTTAACCTGACCCCACTAACTGCATGTCTTTAGACTGTGGGAGAAGGTGGGGGTACTGGGAGAGAATCCACACAGTTGTGGGAAAAACATGTAAACGCCACACTGAAAACACCAGTCAAACCCATCAGAGCTAATACCCAAAACACTACTGTGAGGTATCACTGCAACAGCATGCTGATCATAAATGTATTCATTTGTTGACTTATTAAGGGGGCAATAAATAAGTTAACCTCTTAAGCCGCACAGAAAGCACAGAAAAAAAAAAGTCTTATTTTAATTTTTGCTTTTTTGACAAAAGTTATGGTTTGGGTTTGAGATCTGGTTGAGGTCATCAGTGGAGAATTAGATCTCTCGAAGTTAATGACATATCCTGAGTCATGCATACATATTAACAAGAGGATCCCAAGCTTTCTTCCCTCAAGGTTGAAAAATCCTTCTACTCCATGCAGGGATCCAGTCCCATGACACTAAAGGATAACTTGATCTGAAGTAGTTGTAATGAGTAGATGTAATGTTTCCATGAGAACAAGAAGCCAGTGTCTCCATTCTTTTCTTTCAGTTACATGAGATTTTTAAACTCAAATTGAGCACTCAAAGTACTTTAAAACACATTAATACATAAAGAAAGGACATAAAAAAATAATATAACGTGCATTTACTTACCAACAATGAGTTTAATGAAGGCCTCTTGTCCCACTTGTGGCACAAGACATCTGTATATTCCCTCATCAGAGATGGTCACGTTTGAGATTTTCAGTGAAATGTCTCCATGTTCCAGTTTTTCCTTAACCACTGATGTCCTTCCTCTGTACGACGGCTGTTTGTTCACCACGTGTTCTTTTTCGTCTGCCCACTCGTAAACAAACCCGGGTGTTAGGTCAGGTCTCGCCCACTCCAGTCTCATCCCATTAGCATTCATTTCTGGTTTAACGTGGCACGGCAAAACAACCTCTTCCCCAACTGTGGCCACGACTGCTCGCAATGGAACGACAATGAGAGGCCGCCCTGAGGAGGAAATGGAAACAGCGGAGTAAAGTGAGCATTCCTGACAGTGTAAGTCACAGTTACTGTCAAACCTCTTACAGTTTACAAACAAGTTGACATTTATACTGTATAAAATTAGACCAAACTGGAAATACTACTTCTACTACTACTACTACTACTACTACTACTACTAATAATAATAATAATAATAATAATAATAATAATCTAACCTATTGTGGGGGTTTTTTCACGTCTTAAACTTGTACTTTCTTACATGACCCAAATATTTCCCATGTGTGGGACTAATAAAGGTTTATCTTATCTTAACTTACCAAGCACTTAACCTTGGTGACGTTGAGCTCAGAGAAGAAAATGAAAAAAATGTACAAACTGTACTGTAAACTGCTGTCAAACCACATGACAGTCGTTTACACAGAAGGCATCTGACCCCAGGATATAATAAAAAACAAACAAACTACGATATAATATAATATAATATAATATAATATAATATAATATAATATAATATAATATAATATAATATAATATAATATATGACAACAATCATGACCTGTTCAGGCAACCAAAAATGTGGCCTTTGCTTCTGTTTTTTGGTTTAAGAAGGAGAAACACAAAAGGTTGCATAACAAAACATATAATGCAATTATGCAGTAAAAATGTCTAATAATCCAATGGCGACATCAAATGAGCGTTCAGTAGAAAAGAGTATTCAAAACACAAAAGACTACACAAAGAAATGCTTGATAGGGGTTGTATTGTGAAAGGCTTTGTGGGTTGGCTCTTTGATTCTGGAGGAGGAAGTTACTGATCTCAACCACAAATGTTTTGCACGCAGTTAAGAGGCAGCGTGTGCAATGTGAAGTGACACCATGCTGATAAAACTATGAACTCACCTCTGTGTATCAGGAGAAGGCAGAAAATCATGTGCTGTAAAATCATGGCTCTGTAGCCTCTCAACGATAACTTATATCTCCACAGATGCATCTTGGAAATCTTAAAGAAAAAGAAAAGTTGTAAAATTAACGAGATTAAAGACAATCGAAATAAATCATGCTAATTGTACGATTTTGCTCCAAGAGAAAAGGCATTTTCTGTTTGTTTTGTCCTCTTTTCTTCATCATTGACTGTTTTTTCTCCCTCTTCTGGTCGTTTTTAATTCGTTTTTTATATTTGCTTTCAAAACAATGAACTCCCCCTTCCAGATCTTTTCATATAAACCGATTGTTAAGTTTCTGCATTGACTCCGGACTTAGTTTTGTCGCTGTAGTCATAAGCTTCTTGCTTTTGTGTTAAATGACATTAAGTATCAAAGTTAAATCAAAAATTTATACTCACAAGAGATACTTAACTGTGATTTTATCATGTCATATAATGCGAAAAAAGCTATTCTATTCTATTCTATTCTATTCTATTGTTTTAATCTCAAAGCCAGAAAACGACAAAGACATATAAACGATGTTGGACGGTTTTAAAATCCCCCGAACTGCTGTGACCCCTTTCGTCAGCTGAGAAAACTCTAACATTTAAATCGACTGTACTTGGATAGGTAACGAAATGTTTCTCCCACTGAAAACGCTACAGCGGGATGACAGAATCGACCTTTTGGGAATTGCGACTTACTGCTATTGTGTCCTTGTTTACTTGCATTCATCTTTTATAAGGCATTGATGCCTCTTTTGTTGTTGGACCCTATCTGAAAGTTACGGATACCACGTTCACTTTCACTGTATTGTTGTCTGTTTCTTCTTTGTATTATTTGTTACGATATATTTATATAATTGCACATAAACGTTAAAACCTTTACATCGACACTGTAAGGTGTTTTACTTCTATAACAGTTCTGATGAGAATAATCAAAAGTATTTAAGAGGAATTCTTACCTCAAAGAGAACAAAAGTCTACGACTTGCTGCGCAAGAGCTGTTGTTTGTTTACACTGTCACGTGCGATCAGCCGCGTGAGCTTCCTGTCTAAAACGAGGAAATCGTGACGACGATAATATAGCTCAGTGTTTTTAAGCTAAACGTTGTTTGCAGATGCCATGTATATGTAAATATATAGCAACATATATATAAAACCTCGTGTCTCAGCGTTACCGTGAGCTTTCACTGATATGGCATTTCTGGTGTCACTTTTCTCTATAACGCTCTCTCTCTCTCTCTCTCTCTCTCTCTCTCTCTCTCACACACACACACACACACACACACACACACACACACACACACACACACACACACTGTGGTCTTTGATTTCATCATTTTCATATTTTGACAAATTTGTTTGAAGGCTGTAAAATAAATCGATTTAATAACGTTCTTTTAAAAATATATTTTATTTGGGTTAGATCAACACGTTTTTGTACATAAACGTGAAACTGGACTCGTACAGTCTCTCTATAAGAACAGAAACACCCTACAAAGCCTCGTTATCAGTGCAAAATTGCATTGAGGTTTTGCAAAAACGACGTGCTTTACCTGCTCTGTAATTCAGCCTGAAGCTGCCTCAGACCTAATAATAACTAAAGTAATACACAGGGCTTCGACAAAGATAAGTAAACTATATACTATGGCAGACTCCACGAATCAAACTATAGAGCTGGAAAGTTGACACGTCGATGAAGCACCACCAGCCCGTTTACTGTGTAAATCGAGTGTAATGTTTCATTTTTAACACCAGATGGCGACCCCTGGAGAGGTCAGGAGCACCACCTTTTTTCTTCTTTTTTTTTTTGTTGGTGTTGAAGCGTCAGTGTGTCAGCAGGTGAGAAACAGCGTAACTGCTGCACCGCCCACAGCCAAACCAAGATCAAAAGTCTGAGGTTGTGAGTGTCAGTCAGTGTGTATGATCACACTGATCTGAAAGGCTTCTCGTGTCTGCAGAGAGAATGATAACTTCCGAAACATTTAATTTGGTTCTTCAGTAATTGAGGGGGAAAGTCTTTTGTCCTTTAGGGATGTATCGTCGTCTTTTCGTGGTTGCCAGTCTGCTGTCATCCTATATGGGTAAGAAAGAGAGCTGGGTTATGCTGATTTTGTTTAGTGCAACGATTTAATTCACGTTCAGTCAAAGACTAAAGTAGGGGAGACCTGGGATAGTTGTAACATTTTTGACATTTCTGTCTGTAAATTGGAGCTCGTTTAAGGTAGTGGATTCAAAATGTAATGCAAAGTATTTACATGTCTCTGCTATTAAATAGTGCAGCTATTTTCTCTGCAGCACAATTACCCATTGCATGGTATGGTCTCAAACACGAAGAGTGAAATGTTACAATTAACCCCATAGTCTGGGTTAGTTGTAACATATCCTGGGGTGAAATGTAACACAATGAAATAAGGGTACTAACAAAACATTAACGTGTAATCTTTGTTTATTCAACACATGAATGCACTTAGAGCCATTTATGTAGCAGTGTGTGTGTGTGACAGAATGCAGAAATCCAGCTTTTGAACATATTCCAACCCCCCAAAAAGACAAATTATGTAATTTTCTGCAACTGAATATTTCATTAATTTTGGTTGGTCTTCCTTGAGTTTGGCCTCATTGGCTCAGTGGGCATTATAACCTACAACTCTTGCACTAATTTTGAACATAACAATGAAGCTGAAAAAATGTAGTTGTTCACCAGCATCGCAATTCCATTACTTTTTATCCTGGCTTACCTTGGTGTGGTTTGCAAAGTTGTAACATCTGCATTATTGTTACAACTAACCCAGACTGTTGCTGTTACAACTGACCCAGACTCCTATAGCCATGAACTAGCTAACATTACAGCCAACAGCTAAAACATTAGCACTAAAGACCTACACAGAATATATCCCCATAGACATACAAATAACATAATTTAAGTTTGATGAGTTTAACTGCAAAGCAGATAATGCTATTAGAAGTTGAAATTAAGTAGAAAAACGTACTTTTTGTCATACAAATTACTTTTTTTCATGTTAAATTGTCTGTGTTTGACAAAATGTGCTGATTTTTCACATGTGATAGCAGAACTGAATTGGGCATGCACAGGATGAGTCACATCATTTGAAACTTAGCCCTGATTGGAGAAATTGGAAGTGTTACAACTGACCCACGTTACAACTATCCCGGTCTCCCCTAAATCAGAAGTGCCAAAGAACGTTAGGGATTTTACTGAAAGGAAAATTTAAAAGGTCGGTTAACTGCAAAACGCCCTCGTCATGCATCGCTGTTATCAGATAAAGATCACAGGAGCCAACAGTTTTTTTTTTTTTTTCAGGATTTCTTTAAATTAACTTTTTCCAAGCGGTGAACAGTGATTCCTGGCCGTCAACAGGATACTTAACAGCACAAGCTCAACATGACCTTTCATTGCACGTGCCGCGGATCCAAGCAATACTGTGATTGTTTGTCTTCCACTAGTGCGAGAAAGTGTTTGTTTAAACTTCACCTGTTGCCGTTACCTGTGTAAATCATGCCAAACCAGTTAGCTGAAAAATAATAACTCAGCGTCCTTAGGTCAAGTTTCAAATCTGCAGTGATCTCAGGACGTTGTTAAGAGATTTTCAGAATAAAATAATAGTTTTCAACATTATAGACAGGATTTCATATTATACATTCTGTAGTCGTGCTGTATAATTACTACAAACACTGTTGTCATAGTATTTTTAACCAGTGCTGAAATTATGGTTATTTAATGTAATTACTCACAAAGTTTAAAAAAACAAAACCATAATGCATTTAAAAGTAACCCCAAATCAATACGAATATAATATCTATAAATGGATAAGAGAGGAAGAGAAAATAACAGATATGTCAATTAAATATGCCACAGTCTAGTGCAGAGGGAATTTGGGGGACTTGAAAGAGGAAAAAACACAAACATAATTGTGAACAGCAATGATGTGCAATCATTTAATCATAATTGTTCTTTAATTGTTAAAGATGCACACACTGCATGCCTGAATCAAATGAAATGTACGGTTTGTTAACTGGTGCAGAACTGTGCACCATGTTCAAAGTTTCTGATGTTCAGTCTTAACTATGTCTGCATGTCTTAATGAGGAGTTGCTGCCATGTGATTTGTGTGAATAGATATTTGCACTGACATGCAGTTGAACTGGTGTACCAAATAAAGTGTGTTTCTATGCATCTTGCTTACGTAAATGTCACAATTATCTGTGTCCTGAAAAAGTGTGGGACATAGAGTATGTGTGAGACAGTGTGGGACATTTTCATGTATGTACAAAGTATACATCTTACAGGTTTGGGGACTTCCCCACCTTACCTCATGAACATCACTGGCCAATATCTTAATCACGCTGAACCAACCAGTGCAAACCTCAATAGATGGACTCGTGCCAATAGTTGTATCATTAACCAAATACTATGCATTTAAAAATAAATGCCATCAGAAATGCAGTGCATTCAGAAGTTCATGATTAATTGGATGAGAGAATATTTGAGTGACTAAGCCGTCATTGTTGCGTCACAGGAAAGTACTGCTGCAATGTTATGCAGGTGAAAAAGATAATAAGTGCAAGCAGCTGATTGTGGCATTCAAAGTCCTCAGAAACAAAACGTCCTTGTCAGTCTTGCAGCTTTGTTTTCTGTCGGGCTCTTTGGGTGGCAATTTTCTTTCATTTCAAATAAGATACGATGGCCAAACCTGGATAAGAGAAAAAATAAATCAACAATGCCACCAAAAAACAAACAAAGAAACAACAAAAAAAACAACAGTTTAATGTGTCAGAATATTTTTTTTTCTCTTAAAAAGGGGCTTTCTCTTCTGAATGTCGTACTTTTGTTACAGATGTATGCCCTTATAGCTTTAATGTGGCATTAAAAATATATGGGATAGACTTGATTGTCTCTGTAATGTAACTGTAATCCTGCTGGTCAATACTCAGAGTATTGATCAGGATTTGAAAAAGGCTGGTAAACTGCAGAGTTTGCCTTGCAGCTCCGTGCTCTCTTCACCTATAGAATAACATATAGGAGTCAATCCACCTGGAGGCGTAAAGTTTTACTCACATTGTTTATTGCCTACTTCAATAACTTTAGTTTTTATCATTTTAATATGGTTGTTTATCCTTTTTGTGTTTCTTTTTCCTTTTCGTTTCTTTTTTCTAGGTGGATCCCCTGCTCAGGATCAGCCACTGCACGTTCTTGCCTTTGCTGGTGGAGATGTTATTCTACCGTGCAGTTTCAATATCTCTGACAAGGAAGACTTTCCGACTGTTGAGTGGTCCAAGGAAGGCTTGAAGCCAAATGTTGTCTTCTTGTACCGGGATGGTTGTGAGGCCTACGAGATGAAGAATCCAGCCTTCGAGTACAGGACAAGCCTCATCATGAAAAAGCTCAAAGATGGAAACATCTCATTACGGATCTCCAATGTGCAGGTGTCTGATACTGGAAAGTACCAGTGCCTCGTATTCCAGAAAAATGTCGCCAGGAAGGTTTCAACAGTGGAGCTGTTTGTGGGTATGTCCACTCATGTTCATTTCTACACAAAGAGTTCACCATTGAATTGCCTAAGTGTGCTCCACCCACTTAAATGTTGGATTCTTGTCCAATTCAGCTAAATTCATTTAACATGCGATCAGGATCTGGGTTTTACTTTAGAGTCAGAGCTTGAAGGGGCACAATTTTGAATTACAGGAGGATAAACTATGCTCCACAAAGTTTATGCTAGGTTAGATGGTGGTCATTGATATAAGTTGACCCTACCCCTAACAGCACAGAGCTCTTGGCTTTAAACATAGACAGTATCTGTGAGCTGCTTCTTTTCTTCATCTGTATCTCATTTCATCTTCTATCTATTTGATTTTCCTTTTGAATAAACAATTGAGCTATTAATTATACCTAAAAATCTGAATCCATTCTTCGGGTCGTATAGCAACTGAATAAAAATCAATGATACGTCCATAAATCCACACACTTGTAAAACTTCTCACATTTCAGCCTTTGGTTGTCAACAGTCTAAAACTACTTCAAAGTTAAATGAGTCTTGATGAGTATCGAGCTTTATTGGTTGATAAGGTTAGCCACTATCTTGCTAGAGCAAACTTTCCTTCTGCTCAAATGTTCTGTTTATGGAGGTCAACAGACGAAAGCATAGGAAACAGGGGAAACTAGCTTCTTTTAGACAGTGGAGCTGAACAGAAGAGTTGCACCAACGACCAATAAAAGAGGAGTAGACCATATTTTGACTGTGACATATACAAAGCTGCTCTAGTTGAGTTCAAAGATAAAAACATAACATAATAGATCCAAAAAAGGAAACTTTAAACAGATTTCCAAATGGAAGGAACAGAACAGAGATTATTTAAACACAGAACAAGCCACTACTTTCAGCTAAATATCACACTTTAGTGGCAAGTATCCCGAGTATAGGCTGTAAATATAGTAGCAGTTATGAAAAACACCGAGAATCAATTCCACTTTGCTCTTTAAGTAATACATTGTGTACATAACATTTAATCCTATGGGTTAAAAATACGCGACTGTATTCTGCGTCATTTCTGAAGCTTAAAGTACAAACAACAGCTTCATCCACAGGAATGTCCTTTGAGTTCAGTGTGTGTACACATTTGACTCTTTTTTTTTTTTCTTTTCTTTTTAATAGTTGGGTGTTTCATAACAGGCTGAACTGGTTGATCATTAGCCTCATTGCTCATGTAGCAATCGCCCACCTGTGGGCTGGACCGGAAGAACATATCCGGTGTGTCCTCATTTGGTTTCATGTCTCTCTGTTTAAATGTGATTTAGACCAAATGTGGACATTAAATCAAGCTGCCACTGCCAATAATGAAAAACAGGAAATGAGACTATTGCATTTCTTGAAATTCTTGTTTCATTCGTGTCTTCATTAAATCCCTGAAGTTGAGTCACAGTCATTAGACCTTAAACAAGCAACCATTGCATCACCAAACCTCTGCCAGGGGTAGTTGATAAAATTCTGTTATTGTTACAAATTTGGATATATTTTTGTCCCTAATGAATGAAAAATATTAACACAACCAGAAACCATGGTGATACCTGCATCATTTTTTTTTTTTTTTTTGGGGGGGGGGTCTGTAAAGTAAATTGTGTGTGCTAAACTTTCAAATGACACCAGCTTTATTTCATTATTTTACTGGGAATATGGCCAGTTGGCCTTGCTCAGAAGTGCATATTATACTATTAATAATATTTGTCCAATGTAAGATTTAAACTTCTGTAAAAGTTGCCATGGTTAAGGATTGGTTCACATGAGATAATCTTTCTTTCATCAGAGGAACAGACTTTCAGGATGTCTTTTTATAGGAGGAGACACTCATCTACTTAAACGCTCAATTTCAAGGAGCTTTAGAAAAGTTGTTTACTTTATAAAAAGCACAGCTCCATATAATTATCATAGGGTCGTGACCTTACAGTTTAAATCGCTCTGAGGCAACTGCTGTTGTGATTTGACACTGTCTATAAATAGTGTAATTTAATTGTGTAAAAGCAGTTTGTATTGTCTGTGTATCACTTAGTGTCTTTCATTCTTCTTCAGAAGCCAAGAGTGTTATAAAGTGTGGGATTGACGTCATAGATGTAACTTTAACATAAAAACAATAACAGGTTTATCAGAAATAAGGACAGGTGCATCGGATGGAAGATTTATGATCACACCTTCTGGTTTTGTTGTTTTTACAGTGGCTGTTTCTGAGCCAAGGCTTTCAGTGATTTCAGCGGAGGGTGATGCCATAACTCTGCATTGTGAAGCAAAATGCTGGCTGCCAGAGCCTCAGGTAACATTTCTGGATGACAATGGAAAGAACATCTATGGGGAAAACCCCAAAGGACAACAAGATGCCCGTGGATGTTTCACTGTGACACAAAGAGTCACTCTGCAAAGAGCTACCAGCAGGTTATACATATTTTTTTAGACATTAATAATTGGATAAGCATTTTTAATTTTATTACAGTACTGTGCAAAAGTCTTGAATCTCTCTCTTTATATTCTGATAGGACAACAGGAAAACGCAGCGTCAGAACTCATTGTTTCTCTGGCTTTAATCTCATTAAGTAACTGTCAGGAGTAGTTCTCGTGCAGTGTAACCCTATCTACTGAGGACTGGCCTCCTGAGAGCCAGGACCCCTATATTCACACTGTGAGATCATCATGACACAACACAAAATAAACATCCAAAGGAGAATTTCAGTGACCTTCAGAAACCCCGATGAGTATTCTTGAAGACTACCTAAAGAAATGACAAGAAACATTGCCTAAGAGAGTTCAGACTGTGTGCCCATTTGTGTTTGTACTTTTCAATAAATCACTGCACTTTCCCCCCATTGAATTCTTTAGGTGGGAAAAAGTGCAGTGATTTATTGCACGTAGACTGGCTCAAGACTTTTGCACAATACTGCAGATTATGTTTAACCAACTAACTGTAAAATTAGATTTTCACTTATATGATGTGATTTATAAACTGTGTATTTGTCAAACAGTATAACCTGCAGAGTTCATCTACAAGAGTTTAACCAGACCAGGGAAACAAAGATCCTCATACCAGGTATGCCAGATCTTCACGTGTGCATTCAAACACCCATATTCACATTTTGTTTAATGCATTTGCTATCTATTTAGGGTTTATGTGTAGGTTTTATTGGGATTTCGTGTGTGGAGTTTTATCAGATGACCCCTATGTTAACCATTTGCTCTCTTGTTGCTTTCCACATGTCACTTCACACCAGGATTGACACCCTAACCCACTGTTGTCTTTATTCTAAGCTGTAAGAAATCCACACCAGATCTGGGTGTACCCTCATGCTTTGCGCATCTTTTATTATCTCTGTCACGCTTGTTGTACACGCTTGGCTGCCAGTCATACACATCAACGATGAACCCCAAACATACAACCCTACACAGATTCTAGGCTGATTGCAATGCACAGGTGCGTCTGCCTTCCCTGCAGCGGCACCGCAGAACACACCTGTGATTGATAATGTAGTTCTAGCCAAAATATCTATACTTAGAAACCGATCCATCCATCCATTCTCTTCCGCTTATGCATGTCTTTGGATGCTGGGAGAAAGACAGATTACCTGTGGAGAACCCACGCAAACGCAGGGAGAACATGCAAACTCCCCACAGAAAGACCCCGCCCTGAAATTGAATTCTTTCTGTGAGGCAACAGTGCTTACCACCGTGTCACTGTGCTACTTAGAGATCATGATAACAAATTGTATCTTTACTCCAATACAACCTATGTACAGCCTCTGCACCACATGCTTGCCAGTTTGCATATCGCCTCTATTCTTGACATTGTCTGGAGTCCTGTTGAGTTTTGTTGGCAGATCTGTCTGTCTGTCTGAGAATTATCTGTTCATATGTCAACACAATGTTATGTCATTTCAGGTGTCTGCATGAAGTCTGATCCTCACACTATCGCCATCACCATTGGAGGAACAGCACTTCTTTTCTTAGTTGCAGCTGGATTCATTGCCCTTTCATGCATAAAATGCTTCAGATTTGGTGAGTCACAGTTCTGAATTATACAAAAAAATGCATAGCAAGGGCCATTGATATAGACTGCCAGTGAGCAGTTGAGAAACATTTTGAAATGACAGCAAAGTGGTTTTGGTGTTTTATTTTTTATTGTTGTTGTTTTAAGGATGAAGAAAAATGTAGCTGCTCTTTACATAGAGAACACAAAGACAGAAGTGCAAGTCTTTAAGGTGGAAACTCAGGAGTTTTGAGACTGACTCAATAGTATACACTGATCAGGCATAACATTAATAATAACTGACATGGCACCAGTAAGTGGGTGGGATAAGTGGGAGCCAAGTGAACATTTGTCCTCAAACTTAATGTCAGAAGCAGGAACAACTGGTATAGGCATTTGAGCATTAGTTTGGGCCTAAATTGTGATGGCTAGATGACGAAGTCAGAGCACCAACGAGTTCATGTTGAGCCAAGGCTCACTGATGGATGCGCGATCCGATCCAACAGACGAGCTACTGGAGCTCAAATTAAAGAATTAATTAAAGTTAATTTTGTTTCTGATAAAAGGTGTATGAATACATACACTGGGAA
Source organism: Rhamphochromis sp. 'chilingali' (assembly GCF_963969265.1). Taxonomy (NCBI): domain Eukaryota; kingdom Metazoa; phylum Chordata; class Actinopteri; order Cichliformes; family Cichlidae; genus Rhamphochromis; species Rhamphochromis sp. 'chilingali'. The sequence continues at coordinate 51,409,381 of NC_137929.1, read as the reverse complement.
ACACTTGGGAAACACCTGGTACCACAATGTACTTTTGGAAAAAGGCAAGCAGCAGATCCTGTTATAGTGTTCTGCTGGAAAATCATTGCTCCTGCTACCCATGTGGGTAATACTTTGATACGTACCACCTACCTAAGAATTGTTTTTGCAGACCATGTACCCCTTTCGTGGAAATGGTTCCCTGAACATTTTAGCAACATAATACACAACGTAATAAAGCAAAAACGGATCATGAATGGTTTATGAAGCTCAATCCAATCTGTTCGTCTGTGACATGTGTTTGGGCAAAGAAGTCCAGTCCAGTCCACTTCACAACTTCCACGACTTGAAAGACATTTTTCTAACATCTTGATGTTTTGACAGTGAAAAAGGGACCAAAACAATATTCAATGGGTGATCATATTGTTTTGCCTGATCTGTGTATTTCTTGGAGTTCCTTTGTCTGTACAGTGATCATAGTTTTTGTTTTGTTTTGTTTTACTGAAGTCATAAATCAAGTGAAAGGTTGGATAATTTTCCTATAGCCAGCTATACAGTTTGAATTCTATTTGCCACAAGATGATTCAGCTTTTTTGTATTTTATTTTACACAGCTATTGTAAAGCAGCCAGTGAACAGAAAGACATCAAATCAAAGCCTCCTCCACCCGACAAGAGTTAACAGCACAGACAGCTCGGTAAATGGCAGCATTGGACAGATGAAAAGACAGTCTGGGTTTCTTATCGAAGATGAGACCCAAAAACTAGAGGACAGCAAAGTTGTTTCCTACAACAGTGGAACAACTGTCCAATGTCATTCCACAACCACAGCAGACGTTTCAAAACCCTCCAAACTACTGTTAACTCACGGCCCTGACAACAAGAGCTTGACCAGTGTGTACAATCCAAACCCATCTTCAGTTTCAACCAGCTTTAAAACTCCAAAATCTGATGACTTACCCAAAAGCAGGGGTTCAAAGCTTATCATCAAAAGGCAAAACAGCTTTCCAGGACCTGGTCACATATCTCAAAGAAACCACCGTATGTACAGCAGTCCAGATATTTTACAACTACACTTACCAACATCCAACCCTTCTTCTGCTCTCAGTAGCCACCAGATGATCAACTCCAGTGTCTCACCCCATCAAAGCACCCACCATCCTCAGCGTAGACACTCGTCAGTACTTCCACAGTTAGCTGAATTTCATAACCGTCACAGCCTCCTGAGAAATTTACCTGAAGAAGATGAACATAGAAGTTTATTAAGAAATGAAAAGTAAAGGAAATGTAAGCTGTACATTTCAAGCATAAGGCAAGACAATGCTTGCTCGGTTTAAATGACTGAAACTCCTTAACTGAGCAATAACTAGAAACTGAAATTTCACACCAGTGATGGAAGCACGGAGTAGGGGCTTGACAGTCAGCTGCAGTGTCTCCTGTTCTTTGAATGTTTTTAATATTAAGCATGATTTCTTTCTTTTTCTTTACATTACCAGTCAAAAAATGGGACCAGACCATGATGTATGGTGCTTGCGATACTTTTGCTTATATATAAAAGGCTGTTTCTTTTTACTTTCATATTAAGAGTTGGGGCTAGTTTGTATCTTTTTGTTTGTTTGGAGAAAAAAAACCATTTCTTTGTTAACATTGTTAACACTCTGTGGGGAGATCGTGGCTCAAGAGTTGGGAGTTCGCCTTGTAATCGGAAGGTTGCCGGTTCGAGCCCCGGCTTGGACAGTATCGGTCGTTGTGTCCTTGGGCAAGACACTTCACCCGTTGCCTACTGGTGGTGGTCAGAGGGCCCGGTGGCGCCAGTGTTCGACAGCCTCGCCTCTGTCAGTGCGCCCCAGGGTGGCTGTGGCCACAATGTAGCTTGCCATCACCAGTTTGTGAATGTGTGGATGACTGGATGTGTGAAGCGCTTTGGAGTCCTTAGGGACTAGTAAACCTGTACAAATGCAGGCCATTTCACCATCACTTTGTTAACATATAGGAGTGCTTTTCCAATAGATGAAATAATTTTAGCTAATTTTTTTCTTGCACTTTAAAGCCTTTTTTTACTTGCTATTGTATTTTTTTGTATACTGTTATGTATTAATGTGCTTGAGGAAAAAAAATATATTTCCAATTATGTTTTTGCATAAACTGTGCAAATGGAAATTGATATGTTTGTATTTTTATAGATGAACCATTGGACATTGAGCTCTGTTTCAGTGGCTCATGTAACAAAAATGTTTTGTTATCCGAAAAAAAGAAAAAGGCTCCCAAATCATTCTTGTTTGCTAATGTTTTGCACAAGGTCATTTGTGCCTTTGTTTGCTGCCCTGATTATCCCAGTGTACTTTCTGCTGCCATGAATCAGAGCTAATTTCCCTGACTTTACTTTTTACTCAGGAAATGCTTTTATCGCTGCCCCGATTTTAAGTGTCAGATGACTCCACCAGGAACACTTAACCCAGGTGTTAAGTGTTTATTTATTTCATTGTATCTTTTCATATCTATAATGTATATTGATGTAAGTCTTTGGTATTACTTTTATGTCTTCAACTGTGATTATTATTATTATTATTATTATTATTAAAATTAAAAAGTTGTAGTTTGTAAAGTTTGTAGGGCATTTGTTGAATTTGCACACACTGACGACAACGATTAATACATTGAAAAGTACAAACACAAATGGGTACAAAGTCCGAACGCTCTTAGGCAATGTTTCTTGTAATTTCTTTAGGTAGTCTTCAAGAATATGCCTCAGGCTTCCTGAAGTGCATTCACAGTCAAAAATAACCACTTCATACATTTTCCCAATGCATTGTCATGTGACTTGTGTCATCCGTGTATATATTCAGGTTGGAACGTCCTTGTGTGGAGGGAGAAAATGTTCTCCCACACTCATAAACGGAAAGAAAGAAAGAAAAAAGTCAAGGCATCAAGTGGCAAGTTTAGTCCATTGTGCTACAGTGAAACTGGTAGCACAAAATGCTTTTATCACTGTATTTTATTTTATATTTTAATGACAGTTTAGCACATTAGGTAGCTATAAACACGGAGTGTACTTGAACGCACCACACACACACACACACCGATAGTGAAACCTCATGAATGAACTCCAGGCAGTGTCTCTGTGCGTCCTGTCTACCGTACCATCTTTAATGGGCTCGTCCTGTTTTCAGACCGGTGTACACTTTCTATGAACTTTTACACCATTTCAGAGACTAAAGGGAAACTTCAGCCTTTCCCCCTTGGTGATGTATCAGCGCCTTTTTCTGTGTGCCAGGCTGCTGCTATTTTTTACAGGTAAGGAGGGGAATACTACTTCAGCTGCTATTATTACTTATATTACATGTGTCTATAGCTATATAAATGAGCTGCAAATTTATGTAATCCCAATGGTAATGACAAAAAAGATTACAAATGAAGTTACACAGAAGAGCAAAGAGGCAAATGTCCATGATTTGTACGTTTGAGTAACACAAAGTTTAAGGCTAAATAACAAATAAGACAAACTTGTTTTACCAGCTTTAAATTCCATGAACATGACAGCAAGAAGATCGTTGTGTTATTGTTAAAATGATAGTCTTGCTGTTGTTTGTACAAACCGTCTACTACAAGTGAAGCTATTTAATGGAGCCAGAAAACTCATTTCCTGTGCTTAGCATATTAGAGTAATGACAGTAATTCTGTTTAGTAAAAAAGCAAAATCTGATGCAGAACATTTCAAGAAAAGAAGTGCTTTACAAAGTCCAGATAGATACACATAAAACAACACACAAGCCTGTCTGAACAAATGAGTTTTAGGCTGGTTCTCCTGCCTCCTTTAGTCAGCCTGCAGAGTGAAGGAGGCCAAGAATATATGTCAGGCTGCTCCAAAGTTTTGGATCCATAGTTTTTCAGGTGGTCATGTGAAATCACTAAAAAAAGACCTAAGAAACCACGTCGGAGAGTAGTGGTGAAGTAGTTTGACAATAAGGGTGGGGACCTCACCCCATAAAGCCATAAAGGATAAAAGTAAGAGCCAAGGTTTTAAACTGAAGTCTAAACCTGACACAAAGCCAGTGTAAAAGCCTGAAATGGAGTGATATAAAAGTTATTCTGCTCATAATGTTTATGGACAGAATTTCTAGGTGCAGCAAGTGGCGGAAGGCTTTCAACTGGGTGGTCTCAGAATGAGTCAGGGACGGGTTCCTGCCCCAATTGGAGGAGTTTAAGTATCTCGGGGTCTTGTTCACATGTGACAGGAGAAGGGGAGATCAATAGGCGGATTGGTGCTGCGGCTGCAGGGATGCGGATGCTGTGCCGGTCTGTTGTGGTGAAGAGACAGCTGAGTGTAAAAGCAAACTGGCCTGCATTTGTATAGCACTTTTCTAGTCCCTAAGGACCCCAAAGTGCTTCACACTACATTCAGTCATCCACCCATTCACACACACATTCACACACTGGTGATGGCAAGCTACATTGTAGCCACAGCTGCCCTGGGGCGCACTGACAGTACCTCCTGGGTGAGGTCTTCAAGGCATGTCCCACCAGGAGCAGGCCTCGGGGCAGACCCAGGACACACTGGAGAGATTATCTCTCTCAGATGGCCTCGGTGTCCCAACAAAGTCCCCGATTCTAATTGGATTTTCCTAAATCTTTTTATAAGTGCAAAATGTTTACATGGGAATGCAATTACATCATAAACTGTATGTTGACAGAACCACCTTCGTGTTATTGCTATTATAACAGTAATTACAGGCCCACAGAGTGATACGAGGGAGATATGACTAGGGATGGATATTGATAAGATTTTCACGATTCCGATTCCATTTTCGATTCTGTTTAACGATTCGATTCTTTATTGATTCTTTTTTAAAAAGGAGAACACTAAGGTCGATTAGCTTAGAACTTTGTTTTATATCTTCTCTTTGAACAAGATAGAAATTTAGGCGTAACATAGCCTTACAAACCCAACAGTGAGATCTTAAGAGATCCAGCCTACGGCTCTTCAATGGGGTGTCACAGGGTCCCCAGGAAAAAAATTGTAAATGTAAAATAATAAAATAAATATTCTTCTGTAGCAATAACAAAGTATAACATAAATTATTCTGTAGCAATTACACAAGAATATCCAGTAATGTCCCTGCCTACAATTAAACACATTCACTTACCGAAAATCGGGGGCATCTGCTGTGGCAGCCTTTGACCACAAACTTAATCTCTGCTCGGTGACATTCGTCTATCCTGGCCTGAAAGGAGATGCTACCGGTAGACTGCAGCAAGAACTGCCAGCATCTGAGCCAGCCAGACTCTGTCTCTCTCATCATGGTCACCTAAATGCACAGTAATGACAGGTTTGTAATAAGGCAGATCGCGCTAACATAATATGCACTGTTAGTTGATTATTTACCTGCCGCATTAACGGGAGAGGACGTACAAACGTTACCGCTGCTGCTGGGCTGAGATTCACGAGTCCGGAGCAGAATTAAAAACACGACATTCATTTAAGGCTATCACGTGTTTTGTGAGCAAATGCTTTTGCATATTCGTGGTGTTTCCTTCCTTAAATTAAGTATCTACTTTGCAAGTATTGCAAGTTGCCCTGTTGTCATCCGTTCTTGTAAAGTATAACCAAACTTTTTAGCGTTTGAGCCGCCATGTTTCCTGCCAGGTAAATGACGCTCTGCAACGTGGTGACGTCATTCAGGGCGACTGGAATCGATAAGGGAATCGTTTGTTAAAATGGCAAACCATTCCAAGGAATTGAAACAGTGGGAACCGGTTCTCAACAAGAACCGGTTTTCAATGCCCATCCCTAGGTATGACTCACACATTCTTGCATTCACAGTGTTGGAATATGAGATAAGTTATTGCATAGTTTCCACTCATGAGTCGGATTAACTTAAGACCTGTTTTCACATTTATACCTTGTGGTAGGATGTATGCAAAAGGTTATGTCAACAATACAAATCATTGTTCTTCTGCAAGAGGTGCAAATATTTTTCCGGGAGCAGAGATTTTGCTTTATGCCTCCGGCTGTTTCATGTGATCATCACTGTAATAATGCAGCTTACAATATTGTTATATTTTAATATTTTACTACTGCTACTGTTATTCCTTACTAGTGTCGTTTGAGAGTCCGTGCTAGTTTGCTAACTTGGATTAAAGGGCAACAGCCAAATTTTCTGGATCTCATGGGTGGCCCGGAATATTTGGTGCGCCTATGATTTATCAAAGGAACCCCAACCAGGAAACCCGAAAGTGTGCAGCACCACAATGTTTGTCCCTTGTCCAGATATTCTGAATAGTTGTATGTTTACAGGGATTGCTGCTATTGTGCCTTATCACACTGCACTATTTTTGTGGCAGTTGTTTGTGTATCTAACTCTGAGTATCGTTTCAGTCACAAAGACCAAGCTGCCTTTGATTTTATGCAGTTAAAGCAAAGGCACAAGAGTGATCCAGCACTCAAAGCACCCTTAATGGAAATTTATGGGAAAATTTTGCAACATCAATCAACATTAATCGGGTCACATTTAGAACTTTTTTTTAAAGAATGTTTATGGAAAAACCTTTAACAGAAACAACTATACAATCTAAAAAATTGGGGACTCCTGAAATGTAAGATCTTTATTTGAAAGCTAATCCACTGGTGATGTGGTGTTAATAAGTACAGTGTTGCATTTTTTTAATGTCCTGGAAATTAATGAAGTATAGCTAATTGAACACTCTTTAAAAATAAATGTATTTGATTGTTAAAGCATTTTTCTTGCATCCACAAATGTTAGCATGATTTTTATGATTTAAATCTTCTTGAGGCATATTCATCGAAAGATTTCCTAGATGTGCACAATTACATTGCATTTCTCTGGAGTTTCCATCAGTCTCACAGTCGGAATGAGCGCCATAGGTAAAAAAAAAACAAAAACCCATAGCTTTACTGTTTAGCTATCACTACTAATAATAATCATTATCTTATTACCTGTGTTGTGTCACAAGTGAAAAAGGATCTTGTTTATTTAATCTCCTACATGCATTGTTGCACTAAATTATCGCAGCATAAAACTATGAAGTTGTCAGTCTGACGCAGTGGACTTTTTTTTTTTTTAACTTTTGTTTATGCTGCTTGATTTTGAAAGTATGAGGAAGCGCTCTCTATCTGCCACGTGAGGTGGTAGAGTTTGTCTTTGGTTTTACAGTTGTTTGTAATTCCTCGATCATTATTAATTAACCATCTCTTTTATCTTATCTGGTTATGCACTGCCATTTGTGAGTGATACAGTGTTGCTCAAAGAAAGTCACTCAGCCCTTCTTTATTTTATAGTTTTTACAGTCGGTGGCTGCAAATCATCTCACGTTTGTGCAGCCTGATGAGACAATCATGATGACATGATATCTGCTGCCATATCAAGGAAGGAAAAACACAAGATTGCGTAAGCAAACAATTGTTCTTGCGCAAGAAAGCAAATGCAAGCCACTGAATAATTTAAAGAGCCAAACAGCAATTGGCAAATGCAAATGCTATATCTCAATCTGGTCACAAGTAGGAAACTGACTAGTATAAAAAACTGAAAAGTATGGCAAAATAAAAAGTTCAATTCCTTTAAGGTTGCACAAATAAGGTCCAAGGTCTCATTATTACAAGTAAATGCAATACCATCCTATAGGAGTCAGTGGAATAGTAGTGCTATCCAGTGCAGCTTTAAAAAAAAACAATCATGTCTTTGTTTTATTATTTGTCTGATTGTTAACTGCATAACTGAAATAAATGAAAACAAGCCCAAGTTATAAATATAGTGACTGAAAGAAGAAGAATTCTGTCAAGGCCGGTGGGGCGAGCCGTGTAGAATTAGTAAAGGACCCAAGATGCAGGCACTGCTGATGTGAGGTAGCTTTATTTGTGGCGATTGAAAATACAAAAAGGCGACGGTGGCGAAAAAACAGAACTGAGAAAACCTAAACTGGGAAGACTAAGCATAAAACAAACCTGAAGCCAGAAACAGAGATGCAGGAAGACACAGAGAGAAAACCATAACATGCTGTAGGGAGATAACGCAGATGAACCAGCAACTAACAGGCAGACACAAGGCTTAAATACACAGAGGGATAACAAGGGACTGAGACACAGAAGGAGGGCACAGCTGGGAGTAGTCTGACATGGCGGGACAGGTGATAACTGAACACACTGCGATCAGACACGGACCTTCAAAGTAAAACAGGAAACACACACACATGCAAAGACACAGGCTTAGAGACCTGACTACACTAGAGGGGATACACAGGCAGGGGTGACACAAAACAGAGGGAGCACAGAATAAACACTGGGAAACCAAAACACAAAACAGTCATAATTCATAATAGTATCAAAAGTAAAAGTACAAAAACCAAAAACACTGGGTCACCGACCCGGGACTGTGACAAATTCAGGCCTTCAGAGTCAGAGTAGAACTGCTTCTCCTTCATAGAAGCCGTTTGAAGTAATTATGACTGGATGACTCCTAGGTGGGGTGTTTTGGGTGGATTCGGGTATGAGAATTGCTGAGGACACACCTGAAAATAACTGGAGTAATTACATTATTAAGTTGGTTTGGGAATGCCATGGAGAAGGAGGTCTGGGCAGGTCTGTTTAGACTGCTCGTCCCTCACCCAGAGATAAGTAGTATAAAATGCAGTATAAAATAAATACATTTATTCATATATTTATGTATTTTTTTCCTAGGTGAACATGCTGCACATGGTAAACAGAGGCAGGTTCTAGCATTTGCTGGTGGAGATGTTATTCTACCATGCAACTTCAGGATCTCTGACAGCACTGACTTTCCGACTGTTGAGTGGTCCAAAGAAGGTCTGAACCCAGACGTGGTCTTCCTGTATCGGGATGGCTGTGAGACCTACGAGATAAAGAATCCAATCTTTGAGTACAGGACAAGCTTGATCATGAAAGAACTGAAAGATGGAAACATCTCATTAAGGATCTCCAATGTGAAAATGTCTGATGCAGGGAAGTACAAATGCCTCAAGCTCTGGAAGAATGCTCCTCGGGAGGTCACAGTAGTGGAGCTTGTTGTTGGTACGTCCTCTCAAGTTCACTTAATAACCAAAGCTAGGAATGCTGCACAGGCCTCGAACCTTGTCTAGTTTATCAAATCGTAGGCTGAACGAACCAAGTAATGTGAATGACTCCTTTTATACATTTCTGTGAATTATTCAGATTCAGTGTCCAAATAGACCCAGCGACGGCATTTTGATGGATTAAGCCAAGTCACGTCTAAATGATGAAAGAGGATAACACACTTGCTTGAGTGTAATTTTCATAGTATTCGCCTCTCAAAACAGCATCAAAAAGACTTTTTGGCTGATTGTAAGATTGTAACACATGGTTAGATAGACATTTTTGCAGTACAGCTGGCTTCTGTGAGGCAACAGTGCTAAGCAATTTTTGGCCCATAAAAATGACAAAAACCCCCCAAAAAACAGCTAGTTGTTAATACTTCAATAGTAATTTCATGATAGAAAACATTTTTTAGCAGCTCCATTACACTTTGTGGGTAAATCTAGAACCTGTGTTTACTGTGAGTATGAAATGAAGCTTGTGAATGGACAAGAAGTAACTGACACTTCTAAGCTTGTGTGAAGTACTGTGTCAACAAAGGCTGAGAGTTCAGTCTGTGCACACATGTGCGTCAGAGTGTCTCAGGTTCAACTGGTTTTGTCCTCATTATGTTGTCATTATGTGCTCTCTCCAGTACTTTAAATTGCGTACAGAGTAAACTGTGTACACTATTTTTCCCCATGTAGTTATTCTAAAAATCATGTCTCTTTGAAGTTGTTTACCAAGTTTATGTGATTAATTGGTCGATTTTTCCCTCTAATGAAGCTTCTAAAGAAGACTTTTTATAGTGTTTAATTTTATTAAGAAAGATTTTAATCTTTACCTATTTACCTTTTGATAACTTGGTTATCTTTAGCTACTCGCAGTGAACTACATTTGGTATAGTTGGTTGCCTGAAGCTTAATTAAGACGATGGCTTGAATTATGCACATAAAACTAGTCATGAAGCTGGTTATTCAGGAAGTGATGACAGATGAAAGATTCAGTTGGCACACCTGATTAGATTATTTTTGTTTACAGGTGCAGTCTCGGAGCCAAAGCTCTCAGTGGTTTCGGTTGAAAGATGTGGGGTGACTGTGCAGTGTGAGGTGAACTTCTGGCCAACAGAGCCTCAGGTAACATTTCTGGATCACCAAGGAAATGACATCCCTGCTCAAGGTTCAGAAAGAGATCGAGATGCCAGCGGACGTTTCATCATCAAACAAAGAGTTACTCTGCAGGAAGGAAACAGCAGGTTCAACTGACATCATTGCTCCGTCTTTCAAAACTCACTGATAATTTATTTTATGTAACATAAACAAAATGGTTTCCTTATGCCTCAGACACATCAGAAGTTGCTCTCTCATATGCGAGAGGTTGCAATGCAGTACATCATGTATCATGAAACAGACTTGTTGTTGAGTTAAGACATCATTAGTGCAATGTGAACAGGAATAGTTTTAAATCTTATGACCTTATTTTGACTGGTCATTGGCATTTGGAATTTCTTTAAAGGTAAAACTCTTGTGTATGAACGTATTTCTCTCTGTGAAGTCTTAAACGTCCAAAGCAATAGACACAAGAGATGTGAAGAAAAGAGTGAGGGCAGAGGGTGAGATGTGCATGGATGACTTGCTGCAGTCACCCTTAAAGGGAGCACCCAAAAACAACATTTAAATTTGGTTCTATTAAATTGATCCTGTTTTCTTAAAAGATTTAACCAGTGATATACCATGTTTGGTAAGTAAATCAGACACAAGCAGCCAGTTTTTTTCCCAACTCATCATTATATTTAATTTCTTAAAAAACATCTATCCATCCATTTATCTTCTTCCAATTATCCGGGGCTGGAAGTCTAAGCAGAGAAGCCAAGACCTGTCTCTCCCTAGCCACCTCCAGTTTGCCCGGAGCAACACCAAGGCATTCCCAAGCAGCTGAGTGTTCCACTGGGAGGAGGCCCGGGTGGTTCAGGCATTTGACACTGTCAGATGCCTGAACCACCTCAACTGGCTCTTTTAGATGTGGAGGAGCAGCGGCTCTACTCTGAGCCCCTCCCGAATGGCCCGACTCTCTAAGGGAGAGGCCAGTCACTCTTCGGAGGAAGCCCAATTCTGCCGCTTCTATCTGCGATCTTGTTTTTTCAGTCACTACCCACAGCTCATGACCATAATTGAGGGTAGGGAGGTAGATTGATCGGCTAACAGAGCGCTTCACTTTGACACTCATCTCTCCCTTCATCATGACGGACCAGTATGGCGTCTGCATCACTGCAATCACTCATGGTGCAGGAACTCGTCCCTGAGTGGGCACTCCTCCCTTTTCCAGCTGATTCTCATTTCCACCGCTTCACACTTGGCTGCGAACCGTTCCAGTGCGAGCTGGAGGCCATTACCCGATGATGCCAACAGAACCACATCATCTGTATAAAGCAGACATGAGATTCTCTGTGAAAGCCTTCCACCGCTTGGCTACGCTTAGAAATTCTGTCCATAAAAATTCTAAACAGAATCGGTGACAAAGGGCACTTAATGTTAAAAATCTTTTGAAAACAAAACACCTTTGTCCACATAAAATGTTACTAATTTACTCTAAAACTAACCAACTTGCATGTGCCATATTTGTTCTCACAGCATCACCTGCAGGGTTCACCAGCCAGAGATCAACCAGACCAGAGAGACAAAGATCCTCATATCAGGTACACGGGGACTTCAACATCACACATGTACCTGCTGGCTAACAGAATAAGAGAAATGCAGCCTGTTGTAGGAAGTTCACTTACTTTTAAAAACTCCAATCTGCTCAGGAACTGCAGATGCAAATTAGTGTTAAACTCTGGAACAGTGCATCAAATGACAACAATCATTTTTATATAATACATTGTCCCTTTTTAACTAAAACAAATAAAAAAAGAACTACCACCACACATATCCAACCTCAAATCCAATCATATGCATTTTGATTAATCTGTTCATTAAATAAACAGTTTTCTTGCATTATATCACATCTGAGTTGTAGGAAGTCGAAGGTGATTCAATTGTTTTCAGGTATAGTCTGCAAAGTCTTCCGATAATTAGCTCGGGAAACATCTTGTTGTAATAAAATAAAAACATAAGTGTGTTTTATTTTGTATACATGGAGCCATTTATGTGATTATGCAACACTTCTTAAGAAAGGAAGCTGCTTAGTTTGCCATAGTTCCTAGATATTGGAAAACCAGTTCTATGTTGCAGACATCATGTTTGTGATTTAGCAGATAATGTGATCAGATGTTAACATCATGCATGGTGTTATTTCAGCCACCTGCAGCTCCGACATTTGCACCGCTGCCTTTGCTGCTGGAGGGCTGGCTTCTGTCTTGTTTTCAGCTATATTAGCTCTACTGATATATAAGGAACACAATAAATCAAGTAAGTCACTGTCTTCATTTAACAAAGATGATACAGCTAAAAAGTGAGGACATGAGCGAAGTGGTGAGCATCTAAGTGTTTTCTCTGCCTTGAAAAGGTTCACGTCTGTAGTGTCGTCCAACTGCCACAGGATGGCAGACATGCACCTCTCAAACAAGAACCACATGCTCAAAGAGACCACAGACCTCAAAGTGCTGTTGCTGAGTACTTACTCGTACTTAAAGACAGCTTGTTTCAGTAGAAAAAACAATAGCAACAGCTTTGCTTTTAGTGCTATCAAAAACATCAACCCACTCTTCAAAAGAAAAAAAAAAAAACAATGTCCTGTAAGACTTGTGAAAGTCTATTAATGTCACATATTATAAAACAAAAGCTAGAAATATAGTTGCAGTGCTCTTAATGGCCAAAGGGGCACACATAGTGGCAGCTGTGGCTCAGGTGTTAGAGCGAGTCATCTGCCAATCGTAAGCCTGGTGGATTTGTCTGACTGACTACGCGCTGAGGTATCCGTGTTCAGATACTGAACCCCATTTTGACCCCAGTGCATTCATGTAAATGCTATAAAGTACTTAAGCGCTGCATGAACACGTGATTGGGTGAATGAGACTTAGATGTCTGCTCAACTGAGTTGAAAGGTGATATACAAGTACCAGTCCATAACATTTACTTCTCCATAATCACCAAAATATATTTATTTAGTACCTCTACTTGTTTCATGTCTATTCAGGGACACCTCTAGAAATCTTTCATATGGGGGCCAAAAAAATATGGGGGTGGCACACCAAAGACAGAACAGTGAGGGACATCTAAAGTGACAAAAATGATATAGGCAGGAATAAATAACAAGTTAATGTTTCAACTCATTGTAGGGTGTCTTGCCCTCTCTTGTGTTCACTTGTGTTCTTGGTGCTGGGGGTCACTTGGGGGGCCAGCAAATTTTGGTGGGTGCCCAGTGCCTCCCTTGTTGGTGGTCCTGTATCTGTCACCAATCAAAAAAAAGAAAGTACAACTATGCAGTGAAGTTAAGGACGGGCGACAAGCTTGTGAAAAGTTGCCTATAAGTGTTTTAATGTTTTTATTACCTTCAGATTCAAATGTTTGGTGGGAAAAATCTTCATTTTGTTGCTTCACAGCTAAAGTCACTTTAAAATTATGTCTTCTTTTACAAAAATAGTTTGGGTTGCTTTTACTTTCCCTTCTTGTTAATCCGTAAATTAATGTCACATTATTAATGACACATTTTTTTTTCTGTCTACACAGCCCAAAAAAAGAAGCGTCTTCACAGGAAGTCATCAGACCAAAGAAAGAATAGCAGCACTGAAAATATGTTAAACAGTTTAACTGAGCAGCTAAAAGAAAGATTGGCTGGACTCAAGTCAGAGCTTCAGGAGAAAGAAGAGATCATTCGCCAGCTAAAAAGAAATGATCAGCCGTCTCGTGCTGTTGCTACCCAGCATGACCAACCAATTTGGGGCCTTTTCACGTCCAAACCAGACATCCCCAAAAAACCTTTCAATCATTATTCTGACCTTGACTCCAACGCTAGTTACTGTGCTGATGACTATAATCCAAAATCCACAGCTTCAACCAAAACTTACCCTCCAAAATCTGGCAGCTTACACCACAAAGGTTCACATTTAGGAGTCAAGAGGCAAAACAGCAATCCAGGACCGGGCCAACCAATCCAAAGAAAACATCGCAACAGAAGTAGTCCTGCTATTATGTCTTTAGCGTTACCTAGCTTGTCTTTAACCAGCAATGCAGAGAAAATGCTGGACCACATTAGCAGCTCAAAGAGTGAAGCTGAAGCCCTGCTAGATCAAGATGCATTCTCACCACTGCATAGAAGTTATTCAGGAGGTTCTCATTTAGCTTGCAGTAATAACCGCTTTTATGTACTGGAAGATTTAACTGAAGAGTCATGAGCTGCCAATTCACAAAAGGAGAACAAAAACTGGAAAACTTTCAGTTAACATCTACTAATGACTGCATCTTAGCCAGATGTTTTACAAGCTTGGCTTCAGAAACTAGAAGATATCAACTTTGAAATTACTTTGGCCTTATAGTTCTTTTATAAGATTTGCATTTGGTTGTGCTATGGGGAAAAATCCATGTAAAGCATGGCTAGAATGCTGATGGATAACACATAGACAGACATTCATGAACCGACTGTTTTAATTCCTATTTGCTCTTTGTATTTTTGTTTATGGATGGTTATTTTTTTTACACCAACAGATATTTAAAAGGTAAGAGCTGAAAATGAAGTCTTGGGTTTTAAGCTAATGAGCATTAAACATAGACTATTTGAATGAATTAGATTTGCATGTATTATATAACCAACATATTTTGTGTGTGTGTGTGTGTGTGTGTGTGTGTGTGTTGATGTTTTATTGAATTTTGGTACCTTAATTTTGATTTCTGTTTTACTGTATTGTAAATGTTGCTTTATGTTACCATAACATTTGATGTCAAAGGTTGTATTGAGGGTTTACATTATTTAAAACTGCTTTGTAATACAAATTTAAAATGTTCTATTTGGCTTAATGTTTCAGGTTTCAAAAGCTAAATACTTAATGAAATATTTGTATGTGTTATATAAACAAAAATGATCATTTTCTCAAGCTTATGCTTTGTATGTCTTCCACACTCAAGTTCATTGTTTATTTCTTCAGACAATATTAGTCTGAAACCTGAAAGAAAATAAAGTGTGAACACTACTGAAGTACAGGAAACCTCCAAAATTCACAGGGATTACATTCATAGAGCACCTGCGAATTGTGAAAAACTGCAAAAAATTCCTATTTTTTATAGTTCAACCCCTAAATGTGTATTTGGGTGGCATCTTTGGGCTTTAATAGGGAAAAAGAACACAAAAGCATTCAGTGCAACACTTAAAATGCGGAACTGCATCGGCCAGAGATGCAACAACATGTTGTTGCAGCTGAAAAGACATATCAGAATCAGAGAAACTTCATTAATCCCAGAGGGAAATTGAGCATGTGAAAATGATCCAGAAATACCACCTCCTCTGGGCAGGTTAGACATTTCCTGAATATAAGAAGCTAATGAAGTGCGATACTCTGACTTCAAACATGAATTAACTTGATGCTATGTGAAGAAAGTTTCTGTAACTACTCAGTTACTCACTTACATGCATGCACGCGAGCACACACACAGACCTTGCACAGTTTAAGAGTTTGTTGGATTTTCTAATCTTTATATTTTGACATACCTGTTAACAGTTGAGATGATTTTTAAGTTCTACTGAATCTTTATAGTTAAGAGCAATTTGAAAGGTAAAAAGAATAATACATTTAATATTCATCCGTTTTTCCTCATCTTATTTGGCATAAATCAATTGTTTGTTTTAATGTGAAACTGAGGAACATTTAAATGATCACCTTAAGACAGATTAAAGAAGAAGAGCACCCTCTTGTGGCGGAACTGAAACATTCCACTGTAAATGACGCTGTCAAACTCGTGACTGATGTCATTAATCTAATCATGTTCCTGCCTGCCTTCTCCGCGCCAACCAGGCTCTACTTTGCTTGCTTTAGTTCTTAATGTTCTTCTGTCTTTCATTCTCCAATTCGTGCAATAAGCCTCCTCCCCATCTCTGTCTTATCCTGGACCCGTCCAAGCTGCAATCTTCATCTTCACTCCCATGTAGAGTCTGGGGATCCTGTCCTAAATCATGTCACCACTGGAATTATTTCTGCTTTGATGGGTCGTTGGAGTCAAATTACCAAATAGCTTAATATAGTTCAGTATCTGAAAAAAATGTTAAGTGTTAAGTTTTTCTATTGAAGTATTATTGTGGATATTGCTGGATTGTCTAATTAAACGTAGAAAAAAAAAAGAATCACTATATTTTAAGATAATTTTTAATCAGATTTTTCAGGTAGCTGTCACACCACCTTTGATGGCACGTCTCATTCTAACCTGTTAAAATAAATGAATTCTCGTTTTGCAGTGTAGTCAGGGTTACACAAAAAAGTCTTCTAACAATTAATGAAAGGAAAAAAATCCAACACGGATCTGTCAGTGAAAGCTTGTCTAATACTATCATGATAAATCTGTATTTTCTACTTTTTGTAGCTGAGGCCTTTTAATTATTATTTGTGAACCTGCTACATTAAATATTCATAAATATTTGTGTGTGTGTGTTTTAGCTCATCTCAGGAAATACCGCTCTAAATAGAAGAGCGGAACCACCACCCACCCACTTGACTTGCAAATTCAATATTATGGACCTCCAGCCATCCTTTAAACGTCTTGGAGTTCAAGTTAGTGTTTTCATTTTTTGTTTTGTTGTTGTTGTTGTTGTATTTTACAGGGAAGTTAGAGCTGGTGTTGGCGTGTCATGTGTAAGCGAATGAGAAGTAAAAGTGTAGCAATCTTTAACACACCCACCCATAGCACACACCCAAGCCCAGGTCCAAAGTCTGAAGTTGACAATTCAGTTCTCATTCAGTGTGACTGTTTTCGCAAGTCTGATCTTAAAGAGTCGCTTGTGTCTGAGGAGAGAATGATTACTTTCGAAACATTTAACTGGTTTTATTAATAACTGTGTACTGATGATGTATCATCGTCTTCTCGTGATTGCCGGTCTGTTGTCAGCTTATATAGGTAAGAAAGAGAGCCGGGTTGCTTTAAATTAACATTGCGCATGTCAAAGTTAAATTACAGTTATTCAAATGGAAACGTGACTTGAGAAACAAATTAAGCATTTCGCTGAAAGACAAAATTAATAGAACAGTTGACGGCAAAATGCTTTTTTTCTGCTGTTGGCAGAATAAGAATCACAGGAGCCAATAGATAAAACAACAAGCATGCGTTTGGATTTCTTTAAATGTCCTTATTTCTTTTTCTTTTTTTAACCGGAAAAGCCGGTTAAAGCTGGTATAGCACATCACAAGGATGTTTCAGTGTATGTACTGAGGAGATGCAAGCAGTACTGCTACTGTTTATCTTCCACTGCTATGGGAAAGTGTTTATATAAACTGCTTCACCTGATGCCGCTACCTTTTGTAAGTCAATTAGCTGGAAAATGATGTCCGATCATAATTCATCTGCATGCATGAACTGAGTGAAATGTAAAATTATAACTGTGTATAAGTTTAAAGTTCCTGAAATTACTTTTCTTTCTCATTTTTAAACAGTTTAAACATCAGCAGGTTGTCTAATGCAATAATTTGTCGCCATGTGATTCGTGTGAATAGATATTTGCATTAACATGCAGTTGAACAGGTGTACCTAAAAATTGGCTGGTGAGTGTGTACTTGTGTTATTGACATGACATGTTTATCTTAATTGAATGTCACAGTTTTCTGAGTCCTAACAAAGTGAACATATGTTTGTGTGGGACAGTGTGGGACATCTTCATATAAAAACTATACATCTTACAGGTTTGGGGTCATCCCCAGCTTACCTCATGAACTATACCTTTCCTTTTCTGTCAACAAGTGGAACAGTGTTGTTCACTGATGTGCACACCTAGTTCAACCTGTGTTTTTTTTTATTGGTGAACAATATCTTAATCATCCTAAACCAATCAGGAACACTGTGCAAACTTCACCACATGGACTCGTCCCAATAGTTGTACCATTAACCAAATACTATGCATTTCGTGTGAACCCCAACAGAAAAGTCAGTGCATATCACATGTTTATGAGGAAATCGATGAGAAATGCATTCGAGTGACTAAGCCTCCAATGTACTTGCATCACAGAAAACTACAGCTGCAATTTATGCAGCTGAGAAGATCATTAGAAATGCAGCTGATTGTAGCGTTTAAAGTGCTATGAAAAAAAAAACAGTCTTGGTGCTTTTTTTCGGTTGGGCTGTCATTAGGGTGGTAATTTTCAAATATTACCTAAATTAACTTCAATTTCAGGAGCCTTGAGGAGTCAAAAAGAATTTTAAAAATTTTAAAAGGTTTTTTTCTTCTGTTGAAGTCAAAGGTTTACCTCTATCTTTGTTGTGACAGATTTATGCCCTTACAGATTTAACATGGGGATAAAAACATATAGGTTATACTTCATTTTCTCTGTAATGTAATTGTAATCCTACTGGTCAATATGCAGAGTATTGACCAGTATTTTAAAAAGACTGGTAAATTGCAGAGTTTGCCTTGTAGCTCTCGGCTCTCTTCACCTATAACACATAGAATAATGTAAAGGAGGCAATCCAGATGGAGTTTGCACACAGCTTTATTAGTATAAATATGGTTGATTATTCCTCTTGTGGGTTTTTTTCTAGGCGGATCCCGTGCTCATGGTCAGCCACTGCACGTTCTTGCCTTTGCTGGTGGAGATGTTATTCTACCGTGCAGTTTTAATATCTCTGACAACACTGACTTTCCGACTGTTGAGTGGTCCAAGGAAGGCTTGAAGCCAGATGTTGTCTTCTTGTACCGGGATGGTTGTGAGGCCTATGAGATGAAGAATCCAGCCTTTGAGTACAGGACAAGCTTCATCGTGAAAGAGCTGAAAGATGGAAACATTTCATTACGGATCTCCAATGTGCAGGTGTCTGATGCTGGAAAGTACCAGTGCCTCATATTCCAGAAAAATGCCATCAGGAAGGTTACAAAAGTGGAGCTGGTTGTGGGTATGTCTACTAATGTTCATTTCCACATTGGTAATTCGGCTGTGAACTGTGTAGTCCACCAGCCTGAGAGTTGAATCCTTGCCCATTTATTATATGTATATTAGAGTCAGAGCTCTTAGCAGCATGTAGTTTAATTATGAAGTAAAGCTATGCACCAAGTCTTATAATAGAGGATGTGTAAGGCTATAAAAGACCCTTTTTTATAACTTACCTGTACTACATTTTTAGTTGATGCTGGGTTAGGGTTTAGAAACCAAAACTGTTCAATTAGGCTTACAATAAGACAACCGACTTTGGTTTTCCATGGTGACATAATGTAGATATTACAATCCTTTTTTTATTTTATATAACATTTTGCTTGCCATGAGTTTGGAGAGCTGTTTTATCCCATATATTTTTACCAGGATAAGCTATTCACATCATCATCATTCAGAGGACTCGTTCTTAAGCAGGACCAGGTTCCAATGCGTCCTATTGACTTGATTGAAGTTGGGATTCTTTTTCATGAACTGATCATGTTTCTCTTTCATTGCAAGGAAAATAATAATAATAATAATAATAAATTTTATTTATGAGCACCTTTCAAGTCACCCAAGGACACTTTACAATAGGATAAAACACTTAGTAAAACAATGGCAGAATAAGAACAATAAAATAAAGCACAAGATAAAATGAACAAACAGTGGATTCACAGTGAATATGCAGATTTGAACAGATGAGTTTTGAGTTGGGATTTAAACTGGGGGAGAGAACCAATATTTCTTATTTCAGGGGGCAGAGAATTCCACAGCCTGGGAGCAGAGCAGCTGAAAGCTCTGCTTCCCATGGTGGTGAGGCGGAAGGAAGGAAGGAAGGCTTGTTAATGCCACTTTTTTACCCTTCCTGGATTACATTGGTATCATTTACATGAATGCCTCTGCTCACTATCTTCATCTGTTGTATTCTGTCCATCATGGGGCGTTAAGATTTATAACTGGCTGTAAACTTTTAGCTCACCACTGTGGTCTATGTTCACTGGTTGACTGGTCCTCATTGGCAGCATGGTTCATTGGTATCATTTTATCTATCAATCTTTTTCTCCTTTACTGACCTTTTATTTATCAGAGTACATGTTTAGTCATAGACTGCAGCGTTGGGACATCATTACATTTACTGTTCCAATAAGTTTATACGGAGCTGGGAAAGAGGGCATTCTCCTTTTCTGCCCCATCTTCATGGAATACATTACAGAGTGATTTGAAGATCTCTTAATTGATTTCAATTGCAGACTTCAAAAGATGTAGAAATGTTTTTTTGTGAAATCATCAGTGGGAACGTGTTCTTGTTTTTGATATAACTGTGCACATTAGATAAATTTAGCTATTTTATTGTTTTCATTTTAATACTATCGTTATACGGTGCATGTTAAAAAGCAAACAAAGAGTATTATATTAGCGGTTAATGTGGAAATCAGAGGCATTAGGTGTGGAGGACAGTCATGAACTATATTCAGAATCACCTTGTTTTTTGGTTAATTCATTCATTTGATCTTAATGGCCCACAAAATATTATCTTTTTCTGAGTCATTTTTTAAGCTTGAAGTACAGCAACAGATTCATATCTTCTACCAAGCCTCTTAGTTCAAAGTATAGATATAGATCTGACTATATGGTCAGGTGTGGCATTGCAGAGAGAACTGGTTTGTTATTAACCTCATGACAATTGCCCAACAGTGAATTGGTCTGCAAAAACATATCCAGTATTTCCCCACCTTGTTTAATCTTTGCCAGTGTTGAATGAAGTGTTTCCTCAATGACTAAAAATGGCAACACAACCAAAACCATGATAATACCTCTACCATGTTTATCAGTTAAATTTTGGTCTTGGTGTGTTATGAAACATCCAAGTATTTTGTTAGTTGAATTTGAAATTAAAACGTGCGTGCTGACCTTTAAACAGCACCAGCCATATCTAGTGTTTAGTCTTAAAGATGGTCATATAACCAGCTATATTTAGTTTCTTGCTGTTGCTTTTTACTACTTGACAGAATTGCATATTTTATGATATTAATGATATTTGATAAATATGGGATCTAAGGTCCTGCAAAAGTTGGCATAATTAAAGATTGGTTCACACAAAATACATTTCCTTTCCACAGGGCACAGAATTAGTTTTTTCGGATGAAGGGACACCTTGACAAACCACAGTCATCTACTTTGGCTTGGCTCCATGTAGCTTTTGTAAAAAAGTAGTTTACTTAATGAAAAGCACAGCTTCTTAAAATTATTGTACGGTTAAAGACCCTTTCAACAATAATAACCTTGAGACAACTGTTACTGTGATTTGTCACCATATACAGTGGCTTGCAAAAGTATTCGCCTCCTTGAACTTTCCCACATTTTGTCACATTACAGCCACAAACATGAATCAATTTTATTGGAATTCCACGTGAAAGACCAACACAAAGTGGTGTAAACATGAGAAGTGGAACGAAAATCACACATGATTCCAAACATTTTTTACAAATAAATAACTGCAAAGTGGGGTGTGCGTAATTATTCAGCCCCCTTTGGTCTGAGTGCAGTCAGTTGCCCATAGACATTGCCTGATGAGTGCTAATGACTAAATAGAGTGCACCTGTGTGTAATCTAATGTCAGTACAAAATACAGCTGCTCTGTGACGGCCTCAGAGGTTGTTTAAGAGAATATTGGGAGCAACAACACCATGAAGTCCAAAGAACACACCAGACAGGTCAGGGATAAAGTTACTGAGAAATTTAAAGCAGGCTTAGGCTACAAAAAGATTTCCCAAGCCTTGAACATCCCACGGAGCACTGTTCAAGCGATCATTCAGAAATGGAAGTATGGCACAACTGTAAACCTACCAAGACAAGGCCGTCCACCTAAACTCACAGGCCGAACAAGGAGAGCGCTGATCAGAAATGCAGCCAAGAGGCCCATGGTGACTCTGGACGAGCTGCAGAGATCTACAGCTCAGGTGGGGGAATCTGTCAATAGGACAACTATTAGTCGTGCACTGCACAAAGTTGGCCTTTATGGAAGAGTGGCAAGAAGAAAGCCATTGTTAACAGAAAACCATAAGAAGTCCTGTTTGCAGTTTGTCACAAGCCATGTGGGGGACACAGCAAACATGTGGAAGAAGGTGCTCTGGTCAGATGAGACCAAAATGGAACTTTTTGGCCAAACTGCAAAACACTATGTGTGGCGGAAAACTAACACTGCACATCACTCTGAACACACCATCCCCACTGTCAAATATGGTGGTGGCAGCATCATGCTCTGGGGGTGCTTCTCTTCAGCAGGGACAGGGAAGCTATTCGGAGTTGATGGGAAGATGGATGGAGCCAAATACAGGGCAATCTTGGAAGAAAACCTCTTGGAGTCTGCAAAAGACTTGAGACTGGGGTGGAGGTTCACCTTCCAGCAGGACAACGACCCTAAACATAAAGCCAGGGCAACAATGGAGTGGTTTAAAATAAAACATATCCATGTGTTCGAATGGCCCAGTCAAAGTCCAGATCTAAATCCAATCGAGAATCTGTGGCAAGATCTGAAAACTGCTGTTCACAAACGCTGTCCATCTAATCTGACTGAGCTGGAGCTGTTTTGCAAAGAAGAATGGGCAAAGATTTCAGTCTGTAGATGTGCAAAGCTGGTAGAGACAGACCCTAAAAGACTGGCAGCTGTAATTGCAGCAAAAGGTGGTTCTACAAAGTATTGACTCAGGGGGCTGAATAATTACACACACCCCACTTTGCAGTTATTTATTTGTAAAAAATGTTTGGAATCATGTATGATTTTCGTTCCACTTCTCACGTGTACACCACTTTGTGTTGGTCTTTCACGTGGAATTCCAATAAAATTGATTCATGTTTGTGGCTGTAATGTGACAAAATGTGGAAAAGTTCAAGGGGGCCGAATACTTTTGCAAGCTACTGCAAATAATTGAATTGTTTAACAGCAGTTTTTATGGGATATGTGTCACTTAGAGTGCCTTTCATTCTTCTTCAGAAGCAAGTTCTATAAAAAAGATTTAGGATTAGACATCATATATTTTAGTATAAAAACAAGAGTAGAACAAGCAAGAAATTAGGATACATGTGTGGCAGATACATAAATCTGTTTTTGTTGTTTTTACAGTGGCTGTTTCGGAGCCAAAGCTTTCGGTGATTTCAGTGGAGGGCGGTGACATAGCTCTGCATTGCGAAGGAAACTGCTGGCTGCCAGAGCCTCAGATAACATTTCTGGATGACAAAGGAAAAAAGATCTCTGAGGAAAATCCAAAAAGAGAACAAGATGCCCGTGGATGTTTCACTGTGACACGAAGAGCCACTCTGCAAAGAGCTACCAGCAGGTTATACATATATACTTATACTTTCTAAAACATCTATAAAGTGGTTTAGAAATGAGGAAACAAAATATTCATCTTGGCATTAATTTTTTTACAGTACTCTGCAAAACATTTGAACCTCTCTCTTTCTATTCTGCCAGGAAAATGGTAAAACACAGCTTTAAAAAATAATTCTTTTGCAGGACACTTCACACAATGAAAAGGTCACGGTCCACAAGGACACTTTTTCCCATATAAATGAAGACTGGCTCAAGACTTTTGCACAATACTACAGATGATGTTTTTACTAACCACCTAACAGTAAAATGAGCTTTTCACTAATATAGCACTAATTATGTCATTTAGTGTCACCTGCAGAGTTCATCAACCAGAGTTTAACCTGACAAGGGAAACAACAATCCTCATACCAGGTATGCAGGGACTTCACTGTGACATGTGTACATCTTACACCTAAAATCATGTTTTATTTGCATTTTTCATCCACGATAGGTTTATGTTTTAGAGTATTTTATATTTTCAAAATATTCCAAGTTATTTATAAAACCGCACAGTGATATGTCATTTTAGCTGGCTGTATGAAATCTGATCTTCAAATGGTTGTCATCACCATTGGAGGAACAGCTGGGTTTCTCTTAGCTGCAGCTGGACTGATTGCTCTTTTGTTTAAGCCATGTGGCAAATTTGGTAAGTAACAGTTCTCAACTAAAAGACGAAAAAAAAAACCAGTGCTACAGCAAGGCAAGCCACGGAGCCATATACTTTTATATATACTGAGCAGCTTAGACATATTTTATAGTGAGGTATGTCCAGTGATCAGTAATCAGTGTTGGGGAAGTGCACACACTGATTCTTAATAACATTATGACCACTGATTTTGTCTTCATCATAGCACCTGTTAGTGGGTGGGAAACATTATGGAGCAAGTGAACATTTTGCCCTCAGAGTTGATGTTAGAATTAGAGAAAATTGGCAAGTCTAAGAAATTGTAATGGTTAGGCTAGTCAGAGTATTTCCAAAACTGCAGATCTTGTGCGGTGTTTCTAGTCTGGAGTGGTCAAAATCTATGAAAAATGGTCCAAGAAAGGAACAGTGGTGAACCAGCAACACGATCATAGGTGGCCAAGGTTCACTAATTGTTGTGGGAAACACGAGCTGGTCTGTCTGGTCCAATCAAACAGACACACTACTGTAGTTCAAATTGCAAAATAAGTTAATGCCTGTTCTGATAGAAAGGTGTAAGAACACACGGTGCATTGCAGTTGCATAAGGGGCTGCATAGCCAAAGACCAGTCAGGGTGGCAGTGCTGACCACTGTCCAGCACTGAAAGCACCAACAATAAACGTATGAGCATCAGAACTGCACCATAGAGCAATGGAAGAAATGGCCAGCTGGATGGCCAGCTTTGTTTGTGTTGCTTACCTGGGGAACGCCTGGTATCATGGAGAAGAGCAAGCTGTCAGAGGCAATGTGATGCTTTGGACAATGTTCTGTTGGGAAACCTTGGGTCCTGCCATCCATGTAGATGTTATTTCGATGTACCACCTGCCTAAACATTCTTGTAGACAATCCCCCTTTCATGTGAAAGGTGTTCCCTGATAACTGTGGGACCTTTTGGCAGGAAAATGCACCTTACCACAAAGCAAAAATGGTTCAGGAATGGTTTGAGGAGCCCAACAATAAATTTGGGGTGTTGACTTGCCCTTCAAATTCCCCAGATCTCATTCCAATCTGTTTGTCTGTTTGACATGCTGGACAAATAAGTCCTGGGAATTCCTTTCCCAAAACAGTGATTGGGAAAGTGTTTTCTGAAGTCATAAATAAAGTGAAAAGCAGGCTAATTCTCTTGTAGCTGTATACATTTTGGTTTCTTTCTACAACTAGATTATTCAGCTGATTTATTTTATTTTATTTTACAGCTATTGTAAAGCAGCTAGAGACAAAGGAGTCATCAGATCGAAGTATAACGTGTGAAAGCTACCACCTACTGACAACGGACAACTTGGTAAATGGCCACAATGGGCAGATGAATGAGTTTCTTATGGATGATGAGACCATAAAAATACAGAACAACAAAGTTACTCACTACGACAGGGCAACAATTGTTCGACGCCATTCCACAACCACAGGAGATGTTCCAAAACCCTCACAATTATTCTTAAATCATAGCCCTGACATTAACAACGTCACCAGTGTGTACAATCCAAACCCATCTTCAGCTTCAACCAGCATTAACACTACAAAATCTGGCAACTTACTCAAAAGCAGGGGTTCGAAAATTGTTATCAAAAGACAAGACAGCTTTCCAGACCCTGGTCACGTATCTCAAAGAAACCACCGTATGTACAGCAGTCCAGATATTTTACAACTACATTCACCAACATCCAACCCTTCTTCTGCTCTCAGTAGCCACCAGATGATCAACTCCAGTGTCTCACCGCATCGAAGCACCCGCCATCCTCAGCGTAGACACTCCTCAGTACTTCCACATTTAGCAGAATTCAATAACCATCACAACCTCCTGAGAAATTTACCTGAAGGAGATGAACAGAAAGGTTTATTAAGAAATGAAAACAAAAGGAAACATAAATTGTACTAGAATAAGTGCATGGCAAGGTAATGCTCACTTGGTTCAAATGATTGAAACTCCTTAACTGAGCAATAGGTGCTGAAATTTAACACCAGTGACTGATGCGTGGAGTAGGAGCTTGACAGTCAGCTGCAGTGACGTGAGTATTGCACTGGCTGTTGTGGTGCCTCGGTGTTGTTGGAAAAGGGGGGATCTTGGCATCACTGCTTAGATTGTTACCTCTAGATAAGAGTTCAAATAAGTAGTAGAAAAATGGAATTTAAAAGAACTGAGCCAGCCCGGTGGTGTATTTCCAGAAAACTAAGCTAGTCCTACAGAATCAGAATCAGAATACTTTATTAATCACTAAGGAAAGTATGTAAGAGATACAGGTCTTTGATTTTTTTTTTTTTGCATTACCATTTGCAAAATCACAGAGACCATGATGCTTTACCATGATTTGGGGGAAAAAACAAAATGTTCTGTGCTAAAATTAGCATGGATATAGGAGATCTTTTCCAAGAATCTAAATCAAGTAAGCTCACTCTCTTCTTTTTTTTTAAATTGTTATTGAATTATTGTATATATCATGATGTATTCATCCTGCTCATACATTAACCTTTTTGTTCTTTAATTAAAAATATTTCCAGGTTGTTGCATAAAATGTGCAAAAGGGTATCTTTGTATTTCTGTAATTGAAACGTTATATTTGCTAAACTTGGACAGTGAGCTCGGTTTCAGTGGCTCATGTAAAAATGTTTGTCATCTATCATCTGTAATCCCAAATGATATCATTTTTGTTTGGTGATGTTTTTGCACAAGGGCATGCATTCATTTAAGTTATTATTAAAATGTAACTTTCCACCAACTTCACCCAGCTGTGAAAGTAGTTTACAAATCTCTCAGCACAATGTCCCAACAAAGTCCTGCATTCTAATATGATTTTCTCAAATATGTTTATAACTCGTATGTGTGTGTGTGTGTGTGTGTGTGTGTGTGTGTGCGTGTGTGTGTGTGTGTGTGCGTGTGTGTGCGTGCGTGCGTGCCCCACAAGCCCATCTTTGATGATACCAGCCCAAACCAGTACTCCACCTCCACCTTGCTGGCGTCTGAGTCGGACTGGAGCTCTCTGCCCTTTACCAATCCAGCCACGGGCCCATCCATCTGGCCCATCAAGACTCACTCTCATTTCATCAGTCCATAAAACCTTAGAAAAACCAGTCTTGAGATATTTCTTGGCCCAGTC
This sequence comes from Rhamphochromis sp. 'chilingali', assembly GCF_963969265.1. NCBI lineage: Eukaryota > Metazoa > Chordata > Actinopteri > Cichliformes > Cichlidae > Rhamphochromis > Rhamphochromis sp. 'chilingali'. The sequence goes on along the minus strand of NC_137929.1, from coordinate 51,382,157 downwards.
TTGACGTTTCAGCTTGTGTGTCTTGTTCAGTGGTGGTCGTCTTTCAGCCTTTCTTACCTTGGCCATGTTTCTGAGTATTGCACACCTTGTGCTTTTGGGCACTCCAGTGATGTTGCAGCTCTGAAATATGGCCAAACTGGTGGCAAGTGGCATCTTGGCAGCTGCACGCTTGACTTTTCTCAGTTCATGGGCAGTTATTTTGCGCCTTGGTTTTTCCACACGCTTCTTGCGACCCTGTTGACTATTTTGAATGAAACGCTTGATTGTTCGATGATCACGCTTCAGAAGCTTTGCAGTTTTGAAACTGCTGCATCCCTCTGCAAGATATCTCACTATTTTTGACTTTTCTGAGCCTGTCAAGTCCTTCTGTTGACCCATTTTGCCAAAGGAAAGGACGTTGCCTAATAATTATGCACACCTGATATAGGGTGTTGATGTCATTAGACCACACCCCTTCTCATTACAGAGATGCACATCACCTAATATGCTTAACCCTTTAGAGCTGGTCGGAGCGGGCACGCTCTGTTTTGCGTAACTATTTTTAAATCCCGGTAGCTCTGCAACCACGTAAGCTAGCGCAATAATTTTTTTTGCATATGAAACCGGAGGAGTTGTACTTACATCTTATGCCATCAGCTTGTCCTAAGTCACAGTTTCCTTCCACATATAGCTTTGCAAAAACTGCATAAAAAGCACTTGCAGGAACAAAAACATAATATTCCAGAAACACGCTTTGCCGATCCGATCAGCTGTTCATAACACTTCCTACGTTGGAATAGACGTCAGCGCAAACTTTTGCATTTCCGCCATTACCTGCCCGAAACCGGAAGTGACGTCATTTTCGAGGAAATGTAGTTTTTTTTTACCATCAGGGCCTCAGGCCCAATACTGGTGTTTTTAAAAGTTATGTTTGACTTTATGACTTTCTGTGTCGTTTCTGGGATGCTTAGGACTCATATTGCACTGCTGGAAATAGTTTATTTTGATGCATATGCTGCTTTTTTGCAAATTTGCACTATAATATTTATTTTCGTTTTTCCTGCAGTGTATAAAAATTGGTGTATTTCAAAAATAAAACTATGAAGACACTCAAAATAAATTTCCTGTGGTGGGAAACTATTTTGTGCAACTTTTTTTTATTTACAGTTTTGAGGGATAAGCCTCTTAAATTTCTCTAACTAGAAATATATGTTAAAAAAACAAAAACGATTTTCAATTTTTTTGTAGTTTATTGCACTTTTTTGCAATTTATGTAATTACTATGCATGTAATGAATACATATTATTAAAATCTGGGCTATAATGGTTGTATTGATGTATAGCAACTTGAAATGCTCCCAAAAATGGCTCCACAGCATGTAAAAATATAATATAAGCTCTGGCGGACTTGGTTCTATGGTAGGTCTTAAAGGGTTAATTGGTAGTGGGCTTTCGAGCCTATACAGCTTGGAGTAAGACAACATGCATGAAGAGGATGATGTGGACAAAATACTCATTTGCCTAATAATTCTGCACTCCCTGTATTTATATATAAACATATATAAATAAAACCACTTTTTTTACATTAGTAATTCCTTTTGTGCATAATTTTGTATTGTTGTTAATAATAAATTAATTAAAGCAACAAAACAACCTGGAGAGCTGGTTGGGAGCCGAAAGAGCCGGTTCTCTAAAAAGAGCCAGAAATCCCATCACTAGTAGCTCATAAATCAGCCCACAAAGCAGCTGATATTAACTCTTAGATCCACGAGTGACTGGACTCTACATTCTTAAGTAAGTTAGTCAAACATTGCTGTTTTCTTGCCTTATCTGCTCGCTGTTTTAAATTGTGACAAACTACCTGTTTCGAGCTACAATCGCTACACACATACTGTTTACTTTACAACTTTACGACCTTTGTTTCTAGGAAACTTATGATACCTATCGGAGCATCATTTTTGACCCACTTACACATTTAAGGGTTAAGGTGGCTGCTCACATCTTGTAAAAAAGATAAATTGGTGTAAGGGAGATCAAAAACAAGTAATGGATATCAAACCAGCATTTATATGCATTAAAACAGATAATACTGTTGATATATGATTGCATTACTTGCATAGGCAACTTCTTGGGTTGTTTTATAGTTTGGTGTACTTTCCCCGAAATAAAATCGATGCATTTAGTAAGCAGGTCAGTTGCATTAATCAAATCAATCGCATGCCATGATAACTGTTGATGAGCAAACACATTTCGATGTGTTTCCCGCAGCAGCTGCCATCAAACAAAACAACCACGCCTACCAAAATCTTCAGGAAGTGAGAGATCAGCGTCTGTTTTTCTGTTAGTTGGTGTTGACACAGGATGCAGTTAACACCATTCTGCCTGATGCTGAGTGAGTACAAAATTCAACATTTAAGGATATTTTGAACAATTTTGTACAATTTTTTTTTTCTTATAATCCATCATTATCCCTGCTTACACTTTTATTTCTTAAACACTGCTTTTATTCGGTCCTTAATAAATTATTTTCGTTCTGTTTTTTTTTTGGTTGTTGTTTTTTTGTTTGTTTTTTTAATTTTCACCCTTTTCTTGTCTCTTTCTCTCTCCCTTCCTTCCCTACAGCCTGTCTTCAGGTCAACCCTGACAGGTCTCAGTTCTTCAGGTATGACAACATCTCTTTGAGCTGTGGCGAACAGTTGAACAACACTGGTTGGAAAGTGAAGAGGAAAACGCTCGCAGGGGGGACCAGACCCTGCTCCTCTGGCTGGGGCTATGCCTCCTCGGGTTCGACTTGCATCATCGGACAAACCTACCCACCAGACAGCGGCGTGTACTGGTGTGAGTCTGTCAGTGGGGAGCAGAGCAATGTGGTCAACATTACCATTACTGGTATGAATAACACTACGTTAAGTTCTGCTATGCAACATTTAAACTTAAAGTCACACTTATTAAGGCTGATCATTTAGAAACGAAGCAAAGAAAACCTATAAAAATGACAAATCTTGATTTTCTGCATTTTCCAAAGATCAGCCTGTGATTCTGGAGAGTCCTGCCCTTCCCGTGTCCGAGGGAGCCACTGTAACACTGCATTGTACACCTGAGACAAAGTCCTTCAACCAGTTTTTTGATTTCTATAAAGATGGCCACTGCATCAAAAGGAACTCCACAGGAGAAATCACCATTAAAAGGGTTTCTAAATCTGATGAAGGACTCTATAAATGCAGCATTTCAGGAGGTGAAGAATCACTAGGCAGCTGGCTGGCAGTTGATGGTGAGCAACAAAAATCCCATCACATACACAATGTTGAGCAATTTAAAATTTTTAAGCATTTTAAGAAAAAAGAAATTTAAAAAAATGGCTGCTATAAACTCCAAAATTTGCATATTTGTCTGTGTTTTGTACATCTGCAAATGATGAGGAGAGAAAAACATTCTACCCCTAAAAAAGACACAATTAAAGAAAACATGTATTTAATAAAGCATTTAAATGTATAATTTCCATGTTCATCTCTTTACAGCTTCATCTCAGGAGTTTCCTTCATCTACATCTGCAGCTGAACCGGCCGCTCCCTGCTCTTTTTCTGTCTTAAGACTAGTATTTCACCTGTTGGTGGGAACGCCTTACCTGGTGTCCACTGTTCTACTGGGGCTTATATACCGAGACAGGAGGAGAGGTAAAGTAAACCCTGCAAGTGTGTAAGAGGTATTTCTTATCAGATTGGGTTATAACAACAACAACATGTGCTATCTGCTAGTAAACTATTTTCTGGAGGCTTTTGTTTGTTGTCAGTGACAATTTCTGTCAATCAAAACTGTTGTCTGAAAATAGAATGTTACATAAAATAGATATGTCATCTATTGTTGATTATTTTGTTGTCTTCATTTTTTTTTGCATATTTGGCACAGTGACATGCATCAAATCATTAAGAAAATAATAGTCCAATGTATCCAAACCTCTTCATTTTAAGAATTTCCTTAAACAGAACCTTTGTGACAAAGTGAATCAGCCTAAAGATTACAAAAAGCAACAGATCATGCCACAATCTACAGGAACACCGCAAGCGAGGTCACAAAACACCATCTAAAGAACTGCAGCCTTCACTTGGTTCAGTAAAAGTCATAATTCATGATTCAACAATAAGAGAATGGATACGAATTGTATTCATGGGAGAGTTCTAAGTAAATCACTGCTAACCAAAAAGAAAGGCTCATCTCACAGTGTCAAAAACATCTCCATGATCCCCAAAACCTTTGGCAAAATAATGTCTGGACTCACAAGACCAAAGTTTTTGGAAGGTTTTCTCATCTCACCTTTTCTCAGCATAAGAAGATCATCATGCCATCAGTCAAACAAGGTGGTGGTAGTGTGATAGTCTGGGACAACTTTGCTGCTCCAAGACCCGGACATCTTACCATAATTGATGGAACCATGAATTCTCCTCTCTACCAGAAGGCCCAGCCATCAGATTAAGCTTTTATATACATATATATATATATATATATATATATATATATATGCACACAAAATTTCTCCACAGCAATGTCACAGGCTCACTGCCAAATGTTTGATTCCGCCCTTACTGCCAAGTAACTATTAGCTCTGAAACATTTAAGTGTGACAAATATCAGTAAAAGAAAGAAAAACATTGAAAATGGAATGCAAATCCTTTTGTTTCTCTGTACTGTACGTATAATTTGGCCACTAATTCAAATTCAATTCATAAAAGTCTTCATAAAAGTGGCTGTAGCGGTAGAGCTGGTCATCTACTGATTGGAAGGTTCGTGGTTCGATTCTTGGCTTCCCCCAAGTCTGCATGCCAAATATCCTTGAGCAAGATGCTAACCCCATGTTGCTCTCCGATGCATCCATCGAGTGTGACTGTGTATGAATGTTAGATAGGCTAACAGCTTGGAAAAAGTGATTGGGTGAATGAATTATTTGTATAAAGCACCTTGAGTGCTCAATTAGACTAGAAAAGCACTATATAAGAACCAGTCCATTTACATTAATGCACAATTTTAGAATTCATAAAAGGGAGGCTTTTGGAAACTGTTTGGTTTCAGCGCTTACATCAAATAATCAAATCATCCATGCCTAACTGTGTAATGTCATCCTCCTTTTGTTGATATGATGGCAATGGATAATACTCCTTAAAATCTAATGCCGTATTTGTAGTTCACTCTACGATATATTGACTATATGTGTGTGTGTGTGGGTGTTGCTGTGTGTGAAGTTGGAAATAGAGATAAAGGAAAGTAGATATGTTCGTTTTCTTATGTCAAATATAACATTTGTATGTTCGTTTTCACATTACACATGTTTTAATGGTTGCCGGAGGGCTTTAACTTTTAATTTTTACATTTTTAAATTTTATTTCCTGTCTGGCTTTATCATTTTACAGTATTAACTGAAGGTGGACGGCCTCCACAACATAATTCTTGGTTATAAGAACTAATAATCTGGTTTCAAATGGTGCTACAAAAGTGTGAATTTGAGCTTTCATAATGAGACTTTATAAATCATCGGTTGATCTCACGGTGGTCATGTCCATTTTTTTATACTGTGCTCATGAGCAATAGATGTTATTGGTAGAAAAAAGTCTGTTCTTTAGGTGCCACGTTATTATAAAGCAGCCATGTTTTTTCTGGTGAACTGTGTTTTGACACCAGCTGCTGAGGTTATTGAGGTTTGCAGGTAAATTCCAAAGTTACAATGTGGTATTGCAGGTGACCTTTGACAAACAAGTTACTTCTAGAAAAATGAGGCAATCTTGATCTGATTAAAAACCTTTTACTGCTGTTTGCTGACGACTGTTAAGACAAAAGCTGCAAGAATTCATGTTGCTGTTCTGTTTGTTTTTTCTTCACAGCAGCTCAGAATGCTGCAAAGAGAATGAGCACGGATCATGTCATCATGGAAATGGTTGTTTAACCAAACAAGCTGATGAACATGTACCACGGGGTGTCCTGAACGTGGGTATTCATTTTTCACCAGCTTTCAGTTGACATTTGCCAGCATTTATCTGTGCAGGGCCAACGGGGACCGTAGTGTCATTCAAAAAAAAAGAGCTGAGGCCTGCGCAAGTGGTCTGTTTGTAACACTTCTACAAACTGAGTCTTCTAATAACTAATGTTATTGTCTTGCTGTATTCTGCCACAGTATTTCATGTTTTGCATTGTTATTGTGTGTGTGCAAGCCCATCACCATGTTGTTTACTTTGTTTATCAGGAAAACAGTAGTTACTATCTGAATATCAGGATAATGTTTTAATACGACTTCATGTTCACTAACACTCGAGTATAAACCTTGGTTTTTATCTCAAAGGGTTTTTCCTGTCCTGATGCCACTGCGTGTGCCTGCTGCGCAATCTTTCTTCATATCTTACCACTTATAGCCCTTTCAACAGTATCTCAGGTCGACCTGATGTGGCTCTAATCGACTTTAATCATTTTCCATTAAAAGGACCACTTAATAGCAATGTGGACAAAAGACCCATAACATCATCTGTATGTGACGCCAACACCACGACAGGTTGAGGCGATGGTTCACCTGCTTCGATGTATGACACCCGGTCATTGGGGACTATTGATGAGTTAGGCTCAGAGAGAAAGGTTTGAATTCAGTTAACATCCACTCATTTAAATGGAATTTTTATCTGTTTGGAAAACCAAAAATGAATAACCAGAGTGCAAAACGATGCATACTTAATTTACTTTTTTAGCATCTAGCTAAAACAAACCGTGGGTTAATAACCCTAGATGGGTCACCAGAGACCTGTTGAATGTTAGGAGTTTAAAAACAGAAAGAGCAAGTGTGTGTTTAGAGGAGACAAAGATGTGTCTTGGTTTTTATTCCTGTAATGAGATTTTTTTAATCAAATTTTTGTTTTTGGTTTATTTTAAAACAGTGGTAAGGTTTTGAATTAATATTTGATATGTTAGGTTCTTGTCAATAGTTTTTCACCTATTATGATCTTTTTGTACAGATTTAACCGATTTTTTAAAAATTGTTTTAGTTGAATTCTTAATTTCATAGCAAGAATAAATATATTTTAAAAATAAATACTTCATGTCTGGAGATGAAGAGATGCCTCTGATTCATTCTTGTGTTGTTGGTTCGTCCGGAGTGGTTCTTTTGTTTTTTCTCACTATTAAGGTTTTCATGACCAGTTTCTCCGATCACATTATCAACCCTGCCGAGTGACTTTTCTTAAAATCACAGAAATCTTAGGACTGAATAAATGTTAGTAAGCTTTCCCGGGTTCTGTGTTTTGTTGCTCAACAAAGGCTGTTCACTTTGCTCAGTTCCTTCCTGTTGTGGTGTGGGAGGGGACAGTGGGAGAGCAGAAATATGAAGAGAAACATAAGAGCAAAACTGGCCAGTTCTTTTATTGGCCACAGGTGGCTTTAGTCAAGTTTCCACTCAGTCATAAATCAGTAATAAGCAGTGAGGTGTAAAGCATGCTGTGACATTTCTGTTGACATGGAGCCCATAGTAAAAGTCCCAGACATGGCTGCTATCTGCTATTTTTGACGTGTGACGCTTTTGACCTTTTGTGACAATTTTCCTCTGTTTTCATAAGAGCAAGAACGTTTGTTGAAAAATATCAAACTGTTACATTACAGAGGATGTGAAATGCATAATCGCTGTGTGTGAAAAGGAAGTGTAGGGGCCTTCAGTGCTCGGCGAAGTGTTTGTGGTTTTATTTTCATCAGCTTTTGTACGGCTGTCTCTTGTTGTTTTTGTCCACACTTTCATCTCCGTACAGCATGGGCTCAAAACTTTACTCAAAATTAATAATATTTCTTTAAATTGCAAACAGAGAAATGCAATGATTATTGCTCCATCAGCTCTTTCAGCCAATATGGGTCAGCTGTGGTTAAATTGAGTGTATTCAATCTAGGGGAGTGTAATTTCTGAGAAGACACAGGACACTGTGCCAGTTTAAAAACCCACAACACAAACAGCTCAGCAGTTATATTGAAAGCATGTGCAGTTTAAAATGGCAAAAACGATTTAAAAAATGGAACAAAAAAAATGGAAACGAGTATAAAAGCTTGTTTTGACAGGTAAACTTGTTTGACCTATATTTAGTTTTCTGCTGTGTGGCTGGAAAATCTTGTGGTCTGGTTTCTGAGTAAAGCTGCTCTCTGTTGTGTTCGGTGGTGGGAACAATAGGATCTATCTCAAACACTGAACCAGAGGTTTCTGACCCTGAATAAGTACTGATGTCACTGTCATGGAGTGCACTGCTGTGTAAATCATAGTGAATCTTTACAAAGTCTTCACATTACAAATTATTTAGATATTCTCCAACATTTTGTACATAAGAAGGGAAAGAGGAGGGGGAATTGACGATGAATGAAGTAAAGACAGAAAAATAGAGGTAATTTAGTTCTTTTTTTTTTGTTATTTTATATAACAATATGTCTTGGTCAACACAATCACAGCTGCATTGTGCCGAATACAAATGTAAACCATGGGCAAGTCTGTCTGACTGAAACCACTTCCTGTGGAAAAATTTGGCCAGATTTGCAAAAACGCTAATATGAAACACTCTTAGGTTTCTGTTGTGTGGTACACTTTTAATCTACATTCTCATATTCTTATAAAAGACTCACTAAATCACTTGTTTACAAACATTCTCAGAACAAATCAAATGTCAAACTTGCTCCAGCAAAGAATGTGAATTACAGCTTTGCCAGAGGTAACCAATAGAATTAGCACCATCTGCTGGTTTTCTCTTAAAAACCCCTGGAGGGTCTTAAGGACATTTATTGTCTTTTGAATTTTTAGTTTTAAACCATTTTCACTGTGTTGAGTGGATTAAAGCCAAATTTGTCAAAGATTTTTTTTTTAACTTTTTTTGTTTAATTGTGGTGTAAATTCATTAAATTAGCCTAAAATGGCTAAGCTACAGCAATGCATCCACCTTTATGCCTTTGGACAAAAATTGTCCCATTGAAACCCATTATAAACGCTATTTTTCACGCCAGAAAAAATACGGTCAAAGGGGTCGTCAGGTTTCCAGCTTGGGTTTCGTTTTGGACTACAGGCCTTAGAGTTGTAATTTTTTTATTTGTCCACCGGGTGGCGCCCTTGCTTCACATTTGACCTCTGCTGGAAAACAGCGGGCTGCTTGGACAGACCTGCCGGAAATGACGCCTCTTTTCCGGCGTGCAGCAGCGGCTTCGCCCGCTGATCGTGCGGACCATTTTTTGGTCCCTAGGACCATGAGAGGGTGCATTTTTTTTTTTTAGTCAACAGGAAATGACGTATTTGTTGTCACGTGGTATCGGACGTGTGGGCTGGAAAAAGCAGTCCCCGGTGATCGTGCCCCGGTGATCGTCGCGACTTACCCCGGCAACATGCACTTATTTCGGCCTAGAGGAGGAGCATTTGCCGCCTGGAGACCATTTTCTGGTCCTGAAAAAAAAAATAAAAGGCGATCGAAATGACTGTTTGTGCCAATCTTTAGTCCATCTAAAGGCCTAATTATAATAACAATCAAATATTACTTCAAATGTTTTTTTGGGAAAATATTTAGTTTTTTAGTTTTTTTTTTAGTTTTTTTGTGATTTAAAGGGTTAAAACAACGAAAATATAATTAAAACTTTATATGAATATTTCAGGGAGAAGTAGTTTTAAAAGACTGACCAATTTAAAGTTTAAAAAAAAATTAATATTTAATATTTTTATTGCACTTTTTGGGCGTGGTCGATAGTGTGCATTTTATGAAATGCGCTCCTGGAAAAAAAATAAAAGGCGATCGAAATGACTCTTGGTGCCAATCTTTAGTCCATCTAAAGGCCTAATTATAATAACAATCAAATATTACTTCAAATGTTTTTTTTGGAAAATATTTAGTTTTTTTGTTTTTTGGGGCTAAAAAAACAGGGCGCTCATGTAATGAAACTGGGATTTAAAGGGTTAAAACAACGAAAATATTATTAAAACTTTATATGAATATTTCAGGGAGAAGTAGTTTTAAAAGACTGACCAATTTAAAGTGAAAAAAAATATGAATATATAAAGTTTTTATAGCACTTTTTGAGGAATGGACATTTATTGTCGTTAAGCACAAAGGTGGATGCATTTTTAAGACGCCTCCAGGTTTAATACAAGCAATCCAAATGGTTTAATAGTACAGACATTTAATGTTAAACATAGAAATGAATAAAATACACACACAAACACACACACACACTGGCACAGTGGGGTTTGGGTTACCACCTATAAGCAAAGTCTATCTATCTATCTATCTAGAGATGTATTGGAACGTAACTGGATGCAGTGGCAAAAAGCACACTGCCAATGGATTCTAGAGCTGTTTCCATTTTAAGTTTCCAACCTTGTCAGAACAGTTTGGCTATGGCCCCTTCCTGTTCCAACATGACTTGCACCAGAGCACAAACCAAGCTCCATAAATACATGGATGAGTCCTGACATCAGCCTCTTAGAAAACACCTTTGGGATGAATTAGAATTAAGTGAACCAGGCCTTCTTATCAAACATTAGTTTTTGATCTCACAAATCCACTTCTGGAATAATGATCAAAAACTCTTACATTACTAAACTTTGTGGAAAGCCTTCCCAGAAGAGTTGAAGCCCTATGACTAAAGAATGGGATGTCACTGAAGTTTGTATGCATGTGAAGGCAGATGAGCAAACCCCTATAGTTTGTATGCATGTGAAGGCAGATGAGCAAACCCCTATAGTTTGTATGCACTCAAAAAAAAATCTAAAGTGACAAACATTCAAAAACTATTTACATTTTAAGAGAAAGATAATGGCTGTTTTGTGTTTGTCTAAATGATGAGATTCTGGTCATATTAGGTTTATTGTTATCACCAGCACTGATTTCCACCTCACAGGGTTAAAAGATGTGTTTGTCAGCCCTAACAGCCCTGAATTTCCTTCACCATCCAGATCACAAAACATAAACAATAAAGCAACAGAACTAAAGTCCTTTTAGTGCTCAGTTGTAGCAGAAAGGTGCATTATAAGAACTTTTCTTTTTTCTTTTCAGGCTTCAAACCTCAGTGCCTTACTTCCAACCATTTTCTCTATAGATATTAAACCTGCCTCATTTGTATGTTTACATTTAAGTCTGTAAGATGTGTCAACTCTGTACATGTATGTCATGCCATCATTCCACCACCAGATAGAGCCAAAGACTAATATCAGTACACTGGAGATTGACATGATGGTGCGATTCTTCATCAGTAAACAATATGCATCTATATTATATAGTATATACATCTGTAGAAATGTGACTTATTTACTCAGAAAAAAAAATGTGCAGTAACAACGTTTGTGATATCCTTTTCCCAAGTTCTCTAGATTTTATAGCCAGTTTTGTTTTTCCTTAATCTCTTTCTTCTTCCATTAGACTACTTTATCTGTAAAAATAAAGAAAAAATACTGTTGAACGACTGACTTTACACTGTTGTTTTTAAGCCAAAATAAAAGTTAAGAAACAGGAGAACTTTTGACTCACAGAACGCGTGTGGACTTCCTCTCACCACCCAGACCACAATGCCAACGGTCGCTGCAACACCTACAGCCCCACACACAGCACCAGCAATTTTGCCAGCACGACTGCTGTCATCACCTGCATGTATGCATGGCAGAAGGAGAATAGCTGAAGTAATCAAGTACATTGTATTCATCTATTTTATACCCTGGCTGCACATTTTCAACCCATTAAAAGTATTCATAGTTACCTGATGCTTTGGGCTCATCTGCCACCATAGTTGATATGCTCAGTGTTTCTGTTTCGGTTACTGTTAAAGACAAACATATTGACATGGTGGGAAAATGGCCACATTCAGATTCATTCCAGTCCTGCACCACCACCAAGGAGAAAAACATGCATTATTTTGCAGCTACAACTAGTGATGGCTGAATGGCTCTGTCTTGTTGGGCACAACAAACATCTTTGTTTTGATCACTCCTAGTAGAATTACACAAAAAAATGCATTTGATAACTGAACGCCACTAATGGTAATAACAGGTTACAATAACCAGATGTCAGTGATGCAGGACTTTAACACAATATTAATGCTCTCTGTGTTTGACACACCAGTAGTCGTGCTCGCTGGAGTAGTTGAAGGCAGAACGGTTGTTGGCATAGATGTTGTGATGACTGGTTCTGAAAACATGATAATAAACATGTAAAAATAATTGATCGTGAAAAGCAATGAAGGGAAAAACATAATGTGAGTGTGCTCACCTGTGCGATAGCTCACAATCACACATCGTAGCTCAGACTGATATTTGGCTGCACTGATGAACAATTGAAATAGTACAAAAACATCAATATAAAATATTCCAGTTCTCGTGTATTTACTGTATGATGTGCTTTTCACTTATTATTATTAATGGATCCAAATCCCACACTGACCCTTTCTCTGCCTGGACTAAGAAGCAGACGGGATGATCTTCTCCATCTTGATTCTCAGATGGCGTCCAAGTCAGGATAAATTCTCCATGTGATTCATTGTGTTTTACAACATTGTGCGGTCCACTGAACAAAAGCTTTAAAACCCTTAAAAACACACACAAAGGAGAGATTGATGCTGAAAAGTATCAGATATAGAAATAAAAAGACAAAGATAAAGCCTAAACACCAATAACCCAAAAACAACAATATAAGGTAGTACTATATTTATTCTGCCTCAAATGAAGGAAGTATTTTATTGTTTCAGTTTGTTTGTCTGTTTGTTAGAATTCTAGCATCCACAGTTTTGAAGATATAATTTTCCAATTTTGTGTGATGGTAGATACCAAAAACAGCTGATTTAATTTTGGTCAAAACGGGGTCAAGGTCACACTAAATTTGAAAATCTGTAAAAACAAACAAACAAACTTTATATTAGCCACAATTTTGTAATGTAATGTTAATTTATTTTCTTCGAACTTCACAACACTATGACCTTGACCTTCAATTTCAGCACTCAAGGTCAAAGGTCAAATTTCAAGAAACCATATCTTTTCATTTTTTTCAATTGAATGTTGCAATGACTCAATAACAGGGTGACATCATCATATTGCAATAAAAACATCATAAAGTGTTAAAGTTTTAGTACAGCCCTTCAGTTTTGGGGAAGTTAGACTCTCTGAGAGCACTTGTTGCTTGTTTAATTGATTCTTGGGATTTAACTTCGTGGGCGCTCCACCTTTGTATTAAGTGGAGGGATCTAACCACTAAACCTTTAAAAAACACACGTGTAATGGTGCAAAAATTTTATTTCTTTGTAAGGTAAACATGGTACTCAAATATGTTCTGTGTTTACTCACATGGTGTTTTTCACCTCTGCCATAATGGTAATGTTCACTGTGTCATTAGTGTACATGCGAGCCCCATTGGCTGGGGTTGGAGGTAGAAACCTGGGCAGGTAGACTCCCTCTGAGCATGATGGTGCAGGAGAGTCCACTGGAAAAAGATTTTTAGGTCATTACAATAGATAGCTAGCAAAGTAGTGTAGCAAGCAATTTAACCTTGATATGAAGTTTATCAAATTTTGGTTGCTCAATTAAGACACTGGTTTGATATGTAAGGTTCCAAAACTGACAGAAAGTCAGAGTTGATTTGCACATGTGCAGAGGAGGGATAGAGGACATATTGGGCAATAGATGTTGAATACAGAGCTGTCAGGCAGGAGAAAAAGAGAGGGACCGCAGAGAAGATTGATGGATGTGGTGAAGGAGGACATGCAGAGGGTTGGTGTGACAGAGGAGAATGCTGGTATAGGGTGAGATGCAGGAAGATGATCTGCTGTGGCATAAAGGGAGCAGCCGTGAGTGAGTTCATCTTTTCTTGCAGCACTATGGAGTATAACATCCCTGTGCTGATTTTACTTTGAATAAACAGGATCCTCAAATGGTAAAAAGCTTTGAAAAAGAAAAAAAAAACCTACCCATCAGAGCAAATCTGATTGGTATTTTGCTGAGAGCCTCGCTGGGAGTGATGTTTGTCTGAAAACCATAATCACTGATGATGATAGTCTTTTTTGGGAAGTCCTCCATTTCCAGCTGTACTGCATATGAACCTTCATCTTGCCTGCTGACAGGATTAAATGACAATGTGCAAGCCTGCACAAGTTTGGTGAAGACTTGTTAAAAGTGGGCATTGTGTTTGAGTTTGAGGGGTAGAAATGTTTGTGAATTGTGGAGAGACAAACGGATGGATGGAAGAAAGACATTTTATCAGCGCTTACCATCAGCAGTCCTTCAGCTAGAAGAGCTAAGAATTAATAATTTACAACATTTCTCTGTTTCTGTGACTAGTTTTTACTGTAGTATCATGCTGTAAGTGTATGTGAAACTCACTTGTGAGATGGTCAGAACAGACGGTGGTGTACAAGGATTACACTCATCTGCGTCTATGTCTCCAAATCTGCATTTAACCTTGTCTCCATCAGGGTCAAAGGCCGACAGGGTGAAGACTCTTTGACAGTTTGAAGGGACTCTGGCACATAGGAATCACATGCAGTACAGTAAATACAAAACTCACCCAAAAATCAGCACTGTAACTTTGGTTTTTAACAACTGCAGTTTCAACAAGGCTTCCTCCAAGGAAAACAAAAATAAAATACATGTAAGGACTGTCAAGAATCACCCATTTAACCCTGTTAACATTCACCATGTCACTGGATATTCTTTAAGGGTTATAGATCGGGATAGAGCTCTGATATCTCCACATATTTTAAAAATATTGGAAAATGGAAAATCCTGTAACAGCAAAGCTGTAATGCCAAAACGTGTGAGGCACTGGTTGAAAGGTGAAAAGTGCCTTTAAAATTAGGTAGCCATAATGTTTTGCTGGTGCCCCACTGTCTGCTACTGACTTGGTTTTATGTGAAAAAAAATAATATGCAAGTCATATTTTATTTTATACTCCTTGTGCCTGTGCAGGTTCTCTTCCTCCCACAGTCCAAAGACATGCAGGTTAGGTTAAATGTCATTTATTAATTAGCCATTTGTGTGAATGTGAATGCAAACGTTTGCCTGTCTCTCTGTGTTCACTCGGTGATGGAATGACAACCTTTCCAGAGAGTCCTTGTGACCCAGCATTTTGAGTTTCTTTGTTTTGGTGATATTTTGTATTATGGTTTATGTTCCTGTTCATTAGTAGTCTTAGCTTGTTTCGAGTTTCTCATGTTCCTTGTTTAAGTCTTTGATGATTAGGCTCTCTGTAGTGTCTTTGTCCTGTAGGTCTTTCTTCGTGTCCATGTTTATCCATGTTTCCCCAGCCCGTCATGTATCCTCTCGCCCCCTCTCCTCCACTCCTCTGTCAAGCTCATGTGTCAGTCTGGTGTTCCTTTGTTTCCTGTTTTATTGTGAAAGTCTTGCATTCCTTATTCAGTGTGTTTAGTTTTGTTTTCCCAGTCTCGTTGTGTATAATTCGTCTCAGCTGTGTTCCCCATGTGTTTTCTGTTGCCTCATGATTTTACTGTGTATTTAAGCCCTCTGTTTCCCTCTGTCCAGTGTTGCATTCTCCCTCATCTGTCGTGGCTGTGTGCTTCTCCGTGTGTTTCTTTGTTAGTTCAGTATTCCTGAAATTTCCCTGTTTAGTTTTGTATCATTTATTCCACTCAGCAAATAAAACTGTGTTTTTGTGTTAACGTCCTGCCTATGAGTCTGCATTTGGTCCTTTCCTGCCTTCATTACAGTAAGTTTATGACAATTAAAACAATAAAGAAGCTTACCGCAGGGCTGGCAGGATGGTGGTCTGAGGTGACTTGTTTGGCTGATTAGTGTCGAGACGAGTCCTCAGGTCCACGTTAGTCAGAGCTCTCCATTTCTTCACCTTGTTTTTGGTTTGAATCCAGTCACCGCCATCCAATCTTTGGGGTTTCAAAGAAGGTAATTTGGTTATTTTCTATACACAACTTATGCTAAGAACTTGTGCAACATATACTAATTAGTATTCATTCATACAAGAAATGATGGGGTATTGTTATCAACCTGCCGGGCGGGTGGGTGGGAACCTGATGGACACTCAATGTTGCAAAGGTGCACCTAATAATAATCTGGGATATATTTAAATTTTAATGGCTTTGATCTCAATGTCAAGGTTAAAGTACAAGTTTTCTGAAAACCTTGTCTGTGTGATAATTTTATAACGAGGTCATCTAGGCGTCTCAAATGATTGCAATTATCAACTCAAGGTCAAGGTCAGAGGTCAAAATCAATCAATTTTCTCGTAGACTCCTGGTGGAGCATAGGCCTTCTAGGTCAGAGGTCAAGTTTACTGAAAATCTTGTAAATACAAATTGATGTATGTAAATAGATCTTTGTGAAATAGCAGGCAATGAAGTATAATCAGGTTTTGATGATGTTTTAGGGGAGACAAGTCAGGTAAGACTACACTGTGAATGAAAAAGGGCTCATATATATTAAGGTGTGATGCATGACATTTGATGCATTGTTAATTGTTGTTTTTGGTTTTTAATGTTTGTTAACTAGAATTCTTACGCTGATTGGGAAGACTAGAGAGAACATAGAAATCCCTTTTGTGTTGTGTCTGGCAGGACATCTGGCATTAAATCAAAATCAAATATGCAGTGCTACCTGTAATAGTGTGGCAGCCCATTGCAAATGCGGGAGGAGATGAAAGTAGCTCTGTTACATAATCTGATTGCCTCAAATTAGGATTAGGGGCTGGTTTGGAGTTATCATCTATGATAATTTAGACCTCAGAGGATTAAACCTTTCTTTTTTTATCTGACGTGTTACTGACCGTAGCTGAAACACAGCATTGCTGGAAACCTCCCGAGACATGACTCCTTCCCTCTGACACCACTCTTTGTCCTCCTCATCCACAATGCTCAGCTCCACACTTTCTGTACCACAGTCACCGCTGACACAGCTCCACATGTCTTGATCAGTGCATGAGCGAAAGCTCAGCTTGTAGTGAAAGGCCACCTGTAATATTGTAACAATAACACCTGTTGTGTTATTATAAAGAGTCCATGCACTGTTCAAATAAAGTCAGTGCTTTTAGGAGCCTTTTGGAATGTCAGTGAATTTGCCTTTACTTCAATCCTCCTTAATTAATAAGTAAAACTCTGAGCCCCTATTTCAGACTAAACTAAAGAGTCCTGGCATTAATGGTATAGGTACACCTACCGTGACAGAGCCATTATGCGTCTTGTCTTTGGGGGTAAAAGTCATCACTGTCCCAAAGAAATGGTTAGCCTGAGAACCAAAGAGCAGCAGCAATAGAAAGAGGAGCAGCATGTTTATATCCATAGTTGTGATCAGTGAAACTGCGTAGCCCTAAAATAAAGTTTAAAATAGAGTAAAATAAAGTCCTTGACCCAGTTATGTATGGCTCTGAAATGAAACAAACAACGTGTTTTTCTCCCAGTACTCCTCCTACTTTTGTCTCCTCCCTTTACAACTATAACTATGACACAGTTATGTTGTAAACTGAGAGCAGACAAACGGAGGCTGTCTCTTCAGTCAAGGCTTCATCGTACAAGCACGACTTTTCTCTTGATCCTGTTTACTTAGAGTTAACTAACTTTTTGCTCTAATCAATCTGATTGTATTGAGGAGCCCCACCTTTAAAGTTCACATTTCTTTCTCTCTCACTCTCTTGTTTTTGACAGAGTAGCAGTGGAAACATGATATGTGGCTTCTGCCATTCCTGAACGTGAGAAGGAAGCAGAAGGGTGTGCCAGCTGCTACCACGATCCAAACATTCTGGCACTGCAGGAAGCTGACTCACCAACTGTTACAAGCTTTAATTATTCCCACAATAGTGCTGTGATTATGTGCAGATTTACTCTTAAATCATGCAGTCTGATGCAGTGTGCACTACTATGTTAAACAGCAACTACACATTACTTGTAGGTCCTAAAGTACTTTCTTTTTTATCTTTATGTAGGACATTCCATTTCATTTCTATACAGATAATGGATTCTGGATTTTCAGGCCATTTTCATTTCCATAGGTCTAAAATGATGCAGTTTTGTCTCAGCCACTGCTCTGCCACAGTTAGGCTCTCCTTTGGCAGTGGTGCAACCCAGTGGGAACCTCTGGGATTGAAAAATAAAGTCATCACTAAAGTGCCAATAATGGCTCAGCAGCACATCGGACTACAATTAAATGTAGGTGACAAAGATTGAGTGTGTAATGTTTTCCATTGTCAGGTGATTGTACAGGTGATCTGGTGGAAGAAAACCTGTCTCCAAGCACAGACTCCAATGATAAATGTCACACTTGACACCAGAAAAAAAAGGAGCCAGGAGGCATCATTTTCCCAAAGATGGTGCAAAACAAAACAAAACTAATATGACCTCAACATCCAGCTGCAGGTTCAACAGATGTCTGCAGGATCTTCAGGAAAATTGAAAAGCAGCAGGGAATTCACTTAACTTTGCTATTTACAATATAAATAGCACAGTTGTCAGAGTTGGCCTAATGTTTTTCTAATGTTTAAGTTGGGGGAAACAAGCTTTTTCCTTTTGCAAAAACAGCTGCAACATTTTAGCACCAAGGAAATGCTGGACACCAAACTGGAGCCACAGATGTCAGTGGCTATTGGAGGACTTGGCACAAGAATTTCAGCAGTGACTCACACATGCCCACATATTGTGGCTGCCATGATCTCTTTCCTATTTAAATTTCTCCAACATCTGGAAGTCATGCTTTGTCATATTTAGCTCTGGAATTTGTTAAAATGTGGGTTGGTCTTCAAAAGGCACCAGAACAGAATTGGCTTCACGTTGTATGAAAAGAGGACCGATGGAAATAACTTTAGCTCTCTAGTCATCACTTTGAAAGTCACCTACATTGAAATTTAGTATGATGAGCGTAAACTACTTTACTTAGGATACTTTTTAGCCTTTTAACTGCAGACCTCTGAGGGGGGAGGGGGGAATGGAAATTGACAGACAAAACTATCCACTTGTATGTTAACTAGAAAACGTTTGCTCTTCTCCAAAGAGCTCCAAGAATAATAAATGCTGCTCTATCTGCAGAACAATCCCTCATATATTTGATACTCATGGTACAACTTGCTGGTAGCACTCCTGCATGTTTGGCTTTGATATAAATGCTAGAACATTTAGCTGTTGGCATAGGTGTGTCTTTATTTATCATACTTACAGTGTCT
Organism: Rhamphochromis sp. 'chilingali'; assembly: GCF_963969265.1. Classification (NCBI taxonomy): domain Eukaryota; kingdom Metazoa; phylum Chordata; class Actinopteri; order Cichliformes; family Cichlidae; genus Rhamphochromis; species Rhamphochromis sp. 'chilingali'. Next base: position 51,363,049 of record NC_137929.1, on the reverse strand, counting down.
CCATTGTGAGCAGACACACACAGACATGTCCATGTATGATCATGTACAAACTTGCTCTCATGTTGACAGGCAGTGAAAATAACCAGTTGCTGACAATCTGGTCTGATCGGTACATGATGACCTCAGTACTGAGGTAGTTTTTAGTTGAAAAACCCAAATATTAACATTGTCAGTATATAATCTACCACAGATGTGTCAAACTCAGTGTCACTAAAGGCAACACTATGAAATGAGAATCAGAGAGTGAGTTAAAATGTGCACAGAAATTCCCTCTCTGGTGGAAAAGGTTTGTTGCACTGAACACTGAATAAATAAGGAAACCAATAACATAGGTTCAAAGGTCATTGTCATAAAATGCAGTCAAGGAGTTGCTAAATGAAAAGCTCCTGTTGATAACAGTTCAACAGGGACTACTGTGAGTTTTAGGATACTGACAGACATCAATGTTGCCATAACATGTAAATGTGTTAATCAGCTGAGAATCAATGACAGCTGCACAAAAGTATCCAAAGAATACATCAGTGAGCAAAATGTTTCTTGAGCTATAGGAAATGAGGCTCTTAAACCAAAGTAATCATTTCAAAGAATCCATTTAATTTTTTTTTGAGCATATATATGACTTGACTTGTAAAGAGTCTGGACTGCCCAGAAAGTTAATGATAGACAATTTGTCAGGGCGAATTAATGATGTCAGTGAATTAAATAATTCCAAAATTATCTGTGTATTTTTTTAAAGAGATACAGATAACAAATCCAAAAAAATGACAAAGAAGTTCACACAGGGAATAGAAAGATCTTGTTAAGGCCAACATGAAATGGTTCATTTCCTCATTTCAAACATCTAATATGATCTGGTATTCTGTTCAGTTCAATTCATTTTTATTTATAGCATCACAAGAACAGGTGCCTCAAGGTGTGTAAGGTAGAGACCGAACAATAACACAGAGAAACCCCAACAATCAGATGACCCCTTATGAGCAAGCACTTGGTGAAAGTGGAAAGAAAAACATGTTTTAAAACAGGAAGAAACCTCCAGCAGATCCAGGCTCTGGGAGGGCTTCCCATTGCTGCAATCAATTAGGGGTGAGTGGAGGGAGAGCTGGTATCTTCTATCGTAAATAAAATAATTTTTTTATTGTTTATTTTTTTTAACAACTGTGAGCCAATTTGGGATTAGGATTATGGTTTAGAATGTCCAACATAAAAATGTCCTCAGTGAAGATCGACTAACGAAAAAACCACAGTGGTGAGAAATACCCGCCCTCTTACAACACTACATTTTGTACCATGTTGGTTGAAAATTTTCATATCTTTTGAGGTTTTTAGCTCTCACGCATGACGTTTTACTTTCACATGTTGTCTCTGTAGATATTTCCTTTTGCCAGTATTTAAATTTTTCTCTGATAAAACAGAGTCACCTGCATCTGTGGGAGTCTGCCTGTAGCTTTAATGAACAAGCTTGTACATTAATGCCATCATTTCACCAACAGATGGAGCCAAAGACTCAAAACAGTTCATTGACCATTTATGTGAGGCTTTGACAGTAAAATGCAGACCTGCATTATATAACATTTACATTTGTAGAAATTGGAATGGGACGCAAGAAGCGAGCAGCTGAAAGTAGCTAGAAGACCAGTGATTTCCAGATTCTACAGGTTTGTTTTCCCCATCTTCATCCAAAGCTCCAACTTTTTTTCTGTAAAATTCAAAAACAAACCAAAAAGACAGGTGAACCACAGCCTTAAATAATGTGTATCATCAGAAAATCCTTTTAAAAATTTTGGAAAAGTAGCAAATGTTGTGACTCACAGAGCACAGGAGAACTTCGATTTAAAGCCCACAAGGCAATGCCAACAATGGCTGCGACGGCTCCAACACCAAACACAATACCAACAACTTTGCCAGCACCCATGCTGTCGTCACCTGCATGTAGAAGAAGGATAAACATAAAAGCTGACAATCTTTAAGCTGCTTTTAAGCTCAAACAATATTTCCATGACAGCTATTCACTTTCAAGCTATGAAAAATAATCATATTTACCTGATCCTGTGGACTCATATAGCACCTTCTTCTGATCTTCTGTTTCATTTACTATTAAATAACAGAGAAATGTAGTGAAAGATGTAGTAAATCCAAACATCAAACATAAGATTTTACTTCAACACATCAAATATCTAAATGAAGCTCATATATTCTGTTGCAAAAAAAGCAATATGACAGGAAGTACAATTGTTAACTGTCTTTTTGCCACTGGTTATAATAAATAACTAATAATGAGAGTTTGAACTGCCATCATGATACAGGCCTTTGGCAAAATTCATGATCTGCATCAGCTCCTCTATATTTCACGTACTGAACAGAAGAGTGGTTGTATGTTCTGGGGTGGTTGAAGGCAGAACAGTTGTTGGCAGAGGAGTGGTGATTGGTCCTGAAAATATAATAAACAAATATGTAAAAATAAACAGTTACAGTAATCAATGAAGGAAATGCACATTTTTGGAGTTTACTCACTAATTTGAATGCTCACAATCACACAGCGTAGCTCAGAGTGATACTTGGCCGTACTGAGAAAAGAAATCCAAAACATAGTAATTAAAAAATGAAACAGTACAACATATGTCCATAAAAATGGTGGTGCGAAAATGTTTAAACCATCTGACTTTAACTCTGCCTGGACTACGAAGCAGATGGGATGGTTTTCTTCATCTTCCCTGTCAGATGGTGTCCAGGTCAGGATGAACTCTCCATGTGATACAACATGTTTCACAACGCTGTGTGGTCCACTGAACAAAAGCTTTGAGACCCTTACAAAAATACATAAAATAGAGATTTGGCATGTAGGGGTAAATCAGAGTGCAAACATCAGAATTTATTGCAGACTGTTTCATCACCGTTCTTTTTATTGTATCTTTTTACAAAAAGAAATACATCTTAAACAATATGTTTAAAGAGGAAACGAGCAAGCAAAGACAGCTCTCTATCAATGCCTCTGCTAAATAATTTTCCCAGTCCTGCATCTGATTTTTTCAAACACATCTATTTATTTATTTTTGACCTGCAATTCAAAACATTCTACATTGCAAACAAAAATCAAATAAAAAATGTCTTGCACTGTCAAGGCATTCATGTAGGACATCTATGTAGCAATGCAACATAGGTGACATTGCATGGGTAGTGTAGGGTGATCCAGATCAAGTTATATTCTAACTTGGTTACTTGCCCTTTCTTGGGTAAATTAAATGTATATTTGGTAACCTAGATGGACATCAAAATTGGCCTTCCCATGACTCACTGTGAGGTTGTAGAACCACGTGGATTTTGTCCCAGCTAATCAGCAAAGATCAGGTTATGTGGCTGATACTGACATTATTGCATGTGGCCAACCAATAATGACCTAAAGTTTGTCAGAGTTCAGTGTCCCTCCAGAATTTGGGAAATTGGGTTTTTCACCCCAACCTACTCCCACTCTTGTTGTCATAACATCAAAACTAAGAGTAGTAATATGATTAAACTCATGTAATATATGGTTTAATAATTATTCTGCATGTTGAAATTAATGTTGTTTGTTCTGGATTTCTAAAATGTTTTTATGCCACATAATGATCGCACCATATTTGAATTCATGCCCTGTTCACCTCAAACTATTACAAGTGATGGATTGGATGTTACCACTACTTCATGTATGACTTTACAGTGATCCAGTGAGAAATGTAATTTTTTGTTTTTTGGTTTGTTTGTTTGTTTTTTAACTATAATTCTTATTAGTATTAAAATGTATTTAATAATTTAATGTCTGCAATTTATTTATCTTCAGCAGATCTAGACATCAATTTTACTATTTTTCTTCAAATGTGACTAGACAGGGATGTACTTCAATAGTGCATTATATTTACTAAAAGTGTGAATCAAGACAAATGTTCATGAATGAATTTTTTCTTAAAGTTATGTGTTTTTCATATAGTTTTTATATACACAATTTTTTGGAAAGAAATGTATATTCTGAACAAGCAAGGAATCATATATGGCAGCATTACTGATTTTGATTTGCAATGAAAATGAAAAACACTGAAAAGAGTCACAAACGTTTTTTGTTTTTTTTTAAAAGGTTCTATATTATGCTCACACACAATCTAGGAGAAAGTTTGAAACAAAAATATTCTTTACATATGCCAGTGTTTTGTTTCTTTCTCTTTAACTCACATGGTGTTGGTTGCCTCTGCCATAATGGTAATATTCAATGTTTCATTAATATAGGCCAACAGCTGAGCCCCACTGACGGGGGTTGGAGGCAGAAACTTGGGCAGGTAGGCTCCCTCTGAACAGGATGGCACAGGCAGGTCCACTGGAACAAAACAAAAAGGTGGCATATTAATTCAAGATCATATCAGTTAGTGACTTAATTTGGCAAGCTAGGATTTAAAATGAGATATGATTTTGAAAGTTATTTCAACAACAAAAATATAGCCAAGTAGCTGTAAATGTAGCTGTAGGTGCTTCAAATGTAACAATGTTGGAACTTTGTGTGGGACATGTATTGCTGTGTTAGCTGGTTATTGTGCCCCCAAATGCAAAGCAATTGAGTCAAGAGTCATAAGTAGTACAGAAATGCAAATCCAAGACCTACACAGTAAGTATTTACCGTAAATGTCGGGCTATAAGCCGCTACTTTTTGCACAAGCTTTGAACCCTGCGGCTTTTAGTCAGGTGCGGCTTTTCTATGGATTGTCTGTGATTTTTGTCATATCGTAAGACGATTTGTTTTGTGTGTTCCGCTGTTGTACGGCACTACGTTGCCTGGCGGAAGGATCGGGGTTCAAGAGTGGTATGTTAGTCACATGTCCGTCCGCCAGGCAACGTAGTGCCGTACGAAGTAGCGCGAAAAACAAACTTCAAAGTAGCGCTACGCGTTCAGCGGGAGTCGTGGATGATGAGCGGCGATAAACTTGCAAGTTATGCCCAACTCCACCGGTGGATTCTGACAGCGTGGAAAAGTGTGAAAACATCCACGATCACCAACGGATTTTGAAGGGCTGGACTGCTGCATGATGGAGAGGAGGACACCGCCACGGCCCTTCTGAGGGTGTTCGACTCTGACACTGACAATGAGGATTTCTTTGGTTTTGAAAGTGACAACGAAGGAGAGAAGAAGAGTGGATGACGAAGCCATCATGAGCCTGTTTGTATCCGACACTGGAGAAGAGGACTTTGGTGGTTTTAGTGCGTAGGAAGAAGAGAAAGATGGTGGTGAATGACTGACTTTTCTTCTTGTTAAAGCTGTGTCACTGCACCTGAGCCTAAAAGGTAGGCCGAATCTATTGTTCTGGTGTGCTGTAGGTTATTGTTATGTACTACATGTGCAAATATGTACCCATAACTTGTTTTTCAAAATATTAATAAAAGTGATGTCTCCAAACAGCCATCTCTTTCCTGACAATTCCCTTTGTGCATATTCTCTTACATATGATAAGTCAACATTGAAACACCTGCGGCTTTTGGTCAGGTGCGGCTAATGTATGTACAAAACAGGATTTTCCCCTGATTTTAGCTTGTGCGGCTAATATTTAGGTGCGCTTTGTAGTCCGGGAAATACGGTAATTACTCTTCTGATGTCAGATGATTGCAGAAGAATGGGATGATCCACAGATGTAGACAACTGCATCTGTAGGAGTTTTCATCCAGGACTCTGAAGGACTGTGAAATAGTTAAGAGGTTAAAAGTTAACGACCTACCTATTAGACCAAATCTGATTGGTATTTTGCTGAGAGCATCACTGGGAGTCCTTGTTGTCTCCACATCATCACTTTGATGGAGAAAGATGGTCTGCTTGGGAAAGTCCTCCATCTCCAGCTGTATTGCATATGCACCTTCATCACTCCTACTCGCAGAATGAAAGGTCAGTTTGCAAGACTACAGGAGAAGGAAACACAGAGAGAAACCAGTTACATGTTTATATAGCTGAATTTATGTTTTATAAGAAGAAGCTATTTTGAAATAGCTTTTTAGGACATCTTTGAAATTGTCAGAAATTGGAAGGTGGCATGACCATGAGGCAAAAAACAATAAAGTGTGTTCTAACCCACTGAGGTTTCAGCAATGACCCCAAATCTATATTTGGGGGTGTAACCTTTGGGTGTATGAGAGTTATTACTGTATTTTATTGTGATGTTATTCATTATTTATTAGATTAAATAATAACCTCAGAAGAATAATAACGTCTTAACTTTGTGACACTTAGCTTGAGACAGATGAAAATGCTTTTAACTTACTGGTGTGATGGTTAGAAGAGATGGTGGTGTACAAGGATTACACTCATCTGCTGCTGTGTCTCCATATCTGCATTGAACCTCGTCTCCATCAGGATCAAAGGCCAACAGGCTGAATTCTCTCTTACAGTTTGAAGGAACTCTGGCACAGAGATATCACAGGTCAAAAATTCTCGCCTAAAAGGTAGAACTGTCTTGTGGTTTTAATAAGTGCAAAGACAATATATTTCTCTCTAGCTCTAAAGATTTTGTATATCCAAAATCACTTTTGTTTATTAAACTTTACTTCATTAGCTACATAGCTACCTATCTAAGGCTAGGGATAAGCACTTTTATGTAATGTTTGCCTGTTTGAAACACACAAAGCTTTTAAAAGTAATGTAAGAAGTAATGTATTTTTATTAAAAATAATGTGTATTGGTACTTAACTCCTTGCCAGTGAATGTAATTCAGCACACTACTTGTTACACTTGTTTTGTTGCTGTGCAAAATGTTCTGAAATGCATTTTCAACTGATTACCATACTAAAGGCTACAGTCCCAAACAATAACACAAATCCCTACCCTAGAAGGAAACGCACGGGATCTTTTCTTCAGTTCCTAATTATGAACATAAAACCAACAGCACAAAGGAAAGATGAAAAACCAGGACCCAGATCCCCAAAGTGATTCTACTTTAGAAACATAAAAAGGTACAAACAGAGGGCACAGCCTGACTGCTCATCACTGTCTTGGTGAACTGTTGATCAGGCTCTGCTATGCTGGGGTCAGCATACACTGAGATTTAATATCACTCTGGGTTGTTGGCAAGCTTAGCATTAGCATGCTGTCTGTACAGATGATTGCAAAGAGCCAAATTTCTCTTAGCAGTACAATAAAGTTTCTGTCCTAGTTTCCATTTTACCATCACACACATCTTTCATGTAATAAAAGTAATGCCCAAAAACTCAACTCAAAAACTCTATGGCTGTAACATTGCACTGCTCTACCACTGTCTTCCTGCTGCACACCAACTAAAAATGGTTGACTGTAGCAGATAGAAAAAAAAATCTTTCTTTTACGTTTTTCTTTCTATCTGGCACACAGATAACTGAAGAACCTTTGTAACACAATAACAACATAATAGTAACTAATGTAATTATTCAATTTGGTACAATAACACACTGCATTACCATGTTGCTAAAAAACAACCAACACTGGCAAAAATTAAATTAAATCCTAGCCCTAAACAGACTAATGGTGTCCTGATTATTATCATGATTCTATGTAAAGAAAAAACATCAAATTTTTCAGGAACCCATATTTCAGTTACATGTTTTAGGACACAGGTGTTGAACTCCAGCCCTCGAGGGCCGGTGTCCTGCAGGTTTTAGATGTGTCCTTGATACAACACAGCTGATTTAAATGGCTAAATTACCTCCTCAACATGTCTTTAAGTTCTCCAGAGGCCTGGTAATGAATTAATCATTCGATTCAGGTTTGTTGACCCAGGGTGAGGTCTAAAACCTGCAGGACACCAGCCCTCGAGGCCTGGAGTTCGACACCCGTTTTAGGATATATATTACATGATAATTCATTCTTTTCATATGCCATGAAGTATTGAATTTATTTTTGATTTGCAAACAAGATATATGATGAATGTTTGATGCTTTCCTCTCATGATGGTTTGCAAATACTAAAAAAACTAGCCACAACAAAGTTAATAGCTTTACCTCAGAGCTGGCAGGATGGTGGTCTGAGGTGATTTGTTGGGTTGAGCTGTGTCAGATCGAGTCCTCAGGTCCACCTGAGTTACAGCTTTCCAGTTACCAATACCATTTTTGTTGTCAATCCAGTTACCACCAGCCAAACTACGGATTTGAATTGAAGGTTGTAAGGTCCATAGTACACACATTAATATACTAATTTGTACATGAATCCAAGTAATGTATAAGCACAAGACATTTCTAAGATATGGGAAAGACCATTTTTACAGATCAGGAGGCCCCCAAAGCCTGGAGATTTTAAACAATTAGGGATGTTTAACCTCTTAACCATAGGTGTTATTTCGATAAAATTCCTTTCATCACAGCAGAAAAAACATACACTTAAGGTTTTTTCTTCCAAAGGGACAGTTGTTGTCAAAACTCTGTAATTCTTATTGTGAGTAACCGATGTACAGTGTACTATGTTTTTGTCAAGTGATACATACAAGTTTGACCACTGAATGCAATCAGGTCAGTGGCATTTTGTTGAATCTGCTGTTTCAGCTGACGTGTTACTGACCGTAGCTGAAACAGAGAGTTGCTGGAAACCTCCCGAGTCATGACTCCTTCCCTCTGACACCACTCTTTGTCCTCCTCATCCACGATGTTCAGCTCCACACTCTCACTACCACAGTCACCGCTGGCACAGCTCCACTTGTCTACATCTGTGCATGAGCGAAAGCTCAACTTGTAGTCAAAGGCCACCTGTGATATTGTAAAAAAAAAAAGAAAGAAAGAAAGAAAGAAAGAAAGAAAGAAAGAAAGAAAGAAAGAAAGAAAGAAAGAAAGAAAGAAAGAAAGAAAGAAAGAAAGAAAGAAAGAAAGAAAGAAAGAAAAGATGATGCTATTGTTATATGATTGTATAATATTATAACAAGATTGTTGCAACTTAAAAAAATAATAGACAGTACTGTGTTGTCCACTGGGTAGCTAATACCTTGATTATGTTGTAATAACAAATTGGAAACCACACAGCTTCATGATCACCCTGTGATCATGGAATTCATGGCACTTCACACAATAAAACCACTGCATACTAACACATGTGAAAAGTTACATTTGACTTACATATATTACACAACAATGATACCAGTGTATTTTTCCAATTCACAGCTTTAAGCAGACTGGACCATTTTGTGGTAAGAACAACAAAGAAGAACTGAATGCAAGATAAATCCTGGGCTTTACCTAAGCTGTCAAATTTATCCAGAGAGCAGCTGTCCCATCCTGCAATGCTTGCACAATTCCCAACAATTTCTAATAGAAAGGTTACATAAAAAAGTAGAAAATATATGCAGATTCTTCTTCAGCTACCACACGGAGACGGCTCTGTAAAATCTGGGATTACTTGCCCTCTTTGTATATAAGTTCGCACATTGTCAGTAGTTCACCCACAGATTTTGACACTCCCATGTGTGATTGATTTACACTCACGACATCACGTTAATTCCCCCCATTTTGTAAATCAAACAAAGCTGAGCACTTTTTCACTTTTTTTTACAAATACAAATTTTGTAAAAGAACACATTATAACAGCAATCAATATTTTTGCACTGTGCCCTTACCCTTAGAGATCCATCATCCGTGCTTTCTTTAGGGGTAAAGGTCATCACTGTCCCAAAGTAATGGGATGCCTGAGAACCAGAAAGCACCAGGAGAAGAAGAAGCAAGCCTGTGGTCATTATGTCCTCAGTTTAACTGCTGCTTTATACAGTCAGCTACTCGATACAGTACAAAAACGGACTCATCTGAAATGAAACGAGCACAACGGTTAAAAACAGGATTGTTTCACTGCTCCTCCTTCTTTACTCCCCTCCCTTTAAAACATCATTTATGTCCCACTCAGTAGAGGAGACACAGTGAGACTTCTGGTTGGGTTTTACATCATCACTCATAGATACAAGCAGAGATTTGTCTCATGATCCTATTTAATTCAAGTAAGTTGTAGCAACACTGGTTAGACGTTTTTCATGGTTTGGTCTCTCACAGCTTTATCATTACTACTTGATTTCATCAGTACTCCTGCAAAAGAGAAAAAAGTTGAAGGTAGCTCAAAACAAAACTGCAATACTGTTACAGAACTCGTGCAGCCTGGGCTGACTAACTGTTAGAGATCAGCTTGTGCTTTGCTTAGTTTAATCAGACATGGACTAAAGACGAGATTACAAATGTATTATATGGAAGGCTGTTTTCTATCTTAATACCAACAGTGAAAATGTACAGAAAATGTACAGTAAATTGCTGACCTTATTATTAGGGAAAATAAAATCTGTATATCAGTTTATTAAAACAGTTTTTCTTAAAAAAGCAAGAAGTATGGTTCTGAATAACAAAAGTGATGGAGGGAGCATAAATGTGCTCTGTGAATATGAAAAGACAAATGTGTAAGATGTAAAAATAAATAAATAGCATATGAAAGAAGATTGCTTGTTTATGTTCATGCCTTTCTAAATTTATACTTGACTGTTATGTATTAATGGAAAACGCCTTCTTAAAATAGTGTGATGCTAATATAAGAAATTCCTTCAACTGCCTCTATACCAATAAAATAAAAGTAATAATGTTTTAGCAGAATAAGAAACATGTAATTTTCATTGTGTTGATTTGCCCTGAGGAGCATGTGAATGTAATAACTGCCACCACATTACAGACATTGCTGAATGGAGCACTTCAGGAAAAGAACTCACCAGTTTTTGAGTGACAATAACAATGTGGTTATCGTCAGAGATGTCCAAGTCTAATTTACTGTACTCTCCCATGTAGGACAACAACCTGCTGATAAACCTTTCAGACGTTATAAACCTACTTGATTTTAACGTTTGAAAAGCTTTCATTTACCTGTGCAAATAATGGCTACTCTTTTTCCTTTGGTCAAATATAAGACAGCTATGTTGTCAAAATGTCTTAGTTATACATAATTTCTTTATAACTGCCCCATTTTGGTAAAGGCTAAGCCAAGTCACTGGGGGCAGATATATAGGTTCTGACAATAGTTTGTTTTTATTAGTTGAAATAAACTATATTGACCTTTAGCTCAAGAACAGTGTGTGGACAGCTTAAATGAATGGATTTCTATGGCTGGATCCAAGCCTTACATCACCAAGCACAATGCTAAGTGCTTCTTGTTCCAACATGACTGCGCTCCTACACACAAAGCAAGGTCTATAAAGACTTGGATAGGTAACTGGCATGCACAGAGTCCTGACCACAACCTGACAGAACACACAGTTGGGATGAATTAAATTAATTAAATCAGAGACTGCAAACCAGGACTTCTTGTCCAACATCAGTGTCTGACCTCACAAATGTGCTTCTGGAAGAATCATCAGAAACGCTTTTAAACCTCGTGGGAAAGGCTTCCCAGAAGAGTTGCTGTGATAGCTGCAAAGGGTGGGCCAACATCATATTAAGCCCCATGGATTAACTATGTGATATTACTCAAGTTCATACGTGTGTGAAGGCAGATGAAAGAATACTTCTGTTAGTATAGTGTATTTTACAGTATTTTATAATAGTATTTTTTTTTACTAATTTTGTCTTTGGCATTTTGTGGCATTTCACCCTTGATTGTGTATAGAGGTCATTCTTACAGTTCATCTTTGGCAGTGTCCTAATTTTAAACTGAAAATGTCAAAAGCCTGTAATTAGACAGAGATGTGAGTCATAATAAGCAAGCATATCCAGACATGGACATTGTCTAGTTTGGTTTTGATGTTGATCTGTCTTTGTTTATGAAACACAGAAAATACAAAACCATTAAATAATAAAAGAGATTTCAGAGAGTGGTCAAGCATAGAGACACAGATTCACAGTGCAATACAATAGTCTAAACTAAATCAATCAATAAATAAAAAGGATTAGTCTATGGTTAAACAAAGAATGCATGAAACCACAAAATGTGTCCTTGACTTTGGTGATCTTACACTGACACGCCCTTGGAGTTAAACTAGTTGAATCACCGGCTTTGAATTTGGGTAAATCCTATAAACTCAGCTTCTTTTGGTTTTCCCATCTGAGCAGTCAGTTATTAAAAAAGGTTGTGAAACAAACAGTGTTCACAAGGTTACTTTTAAAATGTATTCCACTACAGATTACAAAATACATGCCCCAAAATGAAGTTTGTAATGTCTTCTACAAGTTACTCAATGTGAGTAACATATGAATACTTTGGACTACTTGATATATTGTCATGCTTTTTACAACTACATGAATGTGCTATTTTTCTTCTCTTCTTCCTCTATTTGTGTTGTTTTTATTTTTTGTTTGTCTATGTTTGGGCCATTTTTCTATATGTGCATAAATATTTTTATATAAATACGTGCATATCTTTTAAATTAAACAGCATGAATTCAGTGTGCAGCATTTGTCTTGAAGACTGATGAAATACATTTTAAAAACTTTGTTCCCTTTTGTTGTTATGTTTTCTGTTCTGAAACACGAGGCAACAGTGTAAAAGGACACATTAAACATAAGGCTGTGTTTTGCTGTGAGGTAGGTCAAGTTGATGGAATGGCAAACGGTAAGCTGGAAATTAACTCAATCATCTTCAGAGCTTTCGTTCCCAATGACACGTCATCTGTTGGTCTAACCAGAATCTGCGTTGTCTGAGGTTTTTTTTTTTTTGCCTATCCCGTTTTGCACTTGTGCAGCCAAAGGTTTATTGTCATATTTTCAATTAATACATAGTATAAAACACCTTTTTATGCATTGTCAAATCTTTGTAGCTTTTTAGCAGAAAACCTTCCATTCAAATCCACTGATAAAAGCGTTTAATCACTAGACATTTAATCCCTGACCGACAATGCTATTCAACTGCCAATGTTTACCCTGCCAAAAGGAGCTTCAAGAATAAAATATTTCTCTGTCTGCATAACAAATACTCTTATTTTGTTATACTGGTATTGACATTTACTGGTAGCATGTCTGCGTGTCAGATGGCGGTTTAACTGTCAGGACAGTTACCTGCTGGAATAGGTGTGTCCTTGTTTGCTCTCAATGTCTCCATTGTATGTAGACATACCCAAACATGTCTATGGTATAACTGTGATCATAGAAACGATCAACGTCATTACCTGACAGGTTTTGGTTTGATTTTGGAGTAGTTGATTTTTTGTTTCTTGGTCAACACCCTCTCACTTCATGTGGATGTAAAATTAGCTTTACTGTGGAATGATTGAGTCTCCATGGCAGGATTGAGTCTTGGTGGTTCCTCGGTTGTTTCCAAGCATCCCGATCAATTTCCTCTCAGCTGATGGTGACAGTTTTGGTCATCTTCCAGAACTTAGCAAAGTAGTGAAATATCCAGAAAACTGGTACTTATGTAGAACTGAACCGTGGTCATTCAGAAAAGGCCAATAAAAAAGGCCCACAAAGTTTCTGGAATGGATTTCCCAAAGCAGAGACCTCTGCACTATTTAAAGACTTCTGGACTATGGTTAACATCTAAATAAGGTACAACACTGTCCTTTTCAAAGTATTTATTGATTATTGAAGAAAGAAAAGAAAAGGAAGAAAAATCTCAGCTTGCTTATAAAAACAAGTTCCTTATGATGTGCCAAACATCTATGCCCAGGGGTTTGTACTTTGATGATCCAGACAGAGCATCTACCTGATCAGTTTTCAGTTTTCAGTTGTAATTGTCATATGCAAGTTAGCACAGGGTCAACATCGCAATGAAATGTATTTGACAAGCAGAAGACAGTCACTCAGCAGAATGGTACAGTAGAAAAAAATAAAATAAAATAATAAAAAATAAATAGAAAAATAGTAAGAGCAAAATAATAATAAGATGTAGTAAAAGAAAAAGAGATTTTAAGTTAACTGACTATATATATATATATATATATATATATATATATATATATATATATGTACACACTAGTGATTAAATAAAGAAAAACTTAAATAGGAATGTGGGGGGGGGGGGGGGGGGGGGGGCAGATGGGATATTGCACAGGAATAAGCAGCAGTAACTAAAGTTTTTGTTTTTTGTGGCAGTTGTTACAGTATTGCACTTTTTTAAAAATATAAATATCAATAAAGTGGAGTGACCAGTGCAGATTATACAGAGTACTTGTGAAGCTGCAGGTTAGCTTCTGAGTGCGTCCTGTGGACTGTGTTGTGGTTGAGGTGTCGTATGGCTTGATGGTAGAAACTGTTTTTAAGTCTTGTAGTCCGAGCAGACAGGCTCCTGTAACGTCTGCCAGATGGTAACAAGGAGAAGAGCTGATGTGCTGGTTGGCTGTGGTCCTTGATGATGCTGTGTGCTTTAGAGGCATCGCTGGAGAGAAATGTCCTGAATGGCAGGAAGCCTCATGCCAGTGATGTGCTCTGCTGCCTTCACCACCCTCTGTAGTGATTTACGGCTGCTGGCAGAGCAGCTTCCGTACCAAACTGTAATGCAGCTCATCAGCAAGCTCTCGATTGCACACCTGTAGAAATTTGAGCTGATGTTGGCGTTCATGCCAAACTTCCGCAGCCTCCTCAGGAAGTAAAGCCGCTGGCGAACTTTCCTGATAGCAGTGTCTGTTTGAAGGGTCCAGGAGAAGTCCTCAGTGATGTTGACTCCAAGGAATTTGAAGCTGCTGACCCTTTCGACCTTGACACTGTTGATGTGGATGGGCTGGTTTTCCCTGACTGGTCATTTCTGGTAGTCCACTATCATCTCTCTAGTTTTGCTGATGTTGAGAGTCAGGTTATTTTCCACACACCACTCGTACAGCGCCATCACGTCCTCTCTATAGGCCCGTCTCATCGTTGTCTGTGATGAGGCCTATGATGGTTGTGTCATCCGCAAACTTGATGATGATAATGTTGGACTCGTGTTTAGCAACACAGTCGTGTGTGAACAGTGAATATAGGAGGGGGCTAAGCACACAACCCTGTGGCGTACCTGTGTTTAGGATGAGTGGTGAGGAGGTGTGCTTACCAACTCTCACCACCTGGGGCCTGTTTGTGAGGAAGTTTAGAATCCATCTGCAGATTGGTGTTCCCAGCCCAAGGTCGACGAGCTTCGTGGCAAGTTTTGAGGGGATGATGGTGTTAAATACCAAGCTGTAGTCGACCACTGACTGCCTCAGGGAGAGGTTGAAGATGTTGGTGAACACCTCTGCCAGCTCGTCTGCACACACTCTGAGTAGCCGGCCTGGGATGCCGTCCAGTCCTGGAGCTTTGTGAGGATTGACCTTTTTAAAAGTCCATCTCACAGCTTCTGTTTTCAGAGTTAAAGTTGCAGCCTCACTGTCCTCCTGAGGGTAGAGGATCTGCTCTGTGTTGTCTGCGTCAAAACGAGCATAGAAGTTGTTGAGTTCGTCTGCGAGAGATGCAGTGGGCTGAACACTGACTGTGTTGACCTTCTTGTAGTCAGTGATGCAGCGCAGTCCATTCCACCATCGCCTGGTGTCAAAGCTGTGGTAGCTGGACTCCATGTTGTCCCTGTAGTCCTTTCTGGCCTTTTTTATGGACTTTCGGAGGTCGTACCTGGCTGCTTTATATGC
Organism: Rhamphochromis sp. 'chilingali'; assembly: GCF_963969265.1. Classification (NCBI taxonomy): domain Eukaryota; kingdom Metazoa; phylum Chordata; class Actinopteri; order Cichliformes; family Cichlidae; genus Rhamphochromis; species Rhamphochromis sp. 'chilingali'. The sequence goes on along the minus strand of NC_137929.1, from coordinate 51,347,546 downwards.
ATCAGCATCCCCGGAGTTAAAGGCAAGGCAAGGCAAGGCAAATTTATTTGTATAGCACAATTCAACGACAAGGTGATTCAAAGTGCTTTACAGAGACATTAGAAACAAAAACAAATAAAAAGCATGATTTAAAATTGATTAAAACAAGCAAACAAACAAACTAACTAAACACACACATTTCACACCTGTTCGCACGATCTGAACCCTTATCGTAAGGGGAGCTACCAGTCCTTCTGTGGACGAGCTACTTTCTATTTTAAATTCCCTGAATTTAAAATACTCTCTAGACCCAGTCTAGACCCAGTTGGGGAGCTACCCAGAGCTCTAATCCCACACCTGTTCGCGCGATCTGAACCCTTATCGTAAGGGGAGCTACCAGTCCTTCTGTGGACGAGCTACTTTCTATTTTAAATTCCCTGAATTTAAAATACTCTCTAGGCAGAGGTCCGCACTTTTAGCTTGGCGCGAACGTGTTTATTTACCCAGTGTTTGTGATTTGGATATATGCGGACAGTGGTTTTTGTGATGATATCATCCATGCACTTTCCAATATATCCAATGACAGAGTCTGTGAGTTCATTGATGTTGCCATCAGCTGCATCCACAAATATCTGCCAGTCAGTTGTGTCAAAGCACTCCTGCAGGACCTTTCAGTCTTTGTCTGTATGCAGGCAGCAGTATGGAGCAATGGTCAGCCTTAGCAAAAGCTGGGTGGGGGAGGGGTTTGTAGCACTCTTTGAATGGAGTGTAACAATGGTCCAGTGTTCGATCACCTCTTGTGGGGAAGGAGATGTGCTGATAGTATTTGGGTAGAACCTTCTTCATGTTGGCTCTGTTGAAGTCTCCCAGCACAATAAAGGCAGCTTCTGGATTTTTGTTCTCAAGTCCAATAATGATGTTATACAGTTCGTCCATCGCCGTAGCTTTATCAGCGTGTGGGGGAATGTAAACAGCTGAGAGGAGAACTCAGCTGAACTCCCTCGGGAGGTAAAAAGGCCTGACTTTAATGGTCAGCAGCTCGAGGCTCTGAGAGCAGTACGTTTTTAAGATACACACATCTCTAGCCCACAAAGCGTTAACCATAAAGCACACCCCTCCTCCCCTTTTCTTTCCTGAGTCCTTCGTTCGGTCTCCCTGGTAAACAGTGAATCCATCCGGCGTGATGGCGCAGTCGGGGACGCTGTGAAGGCCAGAACACAGCAGTTCCTGATGTCTTGTTGGTGTTTAATCCGTGCACGCAGCTCGTCAAGTTTGTTGTCCAGAGACTGGAGATTTGCGAGCAGGATGCTGGGCAGAGGTGGCTTGCTGTTTCTCTGTCACGTTTGGCACAAAACTTTGGTGCGTTTCCCCCTCTTTGGTTTCCCTCAACGTCGCGCGAGTAAACAAAAGATCCCAGGCAGCAGAGCGTCCACGGAGTCGAAACCCGCTGTAGTCCGAAGTCCGAACTGGCTGCCGAACGTAGCTCCAAAAGCGTTTGTCTGTCATACCGAGTGTATGATCGCGCTGTGCGCACAGAAATATAAAGCAGTACAAAATAAATAATAACATTTTTGCTGAGATGACTGGGAGCTCTCGTCGGTGCAGCCATCTTACGCAACCAGAAGATCATATAATTAGTTGTCTCTTTTGGGGTTTCTTCATTTCTAATGATGTTAGCAGTTTGCAAGTATGTTTCTGACAGTATGCCATTGGCACTTCAGCAAAGTACTGGTACTGCATAGTGTGTAATAATTGTCAACAGCTTCTTTATTTAACCTTTGTGTTGTTTTCAGATTTGCCAATTAAAGTCCAGGTCAAATAAATGATTTATTGATTACAAATGTATAAAAACACTTATAACCGTATGATTCTTACAAATGTGGTGTGTATTTCCAACATATAGAAAGTACTTTAAAATATGACCTCTGACCTCTCCTTTAAGTTCAATAGATTAATCTCAAGATCTAAGTGATACTAATGCCACATAGAGCTAATTAAATGTTTGATTTGATTTGATTTGATATACCTTTATTAGTCCCACAGGGGAAATTTCATTTCATAAGGCTGCCGACCTATTGCACGCAATGGCGGCACCATCTTACCCTCCGACCATACATACATTACACAAAAGATCACATGGGGAAGACAGGTCAGAGAGGTATAACAATGGAAAATGCACCACATGAGGAAAGATAACGAGAAAAAACTAACTCCCCCCAGACTGAGCTCCAACAGTTTGAGAACAGAAAAAAACACCTCTGCACATAGCACATGAAAAAACTCTTAATACACCAAAGAAACACATGACAAGCCACAGGGGTGGGTAAAGGGTGAGAGACAGCCAAATTAGACAGTACATCCGGGCCTGCGTGCGCTGGTCTCCTTGATCCACCGTCAGCATCGGAAGGGAATAAGCATCGAAGGCGTTTGGAAAGGGAGGGAGGATGAGTGTGTGCATATCAGTGTATATGTATGTGTGTGTGTGTCCAGAGTTCAGCTGAGACAGTGTCCTTCGCCCTGCTAGGCTAAGTAAACAGTCTTCCAGCCAACTCAGGTGGCCTTGCATGGAATGGGAAGAACAGTCTAAACACAGTCGTTATCAGGGTGTTTTTTGTTCGGCTCCAGCCTTGCGACCGCAGCTGGCGCCGAGAGGGTATCCGCATGAAGTGATGGTGCTTTTTACTTTAGTGCGAACAACTCATATGAAGTTCAAAGCTGTTCTAACAGTCCAACACTGGTCTCTCAATCTCCCGTTGGAGAGCCGTGAGCTTTCTATGATGGTATCCAAACTTACGTTCCGTGATGTTGTCGTTCTTTTTGCTCAAAGAGCAGGTTCTGAGAACTCACGACCGCAGTGCACTTCCCCAAGATGTGATCGAATTTGCGCTCAAAGGTGTTATTCGAGCTAGTCCCTCCAGATGTAATCCAGTTTTTCACTCAGAGGTCTTGTTCTGAGTATTCACGGCAGCCGTGCTGCACTCAATGAGCCCATTTTGAGAAACTCACGCCTCGTCCCATCATTTCAATCCCAGCGGGCAGCCTTGTGGGGGGTTTGAACAGCCGGTTCCACCTTCTTAATTCTTCAATAAGCCAGGGCCAAGCCAGCTCCGATCAGCAAGAACCCTGTTACCATGGTTCTGAATAGGTAGATATCTTCAGCACTCAGGCTCACCCGAGCCCAGACTTCTCGTTGAGAAGGGGTGTCAATTGCATTCAGAGACCAGTTGATCAAATCCATAATTCTCTTTTAGGTTTTAGAGAACAGACTGTGAGAGAGTGTTCCAGGGAAAAGTAATACAAAAAACACGAGACTAGACAAGGACACAAGAGGCTAAGCAGGGAAGCTAAGGGAGAGGAGGAGGAGGAGAGGAGAAAAGTGCGACCGCCTTAGCTGAGAGCAAGAGCAGATATGATATCTCTTCCTGCTATTGTTTGTATTGACAATATAGAGAATGATATATGGGGGTTATACATATAAGATTACATTAGACCCCTGACCTTTTCATCAAGGTCAAATAAGGTCAAACAATCATTAATTGTCTTTTATATTTTGAACTTCTTAAAATTTGTTTGTATGAAATACTGATATGGGAATTCTAAATATTTCAGAGACAAAGAGGAGTTGAAAAGGGTGCAGAGAGAGCTGAGGGGACTGATAAGGAATGGGAAGGAGAGCTACAGGCAGAAGATGGAGAACCAGCTTCAACAAAACAACGTTGGTGAAGTCTGGAGAGGCCTCAGAACCATCTCGGGCCACCAACAGCAGAACTCTCTGCCTGGGAGGGATGTGAGATGGGCAAATGAACTGAATCATTTCTTCAACAGATTTGATTCAGCCATGAGGCAGTCTGCAACATCGGCTGCAGACTCACCCACCCCCACTGCTGCTGTTCCACCTCAGACACTTCACACCTCCTCTATTCACCCGGCTCACTCCCCCCCACCCCCAACTGCAGCATCCAATACACACTCAACACAAGGCTCCAGCCTGTCTCTCTCAACCACCCAGGTTAGGAGGGAACTGAGGAGGATTAATGGCAAGAAGGCAGCGGGTCCAGATGGCATCAGCTCGAGGGTCGTCAGGTCCTGCGCGGACCAACTGTGTGGGGTGATGGAGCACCTCTTGAACCTGAGCCTGAGGTTGGGAAGAGTCCCACAGCTCTGGAAAACCTCCTGTGTTGTACCAGTGCCAAAGACTTCACGCCCCAAGGACCTCAACAGCTACAGGCCGGTGGCTCTGACATCCCACCTGATGAAGACCCTGGAGCGGTTGGTCCTGGCTCAGCTTCGGCGCCTAATAAGCTCATCACTGGACCCACTTCAGTTTGCCTACCAGCCTGGCATTGGAGCGGATGATGCCGTCATTCACCTCCTACATCGTTCCCTCGCTCACCTGGAGACCGCTGGAAGCACTGTGAGAATCATGTTCTTTGATTTCTCCAGTGCCTTCAACACTATTCTTCCCTCGGTTCTAAAGGACAAGCTGGTGAACTCTGGAGTGGACCATCACCTCACTACCTGGATCCTGGACTACCTCACCGACCGACCACAGTATGTGAGGACTCAGGGCTGTGTGTCGGACAGGGTCGTCTGCAGTACGGGGGCCCCACAGGGAACGGTTCTGGCTCCGTTCCTCTTCACCATCTACACTGCAGACTTCTCCCACAATTCCACCCAGTGCTTCCTGCAGAAGTTCTCTGATGACTCTGCAATAGTCGGCCTCATCACTGATGGGGACGACAAGGAGTACAGAGGTCTGACCCAAGACTTTGTGGACTGGTGCCAGCTGAACTACCTCCAGATCAACGCCAGTAAAACCAAGGAACTGGTGGTAGACTTCCGCAGGCACAAGCATTCTCCACTGCAACCACTGAACATCCAAGGTATGGACATTGAGGCTGTGGACAGCTACAGGTACCTTGGTGTTCATCTGAACAATAGACTGGACTGTACTCATAACTCAGACGCCCTCTACAGGAAAGGGCAGAGCAGGCTGTACCTGCTGCGGAGACTCAGGTCGTTTGGAGTGGAGGGCCCACTCCTGAAGACCTTCTATGACTCTGTTGTGGCTTCTGCTATCTTTTATGGCGTGGTCTGCTGGGGCGGCAGCATCTCTGCTGGGGACAGGAAGAGACTGAACAGGGTGATCCGAAGGGCCAGCTCTGTTCTAGGATGCCCTCTGGACCCAGTGGAGGTGGTGAGTGACAGGAGAACGGCGGCTAAGCTGTCATCCCTGTTGGACAACATCTCCCACCCCATGCAGCAGACTGTGACAGCACTGAGCAGCTCCTTCAGTGGGAGACTGCGGCACCCACGGTGTGGGACGGAGAGATTTCGCAGGTCTTTCCTCCCCACTGCTGTCAGACTCCATAATAAAGACTTTAATTGATCAAGCACACACATCCATACATATGCAATAATACTAAGTCCAATAATCCTTTCTGTCATCGTTGTATTTTTACTCAGTTGTATATAGTATTTGTATTTGTATTCTATTTTTATCTTATTGTATATTTATTTTATTTTATTCTACTGTATATAGTATTTTATTTTATTCTATTCTGTACAGTTGTGTACTGTATTTATTCTTATTGTATTCTAATTTTTGCCTCATAACTTTTGCACTGTCCACTTCCTGCTGTGACAAAACAAATTTCCCACGTGTGGGACTAATAAAGATTATCTTATCTTATCTTATCTTATCTTATCTTATTATTGTTTGCATTCAAATAGCATGTCACATTTGACCTTTGACCTTACATTTACATTTCACATGTGCTTTCTTTCAAGATGACCCCAAAATGCATTATTTTTAGTGCACTACAAATTCTTGAAGTTTAAAAAGAACAAAGGGAACAAAATTAATAGATACACATGGAGCTGAATCAGCATGTAATCACATTTCAGAAAAATAATTTTTCATACATCAAACTGGGTACACGATAAGCCCTCCTCACTGAGGTAATGGTTTTAAGTGGTTTTGCTGCCATCAAATAAAAAATGAACTAATGTCATATTTTCTCATTTTGAAGATTAAATGTGTTCTATGTTCAATGGCAGAAATAAAAAGGAATGTATTGTAAATCACTACAGTTATTTATTGGTAATCCATAATCAGTGTTGGGAAGGTTACTTTTAAAATGTATTCCATTACAGATTACAGAATACATGCCCCAAAATGTATTATGTAACGTATTCCGTTACATTACTCGATGAGAGTAACGTATTCTGAATACTTTGGATTACTTAATCATGCTTTTTACAACTACCTGAATGTACTATCGCTGTGATTTATTACTGTTACTGAAGGTTCGTGGCTCCGAACCCGTAGTAAAGGGATCTCTGGCTAATACGTCGGGTTCGTGTTGGGCTCGTAGCCGAAAAAAATAGCTTTACTTTGTTGTCTGGGTCAACTTTGCTTGCGAGAGACAAAGAGAGGCGTTGAAAGACTGCTCCAACGGAACTTATTGTTTCGGAGGAAAACACGAACACGGTGTACAGTCGAGTCTTAATAGCGTACTTACAACTGGGCTCGTCAGGCACTCTTCTTGGCTGCAGTGGTTATTATTATATTTACATGCTTCCAGCTCCCGTTTCTGCTCGATGACAACTCGTACTTTTCCCACTCGCCTTTTTCTCCTACCTCGCGCTCTGCCCATGAGGCTACATTCTTTAGAGCTGTAGCATTCTGCCTATTAGCTTAGCACAACAACAACAACAACAAAAAGGCGCTCTCTCACCCAGGAAACATGCAGAGAGAGAGAGCGTCACCCTGTAACCATGGCAACCGTAACGCTGCCGCCAGGAACAACAGAACGTAGCTGTCAAACAAAACTCAAACAGTCCTGACCCGCCACAATATGAAACAGGAAAGTACCGCCGTGTAATCCATTTATTTCAACAAAGTAACTGTATTCTGAATACCACCTTTTTAAACGGTAACTGTAACGGAATACAGTTACTCATATTTTGTATTTTTAATACGTAACGGCGGTACATGTATTCCGTTACTCCCCAACACTGTCCATAATACAGTTTGCATTTTTCGGAATTTTGAAATGCATTAGGGGTTCAGCAGTTTTAATAATGGGAAAAAAAAAATCAGAGTCAGTTTCCAGAGATGATTCACCTTATGAAAGAAAATACTGCTTTAGGGTTCACAGATCAAAACACAAACATAAAACAAAAAGAAAAACAAACAAAAACAGCCAAATACAAGTTGAAAAAGAAGTTAAACAGCTAAAACATTTGTAAAAACATTTATGCATAGCGAGACATTAAATATTAAAAGTCAGTGATGCAATATTGTAAAGTCCAAAATGTGACAGTGATATAGTTTTGTTGACAGATGAGAGGCACTCTGTATAACTCCAAAAAACGTATTAATGACAGCTGCGACCATTTATCATTTGTTGAGTATAGAAATTATCCATCCATCCATTTCCTTCCGCTTTTCCGGGACCATGCAACATTTTACATGTTTGTTTCTGTTTGTTAGTTCTCGGCACCAACTTACTGAAAAGCTTATTACCTTGTTCAGTAAGTTGGGTGGTTTGTGGCTCAGCTGCAGGATGGAGGAGTAACGGGTTCAGGGACAGTGCCTAACCACGCCTTTCTTACTTTAGTAGTGTCCGAGGCCAGAAGCAGAACCGGAGCTGAATGAGAGCTGGTTGGAGCCAAAGGGCCACACAGGAGCCGAACCGAGACTTCAGCTCCAAAAACAAGTGAACTCAGGCATAACCTGGACGTCGTGTGCGTGTCTGAGTTCATGTAAAAACGTGTTATAAGCCTCAAACTGAAGACTTCAAATCTGGTTTTTCATCATGTTGTTGTGCAGAGTTTATATTCACAGTCTGAGATCTGCAGCTTCCAGCTGTTGTTGTCAGTCCTGAGACTGGGTGCAATGATCCACCTACTGAATCCTTCATCAAGAACTCACTGGCCGTGTGTGAGGAAGTGTTGATCTGTTTAAAATTGAAAGAAAATTGAAAGATTCACTGAGTTATACTGAATATAATTTAAGAAACTTTAAAGTGTGACTGAGATATTTTTATATTTACAGAATAATATCTTTCTCTAAAACAGACTTACTTGTTTTAGATATTTCAGAAGAAACACAAATGCACACAGGATCAGCAAGCAGGAGATACATGAAACACTAATTATTCCCCACCCTAAAAAAAGAAATTCCACAGTTACACAAACATGAAAAACATTATTCAGTGTTAATAATGAAAAGATCACATTTTAAAGACAGGAAGCGGAATAGGGTAATAATTAGTTTTATTCTATTATTTACACATTTGTGATAATCAGAAGCCCAGGATGTGTTTATGGGTAGTATTTTAAAGATGGTGGAGCTCTGAATTTTGGCACAGATCACCTGCCTTATCTGTACTGTATGAGTGAATAAATGAGCCTAATAAGTGTTGTAAGCTTTAAAGTTACATTTATTTGTTTATTTTTTATGTGTGAATTTGGTCTCTTTATTCAGATCTGGGCCCTATTTCAGGAAGCCGGTTTAGAAAACTCGGAGTGAAAAACGATACTCAGGGTTGAGTAACCCCGAACTGTCCAACTCGGAATATTCGGTTTCAGAAAGGCTGATAACAAGTAGTTCAATCAACGCGGAGTTGCTTTAACCCCAAGTTAAGCACGCGCACGAGGATACATAAAGCCCTGATTAGTGGAGCAGAGATTAAGCGAGTTACCATGGAGACGGAGGGAAAGAAGGCGCGGTCAATGTATTTTACAGCGCTTGAGGCCGAAATTCTGATGGCAGCATATGCCGATAACATGCAAATTTTGCAGAAAAAAAGTAACACAGCCTCAGCTGCAAAAGAAAGAGAGCATGCATGGCAAAACATAGCCGACAGAGTCAATGCGTGAGTGTTAATTTAAACATTGATCTAGGGATTTCCACCCATTTAACACGTTATTTTATTATATCTTATTTTTTATTTTATACATTTTATTTTGTGATGTGATGTGAGCGCAGGTGCAACCCAACAGGCCCCAAACGTTCCTGGCAGCAAGTAAAAATGAAATATAAAAATAAAGTCCAAACAGGTGAGGTGTAATTGTATTATGAGCCATAGTGCTTGGTCTGTTTGTCCGATGTAAATCAATTGCAGTTAGAGGCTACATTAATTTTCTTTCTGTAAGCACTTATTGAAATTATCTGAGCACATTACAAGTACATATTTGCTTACTCTGTATGCTCAAATGTGACCCGTTATAGCCACTAGAAAAAAAGCGGAGGCCCGAAAAACAGGTGGGGGTCCTCCACCACCACCACTCACAGAGGCTGAGCAGTTGGCTTCCACATTTGTGATAATGTTGGCAGCATCACATATGATCTTCACAGTGCAGAGAACACAAATTAGCATCCATTACTATAATGAAATAATTTGTTAGTTTGAAATGCTACAGGGAACTATGTACCTGTACATTAATGCTGTGGAAAGACTTCCTGTTCACATAGTCTCCTTCATTTACTGAAGGAGCAATGATTGGAATGTGAGTGCCATCTGTACAGCCAATCACGCCTGGGAACCGTGAAAATAAATGTAAAATTTAAGTAGTAGTTCAAGTATCACCACATCATGAATTAAGTTTTGTTCATCCTGATACCTGCAATTTAGTGGAATCCCTCTTTGATAAATCTTGTGGGTCTATGACCGGGGAACACCACAGACGAGTACAGGAGACGTTTCAGTGCAACTGTAACATTCCTGACTGCCCGACAGACGGTAGCCTTGGAAACGTGCTCAGCGTCACCAATATTATACAGAAAGCTCCCGTTTGCAAAAAACCGAAGTGCAATACAAATAATATGTACAGAACTGAGAGAATGTCTGCGATGTGTCACATGAGCAATATTAGGCCTGAGGATGTTATTCAAATAAATTATAGATTGTGCTGAAAAACGGTAACGTTCACACAGGAAATCATCAGGCAATGATAAAATGTCCAAACGCGCTCTAATCACTCTCTCCCGGCGGAGAGCTCTGCGGAGAATTTGGGCTTCAACATCTACTGGCTCTTCAAGGGAGGGGCACGCCATGTCTGACACTTCCTACAGTCAGGTTTCCGACAAAGAGGCAGAGAATGTCAGGGTTAGTTGAAGTAAACCTGCTAGGGGGCAGGTTAGCTTCACGGAGTGTGTCGTCATAGTAACTCACTCAGAATTAATCTAAACTCGCTTTGTGAAACCGAAAACCCAGAGTTTTCGTTAACTCAGGGTGTACTTACTCAGAGTTTGCACTAAACCGGCTTCCTGAAACAGGGCCCTGGTGGTTCGATGTTTCCAGGTTGCCCAGTTGTTTCTGTTTTCCCAGAGTTTGATTCCGAAATAAAATTATATTTTAACTTTTTGTTGTCTCTTCAAAAAACTCAATGTCAGGATTTATAAACACCATTTTTTTTTCCCTTAGGATCCAACCTTGATCTATTTTAACAGCTCCCAGTGATCACATGTGTATAAATGAATTGTCTTACCAGAGACGGTGACTCTGCAGCTGTTGTAACCGCGGCCATAACCTGTGTCCACCTCACACAGGTACAGACCCGAGTCCTCAGTCCTGAGTCTGGACAGCTGGAGTCTGATTCGTCCTTCTCTGAGGGTGTCTTTGTCACTCTGGACTCGTCCTGAAAACTCTTCATCCTCTGAGAACTCGACACCATCAAACAGAATATAAAGAGTTGAGTATGTTTGACCAGTTTTCAGGTAACAGAGGATCTCCAGTGCTGAGATGGACGTGTCTGGTTTGGTGGTGAACGTCCACTCCAGTGTGATGTTGTGGTTCTCCTCTGCCTGATAGGAGCTCTGTGTCACATCCACTACAAATGATCCTGTTGAGGAGACAGAGAGGAGCAGACACTCTCACAACATCAGAACTGTTAAGAACAACAAACAGTCTTTCTGACAGCCTCCCACACGATAGTTTTTCATGTTCTTCCACCACAGTATAATTCCACATTTCCTTTCACAGTGAGTCAGAGACAACACTGTCAAAAATCAATGCTGTGTTGGTTGGTTTGTTCAGAGTTACTTAAACATGAATAAATCCACTTTGTTTCCACAGTCAGTGAAATGAAGATGACCAAGATAACTGTGATGATGATTTTGTTTCCATGACTTTCATCATGAATCTGTTGATCAGACTTATTCAGTATCTCTGCAGTCAGCACAGTTAAGCAGCCACAGTTTGATCATCCACCAAAATCTAAAGTCAATTTAAACAGCTCACAGAAAACTTGATTCACTGAGAGGTTTTGAAATCATGAAGAAGAAACTGGATGGTTGTAATTTACATGTGAGCACTGAAAACATGTCACATTAGAAGGATTTCAGCCTGTAAACATCCACAGCAAACATCCACTCCCACTGAGATCTGCTACATGATAAATGTGAGGGAAATTAAACACTGATGACATTTTAACTGTGTCCCTCCTGCAGATGGAGCTCAACATCAACTAATAACACAGATGTTACTTGAAACATTTATCAGCTCAGTTTGGAAACACAGAGACTCTGAAACTGTTTCATAGTTTTTCAGTGATCAGTATTTTGACTTCTGTTCCTGTCTCCACTGATGAAGTGCAGGGGGACAGACCATGCGAGCATTAAAAAAGTCACAATGGAAAAATATTTAACACATGACACTGGATCAACACATAAAGTTTAGTTATTAGTCAAACAGAGTTATTTACAGTTAACTAAAACTTGAGTCTGACAGAAACAGATTTATTTACCTTTCACAAAAACCAAGCAGAGGATAAAAATCCACAGAGAAACAGAACGAGACGACTCCATGAAGTCACAATGATCACAGACGATGGAGGAGAACAAACCCAGAGTGAGTCTTCATTTGTCTAGTTTCTCTCTCCTCTTCACACTCAGCCTGCAGACATAATAACTCCATGAAATCTCAACACAGACATGAAACTCATATTTTCAGATTACACTAAACTTTTACTTTGATTATACGATCATACTTGATTTCTCCTGAAAATAAAAAAAAATAAAGACACTTACCTTTCAGGTACTTGAGAAACATCACTTTTAAGCTACAACATCAATCAGGAAAGAAGAAATGTTCACTATGAATTTAATTAATTTACCAACATGTGATTAAATCTAGTTGATCAGCTGTGATAGTCTATAATCTACACAGCTGCTAATGTGACTGAGAGTGATTCTAAATAAAAGCTGTTTACCTTGAAAGCAGAAGAGCGAGTTTAAGGACACGACACAGATCAGTACAAGAACATAATGTCAGGTTAGGGCTGTGTGCAGGCAGGAGTTGTGGTAAGGAGGACCCAAAGTGCAGACGCTCGGAGTAGTGATGTGACGTTCTGTATCGAGGCTTCGAAGCTTGTGTCGAGTAATGGAGGGGGCGTTTCCTCGATGCGCGTATCGAGGCTTGCTTCTTTTATGGGAGGAGCTGAAAATGATGACGTCCGAAGCCTCGCTGCCCGGCTGTACCACGTGACTGGTTCATGAAGTGGTTTGAACTTTGCCGTGAGATATGACAGCGATATAAACCCCTCAGACTTCATTCAAAATGTGGGTGTTTGATGGAGAGTTGCGGTTAGTGAGAGTTTGGAGACAGTTTGGAGGTTTATGAGAGTGAGGAGAGAAAGTCAGGAGAGAATGGAGCCAGCTAAGAAGAGGAGGATGTCCTCCCCTGTGTGGGAACATTTTGATCTTATTCCTCCCAACAAGGTATGTAAATTTCTACAGATGTATTTTCATAATACTGATGGTGCAATACAATTTATGTTAAGCTGTCTGTACTTTTGTACAAGGTGAAGTGTTTGCTATGTGCCAGGGAGCTGGGATATAACAACAACACCTCATCCATGCTTAGGCACTACAGAGCTTTGCATGAGAATAAGGGGAACACCGATTGTGGAGCAAGACCAGGTGAGCCATCAAATGTCATGATAATATAGCATGCTGTAATGTTACTAAATGATATAACAATATTATACAACTGTAATAAGTTACGTGTGTGATATTTATATTTGTGCTTTATCTTTATTGTCTTTCCTCAGGAGAACAATCTCAAATAGATGAAGACCTGGTCAGCATGGTGATTGAGGACTCCCAGCCATTTAGCATTGTCGAGGACAAAGGATTCAAAAGATTCGTTAAATCATTAAATCTTAGCTATGTTCTCCCCACTAAAAGGTCATAAAAGCAGTGAAAATTTAGTTTTTACAGAATAAAATGTGAACAGGCAGGACTGAGGCCTCAGTCTGTAGCTGTCCATACCTCAACGTTACAAAAGCACAACCACTGTCCACACCCCAACCACACCTCACAGTAAATGATCATTTCCATTTTAAGCATTTCCAAATGATCATTTTACATACTGCCAGTATAAATATACACAGTATACTGCCATCACTACAATATACATGTTTTACACACTCCTGTTATAGTTGACATTTACAGGCTGTGTGCAAAAGGCCACACTCTTCAAATTCATGCCAACTAATATTTTTACGTCCAGTAGGTGTCCTACTAGAGCAAATGAAGCTTCAAGAAGCTTTGTGCTGGGGTGAACCAATTGGATGAAAAGCTTCAGTGCTTCATGAAGCTTCATCTACCCATCACTAGCTCAGAGGCAAGAGTGTACTTCAAAACAGCTTTAATGCTCAGACAGACACACCAGACAGCAAGATGATGGTAGATCGCGACACAAAGAAACACAGTCCTAAAATACACAGAGAGAGCAATCAGTGAATGGGTAACAGGAGGGAAACACAGCTGGGGCAAATCAGGCCTAACGACACAAAGGAAGCAAAACCAGACGCATTTATATGAGACAGACTTTCAAAGTAAAACAGGAAACATAACACAGAGATGCGAACTTGACAAGGGGATACAGCTGACAGGGGAGACAGAGCAACTAGAGAACACAGAGACATAAACCATAAGACAGAACTCTAGCAAAGAAACCAAAGACTAGAGATAATAAATAATATAATGAACTCAAAAACCCTGGATCAACGACCCAGGCATCCTAACACATAATGACTGTAGGACGGAGCTTTGACTCTGGTACCAACCTGCAGTTTGTGTTTGGACTACTCCACCCACATTACTGCAACTGGGATTTGATTGGTTTGAAACTGAGACTGACCTGAGTCTGGGTATTTCCTCATTCTTGAGCCACTTCATGGTTTCACTTCTGCTTTTTAAAATGTTTGTGTTGATAAAAACACTTTGAGTAACTCAAACTGAAAGCACAGTGAGTTCAATGGATCGTGTTACAAAAGATGTTTGGTTATTAATCATTTATTGTTGCGTGAACATCTGAATATAAAATATATTGAGCTTAGACTTTGAATCCATTATGATTCATTTTTTATAATTTGTATTATTATTATTATTGTATCTAAAAACGTGAACATGTTTGATTCACAGAAATGTAAAGAATAGTGTCAGTCTGCTTAGTCAGTGAAGCAGAAATTGATTTTCTGACAAACATCATTCTCAAAATGTTCAGTTGTGCAGGAGAGCGCTGTTATTAGTAACTGAGTAAATGTGTAAAAAAGTTTCCAATAAAATTGGTTCTGATTGATGAGCATTGACAGCTCAACCATTTCATCCAAAAAAAAAATTTGTTTCCACTTCATCAAGCTAAAGGAAGGTTTTTCAAAAGATTTTATTTATTTTGACTTTTTACTGTCTCACTAAAGTATTCAGAGTTCTGCATGCATGATGTTTTTTATGCTTAAAATCAGCATCACTGTGTCTTAGATTATTAAAGGAAATAAACTCTGTGGGAAATAAAAGTTTAATCCTCAAAACATTTCTTATTATCTTATTCTTATTATTTTAAATCTCAGCATCTGTTAATTATTGTTGAGGCTGAGAGGAAAGAAAGGCACTGAAACAAAAAGCCCAGGAGCATAAGATCCATATATTTGTATTTGAATGAAAAAAAAGCCCTTCACATTGAAAGGATAAAGGCTTGAATGCATTATGTCAATTTGGCATAACAAAAAATGTTAATTAAAAATAAATAAATAAATAACTTTGATGTAAAAAATAAATTGTATCCAAACATTCTGTAAAATATTCACATACTGTATAAAAGACTTCAATACAGTGTACAGAGGCACCAGGTAGGGCTGGGCGATATGGCCTAAAATCCATATCACGGTTGTTGAGGAGTACTTGGTGAGGGCTAGTTCTTTTAGGTTCAGCCGCTAACAAGATGGTGTATCGGTCAGGATACAGGAAGTAGGACAACAGGCTTCCACTTTGCTGGATTGTCACCGCCATCTGTTTTATTTCCACTTGGATGCTCAGTGTTGCCAGCAGTCTGTAGTAACAACAAATTGCCATGAGTATATGAATATATACTAGGGCTGCACGATTAATCGTTAGAAAATCGCGATCTCGATTTATACTTATGTGCGATCTCATTTCCAAATGACAACGATTAAAAAAAAACAAAAAAACAACGACGACGATTGTACCGCATTTTGATCCGGGACGTAATCTGCATGAAAACAAGCGCTCACTCTTCCTGCTCAACAAATGACAAGGGCGGAGCCTTATACCACGTGATACAGAAGCTGTGCCGTGTGATGCTAAAATTAGTAGGGAAAAAAAAACGGAGAGCACATCAGGGATGACGAGAAAGTGACAGGAGAAAACCCGTCCCGGTCAACCACCCAAACATCAATAATGGGAACCTTACAGCGCTTCCCTATACCCGTCGAACTCCCGCAGGCACAAAGAAATTACGGAGGCTATCACTTATCACCTGACCAAAGATATGGCTCCCATCAACACTGTGCAAAACGAGGGATTTAGGAAAATGATCAACACCCTAGACAAACGCTACACAGTGCCGTCCCGCAACTATTTTTCTATTGTTGCACTACCTGCTCTATACACGCAGTTTCGAGCAACGGTGGAGACGGAAGTTCAAGTAGTACAACATTTTGCGGCAACAACAAAACGTGAGACATTTGTTGTTTTTATGTTTATTTATTGTTTTTATGTTCAGTCTCAACTGTTACGAAGTTGATGTGCAGTTAATAAGTGCAATAAATATTTATACTGGAAAAGAAAATCGTGAGAGAATCGTGATCTCAATTCTAAGCCAAAAAATCGTGATTCTCATTTTATGCAAAATCGTGCAGCCCTAATATATACAGCAACAGCTCCACTAAGATAAACATAAGTATTAAATGAAATAAACCAACACATCCATCTGAATATACAGATAACATGACATATATAATTTGAACTATGCCAATCTTACATCTCTTGCTCCAAACACAGAAAGGACACAATTAAACACAGTGAGAATGTCATACATAGCCGAAACATCCACTCTAACTGTGAACAAAGGGACTTTGGTGCCATCGTGTGGCCGAATAAAATGACTACATAATGGCGGCGGCCAGCGGCACATGCCTTTAAAGAGATAAGATTCACTGGCATCACGTTGCTCTAGTTAAAATAGCAGCTCAACAGGCAGCCTACAGGGAGGTGTGCCCAAGGGCTGCTACCGGCTACTCACCCGTGACGTCACACTGCAATTCGCACTGCAACTTAAACTGTGCTTTAAAATGTGCTCGTATCCCGGTGTTTACGCTCACAAGCGGCCGTCTCTCTACCAAAATAAAAGAAAGTAAAATGAACCTATAAATCAAGCAATTAAAAAAGAAACAACAAACTGTGAATAATATAAAAACTGAAGTACATATACACACCTTTAAAATACTACAATTAAAAGCAACATCCGGGGCACTCAAGCTGAGAAACAATCAAAGCGCAGAGAAGCCCAAAGAGAGGCCCAAATGCGACACGACAAGATTAAAACACAATAAAATAAAGTTAAAACAAAACAAGGTACCAGAAGACACAAGAAATAACAAACGATGACAACAAGACGTCAGCAGGGTACACCAAGAGAGAAGAGCAGTCATCCAGGGTCCACCTTACTATAAACCACATTGCAGACCTCATAGGAGGATCCTACTCACCACTCTTTCACAGTTACACAGCCAAACATTGGTCAGGGGGCATGAATCCGATCTGCAACGTTAAGGTCATGATCGTCGCCATCTATCATAGGAATGAGTGCCAAATACCAGGAGTCTGATTCGACAGCTCGGGGAGGAGTGAATGTTCATGCTGCGTTCAGAGCAATACAGTCATTAGTTCACTATGCAGGAACACAACATCATTTATAAAATCCAACCTGCTACATGAGCATAAAAGACCTGCTTCAGATCCCATTTAAAAACAAACAAACAAACAAACAAACAACATGAGCAATGAGTCTGCTCAGAGCCCAAACTTAAAAAAACTGTTTTGGTTGTTTCTGTACTTCCCATATCAAATTAGAAATGCATTTTAATGAATAAATAGCTTGACCGATACAGATAAGTAGTCTACATTATGAAATTAGAAAACATTTACCACAGTGAAGGACCTTGAAGAGCAGAACTGCCACTCAAAAAGTCACTTGAATTTCCATGAGTGGGTCAACAGACGTTTCTATTACCAAACTATAATTCCTCTACATTAAGCGAATTTCCTGCAGAAGATGACATTATCCACAGTAAAAGACAGGAAAAGTGATGCGCTCGCACATTTTATCCACAAAATAAAAAGTGAAAATCTTGGACTATGTGACATCAGCGGAAAGTACTCAGCTTTCTCTCTCTTTTTACAAATTGTACACGCGCAAGTTCTTGCAGCATCACACATTGTTGTGTTACTCTCCAGCTATTCTGTATTTTATTTCATGAGGGGTAACACTACTCATCACATTTTTATAAAACCACTTTTAATCAAATTCACAACATGGTGCAATGTAACAGACCTAAAAACGTATATCGACATGTTTATACATGAACTATATACATGAATTAAATTTTGATATTATTACTTAAAAACGTATTCACAATCCTTTTATTTATTAGTTTATCAGTAATGTTGAATAAATATTTTTTTATGTTATTCTGACCCCAATAAAACACAACTAACATGAACAGACAATCAGCCAGCTCAGACATGTAATCTCTCCAGCATGGATGTGCCCTCCTCACCTCCTGACCTCCTCCTCGTCCTATGATGTGCCCAAAACACTTCACCTAGGAGGCTTTTTGGTTCAATCACCTCAGCTGGCTCTGTTGGGTGTGAATGGGCTCTAATT
The DNA here is from genome assembly GCF_963969265.1 of Rhamphochromis sp. 'chilingali'. Taxonomy (NCBI): domain Eukaryota; kingdom Metazoa; phylum Chordata; class Actinopteri; order Cichliformes; family Cichlidae; genus Rhamphochromis; species Rhamphochromis sp. 'chilingali'. The sequence goes on along the minus strand of NC_137929.1, from coordinate 51,329,367 downwards.
AAGAAATCCCTTCCAAATTAGGGAGTTCCTTACCTGCCTAATGATGAGGCAGCTCCTTTCTGCTTATCTAGTCAATCTCATTTTTTCAGTCACAGTTAAAATTACAAGAAATGTTAAACAGTACAATATATCAAGAAAAGAAACTGAAATTCAGTGGACAAAAACATGATGTCACCTCTGACAGTGACTTCCCTGCTTGCTGTTTATCACCATGAATGAGCCAGTCTGACTTGTAAAAGTGCAGGATGTCTTCCCCCTGCTAAATATCCACCATCAGAGGAGCAGGGGATATTCATGGTCCACTATGTTCAAAGAAAGTAAAAGAAAATTGATGACAGTACACACAATATTCAAATTGAGGTTTTAAATGGTGCATTGATTTGTAGTCAAAAGCATTTAAATGACATCACCACCAGGGTCAGCTGTTGTTCAGTTGGCAAGGTCATATCTGTATGATTGATATATGTGAAGGGAAGAGACTTCTTCTCTCCCCATCTGACAAAATTAACCTTTTTGTCTCCTTATTCATCCATTCAGATTTAACAAAGTCTCTTTCACAGCTCTTTACTCATCCAAGCTACACTAATGTATGCAGTGTTGGAAAGATTTCTTTTCATCTCTACATGGTTAAAGATTAATGTGAAATGTCGCATGTGTCCTGAGTTTGAATAATTTAAACTGTGAAATAAGGCTGAAGAATACAAAAAAAAACATTGACTGGAAACAGGAAATATAAAACTCACAGCAGTTATCTACAATGATTACTGTGAATAACCTTTATTGATGTAATTTGGATTAAAGAGGAATGTTTTTACTGCTGTACAACCATCAAAGCAAATATGTTGTAAGTAAGGTGATTAACCACTAGGTGACACCAGAACATTTTGATGTTAAACTTTAGCACAGATAACATGCACAACCTTAGCCTAAATAAATGCAAAGGTCTTGCATGTCCAGCATAGGGTACTTGATGGTTTTCTTTTAATGTTATTTTGGGGGTGTGCGTTGTGTATGTGTGGGCAGACAGTGTCAGGATGTGGTTTAAATGTGTTAGAGTTTTCTTAGAGAAACAAAGTCATCTTTAAAACAGGATGATGATCGCACCAGTCTGCCTCATGATCAGTAAGAAAACTGACTTTTTATTTCATATTTGTCAACAACAGATCTGTGTTTGTTTTTACATTTATAGCTTGCATACAGTTTTTCTCATTTGCAATGAGTCAATTCTTAAATGATGGTTAAAGTTTTAAAAACCTTTTGAAATCCTTTAAAACACTTTGCTACATGTGAACATCAGAAAGCATATTTGTTTTTTTCTTCTGTAAATCATTTGAGAAATGAGCCGTGTTGGCTTAGAGCCAAAGGGTTAAAGGGTCTTGTGAGTGGAGTTTGTGTCTTTGTTTGGACTGTGTGAGTTCCTGGTAGTCTAACTTCCTCCCACGGTCCAAACACATGCCTGTTAGGTTAACTAGTTATTTTAATTGTTCACAGGTAAGGATGGTTGTCTGTGAACGTTTAGCTCTGTGATGGACTGATGACTTGAGTCCTCGGGTGTAATCTGTCTCTAAGCCCCTGTTAGCTGGGCAGATTCCTGATTTTGTGCATTTTATGAGTTTGAATTTGAATTCCTCTCATACAGGTTAATGCGACATCAGCTGTCATGGTTGTTCTAACTCCCATCACTTCATACATGGTGGAATATTTACATGGATTAGTTTTCCCTGAAGCTAACATTAACCCTTCTTGAACATTCATGGTCAGAAGTTTCCATACACTCATCAGGGGAGTGAATGTTGAGGTAATTGTGGGCTTTTAATGGTTTCTTCAACTGTTCTTACATCTTTAATGAAAATTAAACAAAAAAAGGTTGAAATATTTGGTTAACATTTAACAAATATTAGTGACAGCCAACAACAAGCTGCAGGCATAACTCTGATGGGAAGTTTGACCTTTCTTATTGGCAGAATGTTTTGTTTCTGGGTCTTTGACCCAGCTCTTTGAGGTTACTTTATTAGGTTAACATATTTGTTGATGTTTGATTTTTTGCTTTGTTAAGAAGTTTTAGGTTTGAGTTTTGGTTCTTCTAATGTCATTGAGTTTACAGCTTTCCCCACTTATGTCTGTGTCTGCTCGCCTTCTGTGTGTCTCGCTCCCCCTCCCTCTGTGTCTTGTCTCCCTTAGTTGTTCCCAGGTTTTCCTCCTTGTGTTTCATCCTTGTCTCATCTGTCCTTCATGTGCATCCATGTGTGTTCTCCACAGCCCATCATGTCTCTCGCCGTCTCCATCTTCTCTTTTTGTCTTGTTCCCATGTCTGTTTCCCCCTCTGTCCCAATGTCAAGCTCGCGTGTCTTAGTCTGTGTCTTTGTATGTTACTTCTTAGATCTTCATTCAGATCTTTGGACTTTCCCATTTTTTGAGTATTGGTTAATCTGATGAACGCTGTGAAACAAGTCCGTTAGTGCTGACAGAAATAAAGTACCAGTTGTAGTTAATCATGATCACCCATGAAAAGCTGACTGTGTCACTTACTAAAAGATTTAAGTGTATGTATATTGAACCTGAAAGTATTCTTTTGATGTGCAGTGCAGATTTGAGAAAATCGAAAATAAATTCAAATTTGTGCAACCAATTACTTTTTTTTGAAATGGAATAAGGTTAAGATTAGAGATTAAAGTGGAAATAAAACATTTCAAAGAAATCATTAATCTTGAGCCCCAAAGTGGTTTCTGAGCTTCCTGCTCTAAAATGAAATGCCCAAAATTAATTGATTATTTCTCCTCCAATACAAACTCTGTGCTTACAATTTTGGTATCAAAATAAAATTAAGCAGAAATTCATTAATTTTGCTTAAAAATGCTTGTTTTTTTAATACATTTTTGAAGAATTAACCACACATTTACATGGCAATGGCCCTTTTCTGCCGTGCGCATGTAGCGTTTAATTGGCCTCTGGCCCTTTAAACTCTGAGGGGCTGTAACTTTGGTTTCTTTGGGTAAATTTGCGTGATTGACACCTCTTTTTAATCGTTTGAGCCAATAGAATCACAGTAATGATGCCACGTTCCCGTCACTTCAACCAATCAGAACTTGCAAGGCCAAACTCAACGTGGCCCCAAAATTACTACATGTGACCTCCATCCAGTCACGTGTCTGTAGGTGGGTCTAAAATGTAGGTTGTTGACGGAAATGGCTCTGATGCCATTAGTTAGCCTTGGAAACTGCTGATAATCACGTGGCTAACAGCTAACTGCAAAATCTGAACAGTAAGCCAATTTCTGTGTTTTTGTGGTCTTCTTTTGCGGCTCGTTCAGTGAATTTTGGTCAGAGTGTTGTGAAACTTGGTGTTTGGAATCGTTGATATCTCTGGAAGATAACGCACCTTTCTTTAGCTGGTTACATAAAGTCTGGAGAATTTCTTGTTTGGTTTTGTTTGTTTAGCGGACATTTACGTAACTGTTGGTTTAATCATGACTTGTTTTCGTTCTGTTTAGTTTTTGTAGAAATGGTTTATATGAGATTTTAACTGAGATTCAGAGGTTTTTGTGGATACCGCACATGTCCAGACTTATATTTCTGACACCGTGTTATAACCGATTAAACGTGAGCTCCTCCTTTTTACCCCTGGTAGCGGGGCGTGGGGCTTAAAAGCCTAACATTACCATGTCGTTCTTGGCAATGTTGAGTTTGTGGAAACTTTTGTCCAAAACGGTCGCTGGTTTCAATCTATGCAGTAGCAGAAAAGGTTTCAGCATCTATATCATTGATCTTCTCACACTGCGTGTACTACATGTCAACTGATGTGTCTCAACCTGATGTTTTTGAACCTGCAGCTGCTGCTCTGAGCATCCATCCAGGCAGGTCAGTCTTCTTCTATTATGAAACCGTGACTCTGAGCTGTGCAGTGCCAGGCAGCTTCAGCAGCTGGACAGTGAAGAGAAACACCTCCACAAGGTCTTCTGTTTCATGTGAGACCTGGGGCCAATTAAATGGGTCATCCTGCACCATCAAAGGTGTCTACCCATCAGACAGTGGAGTGTACTGGTGTGAGTCTGACAGCGGGGAGTGCAGCAACACCATCAACATCACAGTGGCAAGTAAGCTTGCAATGACAGATAGTTTATATTAAAGAAAATAAAATTAACACATTTTTGCAACTTTGTAACTAAGAACAAAACCAGAGTCAGAGACCACAGTTTCTCTCTCTGCATTTCAGCTGGTGTCATCCTGCAGGGTCCTGCTGTTCCTCTGACTGAGGGAGACAGTGTGACACTAAACTGCTCCTATAAGGAAAAATATGCAAAGGAGTCTACGTCCAATTTCATTACTGCATTCTACAGAAATGGTGCTGTTATTGGAAATAGGTCTGAAGGAAGGTTGAGCTTTATCCATGTGTCCAAGGAGAACGAAGGCTTCTACAAGTGTGAACATCCCACAAAAGGAGAGTCACCAGAGATTTGGCTGGAAGTGAGAGGTGATGATGATGGTAGATTTCATGAAGGTTTCGTCTGACAGCTTATAAATACTGTTGCATACATAAAGCAGTTTCATTTATAACTCAGTGATTAAATGGGATGTTTTTTGTATAAACCTGACCACAACTAATTAACAAAGCCTGTTACCACCGTACATCACAGTTCTCTATGTCCCTCTATGCTGCCTGGTGAAAGTCAGGTTTAAAGCTGTAAGTTTTATAGATCCTTCCTGCTGCCGGCCTTACCTTCCCAAACAGCACTTTGCACGTGATAGGGCAGAGGTCTTTATCGGGAGTCATATAGTCTCCCCTGTGCACGGTGTTGGTGAGCGTTGGTGGAAGTGAAGAGGAGAGATGTTGAAATCGGGCTCAAAGGACCAAAGTGTCAGAAAAATTCTCTTATGAAGTGAAACACACAGAATAAGAAGTTACAATGGGTTTATTTTATTGGAAGCAGCAGGAAGCAGAGTTGGCTTCAACTTCTTTACTCAAGTAAAAGTAAAAAAGTAAAGTCTCTGAAATGTACTCAAAGCAAGAAAGTAAAAAGCAGCTCTTTGGAGGATGTTTCTATATTTGTGCTAAGCTAGCTTCATAAGTCATCACTTAACAACCAGATACTCTAGCACAAGACACGTGACTGTCAAAGTAAAACGGGAAATACACAAACATGGGGACCAGGGTGATTAGACATACCACAAGGAACACAATGGAGGCACAGTAACCAAACCTAAAGACTACAAATCACAAAATACTAAAGATAACTTAGGAAGCTATAAATACAAAAAAAAAAAAACCTAAACCACAAGAACCACAGATATACAGAATATTAATGATCAACACATAAAAACTGGGTGACCAGATCCAGGATCATGACGGCTGTAATTTAAACACAAAAAGATCCATACAAGGTACCTGTGTTAAAAAAATATGAATGTAATATTGTCATCCTGCTCAGATTTAAAGTCTGGATTCTCTTTCCATCAAACATGATGTGAAATCAAAATAAGCAAAAACAAAACAAAAATGAGTCCTGTCTAAATTACAATGATGCCATTTTAAAACCTTATTAACCTGCATGTATGCGACAAGTCATTTGTTGTTGCTTCAATATGTAAATACATGCAAATCAGGATATTGTCTTGCTTATTTTCGTCTTTTTCTAATTTGGTGATGGGTGATGAGTAATTTATAAAGTAAAATAGCATGGCATAACACATAATGTTCTTATTGCCATGAAACCCTGTCATCATTACTCATTGATCTGGGTTGAAATTCAGTTTTCTGTATGGCTCTTTCGCACTCACTTACTCTTTCTCAACCCTGGGCGGCTGTGATGCAAATTCAAATTCAAATTCAAATTTTATTTGTCACGTACACAGTCATACACAGTACGATATGTAGTGAAATGCTTGGACAACTGCTCGTGACCTAAAGAAAACAAAAAAGGAAAAGGCTATGAATAAGATAGGAAATAAATATGAAAAATTAAAAAGGGTAAATTTAACTAGGAAGGAATAAAATATAAATTAAGGTTAAAAATGAAATAACTGTACAACACAAATTAGAATGAAGGGTAAATTTAACTGGGAAGAATAAGATAAAATATATAAATTAAAGTTGAAAATAAAATAACTGTACAAGACTCTACTGTCAATGTTTCTGTTGACACTGACTCTAGTGTGACGCTAAAATCATTAAGGTAAGCAATGTTGCTGCTTTCAGGAACCGTTGTAATTTTTAAGATTGCACAAACCGTTTGGTTTGTTATGGTAGTTTAGAGAACGGTTAGAAAAAACGTTCTGTCTGAGCTTGTAACTGTTATTTTGGATGTTATCAGCCTATTGAAAAATAATCAGTGTGGAGCCTCTGGCTGATTAGAGGAAGCCCTGTATCAGATTGCGCCCAACCCCCTCTTTTTCTCTTGCTACCCGGGTTTAATACGGTTATAGCAAAGCACCTCCATCATGGACCTGTGCTATAAATCTGCCCGATCCACTAAGACTCATTGAGGAGTTCCTGAGCTTTCAACCTGGTGGCAAACACATACTGATAATCCTGTTGAAAAATCTAGAAAGTTAATGTACTCACTTAACAGCGACTTTTTAAATATACTTAATATTCATTAATTAGAATGTTAACATTTATCCAGGTATTTGTGTTCAAACTCACAAAAGCGAGGGATGTATAAACACATGACTCATGCACACCCACGCATATAACCAAACATGCACACGTGTGCTTGCTCCAGCACAAATCCACTTATCTTATTTCCTCTGATACTCTCATCTACTCAAGCTTTGCATGACAGTTATGGTTACAATCATGGCTCTAATAGAACACCAATGCAATCTGTTCCTCATAATATACTGCTATACTGTTCAGTGTGCTGCAGCTCTATGACAGATTAGCTCTCCCAGACTTCCTTTTTCAGTGTGCCTCAATTTGCATGCTCTTCAGTGTCTTGCCTGCCAATAAAAGCTTGGTCCAGTGCTTGGTCGTCAGATAGTGAGTAAAGAGCTCATTGTGCAGAACAAAGACATTTCTCATGCTTTTTGCATTGAATTGCAGTATATTTTCAACAGCAGCCAATACGAGTATCAAGATACTCTCTGATTTAATGTCCGCTCCAGTAAGCTGCTGGAGCCCGTCTCTCATAAATTTACTTTTTGAATCCACTGGAGACTTGTAGCTATTTCACAGATATCAGTTGTTGTCTTATTTATTACAACGGAAGTTTCAGAATCAGAATACTTTATTAATCCCTAAGGAAATTATCCCATTTTTGTAATGCTATTTATGGCTTTATTCACACATACCCACAACAGTGACAGTTGCTCATGAGTGAACTGGACTTTATGCTGTGCCAGTCTTTATAAATAGTCCATAAAATATGAACAAAGTATTCATATTGGAAGCTTTTGGATTTCCATTTATAGCCCACTGTAGTCAGACCTTTGTTGACAAATCACATGTGATCAGGCTTTGTTTGCTTACAGGTAAATACTCACGGAGGGTAAAAGAGGGAATGCATTAGCAGAAATGGAGTGAAAAGAGAATCAAGACTTGAAAAAAGCAAAAAAAGAAAAGAAGAAAAAAAGAAAGAAAAAACAAAAGAAAAAAGAGAAAAAAAAAGAAAAATAATCAATGGCTTTCAGTCCGATACATGTCACCTCCTCTTTGATCTAGCAGACTCAGCACAGTTGTGGGCAGTGACTGAATGCTGTTATCATCACTATAAATCTGTGATAAACAGAGCAAATAAGATTTGGCAGATATGTTGCTGCTGTGAGACTGATGGGAGGATAAGTGTTCTTAGAAGACTATGGTTAGAAAAAAAAACAAAAAAAAAGTTGACATATTGATTCTGTGTTTTTCAGGTAATGATAATGACAACACTAACAACCCTGTTAGTGCCGGTGCCATTGGTGTCATTGTTGGTGGGGTTGTCATCACTGTCATCACTGTCATTGCTGTCATTGCTTGGTGCCAATTCTAGAAACTTTGGCAAAAGTGTAAGTAACAGTTTTCTTCTCTTTTAATTAAAAAAAACATCTCACAATAAAAAAAACAACAACAAGAAAAAAACTGAACAAACCTGAACAGATTTGTGGCAATTTATAAGTTATTACCACTCAATTACCTGTGGTAGTTTCTGTGTAATAAGGGTTGCAACACTGCCTGATGATGATAATGATGATAATATATAATATGGTAAATTACATGTTTAAAATGTCCAGTACAGAAAAATAAGATGCCATCCATATTCTCCTGTTTGTCCAGTTCAGGGTTGTGGGTCGAAACACCACAGGCCTCTGCTGCGTTCGTCATTGACTGACCTCTAACCATCCAAAGATCCAGCCTCTCCTGCAGCAAGTAACGCCAAGCAAGCCACTTGCATATTGAAAAATCCAAAAGAAAAAACAATGTTAAAGCAAGCACGATGTAACTGTCAGTTTTTTGAGCAACAATTTTACAGATACAGTGTCCTATTAAAAAAAGGCACTGTTATAATTTGTGTATAAAGTAAAATAATAACTACTCTTTTGCTTTTTCTAAAATATCATATTGGAATATTCAATGTCGATCATTAGAAAAGAGCCACTCAGAAATTCGCTGTGAGTGGATAGCTATGTTATGAGGACTTGCATCCTAGATCCATGTTTATATAAACTAATGGACTGGTTTCAACTCCAACTTCAACAGCATAGGCCAATGGCTCAGAGGTGTGGTGTCCTCAGAATATAGCTCCACCCAGTGACTTTTGTAGTGGTTTATTTCTAATAATATAATCTAAATATTCCAGTGCATTCCAATATGTTATTTTAGGTAGAAAAGAAAAAAGACAAATTAATAATTTTACTTTACACACAAATTATAATGCTGCATTTTTTTTTTATATTACAGTCTGTTTCTGTGAAATGGTTGTTCAAAGACCTTCCAAACAGCAGCTTGGTGCTGCTTGCTGCAGGAGAGGCTACATCTGTCAAGACCTGCTGTTGCAGATCATGTGAGGCGAGGTGCAGATCCAAGCGCAGACAAGGATAAGAAATAAGCAAAAATCAGAACGCAAAAATAACCTGAACTGGGAAAAATACTAGGAAACCATGAAACATGAGGGGAGGTGAGAAGAGACTCAGCACAGGGATAAAGAAAGACTGAGACAACCTCTACACAAAGGGGTGATAAGGAAAGTGGAAACACATGGGAGCACAGCAGGAAGAAATTAAACATAACGAGACAGCGGAAGCAAACTGAACACAATGCAGATGAGATAAGGTATCATGAAAATAAAAACAGGAAGTGGAATGCAGACTGAGACCCAGACAAGGACACGTACACTTGACAATAGAGCAAAGGAAAGACTGACAGTAACAGACGCACATGATGGACTGGAAAGACAAAGGATGAAACACAAGAACGAGAACATGGGAACAGGTAAGGGAAATGAAACAAACACATGAGCAAGAGGGCGAGGGACGCAGAGAGGGAGAAACATGGAGGGAGAGAGAGGGAAGGAGAGACATGGCTAGAAAGACAAAATGACAAAACAACATGAAGACAAGACTGACTTAACTGGGAGACACCGATGAAGAACACACAGATGAAACAATGACATAAAAGGGAACCATAAAATACACAAGACAACCCAAACAACAAGATAAACTCAAGAGTGGTAGAAATTAAACTAGTAGAGAACATAAGTCAGCAAATATTAAATAAACAACACTCAAAAACTATAATGTAATATAAATATAATATTATATGATATAAATATGAAAAGATCATTTCTGATTTATGATGCCCAAACATGAAATATGAAACTAAATATAAAACACTGGGTCAACCGAGGTACTCTGACAGGATCTTTAGATGCTTAGAGGTCAGTTAATGATGACGGTGGCATTCATCCTGTGCAACCCTGAATTAGACAAGTGTGAGAACATGGCATTGTATTTGTGTGTACTGGACATTTTAAACATGTCTTCCACTTTCTTTCCTATCTGAAATATTTTTAGCATATCATGTATTGTCATCCAGATATAAACTATGCTGTGAAAGAGGATTCTCTACACTCACACGTGAATCTAATGTATTAATATGTATTATTCCTTTAAACTGACTTAGGCAAAATGCTAATAATTAAATCCAGTTCCTTCAAGACTTCCTGATGCTTGTTTCAATCATTAATTATGAATACAGTATTAACTTTCTGCTTATTACACAGAAACTACCACGTGTAATTGAGTGGTAATATCAGTGTTGTCATCAGTGCTATTCTCATGCAATATAAAAACAAAAACCTCCATGTTACCTCATACTAAATGTAAAATATATGGCTACAGTTGCTGTATTATAAAATTTCTAAAATCTCCAGTCACTATCAATTTTCATCCTAACATCACTCAATGCAATCTGTAAATGTTGGGCATTAATAAACATCAATCAGATTGATATGAATACACCTGCTTGACAAAAGGTGTCTAATATCAGACCTACAAGAGTATTTGTTTACAACGATCTGGATCCTTTATATAGATCAAGAAATAAAAGTTCAAAAATCAGTCTGTGCTAAAAATATAAATGTATCTCATATAACTGAAGCGTGGAGTGCTTGGTGATCTGCTATAGCTTAAAGCTATTCAATGTGAATTTTATTGGCCCTCTCAGCTCAAAAGAAAAACTGCATAATGCATGATGAATTCTTTAACATACCAATACTTTCTCTCTTTAGTCTTTCTTGCTTTTAATTTGAAATATTTCTTGTTTTCCACAACCTAAGATGTAAGTTTGTTAGCTTAACCACATGTTGACCAGAGTGTCCAAACAACATAATATGTTAATGATCAATTTTGAGAAGCAAATAACTTGTTTTATGTTGCACAGGAAGAAAAAACATAGGACAAAGCAATCATCCAAACAATGAGCAAGCAGAACCACAACAAGAAGAGATTTGACTGAGAGAAGAACAAGAACAGCCAAACGGACAGCTTGTCCAACAGCTTGGTCGCACAGCAGAATGTAAATTTATCTCAAAAGAACTGTGTGTTGGTTTTTGGTCATGGACATTTTTTAAGTTAACAATACATATGTGTTTAGAGACATTTGATATGATTGTGCAAGAAACATCTCCTGGATGCACTGGCATGCATCTTTAGTGATGTATCCTGGGGTCATTAGGCATTTTGGATCTTGCAACATCATACACGCAGCCGGGGGTGATCGCCACGGATCAGCCCTCTTAATTCACAGCCACCTTGTGGCTTTCCCTGCCGCTTCACTCACAGCCTGGATGGACCTCTTCTTCATTGCCCCAGCCACAAGGACTTTGGTCAAGGACTTTGCAGAGTGATCATCCTGCAAAGCCCTTACAACCCACTACTATGCGCTCATAGAGTGTCTCCCACCCCCTTCCCCTGCACTCCTGCACTAGTTCCTGGTACTTGTCGCGTTTCCTCTCATTGGCCTCCTCGATCCGCTCTTCCCAGGGCACTCTGAGTTCCAGCATGATCAGATGACTACCTGGCAAATAAAAAAACAAAAACTAAAAATAGACACACACACACACACACACACACACACACACACACACACACACACACACACACACACACACACTTGTTATTAATTAAGATATTGAGGTGTAAAAATTTGTTCCATTTGGACCTCTACTTTCAGAATTTTTAGTCCTTAAAAACTGGACATGAAAAAAAAATCTTGATGATGTATTTGAAAACAAAGATGAGGCAGTTTATGTCAAGTAACAGAACAAAACTGGACTGTGTGTCCATAAACACTCATTGGGTAATTTTATGAAGTATTAACCTTGAAACTGTTAGTTAGATCCTTGGTGTTTGCTTTATCCTTGTTGTTAGGGTTATATTGTTGATTGTTATTTATGCTTAGAAATATGTACTCAGAAATGCTTAGTCGATTATAATCGATTGCATAATGATAGAGGTCTGATCCTTAACAGTCTGCAAAGACTCTGTGTGCTACCCAGAGCACTCTGGCATGCACACACATCTTAAGGTCATGAGAGAGGTCGTACCTTCTCTTACTGATTTATGGTATAGGAGGATACCTACTCTGTATCTGTTTAAGTACAAGTGCCTTTTGTTTAGGTGGAGACTCCTTGCACCAGCTTTGGGGAGTCTTCACAGGGTCACATCTTGACCCCACACACACCCACACACACACACCCACACACATACCTATATGACACACAGAAAAGATACTCTTTGTTCACATGTATGCCTATGTAAAATGTCGTGGGTTAATGAACGTATGCATATTCATGTAACGACAATAAAGAGCAGTGCTACGAGGGAGCAGACGAGAGCAACTGGGGTCAAGCGAAGGAACGGCGCTCGTCACTGTTCTCTCCTTCGTGCACAAGTAACACAAAGAACTTTGGTGACTTGCGTCTTGCTTTTTCTGTTGTAGTAGAATTGTCTTGTTCCAGCAGTGGGTCTGTGCCAGGCAGACCCATCACTTGTGTGGTGATATGTATTTTTTTTTCTCTGCCAAAAAACAACTTATGTTGAACTTTGAACTGATAATAATTAAAGAAAGACATTTTCTACTGAAAATGAGGAAGAAGAAAAGACTTCACAACTCACTGAGTTTAAACACATATTACCAGAGCTATGAAAACAAGAAAAACGGCATACATGCAAGCTACATGCAATTACAGCCTATTTCATTTAATTGCTATATTAATTGTTATATTGCTGCTAATCAGTATTCTGTGTTTGCACAGATCTACAGTATGGATTTAACGTCGATTCCCAGACGCCTTCAAAACTGGATTATAGATGGCAGACAGTTGGCGTCATAGGCCACCACCTCTGTTCAAAGATGGTCGCTCACAGTGATTTCAGTGATCATGTGATTTCCTGAGGTCAGATGGCCCAGAGTGTGAGTGGGCGTTAAGGCGTCACAGTGGACATAAATGGCTTCTTTGACCTCAGGAAATCACATGATAGGGTGGGGCTAGGTTTCACAATGAGTTCACCCGAAACCCTGGCTGATTGTGACCCACACCCGTTTTCACACCTTGGCTCATGTGATTAGTTAGAGGATCATCAGGGGTCCTTTGTCCCCCTTTTGGGGGGAAACTCCCACAGGGCTTAAATCTGGGACTCTCCACCATTTGACTCTTAGAACTGAAGAAGCTTCTCGGATGAGAGGTGAAACGTCTTCAAGCAACTTAAAGAAGTCCAGATGCTTTTCTTTCCAAGCTCCTTAGATCAAGATATCACATATTTGCAAAAGTGCTCCGATGTTTTCAGAGACGTCTGTTCCCCACCAGCTCGATAGCTCGCCGGGAGCTCGAGGGTCACTAGAGCTGCCGAGAACGGCAAACTCCCGGCACATCACAGCAACGCGGTCTTTCGCTACTCTGGTTAAACTTGATATATAAGTCACTTAGATAACTTGAAAATGTTATTGTTTGGCTTTTTTCAGTGTTTTATTTGTTCAGGAGTAAATCGGTTTGGCTGGATTAAAGTCATTAGATTAGATTAGATAAATTAAAACTTTATTAATCCCTCGGGTGGGTTCCTCCGGGGTTTTCACACAGCTGAATAAACGTCAAACAGAAAACTGATTAAACAGAAGTGTGAGATGGTCGGGAATTTACGCAATCGTCCTGTTATATTTTAGATAGCGAGGAGCAGACGGCCGAGTTGATTAAACTCCAGCGAGACAGCGCTGACGCAAATCTGAAGGCTAGACTGTCCGGCCTTTACGTCCGGCCTATTGGACCTTCTGAGGACCCGGCCCACGTAGACCACGAAGGCCAGGTCCTCAGGAGGATACAGCCCATGGTTTTGGACACGCCAATAGTGTCCTTGTTGAATTAACCACTATCCAGATTGATATCTGTTTTTGTGTGCACAATGAGCATTTTTGACTGTCTAGACTCTGAAAACTCCATTAGCTCTTACATTGCACTATATCAACAAAACATACTTTTATGCTCGGGATAACCACTACATTATGCTCTTTGTTGTTGCTGTGTGACTCTCTCGTCCACATAAACACACAATGCCCTGAGAGAATTTCTTCAGATTTTAATTTGGACTGCGAAATTACCTTGAAATAAACTTTCAATTTTTGTGATTTTTGTGATCTCTTTCTTAATAGGCCTTAGTAGACTATTATTTCACAAATTTGCACAGAGATGTTGGTAAACTGCATTTTGGTGTTAATAGTTTTTAACCTGGTGCCTCTGAGCACTGTATTGACATCTTGTATACAGTATGTAAATATTTTACAGAATCCTTGGGTACAATGCAAGCTTAAGACATTTAATATCAATTCTTAGAAGTGCAGCTTTTTAGACAATCTGTGTATGTTTTACTTGACATCAAAGTTGTGATGAGCAACTTCTTTTATTTTATTTTCTTGTTCTATTCGTTTTATTGACCACTTTTTACTACAAAATTGGCATAAAATGCCAAGATAAAGTATGCAAGACTTGGTTGCCTCAAATAGCCTTTGGCAAGATTTATTCGGGATTTACCACTAGGCGTTACCAGAACACCTAATACTTGTTATTAATCTCTGTTTCTCTCCCACAGCATGTTTTCCTTCTCTCACCCCTCGCAGCAGATGGCCGCCCCTCCCTGACCCTGGTTCTGCTGGAAGTTTCTTCCTGTTAAAAGGGAGTTTCCCCCCCCCCCCCCCACTGTCGCCAAAGTGCTTGCTATAGGGGGTCATATGATTGTTGGGTTTTTCTCTGTATGTATTATTGTAGGATCTACCTTACAATATAAAGCCTTGAGGCGACTGTTGTTGTGATTTGGTGCTGTATAAATAAAATTGAATTGATTGTTACACTTTAGTAGAGATACCAATGTGCACATGCACAACCTTAGGCCTGGTTTATGTAACCGTGGCTTATATTTGTAATATTAATACAGAAAATGTTCCATCTGTAAAACTCTGTTTTACAGTCCACACATTCAACTACTTTTTCTAAAGGAACAGAAATAAAGAAGACATTTAGACTTTATGGTCTCTAGATATAAATGCAAAGGTGTTGCAGGTCCAGCATAGGGTACTTGATGAGTTTTTTTACGTTATTTTGTGGGTGTGCGCTGTGCATGGTGTGAGAAGGCTTTGGCAGGATGTGGTTTAAATTACTGTTTTCAGACTTCAAACAAAGTCATCTTTAAAACAGGATGATGATCGCACCAGTCTGCCTCATGATCAGTAAGAAAACTGACTTTTTATTTCATATTTGTCAACAACAGATCTTTGTTTGTTTTTACATTTATAGCTTGCATGCAGTTTTTCTCATTTGCAATGAGTCAATTCTTAAATGATGGTTAAAGTTTTAAAAGCAGTTTCTGAAATTCTTTAAAACACTTTGCTACATGTGAACATCAGAAAGCATATTTGTTTTTTTCTTCTGTAAATCATTTGAGAAATGAGCCGTGTTGGCTTAGAGCCAAAGGGTTAAAGGGTCTTGTGAGTGGAGTTTGTGTCTTTGTTTGGACTGTGTGAGTTCCTGGTAGTCTAACTTCCTCCCACGGTCCAAACACATGCCTGTTAGGTTAACTAGTTATTTTAATTGTTCACAGGTAAGGATGGTTGTTTGTGAATGTTTAGCTCTGTGATGGACTGATGACTTGAGTCCTCGGGTGTAATCTGTCTCTAAGCCCCTGTTAGCTGGGCAGATTCCTGATTTTGTGCATTTTATGAGTTTGAATTTGAATTCCTCTCATACACGTTAATGCGACATCAGCTGTCATGGTTGTTCTAACTCCCATCACTTCATACATGGTGGAATATTTACATGGATTAGTTTTCCCTGAAGCTAAAATTAACCCTTCTTGAACATTCATGGTCAGAAGTTTCCATACACTCATCAGGGGAGTGAATGTTGAGGTAATTGTGGGCTTTTAATGGTTTCTTCAACTGTTCTTACATCTTTAATGACTTTAAAAAACTAAACAAAAAAAGGTTGAAATTTTTGGTTAACATTTAACAAATATTAGTGACAGCCAACAACAAGCTGCAGGCATAACTCTGATGGGAAGTTTGACCTCTCTTATTGGCAGAATGTTTTGTTTCTGGGTCTTTGACCCAGCTCTTTGACGTTACTTTATTAGGTTAACATATTTGTTGATGTTTGATTTTTTGCTTTGTTAAGACGTTTTAGGTTTGAGTTTTGGTTCTTCTAATGTCATTGAGTTTACAGCTTTCCCCACTTATGTCTGTGTCTGCTCGCCTTCTGTGTGTCTCGCTCCCCCTCCCTCTGTGTCTTGTCTCCCTTAGTTGTTCCCAGGTTTTCCTCCTTGTGTTTCATCCTTGTCTCATCTGTCCTTCATGTGCATCCATGTGTGTTCTCCACAGCCCATCATGTCTCTCGCCGTCTCCATCTTCTCTTTTTGTCTTGTTCCCATGTCTGTTTCCCCCTCTGTCCCAATGTCAAGCTCGCGTGTCTTAGTCTGTGTCTTTGTATGTTACTTCTTAGATCTTCATTCAGATCTTTGGACTTTCCCATTTTTTGAGTATTGGTTAATCTGATGAACGCTGTGAAACAAGTGCTTTAGTGCTGACAGACATAAAGTACCAGTTGTAGTCAATCATGATCAACCATGAAAAGCTGACCGTGTCACTTACTAAAAGATTTAAGTGTATGTATATTGAACCTGAAAGTATTCTTTTGATGTGCAGTGCAGATTTGAGAAAATCGAAAATAAATTCAAATTTGTGCAACCAATTACTTTTTTTTGAAATGGAATAAGGTTAAGATTAGAGATTAAAGTGGAAATAAAACATTTCAAAGAAATCATTAATCTTGAGCCCCAAAGTGGTTTCTGAGCTTCCTGCTCTAAAATGAAATGCCCAAAATTAATTGATTATTTCTCCTCCAATACAAACTCTGTGCTTACAATTTTGGTATCAAAATAAAATTAAGCAGAAATTCATTAATTTTGCTTAAAAATGCTTGTTTTTTTAATACATTTTTGAAGAATTAACCACACATTTACATGGCAATGGCCCTTTTCTGCCGTGCGCATGTAGCGTTTAATTGGCCTCTGGCCCTTTAAACTCTGAGGGGCTGTAACTTTGGTTTCGTTTGGTAAATTTGCGTGATTGACACCTCTTTTTAATCGTTTGAGCCAATAGAATCACAGTAATGATGCCACGTTCCCGTCACTTCAACCAATCAGAACTTGCAAGGCCAAACTCAACGTGGCCCCAAAATTACTACATGTGACCTCCATCCAGTCACGTGTCTGTAGGTGGGTCTAAAATGTAGGTTGTTGACGGAAATGGCTCTGATGCCATTAGTTAGCCTTGGAAACTGCTGATAATCACGTGGCTAAGAGCTAACTGCGAAATCTGAACAGTAAGCCAATTTCTGTGTTTTTGTGGTCTTCTTTTGCGGCTCGTTCAGTGAATTTTGGTCAGAGTGTTGTGAAACTTGGTGTTTGGAATCGTTGATATCTCTGGAAGATAACGCACCTTTCTTTAGCTGGTTACATCAAGTCTGGAGAATTTCTTGTTTGGTTTTGTTTGTTTAGCGGACATTTACGTAACTGTTGGTTTAATCATGACTTGTTTTCGTTCTGTTTAGTTTTTGTAGAAATGGTTTATATGAGATTTTAACTGAGATTCAGAGGTTTTTGTGGATACCGCACATGTCCAGACTTATATTTCTGACACCGTGTTATAACTGATTAAACGTGAGCTCCTCCTTTTTACCCCTGGTAGCGGGGCGTGGGGCTTAAAAGCCTAACATTACCATGTCGTTCTTGGCAATGTTGAGTTTGTGGAAACTTTTGTCCAAAACGGTCGCTGGTTTGAATCTGTGCAGTGGCAGAAAAGGTTTCAGCATCTATATCATTGATCTTCTCACACTGCGTGTACTACATGTTAACTGATGTGTCTCAGCCTTATGTTTTTGAACCTGCAGCTGCTGCTCTGAGCATCCATCCCGGCAGGTCAGTCTTCTTCTATTATGAAACTGTGACTCTGAGCTGTGCAGTGCCAGGCAGCTTCAGCAGCTGGACAGTGAAGAGAAACACCTCCACAAGGTCTTCTGTTTCATGTGAGACCTGGGGCCAATTAAATGGGTCATCCTGCACCATCAAAGGTGTCTACCCATCAGACAGTGGAGTGTACTGGTGTGAGTCTGACAGCAGGGAGTGCAGCAACACCATCAACATCACAGTGACAAGTAAGCTTGCTAAGTAATGTCAGATTGTTGATGTTGTATCTTAAGTAAAAATAAAATTAACGCATTTTGCAATTTTTTTTTAACTAAGAACAAAACCAGAGTCAGAGACCACAGTTTCTCTCTCTGCATTTCAGCTGGTGTCATCCTGCAGGGTCCTGCTGTTCCTCTGACTGAGGGAGACAGTGTGACACTAAACTGCTCCTATAAGGAAAAATATGCAAAGGAGTCTACGTCCAATTTCAGTACTGCATTCTACAGAAATGGTGCTGTTATTGAAAAAACATCTGAAGGAAGGTTGAGCTTTATCCATGTGTCCAAGGAGAACGAAGGCTTCTACAAGTGTGAACATCCCACAAAAGGAGAGTCACCAGTGGTTTGGCTGGAAGTGAGAGGTGATGGTGATGTTAGATTTCATGAAGCTTTCGTCTGACAGCTTATAAATACTGTTGCATACATAAAGCAGTTTCATTTATAACTCAGTGATTAAATGGGATGTTTTTTGTATAAACCTGACCACAACTTATTAGCAAAACTTGTATCACCATAATGCACCAGTATGTCTACCCCTCTATGCTGCCTGGTGAAAGCCAGGTTTAAAGCTGTAAGTTTTAAAGAGTAAACTAAATCTTAACATTTCCGGGACATTGATTAACCTAAAGTTTTATATTCCTAAATCAAAAGTTAACCAAGTAGTTTTCAGTTTTATTCTCGCTGTTTATCGTCACTTCTAAGATAAGATAAGATAAAACTTTATTAATCCCTCGGGTGGGTTCCTCTGGGAAATTCTGTTTCCAAAAGCATAGCACCGACAGAAGTTACAGTTACAGAATATTATATGTATATATACACACACACACACACACACACACACACACACACACACACACACACACACACACACACACACACACACACACACATATATAAATACAGAGACATATATAAATAAAATATACAAAGGGGATAAATAGAATAAATAGGAATAAAAATAAAAAATACAAGTGAATTGCACATTTCAAGTATTGAGGTCTATTGCACCATTGACTATTAACAAAAGTATTGCACAGTGAGGTGAAGAGGCACTACAGCTTAGTTGTTCCCCCCTCCTTTGTCCTCCTGTTTCCCCTCCCTCTCCCCTCCAGAGAGGAGTTAAACAGTCTGATGGCGTGTGGGACAAAGGAGTTTTTAAGTCTGTTAGTTCTTGTCTTGGGGAGAAGCAACCTGTCACTGAACAGACTCTTCTGGTTGTTAATGGCCGTGTGCAGAGGATGCCCAGCATTGTTCATAATGTCCAGCAGTTTCTTTAGTGTCCTTTTCTCTGCCACTGTCTCCCACCTCCAGCTGTGAGGTGGGAGAAGTGATGTGTTATCTTGTCCAAACTATATATCACAGCAGCTGTAACTATCATTTTGTAATTCCCCCTTTCATTCTTCCTGTTATCCTTTTGCCATAACTCACACTCATCTCCGCCCACAGCACCTTGCCTGCACTCTCTTCTTTGCCTCTCTTGTGCACTGTCTCCCACATTCACAAACATGTATTCTAGCTTACTTCTAGGGACTTTCATTCATCTTATCTCCAGAACTTACCTCCACCTCCCCAGGCTCTCTTCCACCTGTTCCCCACTCTCTTAATACAAATTTCAGTGTCATCTGCAAACATCATAGTCCACAGAAACTCTTCATCTGTCAGCTTGTCCATCACCATCTCAAATAAGAAGGAGCTCAGAGCTGATCTCTGATGTCATCCCAACCCCATCATAAACCCATCTGTTAATCCCCCTCATGACTGTCTCATCCTGTTACATGTCCTGCAACACCCTTCTCGTGTACTTCTCTGACACTGACGTCCTGACTTCTGCACACAGTACACAGTACAAAGTCACTATGTTGCACTCTATCACATGCTTTTTCTGGTGTCTTAGAGTCCTAGGGTCTAGAGAAGACACTAGAGACATAACCAGTTCTTTTCTTAAACACACAACTATGATGTAAATGAAGCTGGTATTTGGCAAATAAATGCTTTAATCGATGTCCCAGAATGAGAACACACTGCTGGCCGACATCCCTACTAAAAAAGAAAATAAATAAAAAGGTCAAAAGAGAAATGTGCTAGAATTTTAGATTTGGTTTAAAATATTTATGGAGTAATTTGCTTTCTTATCCAGAAATGAAATGACTGTGTGTTTCGTTATAAAACCAATCTGAAAAATCTAACTACTGTAGCAAATGAAATGAAATGTCACTGGAAGCGTGTCACCAACATGAAGCGTGTCAGGTTTTTTCACATATATGAGCTGCTTCCTGGATATGCAGCAGTTCTACCACAGGAAGTGGTACTGTAGGCCAGGTATAAGGTTTGTCATACATCTCATATCTTTATGCTGAAAACTTTGACTCATTTCACAGAAGCTCTGTTTTTCATGTCCTGATGTGGTTCCTTGAAATGTTTTGGTGAAATGCACAGTAATCTCTGCATATGTATCAACACGAAATATTGATTTAAAATTAACATTTTTTAATGCTCGCTCTAAACAGAAGAACTGATGATAAAACTTTATCTCCTAACAGAGAATAATATTCCCGTGACCACCCCTGATCCTGATCCTGATCCTACTCCTCCGATCGCTCTGCCCAAACTTTTGAGCACCATCCTGCTGTTCATCCTCTACACCTGTATACTCATACTGGCTGTGTACACCTACAGGAAGTGGGCTCAAGGTAAGAAAACTTCAAAAAATTCTGATTATGTTGGTTTATGTCAATTTTCCTAAAGGGGTCAGAGGACATAGGTGCTGAAGAAATGTCAAAAATGAATTATTATCATATATAATGAGTAAACTTTACAAAAACTAAAATTTCACTCTGGACATTAAGTTCACAATGTCAGACTTTTAACCCATTAGCCCGTGCACATGGTGCCACCTTAGTTGCAGGCTTACTTGCAGATGTTGCGCCTCTCTTACTGATCTTTAACATGCACTTTTTTGGAAGGCCTTTACTGCAATAAGACAGTGGAGAGAAGACATGAAAGCTGGGAGCAGAACTCAGAGTAAAAGCTCAGGTTTCTGTATTAGCTTTATGACATATGCATCACCTGCTGAACCCAGTGAGCTAAACCACTGCTGTAAATGTGCGTTCTTATTGAGAGTATAATAACTCTTAAACCTCCAGAGTTGTTTTGGTATTTGTCTCTGTATCTTGCAATGCTTTGGGAGATCATTGAAGAAAAGTAGCATTACCTCACTCTGTCACTATTTGTAAATACATTTCTGAAGTTCAGTTTTAGATCCATGACGTTCAGGCTGGATTTTATTACTTTAGTCATCAGGCACAAAAGTTGCTTTAAAGATGGAATCTGACTGCATGAGGTTGCAGACCTGAAGCATCAGGCATCAACCTGATGCTTGAACCCAAAAAGTTGATTCTGCTCATCTGGACGTAATGTTTTCAGTGGTAGAAACATTTGGTGACTCATCCAAGTGACTTCTTCAGTCTCAGCTGACTGCACGTTTCCCCAACCTTACAGCTTGTAATGAGTAGGCCTCACCTTTTTTTAAAAAAAATCAAGAGTTTTGAAAAGAATGAGCAAAATGATAAAATCTCACATTAAGGTCTGAAATATGAAATTATGTAATCGTAATGGAATTTCAGTGCTGATTGTTGTGTTTCCCATCTTGGCACCAAGTATTTATGGGTTTAATGCAGTGCTGTGAGCCAAAATGTCATTTTTTTATCTGTCTGTGTGAATGTATTGGTGGTAGAGCAGGTTATTTACCAGTCAGAAGGCTACAGTAGAGGTTACTGCTTACTTCACCCTCCATTAAATCTAAAATGTCCTCTTTTTCATGCAGGCCTGGACATCGTCACTGTCAGAATTTCACCATTTTACTTTTGCTTCTTAAGCTGCTGCTTGGTGGGCATTTGGAGCCAGAACAAGCTAATGATATCAGACCTAACACATAGATAACGATCATCATGTCACCTGAAGGCAACGTCTGTTTGACTGAGTGAAACCATAGAGTAGAAACAGTTATTATAATCTTTGGTTCAGTCTAACCACATTAAGGGGAGCGGGGCATCCACAGTGGTGCAAAGTCAAATGACACCATGTGATGCAGCCCCCTGGTTGTGTCTGAGTATGTTCATGCTCCTGCAGCGAGGATGGATGTTCACTTGTTTGCATCACATTTCACAGCAAAGTTTCCAGCTGCTGTTGAGTCATTTCTGTGGCAGAAAAGCTGACAGACAGTTATCTGATATCCTTGTTACAGTCAATGAGGTGGAAACAGCTGGTTCTCTGGAAACAATAGGTGTTGTTGCTGTTGTATGAAGCAGCTTATACGTGACTAAATGTCATCTTTGAAAAATGTCGAACTATAAATAGTTTTTGTTCTTCCTGCAGCTCGAGCTGAGGCTAAAAGGAAATGGCCTGATCATCTCTAACTCGAGTGCAGGAAGAAGATGATCAACAATCAACATATCACTGGGATTAAAGCAATAGTCTTACACTGATCCTTTCAACCTTAATAAGCTCTCAGCAGCAATGATGTTCGATTTTGTATGAATCTAAAATTATATAAACTGAACAGAAAACTGTCTCATTTTCGCATTTGATGAGTTTTATGTTTAAAGGACAAATTGAGTGTCACAATGTTATGAAGAAGCACTCTGAGAGTGCAAACCTTCACCAGTGCCGCTCACGCTCCAGGCTACATTTGTTTTATATAGGATTGTATATACAAACTAGTATATTGTCTTTTATAAACCTGCTGTAAGAGATTTGTCAAATACTTCTTTAATTTATAATATGTCCTGTGGTTTAATGTATCATTTTATGTGTCAGTGTCTGTCTGTATTACTGCTGTTCTAAATACATCAAAAAATATATGTTCTTACTTTTACAAACATTACTCTTGTGTTACTCTGTAACCTGGCATTAACTATCTGCTGTGGTAAGTGGGATGAAGAAATAACAGTAACCAGGCAGATGTGCCTTTGACATCAAAAAATTTGAAAAATAGTCTCACAAATGTCCTCATCAGCATTGTGTCTGTCTCCACCTTGTGGGCATTTTTACACTTGTTGCTTATTTTAATGCAATCTGAACATTTTATATAAAGTAATTGAAATACTTATAATGTTGTTTTAGAAAGTTCCTTTCATAAAAGATGACCCAGTGTCCCCTCTGGTGAGTAATTAAATAATCAAACACTGAAGTGGCTTAAGTCAGACAGCTCTTATTTTTGCTGACAGAAACTTTGGGGACATTCACTGAGTAACCTTTAAAAGCAAAAATGGCCATCTGAGCACACTTCCTGAATTTAAGAATTAAAACTGAAACATGGATGTTGATTTAAAGAAGAAAGAGGCAAAATGTTTTATTCTCCCACACACTGTGGACTTGTTTTTTTCTATAATATGAAATCCATGGAGTCTCTTCTCACTTTCTCACTGTGGACTCTCATCCACTGCTTGGATTTCGTTAAAGGTAAATCAATATGTTTCTTATACAAATGTCACTTTTAGTTCTTTTTACACGAGTTTATGGTTTGTGAGTCATGAGCTTTTTTCAGTGCAGCGTGAACATTAATAATCCTCTTATCATTTGTCTTCACTGTGTAACTGCATAGACTTCTGAGTGTTTTGACACTCTGTGGTACTTTTTGGAAATCACAGAAGTTCTTAGTTGGAGTTCAGATCTGTGGAACATCAGGGGAATAAAATGGGTCTGTGGGTTTTATCCTAGTAGCTCAGGGTACTGTTGGCTAAACAGTGGATGCCTGTTTGCCCCTCCAATGATACAGCCCAGCAGACCGTGACTGTTATATATAAGCATGTACAGCAGAATAATATACATCTTAATCCAATTTTAGTTATAATGGTTGTTGTAGCTTGTCTCTTCATATTTGCTGGTCTAATGGAATATTTATTCTGACTCTCATGTTAATCTTTTGTGAGTCTCCCGTCTCTTTTAGCACTTACGATCAGTACAGGTTACTTCTCTGATGTTCATGTCATTGATCTCGACACACTGCATGTAGTCTACTGCATGTTAACTGATGTGTCTCGACCTGATGTTTTTGAACCTGCAGCTGCTACTCTGAGCATCCATCCAGGCAGGTCAGTCTTCTTTTATTATGAAACTGTGACTCTGAGCTGTGCAGTGCCAGGCAGCTTCAGCAGCTGGACAGTGAAGAGAAACACCTCCACAAGGTCTTCTGTTTCATGTGAGACCTGGGGCCAATTAAATGGATCATCCTGCACCATCAAAGGTGTCTACCCATCAGACAGTGGAGTGTACTGGTGTGAGTCTGACAGCAGGGAGTGCAGCAACACCATCAACATTAAATGGATTTTCCTGCACCATCTGATGGCTTTTAGGAACAGTTATCGGGTAGTCTAGGAGTAAAAACAAAATCAGAACAGTCATCATCCTGTTTCAGTTTTGGTGCCTACGTAACCCATAATGCACCACAGCAGCATATAGTTCAGTCAGACATTTGAACCATAGAGTCAGATTAACCTTTAAGCTTTTTCACCCACCTACACAACAATACTCCCTAACTCCCGGTTTGCCTTTGATTTGACAAAGGCAAATAAGTTGTGGTGTGGTAAGACATGTAGATATCTTCCAGCATTGATCGTGCCTCTTCAGATGTGCAAACTGTCAGTCCCATAGGGCACAAATGCACACCCTGCTTCTCTTCAGAGGTCAAAGGTTCCATGTTTTCCTTAAATAATTTCCAATTTGATTCATCCAACCAGGGAGTAGTTTCCTGATTTACCTGAGTCCATTTTAAATGAACTTTAGCACAGAGAAGATGTTTCTGGGTCGTGTTTGCATCATGGCTTCTTCTTTGTATGTTAGAGCTTTATCCTACACTTGTCAAAACACTGTGCACTGTCTTTGCACTCAGTGATTTCTGTTCCTCAGTCCATGCATTGATTTCCATGACAGCCTGTTTGTAATGAAATGCCAGATGAGAGCCAGGTCTGGACTGGTAATCTGCCATACTGAGCACTTCCCTAAGAGAGGAAAATAAAAATAAACTCACAATACGTGCCGAAAAATGTGTAAAGTAAACAACATCTTAGCTGTCAGGGCTACTGGTGCACCATCAAGGGTAGTACCAGCACAGCTAGTAACAAGCCCTCTCAGTCACAGGAGATGTGCAGGAGGAAGGACCATGGTCGTGACAAAAGAGTGAGGAAGGTAAAGTTAACGTAACAGCACTTGGCACCTATTCTAAAGTTGTTCCACAGTTTTTAGAAGCAATCTTGTGCCACTACATGAAATGTCAATTTTCTTTATTTACTTTTCATGTAACATTTGTTCCTAAATAGAAAAGATGATGACAAAACCGTTTCTGTGTCACAACTCGAGCTCCGTCTATTACACTTTGTGAAACAGATCCTTGGTTGTGGCTCATCAGATGACCTCAGGCATGTTTGTTTGTTGATGTTCATTAAGTGAAGACAGATATTGATGTTTTCAGCACAAATGTCACAGCAGATAAAGACAGACAATTATCATCAGGGATTCTTATTGTTGTTAATGAGGTCAGAGGTCAGAGCTAGTTCTCATGGCAACAATAGAAAGTGCCACTTTTGTATAGCACTGCTTACATGGGATTAAATTCTGCTTTTAAAAAAGGTCCCACTACATAAAGTTTACATTGGATGAGTTTTTTGTTTAAAAGACAAAAACAATGATTATGTCAATGTCAAAATGTAAATAAGCTTCATGCTAGGCTTCATAGGTCAATACTGGCACTTCTCATGCTAATGTAGTAATGTTTGTCTCTATTATTATGGTTAAAATCAAATAAAAAGTAATGTATGTGCACCACCTCTTTTAACTGACATCACTTTAAAATCAAGATGTCAGAGCACTTATTTGATGCTGACTGAACTCCTCTCTCGCCTCATCTGTTCATCACATCTGCTTGGATCTGTGGCAGGAGGAACTAAGATTGTTTGAAGACAAAGCCAGGAAAAAAGCCTGTTCTTTTGCAGTCCAACACAACAAATACAGAAACAGTATGCACCAAACCTCTGGTAAACGTTCATTGCGTGAAAAAGGTCTACAAAAACCTGGAAAATGGCATAGGAATTGGTCCATTAATACATTTCAATTTCCCACCAGTTTCTAGTATCTGAACATGTAATATGCATAAAATCAGAATGTGATTCTTTGTAATTATTTTTTTTCAAATAATGTAAAGTCAATTACCCAGTAGCAATCAAATCCATTTGCTACCTGACACCAAATTGGTATAGTGTACTTTTCAGTATGAAGGTACTGAGGAAGACTCTGGTTTTAAAGTGTGATGCACTGATGTCCCTGAGCAGCAGTCCTGTGGTTGTTTTTTTTTTTTTTTTTGAGTAACTGCTGTTTCAAACCCAGCCTCTATTTTTAGCCTGGTGGTTCTGAATAAACTACATTTTGTCCGGGAAACACAAAGTACTGAGGATAATGCTTCTGATCAGAATTTCCGACTGGTGTGATGAAACTTTCCTTAGTCATAAAAGCAGAATCCCTGGTGGAACCTGTATTTTATTTTCCAATGAATTTACTCCTCTTTTGATTGCCATTAATAAAGTAATTGCAGGTCACACTACATAAAATAAAAAAAAGATGTTTTTATAAATGTGTGTTCTCCAACCTCAATTCCATTGTTTCCTTTCCAGGACTATGGCCATTTCCACATTATTTTTTTCTACAGACTTTTATTATTGGTTTCAGATGCAGTAAAAAAAAGGAAACTTATCTTTAAGTTAGTACTCACATGAAGACATTTTTTAATTGTTTCTTGATTTATAGAAATGTTTTGTTGTATTTTGTTTAAATAACTGCTTCAGGGAATACCTGATCTCATTCTCTGAGTGGATGAGGTATACGGGTGGGTCTGGGGATGCAGAATGACTCCATTGTGCTGCTCATTAGGTTGTCTGAGGTTTTTCTGAGGAACTGCTACCAGCTCGGGTCAGGAGCACCTGACTCACCACTCCTCAGTGAAGGAGTTTAGTTTGGCTGTTGGATAGTTGATCGGGTGTGGCATTGCAAAATGAGGCTCCGGCAAGATACTGAGTAGCTAAACCCACACGCTGAGAAAGTCCAGAATGGAAAGATAAAGAAAAGATAAGATAAAGAAGCCCTAAAAACAAAGTAAATGAACATTCTGAATATAATTACGGGTGATTTAGCAGAGAGTGTGCTTTGGATAAAGCATGTTAAGATTGGTGGTGAATGCTAAGTAGAAAACACAAAAAAAAGGAAAAAGAGGCAGAAAGCATAGACAAAAGTTTCTTGCATTAATGGATGAATGAGGCATGTTGTGTAAAGTGCTTCAAGTGCTCAAGTACAATAAAAAAAGTGCTATGTAAAAACTAGTCCATTTACAATCACCAGTGTTCCATCATTCATCAGAAACGAAGCAGGAGTTGTCTAAGCATGCACAGCTCCTCTCTGCTATTAAAATCATGCTTCTTGGCTGCAAATCTCCTTGCTTAAAACATTGTTTTCTCCTTTAAAATACAGGTTTTAATGACTCTCACGGGGGATAAAGAATTGAGCATTGCTTTTCAAGATTGAATCGATAACTTTTACTTTGTTCTTCATATAGTATCTGAAAATATGAAATGCTTCAGATGCGGGATGGGGGAGCATCCCAAGTAGAGACAGCTGAACAAGTAGGTAACAAACAGATGAATGTAGATATGGAAAAAGGCACAAGGCAAGTGATAAAAAAGGAAAAGAGTGAAAAGATGAAAGAACTTTACATGCAATGTGGTGAACAGTGTTGGTCAAGTTACTTGAAAAAAGTAATCAGTAACTAATTAATGATTACTTCCCCCCAAAAGTAATCCCATTACTTTATTGATTACTTATTTTCAAAAGTAATTAGTTACTTAGTTACTTATTATAACATGATTTATACCCTGAGTAGGTAGCGATAGATCTTTCAGCCCAATTCTACTTTTCTGCATAATCCATCATATAAAATGTAATCAAATGAAAAACCTCTTTTTAAAACTTGTTTTATTAGTTTTAACCTTTTAACTTTATGCATCAAGCAAAAAATAAATTATATGCAACATTCTCTGACTGGAAGAAATTTGTTTAACATTTAAACCTATTTTCTGCACATTCCTGCACATAAAATAAGATATTTTTTGTGTTTACACTCACTCTTTCAAATAGATGCAAGTAAAACACAGCAGAAAATAAATAAAATCAAAGACTCAGCGGTCCTGTTGCTCTATTTTCACCTGTTTAGCAGGCGGATGTTTGCCCTGGTGCAGGTGAGCCGCAGCGGTTATGTCAGTGGAAGAATCTGGGAGTTTCTCTGTGAATTTCCCATTACGTCGTTGCGCACTCGGTGCTTGCTCGGAAGTTTAGGGGGTTTTTTCGCTGCAAAAAGAAGTTTTCTTCCCACGCAGTGAATAGCGGACACTAATGTTTTTGTCACTTTTTACAGAATCAAACTCAAAGTAAGGTCAGTACTTCCACGCTTTAAACACTGCACGCTCATACTCTCTCCCACGCTCGATATATTATCCAGTGTTGCTCTGCACACAGCTGTTTAACACAGCGTGCTTACGGGAAAGTAACAGTAATCTAATTACCTTTTTTGCAATAATAATCCCTTACTTTACTCGTTACTTGAAAAAGTAATCGGATTACAGTAACGCGTTACTGCCCATCTCTGGTGGTGAAACGGTTGTTGGTGGAATGAAGGAACAGACAGGCTAAATTCTTTCATAGTAACTCAGTCAGTGTGGGAGGAGGGGGATGTTGTAATGGATGAAGACTTTCAATTTTTATATAAAGAGGAAGAACATTAAAACTAAACAACAAAAACGTGAGGTGAAAAAAGTCTTAAAGGGACATTCAAAAGTCCCTCTGTGTCATTCACACATGGTGAATCAGAGGTAGACGGTTAAAATAAAAAAAGAGAATAACTATTTCTTTGTTAAAATTAGAAAGTTTTTGGAAGACACAACAGGATCCATAAAGATGATTCACCTGGATCCACTTCCCCAAGAGCTTAGGCTCTCTGCCAGAGTCAATATGAAAAACACAGCAGGGCTTGGAAAGGAAAAAGACAGTAATGAGGGTGATGCTGCTGACTGTAAGAGAGAGTTCATGTGTCATTTCACTTAGTCATGAAAGTCATAAAAGTAACGTCACTGATGGAATCTATATTTTTATTTCCAATGAATTTAAGCCTCTTTCTGTTGACGTCACTGACGTATATGCAGGTCACAGTTTAAAAATCAGGCACTAAGAGAGAAACTGTGTCCCACTGTTTCCTGGACCGCGACTGTTGCCACTCTGTGTTGGAATTTGGAGACCGTTCCATTTATTTGGAGAGCTGCTTCATTCTTTCCTTCCTGGCTTCAGGTACAGTCAAACTAGGAGTTAAGTAAACCATGTTGGTTGTTTACATCAGCAGAAAACAGAAAACAAATTGTGACGTTAAATTAATGTTACAAACATTGATTATCAATTTTATTGTAGGATGAATGATCTGAAATGGTTTGAAAATATTTGGTTTTGCAGTCATATGTTGTTTTCTGGAAAGAAAACACATGAAGAGAGAAATATTTGAATGGAATTATTGCTAATTATTGCGAGTCCAAAGATAATTTTTTATATAATAGTAGACTATCAAATGCTGTTAATAACACTGGTTTCAGTGTATTTTCACCAGAGCACAGCTTGTCTTTAACACACTATTCATACAAGAAGAGTATGAAAAACAGCATGCACGTCACTGCTGTTTTATTGATAGTTCCAGGTTATTTCTGTAAATGTTCTGTGACAAACTCAGATTTTTTTCATCCTTTCTGTATTGAATTGATAGTAGCTTTTTTTTCCACAGAGACACTAACATCACCATGAAGCTGCTGACTCTGTGTGCACTTCTCTGTGCAATGATAGCTGTAACCACGGCTGGTGGTGAGTATTGCACTATAATTTCCATTATTTATATATGAGTGTAGTTAAAAATACAAATTAATAGTAACATATGCATCTTATTTATGAGAGTTAAAGCAAAGGGATTGATGCCCACAAATGAAATACATTTTCCAGATTTTCAATAACTAATGTCATGTTGAATCCAAGATAATAGATAAGATATATAAGTTACCATTGTTACAATTAATTATATTGTCTTAATAGATACAAAGCATACAGCTATATATATATATCAATCTATCAACGTGAAGGAAAGACAACACCCTGTACTTCATACACATAACTGCACACCAGTACACCACCAAACCTTTAATTATTGTTTATTTCTCAAATGTTACTTGTATGACTTGTCAGTTATTGGATATATAATAATTAAAAGTAATACAAAATAAGATATTAACCAGAGACACATGTACAACTGTTCATTTGTCCACAGCCAAGAGTCACCTGATCAAGAGGTGCATTTATTGTCCTGATGGTTGGAATCAAGCCCGGTGTCCTTACGGTTGGACTCAAGTCGGTAGTCGCTGCTTTACCTACAATCAAACACCCATGAGTTGGGATTCTGCTAAGGTAATTTTATTTTACTTTTATCATCTTTAACACCTGATTGAACCACTCATTGTTTTAAAAAACCTCTGCTTTGTCCCTCTTCATTGAAGAGACACTGCTGGGGCTTGGGGGCAAACCTTGCATCAGTGCACACTTACTGGGAGCACCAAAGGATCATGCAGCTGTTTGGCAACACGCCAGTTTGGATTGGAGGAAGCAAAGGACTCAAGGTATATTGTCAAAAGAAAATGTTAATTCCCACCTACAATATTATGTCAAAAATGTCAATCAACAATCTTGGGTGGAGATCTGAGGATCTGCCTTTTAGAGATTATTAACCAGGTAAATAATATGCCTAATGTGAGATTTGCCAGTTAGATATACAGAAAGTTATGCGTGGTTGCATTAAAGTGAGCTGATCTGTTGGTTAGGATTACACACAGGCCTGTCTGAAGTACTTTTTTTTCAAATTTTGTCTTCTACAAGGGTACTTGGTTTTGGAGTGATGGGACCAGTTCCTCTTTTTCAAAATGGTGCTGGGGAGAGCCAAGCAATGGTTACTACGAGAACTGTCTGCAGATGAGTTCTCGAGGTAATTTAGAACAGTTATCAACGAGTGCTTAATGTGTATGACTGGTTGAAGTGATCAAATATACAAGCCATAAAGGCTGGTTCTTTAGGTTTTTCATTTGAGTAACATTTGAATGATTTCTGCTCTTGAATCTTGCAGATTCAAATTGCTGGCTTGATGCATGGTGTGGATATCATCTGCCATCTGTTTGCGCCAAGAATATCGTCAATTGACAGTGTTGGACTGACACTCAAGCACGAAACTCCCATAAAACACACACTGATGTGTGATGGTGGTTGCTCTTTTTTGAGGAATAAAGCTTCAAGCAAACATGTCCGTCTTCTTTTGTGGCACATACACATATTTTAAGCAGTTATATGCATTATTTTTTCTCTACCTTGTATGCATGTACAAGTTATCTTGACCAGTTACCAGACCATTACACCTAAGATGTGTTGTACAATTTGTATTTACTCCCTGATGTTTAAATGTGCTGCCAGATTGGGTGAGCATGATATGATAATTTCAACTTTTTTTAAACTACTTTCTGTCTTTCTGCCAACAATATTCTTAGTACTCTCTTTGTATACAGTAAAGTAAGAGGAAACTAAGATTTTTCTCTACATGACAATTACAATACAAGGAAACATATCTGTAGCTTGCTGTGCATGTACTCATCTCTGAGCACAGGGAAAATGACAAAAATGAAGGCCTAAATCCTTGATAGTAAGCATAATAAAACACAATAATCTAATGACTTATTGATGATTATACAAGGTTCGATCCTGGATTAATGATTATTTTCAGTTTCTTTCTGGCCACATTCCTTTAGTTTAGCATTATTCAGTATTTTCCTTGCATTCTTATTATTCCTATACTGATAATATTCAGC
Source organism: Rhamphochromis sp. 'chilingali' (assembly GCF_963969265.1). NCBI lineage: Eukaryota > Metazoa > Chordata > Actinopteri > Cichliformes > Cichlidae > Rhamphochromis > Rhamphochromis sp. 'chilingali'. The sequence goes on along the minus strand of NC_137929.1, from coordinate 51,297,195 downwards.
TATATATGCTGAGGTTCACCGATTGGACAGGTTGTCCACCCTGTTTATCCCAGATTAGTGACTGACTCCTGCCTTCTTTTAAACTCTAGCAAGACTGAGGCTAGCATTGTAGCACCTCCTGATGTTAATTCAAGAACCAGTGTTTGTAATATTTGATTCATCTTTGGGCTTTGACTCACATATAAAACTGATCTCATGTACCTGTTTCTTTCATTTAAGGAACATTTCTTAATTGTGACCTCCTCTTCTACACTAGAAAACTTGTTCATGCATTTGTGTCATTGCACCTAGATTATTGTATTCCTGTATTTATTGGCTTAGATAAATCGTCCTTTTCATGTCTCAAGGCAATACACGATGCTGAAGCCAGACTCTTGACACACTATAGCAAGTAACCTCATATCATCCCTATTTTATTCTCTTTTTATTAGCTCCCAGTTGATTTTAGAATTTGTTTTAAAATGTTCATGCTACTGTGGTGCCAAGGCTCTGGAAATGATTACCACTCCAGCTCACATCAAGAAATGGTTTTCTTTCATAAGAACCAACTATTTGCCTACTGTTTAAGCTTCCTGCAGCATCTGCTACTCTCCTTGTAAGCAAAGAACGTGTGAGGCATGGGTGTCCTTATGATTTCTGACCTTATCAATTTTCTGTGATTCTCACCACAACTAAAAGGAGAGCAAACAGTCCAGCAACCACAGCATGTTTCACAATGTGCTGCATGAGCATAGACATAATACAAATGTCATGAGATACAGGACTCGCTTGTTGTGCACAGCACTTGAGTAAATTACCACTGTGAATCATTTGAGTCTCAAAAGCAAAACAAAATTGTATTGAACATAAGAGGCTAGAATTGTGTACTCCATTGCATTTTGTTCATATAAGGAAGTCCAGGGCTAATAACCTTACATGAGCGAGGCTTTCTGCTTCATGCCATTTGATAGTTTCAGGACCATTAAATGTTTAAGATCTCTCTCAGAGACAGCTCTTTCCTGATGAAATATGAAAGAAATATCCTCTATAATAACCACCAACACAGGAAGACAGTGTGCACTCAACGTTTTACTCTGTTATCTTCCTGATGCACATGACACATGTTACACTTCAAAAACATTCCTACTGTAAACATTATGGATGAACCAAAATTACCTCCAACAAGGTGCCACAAAAAATAACTTATGTCACACAAATAAATTATAAGGTAAGATAAGTGATAATGAACTATTTAAATATAAAAAAATAATATTGCAAAAACTAATATGCAACATAAATGTAAAATAAGATAACTCTTTGTACAGTCATACATGGTACAATGAAATTGGAAAAACTGTCCCACATTTGCACTATGTACAACACATAGTGCAAATGTATTTATTACAGTAACTTGAGTAATAAAAAGAAGAAGAAGTGTATGGTTATTGCACATTATTGTTATCATTATACCTTGTTATAAATTTAAATATTATTATTGTTATTGTTGTTACCCCCAAAAAAGTACAGGGAGGTAGCCAATAAGTTCAGCTGTTAGCATTGATTAGGGCTATTGCCCTGTTGTAAAAGTTGTCCTTTGGTCTGTTTGCCCACATGTATATTATAATCTACACAAATTAAATGTGGACAAATATAAATACATGTGCCATGACTAAGGTTACAAAACTGACAGCTAAATATTATAAATATAATGGTTGTATTGATGTATAGCAACTTGAAATGCTCCCAAAAATGGCTCCACAGCATGTAAAAATATAATATAAGCTCTGGCGGACTTGGTTCTATGGTAGGTCTTAAAGGGTTAAAAGCAAAACTGTCCATCTGAGCACACTTCCTTTATTCAGGGATTAAAACTGAAACACGGGTGTTGATTTAAAGAAGGAAGAAACAAATGTTTTATTCTCCCACACACTGTGGACTTGTTTTTCATATTGTTTTCTATAATATGAAATCCATGGAGTCTCTTCTCACTTTCTCACTGTGGACTCTCATTCACTGTTTGGATTTTGTTAAAGGTAAATCAATGTGTTTCTATTACAGATGTTACTTTTAGTTAATTTTACACATGGGTTTATTGGTTGTGAGTTGCCTTTTTCAGTGCAGTGTGAACATTAATAATCCTCTTGTCTTCTGTCTCCACTGTGTAACTGCATTGATTCATTTATTATTTTTAACGCTCTTAAAGCCTCAAACAGTTGAGAAAGTGTAGTTCTGACTCTGCAGCTGTAACATGTAACACTAGACTGTACTTTAATGCTAAACAGTGGATGCTAATTTGCCCCTCCAATGATACAGCCCAGCAGACCGTGACAGTTATATATATATATATATATATATATATATATATATATATATATATATATATATATATATATATATATATATATATATATATAAAAGTAGGGATGGGTATCGAAAACCGGTTCTTGTTGAGAACCGGTTCCCACTGTTTCAATTCCTTGGAATCGTTTACCATTTTTGCAAACGATTCCCTTATCGATTCCAGTCGCCCTGAATGACGTCACCACGTTGCGGAGCGTCATTTACCTGGCAGGAAACATGGCGCCTAAGCAGCTCAAACGCTAAAAAGTTTGGTTATACTTTACAAGAAAGGATGACAACAGGGCAACTTGCAATACTTGCAAAGTAGATACTTCATTTAAGGGAGGAAACACTACGAATATGCAAAAGCATTTGCTCACAAAACACGCGATGCCCTTAAATGAATGTCGTGTTTTTAATTCCGCTCCGGACTCGTGAATCTCAACCCAGCAGCAGCGGTAACGTTTGCACATCCTCTCCCGTTAATGCGGCAGGTAAATAATCAACTAACAGTGCATATTATGTTAGCGCGATCTGCCTTATCTGCCATTACTCCCATTACTGTGCGTTTAGGTGACCATGATGAGAGAGACAGAGTCTGGCTGGCGCTCGCTGGCAGTTCTCGCTGCAGTCTACCGGTAGCGTCTCCTTTCAGGCCAGGATAGACTAATGTTACCGAGCAGTGACTAAGTTTGTGGTCAAAGGCTTGCACCCATTTGCCACAGCAGATGCCCCGATTTTCGGTAAGTGAATGTGTTTAATTGTAGGCAAGGACATTACTGGATATTCTTGTGTAATTGCTACAGAATAATTTATGTTATACTTTGTTATTGCTACAGAAGATTATTTATTTTATTATTTTACATTTACAATTTTTTTTCCTGGGGACCCTGTGACACCACATTGAAGAGCCGTAGGCTGGATCTCTTAAGATCTCACTGTTGGGTTTGTAAGGCCATGTTACTCCTAAATTTCTATCTTGTTCAAAGAGAAGATATAAAACAAAGTTCTAAGCTAATCGACCTTAGTGTTCTCCTTTTTTAAAAAGAATCGATAAGAGAATCGATAAAGAATCGAATCGTTAAACAGAATCGAAAATGGAATCGGAATCGTGAAAATCTTATCAATACCCATCCCTATATATAAGCATGTACAGCAGAATAATATACATCTTGATCCAATTTTAGTTATAATGGTTGTTGTAGCTCGTCTCTTCATATTTGCTGGTCTAATGGAATATTTATTCTGACTCTCATGTTAATCTTTTGTGAGTCTCCCGTCTCTTTTAGCACTTACGATCAGTACAGGTTACTTCTCTGATGTTCATGTCATTGATCACTGCATGTAGTCTACTGCATGTTAACTGATGTGTCTCGACCTGATGTTTTTGAACCTGCAGCTGCTGCTCTGAGCATCCATCCAGGCAGGTCAGTCTTCTTCTATTATGAAACCGTGACTCTGAGCTGTGCAGTGCCAGGCAGCTTCAGCAGCTGGACAGTGAAGAGAAACACCTCCACAAGGTCTTCTGTTTCATGTGAGACCTGGGGCCAATTAAATGGATCATCCTGCACCATCAAAGGTGTCTACCCATCAGACAGTGGAGTGTACTGGTGTGAGTCTGACAGCAGGGAGTGCAGCAACATCCTCAACATCACAGTGACAAGTAAGCTTGCTAAGTAATGTCAGATTGTTGATGTTGTATCTTAAGTAAAAATAAATGAACACATTTTGCAACTTTGTAACAAAGGACAAAAACCAGAGTCAGAGACCACCGTTTCTCTCTCTGCATTTCAGCTGGTGTCATCCTGCAGGGTCCTGCTGTTCCTCTGACTGAGGGAGACAGTGTGACACTAAACTGCTCCTATAAGGAAAAATATGCAAAGGAGTCTACGTCCAATTTCAGTACTGCTTTCTACAGAAATGGTGCTGTTATTGAAAAAACGTCTGAAGGAAGGTTGAGCTTTATCCATGTGTCCAAGGAGAACGAAGGCTCCTACAAGTGTGAACATCCCACTAAAGGACAGTCACCAGAGGTTTGGCTGGAAGTGAGAGGTGATGGTGATGATATTAAGTTTCATGAAGCTTTCGTCTGATGGCTTTTAGGAACAGGTATCCAGTACTCAAGGAGTAAAACTATAAATCAGAACCCTCATCCTCCTCTTTGCCTATGTAATGCGGATACGAAAGCTGATGCGCCAGAATGTCATGCTGAGTAGAATGATTATTTTAAATACAAGGGGAGCAAGCAAGTCAAATACCAAGGGCACAAGCAGGTCTAATCGGAAACAGTTTATTTCCAGACAAAAAAAAAAAAACAACTCTTAAAAAACATACGCAATAAAATGTTATCAATATACTAAAATCCTAATGGAGACTAAATAAAACAATTCTAAAACCCATAAAAATACAATTTTCTATATTCACTATAATTCCCTGGTGTAATTATGCCAGATGTTTATTACGGGTCCACCAGCAGTCCAGGAATCCCTTCTCCAGAGCGAGGTCCACACCAGCCTCGTCTCCGGCAGATGAGAAGGAGCCTCCTATCTCGTCCCTTCACTAGGCCCAAGATGGGCCTGCACTGCATTAGATTTACTTACATACAGTGTCCCAACATTTTTAGGGTCCCAAAAATGTTCAGGGTCTGTGTTTAGCATTCTCAGTAGTGAACTCAAATAAAAACTGACTAAAACACAAGTTGTATAAAGTGCTTTGAGTGCTCAATGAGAGTAGAAAAGTGCTTTATAAGAGCTAGTCCATTTACACAGTAAACTCTTCACCACTATGAACGATGGATTTTCTTTATTTACTTTTCATGTAACATTTGGTCCTAAACAGGAAAAATAATGACAAAACTTTTTCTGTGTCACAGCTCGAGCTCCATCTACGACTGCTCCTCCTCCTCCTCCTCTGATATCTCTTCCCAGGCTGGCATACACAATCTTTTTGTTCATCCTGTTCACTGGTATACTGATACTGTGTATATCCATGTGCAAAGGTTGACTCAAGGTAAGAGTAAAACAAAAAAATATATATTTAGAATAATATATTCAATTTCCACACAGGGTCAGAGGTCCAATACAACATCGTAGCTGCCTAACAAATGTCAAAAAATCAATCATAAAACTATTTTTCCAAACTTATTTTGTCAGTCTAACAATAATTCAAGTATGAAATCAGGTGATAGATACATCTGGGGCCCGTTCTTCGTACGTCGCTTACTACATCCAAGATCAAATGACACATCCAAGATCAAATCATCGCGCTAACCGTGAGCTCGCTAATCCGGTTCCCCGAACACACCTGCTGTTGACGATTACTACAGCTGGACGCAGGAATGTGACATCACTGGGTGTCGTAAAAGGGGCTACGCATCGATAGTAGAAACATTGATCGGCAACCCGCTGATTGGTCGGCGAAAATGTCGAAGGGGCGTGCTCGGTATTTTCCGGCAGCAGAGCAAGAACTCATGAGTGAGGGATTACAGGAGTTTCAGAGTTTAATTAAAACGCAAGAGAACACTGCAAAGGCTGCAAAAGCAAGGAGAGAGGGCTGGCAGAAAGTTGCTGACAAATCAAACTCGTAGGTAATTTAATAATAATAATAATAATGGATTGGATTTATATAGCGCTTTCCAAGGCACCCAAAGCGCTTTACGATACCACTATTCATTCACTCCCACATTCACACACTGGTGGAGGCAGCTACGGTTGTAGCCAGGCTGCCATATCGCGCCATCGGCCCCTCTGGCCAACACCAGTAGGCGGTAGGGTAGATCTATCATATGACACTATATTGTCCAATATCATATGGCATTATATTATATTATAATATGTTATATTATATCCCCTTTCACATTAGAGCCACAACAGGACCCACAAGAACATGGGAACAAGTAAAAGTGGAATACAGGAGTATTCTACAGAATGGTAATATTTATCTCTTAGATTGCTTTGCGTCTCTTGGCAAGGTAATACTGGCCTGTAATACTCTGTTAGTTTGTTCATAACAGCAACCAAGAAAAGGGCAGAGCAAAAAAAAAGACAGGTGGTGGTCCTGCACCCCCTCGTCAACAAGTTGGTTAAGTGAATAATACCCTCACGGGAAAATCGATATCTCTCTATGAGCACACTGTCGCGCTGAGCTAAAGGATCCTGTCTATCCCGCAATATACGCTGAATTCTGAGGACTCTCCTTATCAATCTTGCACCTTCCGCAATGGGTTGGTCGCGTATACGGACAGGACATGGCTGCAACAGGCTTCCCAAATCCACCTTCGCTTTTATAGCCGTGGTCTCTCATCTTGATTACACGAAGTAATTTACAATTGCTACTCTGAAATATGAATTACATCTGTAATAATCACATACATGTAATAGAATGTTAATAGTACATTTCCCTTTTTTAGGAAATGACCTGTATGTATCTGTGTGACATCAATAAAAGGATCAAGTGCTGCATTATCTTTAGTTACATTGATAATATTTATTTATGGTGAAACAGTGGAAAAATATCGCTGTTGCTTTTGTATAAATGAAGCGGACATACCTGCGTGGCCGCGATCTAATCCTGTTTACATAAAGTAAACCTGCTCCCGAGCAGGTTTACGCTTACGGCTCTGTTGCTATGACAGCAAGTCCCGGATGAGCTTCGGGGAACCGACTGATCCAGGATCACGCGAAATCGTCAACAATCTAATCCGGCTAACCTACTTAGCGAGGTACGAAGAACGGGCCCCTGATTGAAAATAACTTAAAAGCAGCAGCAACACTTTAGCCTCTTGCTGTGAAAGATTCACTTCTTCCATTTGCAGCCTCCTCCAGTTGGACAGTAGATGCCAACTGACCACAGTGGTGTAACGTAGCTTCTCAACTCATTACACTTTGTGAAACAGACCCTTGGTTGTGGCTCAGCTAGTGACCTCAGGCATGTTTGTATGTTGATGTTCATTAAGTGAAGAAAATATTCATGATTTAAAGACAGACAATTATCATCAGGGATTCGTATTGTTGTTAATGAGGTCAGAGGTCAGAGCTAGATCTCATGGCAACAATAGAAAGTGCCACTGTTGTATAACACTGCTTATATGGGATTAAATTCTGCTTTTAAAAAAAGTCCCACTAAGTTTCTGTTCCTCCTGCAGCTGAAACTGAGACAAAAATGAGAGAGTCTGATCATCTCTGACTGGAGTGTCTGAGGATGAAGATCATGATGAACAATAACGATCAATGTATCACCAGGATTAAAGTAACATTTTTTTGGTTTTACTTTTTTAACTTTATAACTTTTTAACAGCTGATGTTTTGCCTACACTGTTAGCTCATGACCTGATGATCAATCTGCTGTTTGCACTGAACTGAAAACTGCATAATTCTCACATTTGATGTGTTTTTGGTTTAAAAGACAAAAACAATGATTATGTCAACGTCAAAATGTACATAAGCTTCATGCTAGTCTTTATATGTCAATATTAACACTCCGATGCTAACGTAGTAATGTCTTTATTATTGTAGTTAAAATCAAATAAAAACTAATGTATTATGTTTCATATTTGCTCTGTATATTACATTTTATAAGAAGTTTCTTTTAGGAAACCAGGGGTACAGGTTTGTGTTGTCATGTTTCCTGTTTTATTTTGAAAGTCTTGGGTGTCCTGTGTCTTCTATGCTGAATGTGTTTAGCTGTACTTTTTTCCCTGTGATGTCATTATGCTCATTAGTGCCAGCTTTTCCCCAGGTGTTTCCACTTCCCTCATTACCCCTCTGTGTATTTAGTCTGTGTGTTTTCATTCAGTCTTTGTCAGATCATCTGTGTTTCTTTCCTCCACGTAACGTTAAGCTCACGTATTTCACGATTCAACTCAGGTCTTGCGCATGTTCCATGTTCATGTTTTTTCCTCATAGCTTCTCACATGCTCCTGCCCTGAATCATGTTCATGTCTTTTGTCATAGTTGTCATAGTTTAATTTCTTCCAGTTTAGGTTTTAGTTTAGTTTTCGTCCCTGTTCACTTTATCTTGTTATTTGTATTCATATAATCACCCTTAACAAAGGGCTTTTTATTCATTCTACATTCAGTTTTTTGTCTGCATTTGGGTCCACTATTTGCTCAACATACAGTCAGTCGACAATAATGTTCTTATAAATAAACAAATGTATCGTTATCTTGTTAATTACTTGTTAATAACTTGGTCAGCAGCTCCATGTTCTGGTGGGATTTGTGAATCTATGTGCACAACAACTGGTCTAAACTATTTTCTTTCCTGAACTGCACCTCAGGCCCCAATTCACTCAATTCAGTCTTTCTCTACCTCACCAGAGACACAGATCTCTTCAAGTCCCCCTCATGCTTTGAGGAAGTTGAGGTAATACATTTGTATGATTGAAGTCGTGTCTGAATACACCACTTCATAGTCTATGTCTCCCCCTTGCTGTCTGATCACAAACAGTCCTTGCCACTTAGGAAGTAACTTTGAGCTTAACTAAGAAGCATTACAAACACTTTGTTTCCTGGTGAAGCATGTCTGAGTCAAGACTCTGTGTTGTACAAATACTGCTTCCTGGATCTGAAGCAAATTCTCTCGTAATAACCTACCAAGAACCAGGAGCTTCGCTCACAGGTCCAGAACGTAATGAGTCTAAGTTTTACTTGGACTCATGCTGCTTCATATTTGGATGATGACATCATCCAAGTATGAAGCAGCATATGCGGTGTGTGGTACATGAGGCCGTACTGTACTGCATTGCAAAATGCTGTTGCAATGCAGCAACATCTGTATTATTCTATTCTATTAACAAATACAGAAACAGTATGCACCATACTTCTGTTAAACATTCACTGTATGTGTAGACAGCAGCATAGAAAAGGTCTGCAAAAACCTGGAAAATAGTAGTACTGATTTCTAGTATCTGAACATGTGATATACACACAAAATCAGAAAGTCAATTACCCAGTAGCAATCAAAGCAATTTGCTACCTGACACCAACTTGGTATAGTGTACTTTTAGCATAATAGACATGGATAAATCAGCATGAAGGTACTGAGGAAGACTCTGGTTTTAAAGTGTGATGTACTGATGTCCCTGAGCAGCAGTGAAACCCTCTCTTACTGCCAAAAATGGGACACACTGAATGAAAAACGTTTTTTGGAGTAACCGTTGTTTCAAAATGAGCCTCTATTATTAGTCTGGCGGAGCTTAAGAAACTACATTTTGTCCATGAAACACACAGTACTAAGGATAATGCTGCTGATCAAAATTTCTGACTGGAGTTTCGTGGTGAAATGTTCCTTAGTTAAAAAAGCAGCATCCCTGGTGGAACCTGTATTTTATTTTACAGTGAATTTACTGCTCTTTCGATTGGCATTAACCCTTTAAGACCTACCATAGAACCAAGTCCGCCAGAGCTTATCTTTATATTTTTACATGCTGTAGTGTCATTTTTGGGAGCATTTGATTGATTGATTGATTGATTGATTGATTGAATCTTTATTTTGAACATGTTGAAAAAGTACAACAACATAGAATTAAAAGAGACAAATGAACAAAGCAAAACAAAAGGAAAACGAGCAACCACAACTACTTTCATGTTCAAAAAGGAGCAGGAAGAAGCATAAGCATTTCAAGTTGCTATACATCAATACAATCGTTATAGCCCAGATTTTAATAATATGTATGCATTAAGTGCATAATTACTACATAAATTGCAAAAAAGCAATAAACTACAAAAAATTAAAAAACATTTTTGGCTTTTTGTTTTTTACATATATTTCTAGTTAGAGAAAATTAAGAGGCTTATCCCTCAAAACTGTAAATATAAAAAAGTTGCACAAAATAGTTTCCAACCACAGGATATTTATTTTGAGTGACTTCATAGGTTTATTTTTGAGTTACATCAATTTCTACATACTGCAGGAAAAACAAAAATAAATCCTATAATACAAATTTGCAAAAAAACAGCATATGCATCAAAATAAACTGTTTCCAGCAGTGCAATTTGAGCTCTAAGCATCACAGAAACAGTTTTTTGTTGCTGCAAATTCTTTTTATGAAATTTTTGCAAAGCTATATGTGGAAGGAAACCGTGACCTCATGGTGAGTCAACTGCTTCTGACCTTAACTGGTAGCAGTTACCGAAAAAAATTCTCCACACCCCAGACAACCTGACCACAACTGTGATGGAGTCATTCTGCATCCCCAGATCCACCCACCCACCATGTCCACTCAGAGAGAGAGAGAGATCAGCCATTTTCTGAAGCAGTTATGTAAACAAAAGCCAGCAAAACATTTCTATAAATCAAGAAACAATAATCCTCCACAAAATGTTTCTCTCTTCATGTGAGCACTAACTGAAAGATAAGTTTTTCTTTTTTTTCCCTTTTTTAAAAACTGTATCTGAAAACAAGAATAAAAAATCTGGAAATGGCCATAATCCAGGAAACAGTGGCCATAGTCTAGGAAACAGTGGCCATAGTCCAGGAAACAGTGGCCATAGTCCAGGAAACAGTGGAACATTCCCTGAGTGCCTAAGGTTGGAGCACAGATTTATAAAAATATCTTCTTCTTTTTTTTTTTCAATTTAATGTGACCTGTGATTACCTCATTAATAGAATAGAATAATGCAGATGTTGCTGCATTGCAACAGCATTGTGCACCACAGTATCTGGGGTACCATTTGGGAGGCAGGCACATGCACCTGCAGATGAGCAAAACAGCAGCCATTGTATCCTGCCAAGATAAGGAAAGAGGTACATCAGTTCTTGAGGTGGGCTGGTTACTATTGTTGGTCCATGCCCAGCTTTGCGCAGCTGACCTACAATAATACATACAGGTGACCCTGAATCCTCCCTTAGTTATGCTGCAATAGGCATAGGCTGCTTGGGGATTCCCATGATGCATTGAGTGTTTTTTCCTTCTCAGTCACCTTTCTCACTCACTATGTGTTAATAGACCTCTCTGCATTGAATCATACCTGTTATTAATTTCTGTCTCTCTTCCACAGCATGTCTTTATCCTGTTTTCCTTCTCTCACCCCAACCGGTCGCAGCAGATGGCTCCGCCCCTCCCTGAGCCTGGTTCTGCCGGAGGTTTCTTCCTGTTAAAAGGGAGTTTTTCCTTCCCACTGTCACCAAAGTGCTTGCTCATAGGGGCCATATGATTGTTGGGTTTTTCCTCTGTATTTTTTCTCCGCATCCTCACAAAAACAAAAATGAACAGCTTGTAGAACTGGGGGGTCATATATAGATAAGAACTGGGAGGGGTGTGTTTGGAGGCGTGGTCCCGCTCCTGAAATTCAGATAATTTATCTCCAAGTAAAGTTTGGAATCTGTACTTTATTTTCCACTTAATTTACAGCTCATTCAGTTTGGCATTGATGAAGTAATTGCAGGTCACATTTAATAACAAAACAAACAAACAACAAACCTCCCCCCAAAAAAACACTTAAGTTGTTTTTATAAATGTGCATGCTCGAACCTAAAGCACTTGGGGAGAAACTGTGTTCCATTGTTTCCTGGACTATGACCAATTCCAGTAACTTTCTCAGTAACTGCTACCAGTTAAGGTCAGGAGCAGTTGACTCACCACTATGCCATAAAGCTGGCTCCTATTCTGAGCTGCTCAGTGGAGTTTAGTTTGGCTGTGTTTGGCTTAGTCCACTTTTCCACTGTTCATCAGAAATGAAGCAGCCCACCGGAGAAGTAAGCTGCACACAGACATTAAGTTACTTTTAGATTCTAGATTCTGTTTTAGAGTCAATATGAAAAACACATGGACAGGAAACAGACAGTAATGAGGATGATGCTGTTGACTGAAAGAGAGAGTTGTTTTGTTACATTTCCTTTAGTTATAAAAGTGGCATCATTGCTGGAATCTGTATTTAAATTTTGATGAATCCACGGCTCTTTCTGTTGACATTGATGACGTAAATGCAGGTCACAGTTTAAAACTCAGGCACTCAGAGAGAAACTGTGTCCCACTGCTTCCTGGGCCGCAGCAATTTCCACTCTGTGTTTGAAGAGGCCGTTCCATTTATTTGGAGAGTTGCTTCATTCTTTCCTTCCTGGCTTCAGGTACAGTCAAAATAAGAGTTGGATAAGCTATTTTGGTTATTTACATCAGAGTAAAACAGAAAATGATTGTGGCATTAAAATAATGTTACAAACATTGATTATCAATTTTATTTTAGGATGAATTTTCTGGAATATTTTGAGAAATATTTTGGGGGAATTATTGCTTCTTTGATTTGAAGAAATGGTTTGTTATCTTTTCTTTAAGTATACTTTTCAGTGAAAGCCCTCTCTCTCTCTCTGTCTCCCTTTCTGAGTGGACATGGTGGATGATTAAGTCTGGGAGTGTGACTGAGTAACTGCTTAAAACAAGCCTGCAAACACTGCTAACTGTAATTTCAAACTGGAGTCTCCAGGTGAAACTGTCAGCAGCGGCTTGACAGATTTTACAGTTTTAAATGTAATGCTGGTGTTTTCAACAGTGTTTCTATAACTCTGATTGATTCTTCCAATCTGCTGGGCGTGTCTGCTATATGTGCTGTGGTGTACATCATGTTTCAGAATATCGCCCTGATAGACACTCTTTCTCACTTTTTCTTTGACTTGAAGAGGAGGAATGGACAGAAAAGGATGAGTCATTCTCTGCTCTCCTACAATGGCCATTTTATCATTTTGCAGAAACCCTTAAATATGCTGCTGGTTTCCATAATGCCCTGTTCCAGTCAGAGTATGCAGGAAATGCAGATATGTTGAGCTGTTTTCGCACCAGTCTGCTAAAAGTGTCACCACATACAACTGCATTGCTGGAGAGTGAAAGCTAGCAGTATGAACTGTTTACTGATCTGCATTTCCTTCACAATGGAAACATTTCCACCTCTTATGATCCAGCCTGATGGTTTTATGGAGGATCGATGAAAGAAAATCAGTGTGTGACACTGAAGTCTGTTGAGATGTTTCACTCAGGTTTTTCTAGAAGATGGTTCTGAAAACACTCCCATATTGAAGTAAATGTAGTCACTTTGTTTCTTTTATGACAAGTACAGGTCCAAAGAGTCACAATGATGTAATTTTTTATATAATAGTAGACTATCAAATGCTGTTAATAACACTGGTTTCAGTGTATTTTCACCTGAACAAAGCTTGTCCTTAACACACTATTCATTCAAGAAGAGTATGAAAAACAACAAGCACGTCACTGCTGTTTTATTGATAGTTACAGGTTATATAAATGCGTAAAATTAAACTGTATATAAGCGCTGGTCTTAATATGTTCTATACATGTTTTTACGATAGTAACTTTTTTTTTTCTGTTTTCCACAGAGACACTAACATCACCATGAAGCTGCTGACTCTGTGTGCTCTTCTCTGTGCAATGATGGCTGTAACCACTGCTGGTGGTGAGTATGGCAGTATAATTTCCATTATATATATATATATATATATATATATATATATATATGAGTGTAATTAAACATACAAATTAATAGTAAAATGTATTAATTTAATTAATGTAATCTTATTTATGAGAGTTAAAGAAAATTGATTGATGCCCACAGGTTTTTTGCATTTTCCAGATTTTCAATAACTTATGTCACGCTTAACAGAAAAAAAACCCTTACAAACCTTGAGGTTTCTGGCTGTTATACTGTTATACTCAATACCTAAATGATTGGCTTCCACTTTTAATTGACCTTCTTTCCTGAAATACAAAGCTTAAAGTAACATATATCATATATCTATACCAATCTATAAATGTGAAGGAAAGACAACGCCCTGTACTTCATACACATAACTGCACCTGAACACCACCAAACCTTTAATTATTGTTTATATGTCCAATGTTACTTGTATGACTTGTCAGTTATTGGATATATAATAATTAAAAGTAATACAAAATAAGATATTAACCAGAGACACATGTACAACTGTTCATTTGTCCACAGCCAAGAGTCACCTGGTCAAGAGGTGCATTTATTGTCCTGATGGTTGGAATCAAGCCCGGTGTCCTTACGGTTGGACTCAAGTCGGTAGTCGCTGCTTTACCTACAATCAAACACCCATGAGTTGGGATTCTGCTAAGGTAATTTTATTTTACTTTTATCATCTTTAACACCTGATTGAACCACTCATTGTTTTAAAAAACCTCTGCTTTGTCCCTCTTCATTGAAGAGACACTGCTGGGGCTTGGGGGCAAACCTTGCATCAGTGCACACTTACTGGGAGCACCAAAGGATCATGCAGCTGTTTGGCAACACGCCAGTTTGGATTGGAGGAAGCAAAGGACTCAAGGTATATTGTCAAAAGAAAATGTTAATTCCCACCTGCAGTGAAACCTGAGGCAGGGGAGAGAAGCTAAAAGATCAGGCATTAATGATAACCAGTGTTGGGCAAGTTACTTTGAAAAAGTAATTAATTATAGTTAGTAGTTACTTCTTCAAAAAAGTAGATGAGCTAGTAACTGAGTAACAAGATTGTAAAAGTAATTAATTACTTGAAAACTTAACTATAATTAATTACTTTTTCAAAGTAACTTGCCCAACACTGGTTAGGATAAAGCACAGGCCTGTCTGAACTACTAATTTTTTTCTTCTACAAGGGTACTTGGTGGTGGAATGATGGGACCAGTTTCTTCTTTTCAAAATGGTGCTGGGGAGAGCCCAGTAATGGTTACTATGAGAACTGTCTGCAGATGAGTTCTCGAGGTAATTTAGAACAGTTATCAACGAGTGCTTAATGTGTATGACTGGTTGAAGTGATCAAATATACAAGCCATAAAGGCTGGTTCTTTAGGTTTTTCATTTGAGTAACATTTGAATGATTTCTGCTCTTGAATCTTGCAGATTCAAATTGCTGGCTTGATGCATGGTGTGGATATCGTCTGCCATCTGTCTGCGCCAAGAATATCTTCACCTGACAGTGTTGGACTGACACTCAAAGCATGAAGCTCCCATAAAACACACACTGATGCATGATGGTGTTTGCTCTTTGTTTTTGCAACATTAACTTAAGCTTCCTGCAGCATCAGCTACTCTTCTTGTGAGCAAAGAACATTTGCTGCATTGATGTCCTTATGACATTTATCTTAACATAACATAAAATGATATGTTAAGATAAATGATAAGATGTAAGTAAACTCAAATATGTAAAATTAGTATATTTTTGTATATAGTTATTTCAATATGAGTAATATTGCAAAAACTAACATGCAACATAAATTTATATTATTACTTTTCAGTGGATTTAAACTATCAGCTTTTATTTTGATATTCAGTGTATGTTATATTTATTTAAATTAATAAACAATATCCTTAATCTCGAATTCAGCTATGTGATTACAAATGCTTGGTGGAAAAATAGTCTCACAAATGTCCTCATCAGCAGTGTGTTACTGTCTGTCTCCACCTTGTGGACATTTTGACACTTTCCGCTTGTTTCAATGCAAACTGAACACCTTATATAATGTAATTAATATAATTATAATCTTGGTTCAGAATGTTTATGCAAATTATCTTCTTTATGGATATTAACACCTGGATATGGAGCATATATTGTTACAGCAGTGTAATGTTGTGCTGTTTGTTTAAGAGCCTGTTGTTATGGAATCAAATTAAAAACACACATCTGCATGAGCTCCATCATATTCTTGAACAGTGGGGTTGGTGTGTTGCCATGAATTATGGGACAGAGTGATCTTTTTCCTTTCATAAAAGATGACCCAGTATCTCCTTTGGTAAATACGATTATAAATAACTGAATCACTTTTCACCAGCTTAAGTCAGCCAGCTCTTACTGTGGTTGCCACGGAGAAATCTTTTGGACATTCACCCAGTAACCTTTAAAAGAAAAACTGGCAATCTGAGCACACTTCCTTAATTTGAGGATTAAAACAGAAACACGGGTGTTTATATGAAAAAGGACGATTAAAAGGACAAGTAACTTCCTGCAATTTCCTCAATTATTGATTCCTTTTCTGCAATCTCTGGCTACACCATAAATTGGTCTAAGTCGGAAGTTATGCCCATTTCTAAATTGTGTCCGCCAGTTGTGAGGAGCTCATGGCATTTCAAGTGGATGCCCGAGGGTTTGACTTACTTAGGGATTAAACTGACCCCTGGTTTAGACAACATAATGCAAGTAAACATCTTCCCAGTGATTCAAAATATTCGGCCGCTGTTGCAGAATTGGGTTAAAATAAATCTGTCCCTTTTGGGCAGAATTAATTTGGTGAAGATGATTATTGCCCCTAAACTTCAGTACTTTCTTCACATGTTACCGATAGCAGTCCCACATAATTTGCTAAAGCTTTATAATACAAGTGTGGAGGGTTTTGTGTGGGCAGGCAAAAAGCCATCTTTTAATCGGTCCAAATTATATGCTGCTAAAGAGAGTGGTGGGTTGGCATTGTCCAAGATGGTCTGGTATCATTATGCTTTCTCCCTCTCTCAGTTAGTTAAGATACATAATTCCTTTACGGAGAAGCCATCATGGGTTGTGATTGAGGAAAATCTTGTGGCTCCTTCGTCTTTAGAGGCTTTCCTTACTCAGAAGGGAAGACCAGTACCGTTTAAAGATCCAGTATTGGCTTTCATGCAAGAGACCTGGTTTAGAGCTCACCAATATACCAACATTAGCCCTTATCTTACCGCTAGAGCCTCTATCTGGTATAATAAGAAAATATTAATTGATAAGAAACCGGTCTGGTGGGAGGCTTGGGCTAGGACAGGTATCAATCAGGTGGGGGATTTATTTGGGCAGACTGGTATGAAACCGTTTGCAGAAATCAGACGAGAATTTAATCTGGATCCAAGGGAAATTTGGAGGTTTTTTCAAATAAGACACTGTATTAAAACCATTTTGAATAATAATCCAGACCCTCCATCTAGTATTCAGAAGATGTTTGCAGCCCCTGGCATTAATAGGATCATCCAAATTTTATGGGATCTTCAGAGAGGCGCACTCTCCCAATTTGGGGGGACTGAGGCAGTGTTGGGAGAAGGATCTGGGTATCCAGATTTTAGAGGACAGTTGGAAGACACTGGTTTCATCATGGTATGTTTGCTCACCTGAAACACAGTCTCAACTTATCCAGTACAAATTGCTTCACAGAAATTACTGGACTCCCAGTAAACTAGTCAGGCTGAAGCTTGTGGATAATGATGCATTGGAAATGCCAGGAGGAAGCCGGGACTCTAGTTCATATGTTGTACACATGTGGGAAAAATGATTATTTGTGGGATGGGATCATTAACTTGCTGAATGATATTTTTAAACTCAATCTTTCTAAATCTCCAGCTGTATGTGTCCTGGGCCTGTTACCTGACAATAATATCCTTTCAAAAAAACAGAGACTGTGGATGCGTCTGGCTTTCATAACAGGATGCAGGATAATACTTAGGCACTGGAAGTCATCCAGCCCCCGTTCTCTCAGGGAATGGACTGAACAAATGTCTAAGATGGCATCATATGAACGGGTTATGTACAGAATGAAGGGGAGAGAAGATATTTTTGAGCAGGTCTGGGGTCCTTTTTTGTTGTACATCGACAATGTCTCCTAGATATTGTGATAAATGTTCTTTTGGGGGGGGGGGGGGTTCATGTGTCGTTGGTATTTTTGCTGTTGTCTTTTTCTTTTTCTTTTTTTTCCTTTTTTTTAAAGTCAGTAGAGGGAAGAAATTGTCTAATGTCATCAGTGGTCAAGGTTATGTTTTTGTTTTTTTTTTTTTGTTTCGTTTGTTTCGTTTGTTTGTTTGTTTTTTTGTCTGTTTGTCTTAGTTATTGTTAGTCCTTATTTGTTGGTTGTTGTTAAAAAACAGACAGAGAACTGACAGTATGATTATTCTAGTTGTATATTTGTTAATGTTCTGTCCATCTAAAATATCAATAAAAAAAAAAAAGGACAAGTACCAATTTCCTTATCAGTCAGATGTTTACCTTGATAAGCAATATATTGCTTTAGTCTAGCTGCCTCATTAAAGTTACACAACAGGCTTTTTACATTAAAGCCAGCAAGTCAATTGCATACTCCTTTTCGTGACCCCCTGATCTCTTAAATGGACCTGCAAGGGTTTTTCAGATCTGAAATACTGTGCACAGTCTGTGTATATGCAAGGCAGTGGACAGCTTCTTTTGTAATGTGTGTGACTGTTAATGTAATGTTCAATTATTCCCTTGCAATTTCCACAAACAACTACAAAGTTTGCAAGTCCAACTCATTTAAATGAAAAAATACAGATGTGATCATCTAGACCTGTGAAAATAAATGAATGAAAAACCTTCAGTTATGGATGCTATTACAGCCACAAGATCCTAACAATGTGCTCCATTTCTTTTGTTAGTGATTTTTTGGTAGCATATCTGAATATTTTGCTTACACCTATAAACAATGTTGTTTTTGTTACCACACAGGGAATGCAGTTCGCAAAATTATGCATAAAATCATAAACAACCCAAGGGACGTCTGCAGTATACCATGCTAAAACTCAGTGTCTCTGATACCATTTTTTTGGTATGGAAACTCACACAATTTGCTCATACTGATCACAAGAGTTTAAAAATAAATCAAATTGGAGCTGTTGTTATATGGAACGCCAGGACTGACATAATGAATTAATTAAATACAGCATTAAATAATTAATTAAATGTGGCAATAATTAATTAAAATTGTAAATAATTATTTAAAATGGGAATTAATTAATTAAATAAATATTATTGACACATTTAAGTAATTAATTATTGACAAATTTAAACAATTATTTAATGCTGTATTTAATTAATTCATTTTGGCACTATTGACTCCTTCAGGTCCCACCATGAAATAATTTTATCTGTCAACCTCACCCATCAAACTCAGGGGGCGGGGTTAACGCTGATCGAGTCAAATCCATTGCTTTGGCCTGGTGGCCATTGTTTCTAGCACACAACAACCGGCATGTTGAAACTAACAGAACTGAACTTTGAAAAACCCTGTTTGTGTGTCACCAAATACCATTTTAATATTTTTTAGCCGAGAATGTAGTGGTTTAATCTTCAGATATCTGGTTGGTTTGTCAAGATATCGCCTCTTTGCAAAAGTGCTTCGATGATTTCGGATCAAACGTGGGATAGACTCGCTCGCCTCGCAAACAGTCGAGCTGTTATTACCGCCGACAAAGCGCAGGCCCCGGTACACAGCTGAAATAACCCCCGCAGTACACTGTCTTCATTTACTGAGGTTATATTTATTGGGTTTTTATTTCCTGTACCGAGCTCACAGTTAAGCTGGAACACCGGGGCTGTGAGCTCGGTACACTTGGTACACTCTGTCAGCTGACTGTTAGCGGAGCTAGTGACATCTCTGAATGCATCTGAGCAATTTGTAAACATGTTGACAACCTGACCAGACATGTGAAGAATACGACACTACATTTGCGGCTAAAACAGTATTAAAAGTGTAGCTGGTGACAGAAAAACGGGGTATTTTAAAACCATTGCTGCCTGTGGTTTGAAATGCATTCTGGGATACCTGGCTGCCCCAAGTCCACACAAGCAATCGATTATCTAGGATCGACCTGTCTTGACTTACTTTGCATGGCAACCAATCAAATGTTAGAGAAGCTGCCCCTCCTGGACTCCATTTCCCTCTGGACTCGGTAAAGGAACCTGCTAGAAACACGTGGTCTAATAGTAGTGATGGGCAGATGAAGCTTCATGAAGCACTGAAGCTTTTCATCCAATTGGTTCATCCCAGCGCAAAGCTTCTTGAAGCTTCATTTGCTCTAGTAGGACACCTACTGGACGTAAAAATATTAGTTGGCATGAATTTGAAGAGTGTGGCCTTTTGCACACAGCCTGTAAATGTCAACTATAAAAGGAGTGTGTAAAACATGTATATTGTATTGATGGCAGTATACTTTGTATATTTATGCTGGCAGTATGGAAAATGATTATTTCGAAATGCTTAAAATGGAAATGATCATTTACTGTGAGGTGAGGTGTGGTTGGGGTGTGGACAGTAGTTGTGCTTTTGTAACGTTGAGGTATGGACAGCTACACACTGAGGCGTCAGTCCTGCCTGTTCACATTTTATTCAGTAAAAACTAAATTTTCACTGCTTTTATGACCTTTAGTGGGGAGAACATAGCTAGGATTTAATGATTTAACAAATATTTGAATCCTTTGTCCTCCACAATGCTAAATGGCTGGGAGTCCTCAATCACCATGCTAACCAGGTCTTCATCTATTTGAGATTGTTCTTCTGAGGAAAGACAATAAAGACAAAGCACAAATATAAATATCACACACGTAACTTATAACAGCTGTATAATATTGTTATATCATTTAGTAACATTACTGCATGCTATATTATCATTGCATTTGATGGCTCACCTGGTCTTGCTCCACAATCGGTGTTCCCCTTATTCTCATGCAAAGCTCTGTAGTGCCTGAGCATCGATGAGGTGTTGTTGTTATATCCCAGCTCCCTGGCACATAGCAAACACTTCACCTTGTACAAAAGTAAAGCCGCTTAACATAAATTGTATTGCACCATCAGTATTATGAGAATACATCTTCTGTAGAAATTTACATACCTTGTTGGGAGGAATAAGATCAAAATGTTCCCACACAGGGGAGGACATCCTCCTCTTCTTAGCTGGCTCCATTCTCTCCTGACTTTCTCTCCTCACTCTCATAAACCTTCAAACTGTCTCCAAACTCTCACTAACCGCAACTCTCCATCAAACACCCACATTTTGAATGAAGTCTGAGGGGTTTATATCGCTGTCATATCTCGCGGCAAAGTTCGAACCACTTCATGAACCAGTCACGTGGTACAGCCGGGCAGCGAGGCTTCGGACGTCATCATTTTCAGCTCCTCCCATAAATGAAGCAAGCCTCGATACGCGCATCGCGGAAACGCCCCCTCCATTACTCGACACAAGCTTCGAAGCCTCGATACAGAACGTCACATCACTATCTGAAAGCCCTCCATTTGTTGATAGCTCACCTGGATAACGCTCCCTGGGAATTGCTACAAACAAGTAAGCAATCTTCTCTTGCAACCTTTAACTCACAGGTGTCAAACTCCAGGCCTCGAGGGCCAGTGTCCTGCAGGTTTTAGATGTGATCTTGATCCAACACAGCTGATTTAAATGGCTAAATGATCTCCTCAACATGTCTTGAAGTTCTCCAGAAACCTGGTAATGAACTAATCATTTGATTCAGGTGTGTTGACCCAGGGTGAGATCTAAAACCTGCAGGAGACCGGCCCTCGAGGCCTGGAGTTCGATACCCTTGCCTTAACTTCAAACAATTTAATTAAAATTATCGATCCTGGACTAGTATTAATAACAAAATGATATAATGATAATCAGTGGAAACTAAAATCATGAACCTTTTGAGGGCTGGATTCAAAATCACACGAAAAATCAAAGTTGCGAGGATCAAACACATGTCATAATGCGGTTCAGTAGTGCGTGTGTTCCCCACGTGCCTGCATGTAGTCTTGACAACATCTGGGCATGCTCCTGATATAGGTAGATGGTTTCCTCCAAGATCTGGATCAGGGCACTTCTGAGCCTCCTGACCCTCTCTGGAACTATTTGGAAATGTCAGCTTACCTGTACATAGCGGCCCAGAGGTTCTTGGTTGGATTCAGATCTGAGAAACATGGCTCGCCGATGACATCAATGCCTTTATCCAGGAACTGTCTACACACTCTAGCCACATGTGGCCTGAGAGGGACCACTGTACCATCAGGTTTTACAGTGGGTCTCTGGGTTTCATCCTAGTACTTCACTGTAATGTTGATGGTGGAGGTCTGTTTGACCCTTCAAGAATACAGCTAAACGAACTATGACAGACTACATATAGCAGAATGAAGTATATCTTAATCCAGCATCAGTTATTTCAGTTATCAGTTGTTGTAGCTCAAATCTCTTCACATCCGCTGATCTAATTGAAAATGTATTCTGACTGTCATTTTAATGTTTTGTGAGTCTCTCCTCTCTTCTAGCTCAGCTGGTTTTAATCAGTACAATCGCAGTAGAAGTGTTATTAATGTTTATTCATGTTATTAATCTCCAAGTGTTGCCTATACTGCATGTTAAATGATGTGTCAGCCTGATGTTTTTGAACCTGACGCTGCTACTCTGAGCATCATCCCAGCAGGTCAGTCTTCTTTTATTATGAAACCATAAATCTGAGCTGTGCGGTGCCAGGCAGCTTCAGCAGCTGGACAGTGAAGAGAAACACCTCCACATGCTCTTCTGCTTAATGTGAGACCTGGGGCCAATTACATGAGTCATCCTGCATCATCAGGAGGTTGGGAAGCCCATCTGTAACCGGAAGGTCGCCGGTTCGATCCCCGGGCTCTCTGTCCTGGTCGTTGTGTCCTTAGGCAAGACACTTTACCCTACCACCTACTGGTATTGGCCAGAGGGGCCGATGGCACGATATGGCAGCCTTGCTTCTGTCAGTCTGCCCCAGGGCAGCTGTGGCTACAACCGTAGCTTGCCTCCACCAGTGTGTGTGAATGAATAGTGGCATTGTAAAGTGCTTGGGTGCCTTGAAAAGCGCTATATAAATCCAATCCATTATTATATATTATATTA
The DNA here is from genome assembly GCF_963969265.1 of Rhamphochromis sp. 'chilingali'. Classification (NCBI taxonomy): domain Eukaryota; kingdom Metazoa; phylum Chordata; class Actinopteri; order Cichliformes; family Cichlidae; genus Rhamphochromis; species Rhamphochromis sp. 'chilingali'. The sequence goes on along the minus strand of NC_137929.1, from coordinate 51,274,282 downwards.
CCCATCCGACAGTGGAGTGTACTGCTGTGAATCTGACAGCGGGGAGTGCAGCAACACCATCAACATCACAGTGTTGTTTCTGTTGTATCTTAATTAAAGAAAAATATGTAAAAGAGTCTACATCAGATTTGAGTACTGGATTCTAAAAGGCCTGAGGGACGACAGTGCCTTATCCATGTGTCCAAGGAGAATTAATGCTGACGTGTGACAACCCCACAAAAAGGAGAATCATTTCAGAGCTGGCTGGGAGTGAGAGGTGATAATGATGATGATGTTAGGTTTGATTAAGCTTTTGTCTGATGACTTGTGAGTACACTTATTGAGTAAAACCATAAATCAAAACAGTCATCCTCCTGTTTCAGTTGTTGGTGCCACATTACCCATAATGCACCACAGCAGCTTTTAGTTCAGTCAGACATTGGAACCATAGAGTTAAACTTACCTTTGGAAAACATAAATGCTTTAAGCTCCTCCAGTCTCCTATGCAAGAACACTCCCTAACTCCTGGTTTGCTTTTGATTTGTCAACAACAATCTAATACAATAACACACACCTGCACTGAATTAGCTTTCCAAGGGAAAAATAATTAATTAATAAAATGTGGTGAAGTAATTTGTCTTTATCCATACCAGCAGCAGCTGATTGTTTGAGGGAAACATTTGAAAGTTTTTTAATCATTTGCTAAATACAGGCAGATGCTGCTATGACACACATCTACAAACTAGCTAAACGGATACAGATTTTCTTTTTGTTTTTCTTTTGGAACTGAAACTCAAAGTGTAGAAAATCCTAGTGTTCTGAAAGTGACAGCAGCAGTGGAAATTCCCCCAATCTGCCAAATTTTAGTGCTTAAACAAAAACAGGTTGTTATAGTGCTTAAAAACAAGCAATGATTGACAGTAAAAGGAAAAACTGAGTGGGGACATTGAGTCCTGGGAGGGAACAGCAAAACAAGTGCAAGTTTGAATCATAGGTTCCTGTGACAACTATGAAAATTTTGCTACTACAAGTCATCAAAACAGGGCTGTTATTGGACAGAAGTCAGCAATGCAGTGATCATTAAGACAGGACACTGGCACCAAAGTGCACCTCATCTGTAATGATGAACATATCAAAGGTTTAGATGTACACGATGATCTTCGATGTCTGGGAAATGAAGAGAGCAGTGTCAGCTGTGTCAACAAATGACCACTTCAGAAAACAATTTTCAGGATCTCTGTGTTTTTTATTAACATGTATAATACACCATGTTGTAAACTGAATTGATGGAAGTAATATTATTATTATTATTATTATTATTATTTTACTTGACCTTACAGATGGTTTAGCTGACATTTATAATCTTTAATAGGTTTCCTTAAATATATGACCATTTTTCTTTAAAATTTCTTTAGAGTAAAATAAATAAAATCAAGTTTAATTACCAAGCAAACAAAAGAAACTGTCAGTGAAATGACATCTCAAAGCAATCAGAGAGGTTGTACCGGGCCTCTGTGCAGTCAAAATGAAAGTGAAAGTACAACCTTGAGAGTGACACATAAAAATGAGGGGCGAGGATATGTGCCAAGTCTTTTGTTTTTTCTGTTTCCAGGAGCCAAGGACAAACAGATACACATAGCTTCAGAGAGGGTCACGTGACTGTATACACCAAGATGTATGCTAAAATTATTCCCCATTCACTGAATGATATTCCTGAACTTTTCTGAAATAATAATGATGTAAAGAAAGAAGTGTGCAAAATTTTAAACGTGGGACTGTTGAAGGCTTTCTTGTGAAGGCTGTTGTTCATTTTCAATCCCGTGACTCCGTTTTTTTTTGGATGCATCTGAAAAGTATTCACTTGTTCTCGTTTCACTTTTTCCACATCATAATATGTTATAGCTTCCTCCAAAATGGATTACATTTATTTTTTCACTTCAAAATTCTAAGCACATTACCCCCTAATAACTAAGTGAATAAAAGTTTGCTTAAAATTGTTGCTAATCTCACATAAAGGGGCCAGGAGTTACTGCACATCGGCTACAACATGAAACTGACAAGATTTGAAGAGTCTTGCTGCTCCTTTAACATACCAAAGGAACTAACGCGACCAGTGGGTGATACGTGGGTTGTTATTGTTACTCACAGATGGGAAAGATGGAGGATAGAGGAAGCAGAAGCAGGGATGCTGCTCAAAAGTACCAGCCAGACACAGTCTAGGAGTGTTTCTCAGCAATACACAATCCCTGATCAAAAAAAAGAACAAGTTTGAACTACTCATTCATGCAAATTTCTATGTCTGAGAGAGCTGCATTTCAATAAGATCCAACACACCTGTGGAGCAAGGAGACGATGGGGGGGGTTGTGCATTTATATGCTGGTCTGGAAAAAGAATGATGACACACACACACTGCTGACTGGACCTAGAGTACTTTCCTGTTACACCACAACCTTTTTTTCTATGGAGGGAGCTAACAGTCTTGCTAATTATGGAGGCTAACACTAATTAAACTAACACTACCAATATGTACAATATGTAACACGTGCGACCAGAAAGGAAAAAAACTTTGGATCATGTTTATACAAACATAAAGATTCAGGTAACCCCCACATTTAGGCCAGTCTGACCACTTCCTCTGCTCCTCTCTTATGCATATACACAACAAGGCCCAACGTCAACATCAACTGCAGGACTGTTTCTCTCGCACTGAGAAGAGTGTCTACAGTTAGCCAAAAGGGTCCTAAACGTAGCCATAATGGTGAAATCCAGATATAATGTATATCTGGCATATCTGGCATATACATTACATACATTCCCACATAGCAAAATTGGTATGGCCCCGACCTGGCCCACACAATGTGCTTACACATGGCCCACATACCACTAAAAATGACGGCTCTTTGGCGGCCCAGATCAGGTTTGCCAGTGGTGGTTCACACATGGGCCAGCACAAGGCCAGTTACAAGACAGTCTTGATTAGTCTGAAGAAGTATCAGCTTTCAAAACATGTTTTAAAAACTGAAGTTCTGATATTGTTTCAGAAAAGTTATGTTTTCATCTCTAACCTTTTAGCAGCCAGAGGCCAGGGAAGCAGAACATCATATCACGAAGGCCCTGAGTAAATTCCCAGCTGGGAAAGTACCCAAAGAATGTTTCAGAGAGATAAAGGACAACTGCTGCCTAAGGGAAAACCTTAAGTGATCCCATATGTGTCCAGAGTTTCACAACAGATCAGACATATTTTCTTAAAACAATATCTGTGCCTTTCAAACCCTAAAAACATGCTACCCCAAAATTAATCACTATATATATGTAAATTGTGGGGGTGCCAGGTGAAGAAGCCATGCTGTAAGTGACTAAGAGCTAAGCTAATAGCTAGGCTAAGCTAGAATCCTCAAAGACAGAATTAGTTAATACTGTGAATTTTGCTTTAAACTATGTGAAGATCACACTATAAAAGAAGTTGTTATGTAAAGGTTTTTATTTAGAACAGGCTACACACATGAGCCATACAAAGCGCCACCAAGTGAGAATCATTTACCATGGCTCATTTATCATAAATTAGCGAGCAGCCTTGGGAAGAAGTAATAGTTTTCAAAACATGTTTCAAAACTTAAGAACCACTAGCCCAGGCTGTAAGACAGGATGTTTTAATTTCTGGTATTCGTGTTAAAGAGGAGATTACCAAGGCCCAGACTTAAAATGGCCACACTCCAGATATCCAGTCGAGTTGGAGGTGTTGATTTACCCAATCTGCGACTTTACCAACTTGCTATTCATCTTACAGTGATCGCAGACTGGCTCAGATGCGACTCTACCCCGATCTGGCTTGATATTGAATCCTCTCAGTCCAAATGTCCCCTGTTTAATTTGTTAAAGAGATCAGTCAAGTCAAAAAACTCTCCAACAATCTTATTATCCTATGCTCTGTCAAGGCCAGGAGGTCTGTCCGTGCTTTGGAGGGTCGGGCCCATTTGACATCCTCCCTGGCTCCTGTTATGAATGGCCCTTATTTCTTGCCTGGATGTCTGGACCGGGGTTTTGTGGTCTGGTCTAATTTGGGGCTGGTTAACTTGGGTGATCTGTTTAGAGGCCGGACCCTTCTTTCCTTTCAGCAGCTTCAACAATGTTTTGGCCTTCAAATTTGGAATTTTTTAGATACCTGCAACTGAGGCACTTTATAATTAATGACACCACCCTATTGTTGGACCCTACTAGGTCCGCAGTGGAGGATGCTTTGTCCTCCCTGCATTCTGGAAAATCCATCAGTTCCTTTTATAAGGTTCTTAACTCTAGCTCAGCCCCTCGCTTCCTGGCTGCTAAACAGGCCTGGGAAAGAAACCTATAGGCTGCTCAATAAATGTTCCAGACTGGCAGGAGATTTGGGCCTGTGCTTCTAAGATATCTGTCTGTAATCGGGCTAAATCAATTCAGTTAAAAATTGTTCATCGGGAATACATCACACCCTCTTTAAAAAGTAAAATAGATGTAAACTCCTCCCCTTTATGCTGGAAGTGTAATGTGGAGGAGGGTGATTTTATGCATTGTTTTTGGTCATGTGTGAAAATTCAATATGTCTGGTCTGATGTTGGAAAGGTGCTTTCAGTTATTTTCAACTCTGTTGTTCCTCTGGACCCTCTCTGTCTTATACTGGGAGTAATGGAAAATCTGGTTATCAAAGGCAAACACAAGAGACTGTTCCAGCTGTTATCTTTTGCGGCCAGGAAGAATATCGTGCGCCTCTGAGGCAGGCCAGCAATCCCAACGAAGAAATCCTGGCATATCATTGTTATGGACTGTATTCCCAATGAATATATAACTTGTATGCTCAACTCCACCTTGGACTCTTTCCACAGAACCTGGGACCCATATCTGAAATACGTTGGACCTGTACTTTCATCCTCCTTGTTGCGGGGCTTTCCAAACTGAATTAATTTGCCTGAATATTGGTCTTCTTGATTTGTTTTGATTCCTGGTGGTGGTTTACCTCAACTGCCTTGTATGTGCCTCAGAACCTTGTATTGCCTGAGCTAAGTTCTGTTCTGGTTCTTGTGTACTTTTTCTTTTGTCATTGTCTGTTACTATGGAAAAAAATTCTAATAAAAATATTTTTAAAAAACCCCCAAAACAAAGCAAAGCAAAACAAAACAAAAAAACTTAAGTTTAGACATAGTTTTATAAGAGTTAAGGTTTCATCTCTAACTCAGCATTTTTAACCATAACTGCTTCAGTCAAGGCCTGAGCTCTCTCTCTCTCTCTCTCTCTCTCTCTCTCTCTGAGTAGATGTGGTGGATAAGTGAGTCTTGGAGCATGTTGCTCCATGGGCAAATTTCCTGAAACTTTTCTCTTTTTTGTGTGTGTACTAGTGATGTTCGATTTGTGAACGAATCATTCAATACTCGAGAATCACTTTACTGACTCGTGAATCATGGTTCACAAGCGCAACTGACTCACTGACTCATCCCTGTTGCTGTTATCAAACTAATTCCATTAGTAGAAATATATCTAGCTTATAATTAAAATTGTGGGGAAAAAACAACAGCCAGTTTCTTAACAAAAACATTTCTGCTCTGAACTGGAAGAAAAAACCCTGAGTAGAAGCCCACATCAAGACAATAGCTCCTCGGTTCACAGTAGCATCGCTCTGCTAACATGCTAACAGCACATTTGAGTTACTCACTCCCTCCCTTGCTGTGCTGAATCGTAGCGTAAGCGATTCACTCAGGACTCACTCACCCCCTCCCTCCTGGCTCACAGCTCAAACGAGTTGAATGAATCACTGACTCACTCACCCCCTCCCTTCCTGTGCTAAATCGTAGCATAGACGAATCACACACTCACCCCCTCCCGAGAAGGGTCTGGCTGCAGCCACTGTGGAGCTCCACAGTAACCGGATACACGTGACCTCCACACTAACCGGAAACACGTGACCTCCACAGTAACCGGAAACACGTGACCTCCACAGTAACCGGAAACACGTGACCTCCACAGTAGCCGTAAACACGCATGGATACCGTGGAAGTCTTGCAAGTTGATCGCAAAGGTTGGGACAGAGTCTTTCTTAAATAAATTTGCCGTTAGTGATTTCATAATTCTAGGAATCGTCTAGTTTTCTTACAATGATCATGTTGCCACTTTTTTTGCGTTACAACAACATTCCTTCTTATTTTAATGTTTTTTCATCGTGCTCCATGGCAGAGAAACACACAGATCAATATCTCATTGTCGGCATTGTCAAGCTGTCGTAGGTAAGTACATGTATTGTCTCATGACCAGAACGCTACCATTGTTTACATGTTAGATTTGTTCCTATCTCTGTGTGTATATTCTTTTCTTTGTGTACCTAGCCCCACAGGTGTGCAATAAACCCAGAGAAATCACTGAAACGGTGTTGAACCCAGCACCTTCAATGTCTGGTGACACTGGTAAAAGTTCTTATTTTGAATAGTGATTGTCATATATAGGTGAAATAATAATCTTGCATTCATTATCTTGTTGTAGTTGATGGCTCATAAACGAATTTGTTACATGCTGTTTCAAATGAATTTCCTTCTATAGATAGTGCTTATTTTTCTTGCATTTGTATGCATTTAGTATGCATTCTATGTAGTGTTTTGTCTGAAACCTGTTAAAATCCCTATAGAACCTCAGGAAAGAGTTGACAACAAGAAAGCCAATAGAAGGTCTCAACAGATGCAACTTTTCCTGACCTGTGTGGACCACCGTGCGAAGCTCTGACAAAGCCTGAGAACATTTTGGCCAGCCGTTCATTGTGGTGTTTTGTACCGCACCCTGGCCAACAACAGCTTGTATGTTAAAGTTTTCAGATGTCGCAAAGTGCAACTTTTAGTGCTTATCTGATTTTGTCATCCACAGTCTATGACACCTCTCTGTTTTTTTTAGCTCAACTATGTTCTGGACATCAGCAGACCCAAAGATGAGCTGATTGTTGAAACGTCTTCTGGATGCCTCACGCGGGCAGATTTTTGGACACTGGGTTTAAACAAACAAATGGAATCGACTGTAAGTATTATTTTTTCTATGAATATGAAATAATAAAGTGTACATTCATTTTTTTCATGATTTTTTCTGTTTCAGATTGGAAATGGCTGTTTTGAGCTTATCACTAAAATTGTTCAGTCAAAGGTACTGTATGTTGTATATGATGATTGTCAAGCTTTAATTTAAAGAGTTGTTGTTTTAAATGTTTTTTGTTTTTTTTTTTACATTCTAGGGGATAAGCATTTACATAGAAAATCTGTATGTCACCCGGACTTGGCTTGCACCCTATGGCTGTGATCCATTGCAGTCCTTTCCTGTAAGTGTACCGTCCTTTAAAGAAACAAGCAAGTAATCAAAATGATTTTTTTTTATAACTTTGGTGCAAGTTTATATACAGGATACTTAAAAATACAATTCTGTTTCAGACTGATGCTCAGAGGATGCACATCATAGTTCTCCCTCTCTGGACACCTGGTCATTTCCAGTTGTGTGTAAGTCTTGTTTTTTGACACATACAAACTGTTAGAATTTTGCTATGTGTCTGAGATGTATTCAAGCTTTTATGATGCAGTTTCAAAAGTCTTTGATTGTGATCGCTTGCAATGACATTGTTTTCAGGTTTGAAGTCATGGCTAACTGTCTTTTAGGTACTGAAGCCACCTAAAAGAGAAATCCTCTTTCTTGACCCATTATACACCAAGGCAGGATTTGGTGGCCAACAATATGTTTCACTTTTGAGGTCACATTTTTATAAGCATTTTTGGTTTGTCCCGGAGTTTTCAGGAACCTGTTAAGTGCATCCCAGATCATGTTCTGCTGATCTTGAGTGTTCACACATACAGTACACTCACATGCTTTTTTTATAAACTATATCAACAAGTTTCTGTGTGGAGTTTACATGTTCTCCCCGTGTTTGCGTGGGTTCCCTCCGGGTACTCCGGCTTCCTCCCACCGTCCAAAGACATGCAGCTTGTGGGGATACGTTAATTGGATAATCCAAATTGCCACTAGGTGTAACTGTGTGAATGAATGTGAGTGTGAATGGTTGTCTGTCTCTGTGTGTTGGCCCTGCGACAGACTGGCGACCTGTCCAGTCTGTCGCCCTATGACAGCTGGGATAGGCTCCAGTGCCCTCCGCGACCCTGAAAAGGATAAGCGGAAGCGAATGGATGGATGGATATATCAGCATGATGCTTCAGCATTTTATTCTATTTCTCATCTTCACATTATGATCAAGTCAGTGATGCTGTCTTTAGATGACTTTCAGACATAAATAGGGTCTTCCAATGTTCTAGTTTAACATAAAACACCATTAAAAATTAGTTTATAAAATATGCCAACCTTAACTTAAAGCTGTAAATGCTTTATTTTGACCAACTGTGAGCATGTGACTGTACTTTTTCATTTTGTTATGCTGTTTTGTTGAGGTCGTGTTCCTAAGGCCTGTAGTTACAGTTGGTGCTATTAGCAATAAACATTTCACACCGATCATCATGACATCTGTTAACTTGTGAATGTAACTGTCTTTTTAAAAAAAAGGTATCTTGCAGTGAAGATCATTCAGATCAGTGGTCAGAAAAAAAGAGCTTTGACTTGAAGGTATGTGCTAGTTTAAGTGTATGGTGAATGATATGAATTAGTCTTCTTTTAAGGGATTTTATTAACGAGCCTTTATTTTCAATGTAATACAGGGTTTTCCAAGCCAAGACTATGGAGTTGACTGTGGGATCTTCATGCTGATGGTAATTTTTCTCTTCTCTTCTTGAGATTCATACAGAAGCTAATTTAAGCTTCTAAAAAGATGACATTTTTATTTTTTCTTCCAAATAGTCTGCTCTGTACGTGGCACTGGATGCTTCATTTGACTATACTATTGTAAGTATTCTATTTACTTTCACAGCAATGGAGTCTTGAATCTTTTGAAAGTTGTTAAATATGTTTCATATTAATATTTTACAGTCAGACATGCCCTACTTGCGTAAATGGTGGTGCTTGCTGTTGATGGAGAACTTTGATCTCAGGAGGTATTTATATTTTGACTTCTGTTCTATGTTGTGTCAAAGTTTACACACCTTAACAATATCAACATTTTCTGTTAAGCTCTGGCAAGCTATTTGCACACTGGAGAGAGGAAGCCAAAGCTGTGCTTGAAGGACAACACGTGCCCATTTTCAGACTGAAAAAGCGCAAGTTCCAGGAAGTCAGGTCAGTATTCACTTTAAACAGTAGTGTAATTACTTGTTTAGTGACATTTGAATAACTGTTAAAAAACTGTTCTGCAACAGAGAAATAACTATGTTTTTGTCCCCATTTGCCTGACACAGGAGCCAGCAGTTGTTGAAGATCTGCGTCCTGCTGTGCAGTGGGTTGTCCAAAATAAGGCACTTTTCCGTGGACACGTAACAATGCCAAAATATCTGTCCTTAAATCAAGGGGACCAGCAGAGGGTCTTAAGAGACATGTCAGAGGAAGAAGACACTGGAGCAAGGGACTTGTTCCTCTTTGTTTTTCAGTTTGCAGAGGACATGGAGCTCTTTTTGAAAGCATGTGCTGATGAGCAGGGACTAAGGGTCAGTGCTATGTTTGACATGTAATGGACAAATGAATGCACTGGCTGTGTTTGTTTAATATGTCGTTGTTGTTGTTTTTTGTTTTGTTTTTGCATAGTACAAAATTCCAATTAAACTTATTTCAAAATGTTGTTCACTTGATTCTATGTCCATACTTATAATAAAGGATTACAGTGTAACAGCATTAAATGTAAATGTAACAGCATTTTTTTTAAACTTGTAATTTCAAAATAAAAAGCTTATTGTTGATATTAACAGTAAAGAATTGTAATCAATAATATTTTTATACATTTTAAACATTAACACTCTGGGCTCTATCCTGGCCATTTGTGGACACTTCACTTATTCTTTTTTTTTGACTACTGCACTGCAGTGGACCAAAAGAATGACACGGGTTTGATCTTAAGGATCTAATAGTTGTGTGTGTTGTGCATGACATTACCACACATATATGTATTTGCAAGATAGAGTAGAATAAATTATGACGCATGAAATATTACATAGGCTGCAGTGAATTTCTGTTGATACAGACTATTGAGCTTTGAGTTTCCCAGTCAAACTTAGCTTTGAAGCACCTGCTAAAAACACTTTTACTCTTGTACATTTCATAACAAGACACCATAGCCAAAATATTAACAAAATATATATTATTAAAAAATTCAAAGCTGCAGCACATACAGCAACAAACACCGTTAGTAAATGTGTCCTGGAGTTTATGCAGGTGCAGAAAGTGCTGCTGCTGTAAGTCAGCCTAACAGCTTCCAGATCACTTATTTTTCTGGAAAGATGGTAGGAAGGGCATCACTGCTCATTTCTACAGTCTCCCAGATCTTGGAATACAAGGCCTTTGTACCATGAAACCACTTCGCAGTACTAGGAGTCCACTAAAACCTATAAAGAGAGTGATCCTGGAAGAAATGGGGCACACACTAGTGACCTCAACAATTGCAAGACAGCCTTTTCCCCGATGCTCAGATGGGGAAAAAAAGGAAGTTTCATGAAAACATTAGGACTTTATCACCGTTTTATCTGAAAAGTTAATGGTAATATATAACCTAACTGGCTATAAAGAGTAAAAAATTTAGATACAATTTTGATTTTGATGAAAAGGACTGGTGCTATTTTAAAGAGTCAGGTCGGTAAAAGTAGATAAATGTTTTAAGAAATCTACATTTTATAGCATTTTGTGAACATACACAAAAAGTGGCCATTTTTGGCAACAAACAAGCTGAGAGAGAGTTTTATATTTTTTGCTCTCCTTGAACAAAAATAATAGTGCATAATAATCAATGTTGATGTTAATCAATTAGATGTCCCAGACTCTACTATTAATAATACAGCAGTCCCTCGTTTATCGCTGGTGTTACGTTCTAAAAATAACCTGCGGTAGGTGAAATCCGTGAAGTAGCCAACTTTATTTTTTACAATTATTATAGGTGTTAAGACTGTAAAACCCCTCACTACATGCTTTATACACTTATCTCAGACAGGCATGAACATTTTCACACTTTTCTCTTTTGTTTAAACACTCTTAGAGTTCAAATCTTCGTAGAAACATAAGTCCAGTATTATGGAATGAAACCAAAAGGTGCATTTGAGGGTGCAAAACATTTCGTCGGCATTGTTGTGTTTGTTTGGGAGAAAACTTACAAACATACAGTACAGCACTTCAGAGTTACACTGCTAGCGATCGAAGATTTATGTAAATTCGACAAGCTAAACGCATTCTGTACTGTACAGCGGGAGTCCCCAACCTTTTTTGCACCACAGACCACTTTAATGTCAGACAATATTTTCAGGGAACGACCTTTAAGGTGTCGCGGATAAATACAACAAAAGAATAAAAAAAAAGAAACTGTGGTATTTTGTAAATATAATAATAAACGTGACTTGAGCTGTGCGCCAACAACAATGACAGTGACATCCTCCTCTCTGCTTCTTAATGCTCTCTGGTCGCTATGGTAACGCGTAAATAGTTCTTTCAAAATAAGACACACAACTACAACCATACATTTCACACCGGAGGATCAACTGTCGCGGAACGGTACCAAAGGACTCACGGACCGGGACCAGTCCGTGGGCCTATTAGGGACCGCTCCTGTACAGGAGACACTGGACTAGATTGATTGACAATGGTCTACAGCAATCAGAACGCACAACACGATGTACTGTAAAAAAAATAAATAAATAAATCAGCGAAACAGCAAGTGTCGCGGAAGGTGCGCCGCGTTATAGCGAGGGACCACTGTACACTTTTGGCCACGAACAATTTAGGGGATGGTGAATTTTTTGAACAAACCCAGAGTGTTAAAAACCCCCACTTAAAACCATTTTTATTTCTCAGCAGCATCAATACTAACAAAAACGCAATTTAGTTTTCGCTGTCAAAGTCGATTTAACTGAAGTTACGTGTTTCCGGTTACTGTGGAGGTCACGTGTTTCCGGTTAGTGTGGAGCTCCACAGTGGCTGCAGCCAGGTGCTCTTGCCCCTCCCTCCTGACTCACAGCTTCTTCTTCTTCTTGGTTGACAACCAATGTTAAGGCGCATTACCGCCCCCTGGCTCACAGCTCAGTGGACATTTAGATGAGAAAATATATATTTGACACATTTAAGAAAAATACTAATAAAATAAAATAAAAATATATAAATGTTCCCTTTAGATTTTTTTTTGCTCTTTTTTGCTCTATAAAATAGTTGTTTTCTTTTACAATCATTCATCTTAGCAGTAGGATTTACATGAAAAGAGAAACAAATTAAGTTTGAGTGAAAATATACGTTTTTGCACTCTCTGGTCAACTGACTCAGTGACTCAAATGACTCAAGAAACCCAATTCACTTTGGTGAGTGACTCATTAAAACTCGATTCAGTAAAATGAATCTAATTTACCATCACTATTGTGTACTGCCATTTTTTCTGTTGTTTTGATGTTTAGTGGTTGGTGTTACTTTTCTTGAAGCTATAGTCATCTGTAAAGTGGAAGAACACTGAGACTAAACAACAAAAATGTAAAGGGAAAAAAGTCTCAATCACAGAGACATGGTCAATCAGAGGTAGACAAAAAAATATGAGCAAATTTATGCTGTGAACCCGTAATATGAATCAGGCCAATGCTGCCTCAAAATGAGCCTTTCGTTTTAGCCTGGTGGATCTTGAGAAACTAAATTATGTAGAAAAGACACACAGGATAATGCTGCTGACTGGAAGAGGGAGTTTCCTGGAGAAATTTTCCTAGCGTCATCGCTGGAATCTGTATTTTATTTTCCAGTGCTTTCTCTCTTCTTTCTGTTGACACCCATTAAATAATTCCAGATCACATTTCAAAATCAGGGCTGGATTTGAAAAACTTTCAGTTGTATAAATGCGGCTGCTCAAATCTTAGACACAAAGAGACTGGCTACTTTAACTGTCTATAGGTCTGGGATCACATGTAAAACCTGCATGGAGAGCATTTTATAAAACCCCATTCACAAAAAAGGTTGGAGAGCTACAGTGGAGGATTTTAGGTGGTGCAGTGGCTGTAGATGCTTTTATTTCTGTTTTGATCCAAGTGGTGATGAGAACTGCATGTTCTGTCCTCTCAGAGAGAAGCTCTGTTCCACTGTTTCCTGGACTGAAGCTCATTCTAGTCTGTGTGTGGATCATTGCAGAGGCTGCTCCATTTATTTGGACAGTGTTTTTATCTACAGACGGTCATTCTGGGTCTCATGTCACAGGTCAGTCTCAAACCAGAGTCAAATTTTAACTATTGAAATTAAAAAATTTTTATCAAAATTATATCAACAGAAAATAGAAAATAGAGCATTAATTGCATTGTGATGTTAAAATAATGTTGATCAGGATGATCAGAACTCTCATAAACATTGATTATCAATATTACTGTATGGTGAATAATCTGGAAAAATGTAAGAATATTTTTATTAAAATCTTATCATGTGTTTTGTAAAAAAAAAAAAAAAAAGAACTTGTCTTTGAGTTAGTGCTGTTTCATAACTGTTTCAGTGATGCCTGATCTCTCTCTCTCTCTGTTGACATGGTGGATGAGTGATTTTGTGAGTGTGATGCACCATGAGTGAACTGTCTGAAACTTTTCTCTCTCTTTTTTTTTGTGATTAATTGTTTTTAGAAAAACAAACATATAATCCATAATGTCAGTGAGTAAAAGTTAAGCAATGATCTAAAAACCAAGACAAGGAGATCTATGAGAAAAAAGACAACATTCAAAAAGAAAAATCTGGCCCATAAGAAGACAAGAAAAAATATGAAAGAAGGGGGAGATGAATGGACAGAGAGCAAGACATAAGGCATTTAACCACGTCCTTTGACCACGTATCCTATGGGGGGTGCTTTGGGAGTATGGGATCTCTCACCTGGTGCTATGATTGACTCTCTCCTTGTACAACTATTGTGAGAGCTTGGTCTGAATTGTCAGCAATAAGTCAGACTAGATCCCCGTGGGTGTTGGATTCTGCCAGGGTTGCCATTTGTCTCCAACTCTCTTCTTAGTTTTTATGAACAGAATTTCTAGGTGCAGCCTAGTGGCCGGAGGCTTCCACTTTGGTAGCCTCAGAATCTTATCTCTGCTTTTTGCAGATGATGTGGTTGTGTTTGGTTTGTCAGCTGTTGGCCTAAAGCTCACAGTGAAGTGATTTGCAGCCAAGTATGAAGTATGAGAAATGAAAATCAGGACCTCCAAATCTGAGGCCAGTGTCCTCAACCAGAAAATCCCAGAGTGTTGGCTCTGGGTCACCGATGTGTTGTTGCTCCAAGTGGAGATGTTTAAGTATCTTGGGGTCTTGTTCACAAGTAAAGGTTACGTACGTAGGTTACGTACGTTACGTATATTACGTATTTAAAATACAAAATATGAGTAACTGTATTCCGCTACAGTTACCGTTTAAAAAGGTGGTATTTAGAATACAGTTACTTTGTTGAAATAAATGGATGTACGGCGGTAGTTTCCTGTTTCATATTGTGGCGGGCCAGGACTGTTTGGGTTTTGTTTGACAGCTACGTTCTGTTGTTCCAGGCAGCTGCGTTACGGTTGCCATGGTTACAGGGTGACGCTCTCTCTCTGCGCCTTTTTGTTGTTGTTGTTGTGCTAAGCTAACAGGCAGAATGCTACAGGCATACCTCTAAAGAATGTAGCATCATGGGCAGTGTAGTCCGTGCTGCAGGGAGAATGGACTGCCATACCCGTTATGTGTCTGTGAGCGCGAGGAGGGAGAAAAAGGCGAGTGGAAAGGTACGAGCAGTCATCGAGCAAAAACGGGAGCTGGAAGCACGTAAATATAATAATAACCACTGCAGCCAAGAAGAGAGCCTGATGAGCCCAGTTGTAAGTAAGCTATTAATACTCGACTGTACACCGTGTTCGTGTTTTCCTCCGAAAGAATAAGTTCAGTTGGAGCAGTCTTTCAACGTCTCTCTCTGTCTCTCACTAGCAAAGTTGACCCACACAACAAAGTAAATCTATTTTTCGGCTAGAAGCCCGACACGGAACCCGCCGTATTAGTCAGAGGTCCCTTTACTACGGTTCGGAGCCGCAGACCTTCAGTAATAGTAATAAATCACACAGCAATAGTACATTCATGTAGTTGTAAACAGCATTATAATGTATTAAGTATTCCAAAGTATTCAGAATAGTTACTCTCATTGAGTAACATAACAGAATACGTTATAAAATACATTTTGGGGCATGTATTCTGTAATCTGTAGTGGAATACATTTTAAAAGTAACCTTCCCAACACTGTCAGTAACAAGTAATCTCATATACCAGCTGAAGGACCTTTTTTGTCACATCACATCTTTGTTTCTCTACTTTTGTTGCAACACTACATGAGGAGTGACGTGAGAGGTCAACTCTTCTCAGAGTCTCTTGCTAAAAATATGAATTTGAATTGTTTTAAAAGATAAAAAACCAAGCTGAGCAAAGTTACTATGGAATCTTCTTCTCTGTGTGGCCTGTAAGGCTCAAGAGCATACACACGTTCCTTTATGTCTGACCATCTGACCATAACTGAATTTAGGAACAGGAACTACCACACCACTACTCTCTGCAGGTGTAAAAGGGCTGTGGCAGTGTGACAGGTTGAAGGACTACTGCATATAAAACTGTTCAGTTAATACTAATTCATATTAGTTAATGTAAAGACAAAAATAATGTAAATATGGTAAGAAAATGGTTAAGAGTTTATTATTTTTCATGTTATATTAATGGCTTTCATGTTATTTAAGAGAACTGCAATCTATACATCACTGATCGGCTAGTAAGCCTTTTCTGGGATCGATTAGTAGTGTCTCTGTTCTCCACTAGGGGCTTTTGTAGCATTCTCCTCACTGCAATAAACGACTGCATGAGAGACGCAAGTCATAATAACTCTCATGATTCTTTTCCCCCTTTTTTCAGGTAAAAGTGTTTAAAGGTTGATATATTTTCAATGTGTACACTGTTAAGATATCTAAGAGGTAACCCTTCATTGTTTTGTAAGCTTTAGAAGCATTATATTAGAGATTTGTGCACATGTACGTGGCGGTTTTGAGCCTCAGTTTTGTACTGTATAATGGCCATTAAGATAAAGGCAGGAGCTAAAAACGCCGCTATTGTCAACCATTTTATTAGGAAACCTGCTCAAGTATATGTATAGTAAGCACTTTAGTATTTCAGTTTATTATTTCGTGTTTTTCTTCTACCATGTGACATTTAGCAGTACAGAATGTGAAAAGTTTCTGCTCATTTTCACTGCAATAAACAACTGCATGAGAGACGCAAGTCATAATCACTCTCGTGATTCTTTTCCCCCTGTTTTCAGGGGTGTAACAGCAGCAGACCTGTATTTATTAGGTGAACCAAAATGGATCGGTCATGAGTGGACCGAGGCAGGTAAAAGGGTTTAACAAAAAACAAGCCGCTTATTGAGGTTGAGAAAAACATGAAAAACAAGGGCAGAAGAGAACAAAGATTAAACTAAACTAAAACCTATACTGGGAAAAACTAAACTAAGATCAAAGCACAAGGAATGTGGGGAAAAACTTCAGAACAGGAACACGGAGAGACTGAGGACTTAAATGCAAAGAAGGGCAAAGATTAACAACAAAGATTAAACTAAAACCTATACTGGGAAAAACTAAACTAGACTCTCAAAATAAAACAGGAAACAGTGAGACAGACTATGACAACACGAGCATGACACAGGGGTCAAGGGCACACGAGTGAGAGGGGACACGAGAGAACATACATGAAAGAACAACACAAGAACGACGAGATACAGAAGACATGACAGATTCAGACAGAAAACGGGGAGTGACACAGCGATAAGAAAACATTGACCGGGAGTATAACCAACTTAACAGGAAAACCAGTGACTAAACTAAAAGACAAAAACTTAAACATTACACATAAAGTTCAATCAGAAAAAACGTAAAAGACTCAAAATATTGGATCAAATGATCGTGGCAGTAGATTTGAGTAAATTGACACAGATATCATTATAATTGTGAGATAGTGCTTTGCTAAGTGTCAACATGATGAGGAAAGTCTGTCAATGACAAAGAGACGTTTCACTCAGGTTATTGTAGAAGATGGTTCTGAAAACACTCCCATATTACAGTAAATGTTGTGGCTTCATTTTTTTTATGACAATTATGGGTCCAAAAAGTCACAATGGGCTGCTCAAGAGCCGGCAACACATCATTGGCTGTTTTAAACAGGAGGGATATTTTATTATGTAATATTAGAACTCAAAACATGGTTAATAAGACTAATTGTTCTGTAGTTGTGTTCATAAAACCTCTGTTGAGGTTCAGTCAGTATGTGAAATTAAGTAAGTAGGAAATCAAATTAGGTGTGAGGCAATTATTCTGGTTTTGGTTGGAAAAGAAAGAAATGTGATGAAGGTTTGACAGGCATGACTGACAAATATATGTGTTAGTATTTTCAGTGTTACATTCCAGTTAAACATATATGTAACATTATATAAATGCTGGTGCTAGAGCAGCTCAGCATTCACAATTGGTGGTTGTAGTTTCTGGCTAATAATGAAAAGAAATAGAAAATATTCTACAAAAGGTATTCAATTGGTTTTCTTCTGTCCTGTTTTTAATGAATTGTTATTCATTTTGTATCTGTTTTGTTCAAAGATACTAAAAATCACCATGAAGCTGCTAACTGTGTCTGCACTTCTCTGTGCAATGGTGGCTCTAACCACGGCTGCTGGTGAGTATCATTGTATAATTTTTTATCATGTATATAATTTTAATGAAACATATAAATGAATAATACAATATACACCTTTCTTATAATTATCATATGCAGAAAATTGATGGTCAAAATCAATACTTTTGGTGGTAATTTGTCCGTGTCTTCACTGTGCAGAGGCCAGAGATGAAGTAGAGGGATTGATGCCCCCAGGTGAACAATATTTTCCAGATTTTCAATAATTATTGTCATGGTTAGCAGACAAAAAAGCACCTCAATGTTTGTAACACAAAGGATGTTTTCAAGTGTCTGGCTGTTATAAAGGCCATACTTAACCCTTTAAGTACCACACCAAGAAAAAAAGCAATGGAAAAAGCCTTATGTGCTCAACCATTTGGTTGCATAAGCATAGGAAGCACATTCTGACCGACACACACTCTGTGATTATCATCAAGTGTAGCCGCCATTGTAGTATAGAGCCTTCATCACACCTGTACTCTGTCAATCACTTAACTTATGTTTCAGTGTCAAATCTTACTTGTGCAACTTTTCAGTTATTATTTGTATAATTATTAAACATAATACAAAATAAGATATCAGCCAGAGACACATGAACAGCTATTCATTTACTCCCAGCCAAGAGTCACGTGGTCAAGAGGTGCATTTATTGTCCTGATGGTTGGAATCAAGAGGTCCCCTCGTTCCCCTCGTTGTCCTGGTGGTTGGACTAAATACGGTCATCGCTGCTTTTTCTTTAATTCAACAGTCGCGAGTTGGGCTGATGCTGAGGTAACTTATTTGTATTGTCTTCAATACCCGATTAAACCACATCCTTTTAACTGTTACGTACTCATTATTTTTGAAAACCTCTGCTCGCTTTCTTTCTCCATTGAAGAAATCCTGCAAGTCCATGAGGGCACATCTTGCATCAGTTCGCAACATCAATGAGTACCGTGAGATTCAGAGGCTGACTGGCAAAAAAGAAAGTTGGATTGGAGGAACTGATGCATCAGAGGTATTTTGTTTATCATTTGTCAGGTGTAGGCATGAGAATTGATAAGAATTTAACTCTGATTTGATCATCCATTCTCTTATTGATTCTTATTGGGTTCTCCCTGGCTCTGCTTTGAAACTCACCACCATAGCTTAGCAGCATATCAGTGACAGTACATTTTTGAAAATGAATTGAATGCTGTGTGGTCAAATGTTTACGCCTGTTGAAGGTATTTCCTCTCTTTGTTGGGATCAGTGATTAATTTAAAAAAAACAATGTGTGTTGATTTATATCTAATGGTATCACTCTGAACATCACTGCTCTTTCATATGCATTCCCATATGGAAAGGATATATATAAATCTTATAAAGTTTGTATCTGTCTTGTATGAAACTTGTATGAAAAGCATACAAGAGTGAAAACAGATATAAGATCCCTTGAAAAATTATATAATGAAACTTGTATGTTTTGGATACTTACTAAAAAAATATCTGAAAGTAATGAGAAAGTGGCCACTTTCATGAGTAAATCATATATAAATCATATATGTTTTTACTATTTCTTTTCCGTATGGGTTTGTAGGGCAACTAATGCAGGTACAGCAGCTTCAAGACTTCAAGCTGTGTGCTTAAAGTCAGATGATCTGCTAGGACTCTGAGTAGGCTCAACATTTTGGCTTGTCTGAACCAATAAGTCCAATTTCTTCCTTCTAGGAGGGTGAGTGGTTGTGGAGTGATGAGACCTGTTTTACCTATAAAAAGTGGTGCTTTAGAGAGCCCAATAATGATCGCAATCAGGACTGCCTTCAGATAAATCGTGGAGGTAAATTAGAACACAATTATTAATATGAATTATTAATGTGTGTGAATAGTTTCTGTGATCAAAGATACAACTAATAACAGCTTGTTAACAAGTGTTTGGGCTTTGATTTGTGTGATTTCTACTTTTGAACCTTTCAGTTTTCAAGTGCTGGGATGATATGTGGTGTGATGCTCATCTGCCATCTGTCTGCGCCAAGAACATCTCATCATTCTTGGGCTGACACTGGAGCATGAAAATCCCATAAAACACACACTGACGTATGATGGTGTTTGTGTTTTGCTCGCTCTTACTTCATTTCATTTTGGAGCATTATAGTTTTCCTCTCTCTGTCATAACAAAATGACCAGCCAACACAAACTGGGCTGTCTCTGAGGCGATCTTTAAAGCAGTCTTGTCTTTAATAAGAGCAGACTTGTTACCAAAGGACTGATTATGATTTTTTTTTCTCTGCAGAGAAAACTTCTTATTTCCTCTTGTTTATTTTTTGCAACAATAAAGCTTCAAGCAAGCATGTCTCTGCATTATTTTTTGTTTGTTTGTTTGTTTTGAGGTGCATATAAAGTGCTGTGCCAAAGTTTTTAGCAGGTGTGAAAAAATGCTGTAAACAAAGAATGCTTTCAGACATATAAATGATTGTTTATTGGCCCCAAATGCCTTCTGTAGCAGGATAAAAACCCCAAACATACAGCCAAGGTAAATACTAAGAGAAAGATCACGTTTGTCCTCATTAGAATAGGGATGAAAGAAGATGTTTTTTCATAGATTTCAATACAAATTCAATAGAAATAATTACAATACAAATAAACCTTTCTATAGCTTACTGTGGGGCCTTCTCTGAGAGCACAGCAATTACTAAATGAAGCGGAATTTGTGAGCTTGTTCAACTCTTTTCATAATTTAGTAATTATATATAATTGATAAAGGGACGTGTACTTAGAATCACACACAGTTTGGATGACAGTAAGTTTATACCTAATTGAGTTTAAGAGGAAGAAACCTCCGGCAGAACCAGGCTCAGGGAGGGGTTGGTTGGATTAGGTGATGAAGACAGGACAAGGACATGCTGTGGAAGAGAGCTCAAGATTAATAACAAGTGTGATTCAGTGCAGAGAGGTTTATTAACACATAGTGAGTGAGAAAGGTGACTGAAGAAGAAACACTCAGTGAATCATGGGAATCCCCCGGCAGCCTACGTCTCTTCTATCTCTGACTAGCCTGGTTTTCTTCCTATTTATCTGAAATAACTTTCTTTGTTGTTTCTCTGTCTTTTTATGGCGCCTATAATGCTATTTTTTTTTACATCCGGCTTCGGTCCTTTACCTGGCATCACTCATTCTCTTTGGAGTTGGGAGTTCGCCTTGCATTTACCATACAGGCCATTCTATTTCTGGCATTTATTAATATTTCCATGCCAATAACATTCAGCTTTAAATGTCCTTCTGTACATGTCTTTTAAAATTCACCAGCTGCATTGGCAGTCCACCCTAGACTGGTTGCTTCTTTTTACAGATTAGTGACTGGTTCTCCAATAGTGGCTTTGTTTTAAACTCCAACAAGACTGAGGCCATGATTATAGCTAATTGTTGTGCACATTCAAGAGTCAGTCAAGTGATTGCTTCCTTTTTCTCATCTTCAAAGACCAGTGCTGGTGTAATATTTGATTTCTCGCTGAACTTCAACTCACATATAAAATTGATCTGAATAATCTTTCTTTCATTTAAAAAAACTATACCACATTGAGAGCTATAGTCTTCTCCTCTGAAGTAGAGACAATTTTTCATTCATTTCAGTCATCGTCTTTAGATTATTGTAATGCCCTTTTTACTTGCTTAGACAAATCACCTGTTTCACGTCTCCAAGCAATACAAAATGCTGCGGCCACACTAACTCAACTTGCCCCTTATTTTATTCCCTTTACATTAGCTCCCAGTAGATTTTAGAACTTATTTTAAGATTTTCTAGAGCACTAAATGGTCCAGCTCCAGAATACTTATCTCAACTTCTCGTTAAAGACGCCGCGGCTCCCTGTCTTTACTCACACATTCAAAATCTGTTGGCTCTGTTCGCTCCTGTGACCAGGAGGAACATATGAAGAGAAATATGTTTTACAAAGGCTGAAAATCCATACATTGTGATCTGCAAGTATAAACTAAGCTTTAGAAATGTGTACAATCATTTGTGTGTAACTAATCCACACAGAAAATGTGAAGCAATCTAACCACACGTAAAACTTTCTGGAACATCAAAAATAGTTTCATTTTTTTCTTTTAGTAGATTCACTAGGATCTAAATTTTAATTAAATAAAAATTTATTACATTGAAAAAGCAAATTATTTAGGTTTCACTCCACCTGTGCTTGCTGTAACATCCTGATACTTATTTACTTCTGTATTCGACATTTTATGTTTAAAGAGGACATGCAGTGTTTTTAATATTTTTAAGTTTTTATAAATTTATTTTGATTATTATTTCATTTTATTTTATTACATCAAGGCTAAATAAAACAGCTGTACTCCAAACTTAAAAACCATATAGCACTCAATATTTATATATAAAAAAAAACAGAACAAAAAGAACTTGTGTATTTTTCACAAAAGACTAAAGTATCACATTTAGTTTGTTGTAATCTTAAACTGCGGGTTAGCTGTTCCATGCATTGAATGTTTTTATTGTGGCTACCCAGTGCTTGATTGGAGGTTCTTTGACAACCCAATGTCGTACTTGAAACTGTAAATACTCAGTGAAAAGTAATCAATCTTTAAATCTTGAAGGTTTTTTTATCAGCTCTTCTATTTGAGCCATCCATAATGACCAGTGTTGGGGAGTAACGGAATACATGTACCGCCGTTACGTATTTAAAATATAAAATATGAGTAACTGTATTCCGTTACAGTTACCGTTTAAAAGGGTGGTATTCAGAATACAGTTACTTTGTTGAAATAAATGGATTACACTGCGGTACTTTCCTGTTTCATATTGTCGCGGGTCAGGACTGTTTGGGTTTTGTTTGACAGCTACGTTCTGTTGTTCCAGGCGGCAGCGTTACGGTTGCCATGGTTACAGGGCGACGCTCTCTCTCTCTCTCTCTGCGACTGTGTGTTTCCTGGGTGAGAGAGCGCCTTTTCGTTGTTGTTGTTGTTGTGCTAAGCTAACAGCCAGAATGCTACAAGCATAGCTCTAAAGAATGTAGCATCATGGGCAGTGTAGTCCGTGTTGCAGGGAGAATGGACTGCCATACACGTTATGGGTCTGTGAGCGCGAGGAGGGAGAAAAAGGGGAGTGGAAAGGTACGAGCAGTCATCGAGCAAAAACGGGAGCTGGAAGCATGTAAATATAATAATAACCACTGCAGCCAAGAAGAGTGCCTGACGAGCCCAGTTGTAAGTAAGCTATTAAGACTCGACTGTACACCGTGTTCGTGTTTTCCTCCGAAAACAATAAGTTCCGTTGGAGCAGCCTTTCAACGCCTCTCTCTGTCTCTCGCAAGAAAAGTTGACCCACACAACAAAGTAGAGCTATTTTTCGGCTACCAGCCGACAGGGACCCCGCCGTATTAGTCAGAGGTCCCTTTACTACAGTTCGGAGTCGCGGACCTTCAGTAATAGTAATAAATCACACAGCAATAGTATATTCACGTTGTTGTAAAAAGCATGATAATATTGTAGCGGGTCAGGGCTGTTCGGGGTTCTGTTTGTACAGTTATGTTTTGTGTATGTTACCATGGTGACGGGTGACGCCCTCTCGCTGCGACGGTGTGTCCTTCCGGGGTCAGAGGGCGCCCTATGTGTGTTGTGGTTGCCGCGCTGAGCAGTTAGCTAGCGGCAGTGTGTTCTTCTGCAAATGTAATAAACGGCTGTGCTCCCTGGCTAGCTCACGGGAAGCAAGACCAAACGATACCTCCGTCTCCTCCTTGTCTGAACTCGCCACAATATATTAAGTAATCCAAAGTATTCAGAATACGTTACTGTCATTGAGTAACGAAACGGAATAGGTTACAGAATACATTTTGGGGCATGTATTCTGTATTCTGTAATGGAATACATTTTAAAAGTAACCTTCCCAACACTGATAATGACCCCAGCAGCCCATTAAAGCTCCACACTCAGTGTGAGCAGATTCAGTTTGCTATCTGTCATTAGGGTTGCCAACTCCCTGAAAAATAAATAAGGGACACCTCGTGGCCAGGGCCGGGCAACCCAGTTGTCTTCACCCTTCCCAGTGTGGTAGCTCTTTTTTTGTGTGTGTGAAATTATTTTTTAACCATTTGACTTGAATTTGATTTAAGCAGATGCATATTCTTTGTGATATGACCATATGGAAAACAAATGATCATTTAGCCATTTATTTTTAGCTCAAAATGACAACATTAACACAGTAAAACAGGTCTCTTTCTTAAACAGAAGCCTGTCATGCTTAACTTTTGAGAATATAAGTAAATCTTTCTTTAAAAGAACTCTGTCCTGCTTAACTTAAAATTATATAAATTAATAGAAAGCAATAGAATGAAAAATATTCTTGTAACAGTGCACATATAGTGCATTTAGTACAGTTGGGTTCAGTTGAGGTATTATTTCAGCTTTTCTAATGCTAATCAGCTGCTCCTGTTTGTAAACCCGCTTGTTCCCATGATTACGCACCTTAACTCATCATCATTATTCATCTATGTATTACTTTTATGTATTATTCATCTATTTGTTGTAATCATCCATCCTTGCAGTTGTTTATTACACAAAATAAATGATATTATCACACTTCTGGCCACATAGCGCTGATATTCACCGCACATGCCCATATTAACCTTAACCAGAGGGTTTAAACAACAAACCAGTGTTTACATACCATATCTGCTTCTGCCGTGGCCTGGTGGACAAAAAATTGGTTAAGGGTTCCCCGAGCTTTCACGCCCCTCATGTTCTTCTTGTGCCCACCACTAGAAGCATGCCTATGGAAAAAGTGCGCCGGCACACAGTGCAGTGCGCTTTATAGGTGTTATCGTGCACTTTCCCAGCCAGGTGTTTTCCTTTTCCCAGTCCTCCCTGTACTTTTGCAGCCTTTTTTCTTTTCTTTCTCTGAGGGGAACAAACATTGCTGCTCTAATGCTGGGCTTACACTGTGCGATTTTTGGCCCATTTTGAGCCGATTTTTGAGTCGTGCGACCGATTTGGTGATCAGCCCGATTTTGGCCTTCATCGTGCATCGTGTAGTATACGTGGGGTAACGAGAAGCAATTAACACCTCACGACCAGCTCCCGATCATCAATCGCTCGTGAGGGTGTCACCACAGCCGCTCACACTGCTCATGCGCAAACACGTAAACATCGGTGAAAAAGACGGCGCAGCACGGCTGTGCAGCGTGTGATCTGGACACAAGCGATGGAGGCACAACTTGTAGAACTTTGGAAAGCTCATCCGAGCCTTTTCGATGTGGCATCACAAAATTATCACGACCACAACAACCGTGAAAATAGTTGGATTTACACTGCTGCTCAATCACAGCTGCCTGATCATGTTTTTCATTAGCAATTTAGCAAAGTTGATGGTGGTGTGTGTGTCTGTGTGAGTGAAAGACAGAGAGAGCGAGCGACAGATTTTCTGTTATAACCTTCATGTTATGTTGGCACAGTGTGAGCACTCAGGTCGCATCAGAGCATCGGGCCGTATAGTGTGAGACCCTGCATCGTGACCTGCAAACTTCTAATCCCTGCGAGTCAATCGTGCAGTTTGAGCAAGAGCTGAATAACGTGACTGAAAAAAATCGCACAGTGTCTGCCCAGCTTTAGGTGTACTGTCATCCGAGGCGTGCACCGCAGTGTCGGCGTTTGTTTCCCTGTTGGCCATGCTTCTTGTTGTGGTCATCTGTTGTCTTCCGGTATTTTCTCCGCAAGCGACCTTTCCTCGACCAATGAGATAATCTGAATTGTCATACTCGAATTGTCATAAGTGTGCTGTCAGCTCATTGGTCACAAAGCAGGAGAGGGGCTGGGAATTATGTTTTCAAACAAAGCGTTAATTCCATAAACATTTATAGACTACTTTTGATTCTCACTGTATTACGGAACAAAGTGCGTCCCTTATTAGCTCAATACGGGACGTGTACTTTTGTTTCTAAATACGGGACGATTCCGTTTTTTAAGGGACGGTTGGCAACCCTATCTGTCATAAATAACACCAGGTTACATTATCATTAACTACCCTATCACTTCCCAGTGCTTGAAATTTGTCTTTTTAGAATCTAGTAACTAATTTCTAAACACATTTTGTATAAAGGCTATTTGGGTGCTTTTATCCTAATCTGCAAATGTCAACTATTCCTCATGCATGTGGGGCAACAGCTTTTTATTCTTTATATTAATGTTATAGACCCTTTAAAGAGCCAAATGTGAGAGGTGAAACTGACAGGTTCATTGTATCTCATGCTTTGCGAAGCAATACCAGAATCTGAACACTAGATGTGACTGTTGTTTACATCACTGATACTGGTTACATTCCAGTCTGAGCATGTCCAGGTACATGTCTGTTAGCAGATGTGTGAGGATGTATTTAGACTCAGCTGCATCATGGGTAAATTGTCTGAAACTTTTCTCTTTTTTTGTATTTGTGGGGCCTTTTCTGTGTTCTTTAGGGGTTTACAGATTGTCAAGTGAGGTGGGAGGGTGCTCTGATGTATGAAGACTTTCTAAATTATTGCTATATTCTGTAAAAAGGTAGAACACTGAGAATAAACAGCAAAAAAGTAAAGTGAAAAGGGTCTCAGTCACAGAGACGTGATGAATCAGAGGTAGACAGTAAAATCGATAGTGGGAATAACATGAACGTTTTTGCAAGACACAACAGGATCCAGAATGGTGAAAGTTATTTCCTGACTTAAAGTTAATTTTAGATTCTGTCAGAGATAATATTAAAAACACTGCAGAGTTTGGACTGGAACACTTTACTGATCAGGAGCTTTTCAGACGTTAAAGCCTCATCGTGAAAGTGAAGAATCAAATTAGTGATGAATGGATTTGAACCAGTTCTAGTTTTGGTCTTGTATGTGTCCTGTTTGTTTGCCCCTATGTCTCTTCTCCAAACTAAGATCACAACTAGAAATACTGAATGAACTCATGAGCATAAGTGAACTAACCAAGGAAATACAAAATACACAGAGAACATAATGAAAAACAAAAGACACAAAACACTGAGTCAGCGACCCAGGTACCCTAACATAAGTATGCAGTCATGCCTCTGTGTATCTTTCTGCGTCTCAGTGTGTATGTTGCCATTTCTTCCTGTTTTACTTTTTAGTCTCCTGTTGGTGTGCGTCATGTTATGTTTTGCTTCTCCCCTTTCTCGTCTGTCGAGTGCGAGCTGTGTTTCTCTCCTGGTCCTCCTTCCATTTTATTTATTGTTTGTGTCCTCCCTCATCTCTCATTGTGTGTTCTGCCTAATTACCTGCCTACCGAACCATTTAGTTTATTGTGTATTCTCATTTTAGTTAGTTTCAGCACATCTGTTATTTGGCAGTAAAGCTGCTTCCTGAGTTTGTTTGCCTCTGTAAGTCTGCTTTTTGGGTCGTCTCCTTATTTCTATTACTGTTACTTTTATCTCTTCTTCTTATTAGCTGTTCTTCAAATATGAGCAATGTTAAGCTGGGTACCCTTAATATTAATCAAGCCAGAGATGTTTCAAAACAAGCCTCTCTTTTCAGCCTGGTGGAACTTGAGAAACTAAACTAACACACATGATAATGCTGCTGACTGGAAGAGGGAGTTTCCTGGAGATATTTTCCTAGTGTCATTGCTGGAATCTGTATTTTATTTTTTAGTGCCTTCTCTCTTCTTTCTGTTGACATTAATGAAATCATTCCTGGTCACTTTTTAAAAATTTGGGTTTGAAAAACTTTCTGTTGTTTTTATAAATGCAGATGCTCAAATCTTGGGCAGAGACTGGCAACTTTAACAGTGAATGATTTTACATGGTGCAGTGGCTGTACATGCTTGTAGCTAAATGGTTTTCATCTTAAAATAAAAGAAATGGAGCTTTCATTGCAGTATGTAAAAAAAATGCTGATCAGAAATCAGAACTCTCATATGCATGATTATCAATATTACTGAATCTAGAAAATGTAATAATATATTATTATATACATAGTATTGCAATTATATCCTGTGTTTTCTAGAAAGAAAAAAAGGAGAACTTATCTGTGGCTCAGATGCGGAGAGAAACATTTATAAGATGCTTATTGGTTCTTTAATTTCTAGAAATGTTTTGTGGCCTTTTGTTACACTACAACATGTTACATGTTAAATTACTGCTTTAGTGAATGCCTGATCTCTCTCTCTAAGTCGACATGGTGGCCAAGCATAAAATGGGATCAACAGAGAATATAGTTGTTAAGGAGTCAAGTCTTTTAACGTCCGAAGACCCAAACTCTTTCATGGCATTTTTAATTTCTCTTTGCTATTTGGGCTGATTGGGACCTGATGAATTTAAAAACAAAGAATGATCTTTTTATCTGATGCAGTTTCTGAGAAAAATGATTTCCACATATGAGGACATTCGCTTAAAATTTCAATAGAACACTGTACTGTTCACAATTCAGCAATAATGTGCAAAACTCTTTATTTGGGGTCTGAACACAGCAGCCTTTTTCCTGAGTACTAAAACAAAATGAAAAACAACAATTGTGCCCCTTTGAGAAATATGGCTTATCTGAAGTGCTGCTAACAGTTACAGGAAGACTAAGTCTGTAACAAAGTAAAAGATTTATGAACAGCACATGAAACATGAAACATTTCATTCCAAAAATGCTACCTCAAACTCTTTTTCCTCCGTGGGGGAAATGTGTGTAAAATTTAGTATCGTGATCTAGACAACCGAAAATGTGATG
This sequence comes from Rhamphochromis sp. 'chilingali', assembly GCF_963969265.1. Lineage (NCBI taxonomy): Eukaryota > Metazoa > Chordata > Actinopteri > Cichliformes > Cichlidae > Rhamphochromis > Rhamphochromis sp. 'chilingali'. The sequence continues at coordinate 51,245,848 of NC_137929.1, read as the reverse complement.
TCCACATATGTGGACGGCAGGTCCTGCGAGGTTAATGTTAATAAGAAAATGTTATGTAATTTTTATTATTCATTCATTGAAAGTCTTTTAACATTTTCATTTATCTGCTCTTTTAGTGTTTTATCTATTAAGGATAGAAACTCCCTTAGCAGTATTGTTAACACCTGCTCCAAAATCACAGGGGTCAAGCAGAAAGATTTGTGTTCATCCTGGGAAAGCCAGGTGATAAAGAAGACAAAAAAACATTATTATCCATCCTGCTCTCATGTTGCCTTTAACTTAACCTCAGAACATTGTAGAACAAACAGATACGTGAAATTCTTCATTCTCTCAGCTATTAGATCACTTAACGTTGACACAGGTCACATAGATGAATCTTTCAGAGGTTGTTCATTTTTAGACAATTCTCCTGTTATTCTATTTTTTATTTTACTTTTAATGTATTTATTTATTTCCTTATTTTTTTTTTTAACTCATTGTTTGTAGATCTCTGCCTTGACATGTAAAAGTGTTTGTGATTAGTGGTTGTGTCACGGGGTGCCGAGGCAGGCCGTGTGAGAATATAAACGGACCCAAGATTCAGACTGCTTAAGTTGTGAGCGAGCTTTATTAACAAAAGGGTTACAAACAGGGACGAGGAGGAAGAAAACCAAAACCTAAGAATAAACTAAACTGGGAAAAGCTACGCAAAAACAAACCTGAAACCTTGAGTCGAGAAACGGGGATGCAGGGAGAATACACGAGAACATGGAGGGGAACAACACAGACGAACCAGCAACGACTAAGACAGAAGACACGACTTAAAAACACTCAGAGACCACAGGGAGATTACACACAGGTGGGGGACACAGCTGGGAGTGATTGACGTGACGAGACTAGGGAGGCGAACTGAAAACACTCATATAAGATGCAGACCTTCACAATAAAACAGGAACTTACACATGCAAGGACACAGACTAAGAAATGCAGACTAGATACAGGAACACACGGGCAGAACAGAGTAAACACTAAACAGAGGAAGAACAGAACCAACAATCACACTAATAGAAAACACAAAACGCTGGGTCAAAAGGACCCAGGACCATGACAGATTGTGGAAGTTTGACTGTCGGAGTTGGTTGTGTGGGTTGCTGCAAACAACATGCCCCTTTTTGGGAATTATAAAGTTAATCTGAAATCTAATTATGTGTGTCATTGCATATCTCAGTGCCACCATGCAATACATACAATATGCTCTAGTGATGTCCAAGAATAATATCATGACACTTAATCTAAGCCTAAGTACATAAATTTGTATCTGGTTAGAAATGTGTAAACAGAGTTAGGTTACATCAAATGTAGATGAAAAGAATTCAAAGTTAAGCTGATGACGCTTAGATTCATTCACTGAATTCCACTTTCACAGTGTTTATTATGAAGACAACATAAATAGTATCATGTCAGGGTAGAGGATTGAACAGGATAACCCATGAAACATCTGTTTACATCTTGTTGAATTCAGTTGTGTAAATCCACATAGAGCAATAAATCTCATAGCCGCAGTATCCAGATCAGCTGATCATAGCCTGTACACACAAAAGAAAATATACTGCAGCTCCTTATAGAAATTGTGATTCTTTTTCCCAAGCTGAGCCACCACGAACAATTTTAGGACTGCTGATTTCTACTTGAACCTCTGAAGGTACTCTTTTTTCTGTTTAGAAGCAAAGTACCTGTGAAATGAATGGACCCACACAGGGTGAGATGTGGTTGACACTTTATTTGATTGCAAGCAATCTTTTCTGGTTTCGCACAATCTTTGTAGCCAGAAGTCAGCTCTCTCCATGGCTTCCTGCACTACACGCTGCCCTCCACAACTGTCTCTTTGTCACTCTAGTTCCTCCCCCTCCACTGCAGCAGGCCAGAGACCACACCCCTGCCACAGTCACCCTCGACAATATTGGAAAATAGAGCTTTTTTTTTTTTTTTTAAATTTTCCTTCTTTTTTTCTCTGCTCATTTTCTACTGCTAACAGTACTGTTCTCCTGGCAACTTCCAAACCCGGATTCGTCTATCCAATTGCCAGACTGAGAAGCATGATTTGTCATTCTAGAGAACACATCTCCACTGCTCTAGAGTCCGGTGGCGGTGTGCTTTACATCAATGCATCTGACTCTTTGTTTTGCATTTGGGGATGCAAGGCTTGGATGCAGCTTTTTCCTTTGTGTGTGGCTTTTTCTTTTTTTGTTTTTTGTTTAGTTTCTCTGAGCAATGCACATTTTGACCTTGGGGAGAGATTTTCTGGGATTTGCACGCCTAGGAAGATTGGCATGTTAAGTGTGTTCCAATTATGAGCAATCCTTCTCACTGTAGAATAATGGACTTCAGGTTGTTTGACCATTTCAAAAATGAATGTCTGCTGCTTAGTAGGTCTGTTTTTATTTTATTTTTTATTTTTATTTTTATCATCAATTAGCCAAGACTCTTGGTTACAGTTTGAAGAAGCAGCAGCATTCAAAGCATATTTTAAAACTGAGGTTCAGACATTATTTCTCAAGAATTATGGTTTGATCTCAAACTCAGCATTTGTAATCGTAAATGTGTCAGCAAATGACTAGTCATTATTATCAGATTTTTTCCACAAAAAAACCCCAACAAGTAACAAAAATAGTATGATGTATATGTTGAAGCAACTTTTAAAATGTTGAACTACTGTTATGAAATTGTATTGCACTGGAGGGTCTTTACTGTATAATGTAAAGTACCTTGAGGTGATTGTTGGGTTTTTTTTGTTGTTTTTTTGTTTTTTGTGTGTCCCGTTTGGATCTATAGCCATCAGAATTGTTGTCTTAAGGCCAAGAAAGATGCCAAGCGGATTTATTTTACCAAGTGGATCATCATGGCCTTGCCATATTGGTCCATTTGATTGACCTTTATTATAATTATAAATTTATTTTATTTTCAGTTGCTACAAACAGACAGACATGACTGGGGGATAGGACAGGGAGAAAGAATGAAAGAAAGAGAGGGAGAGAAAGAAAACCAAAGGGGAGAAGAGAAAGGGGGGGGAAGAAAGGAAAAAAAAAAAAACACAAAACACCTGGATCACCTGTATGGAGAAAAAACAACAGAAGAGAAAGCAAACAACAAAGAGCAACATAATAAATAAAAAAAACAGCACCATCACAATAAACTAGCTAGCAGTAGATAACAGTAGATACTAAATAATAAACGATATTGTGCAGCACGCAAGATAGACAGCACACAATGTGCTTTGAGGCAGCAGCCAAGAAAGCTGTAGTCTGCGTCTGTGAACACCCGTGTGAACACCTGTGTGCATACCTGTGTGGATCAGCATGCTTGCATTCCAAAGGTTTCTCCATGTAACGATCTGCTAGGGAGTGTGGGGGGGCCATAGCCCCGTCCACCAGGGTATGAAGCAGGTATGGAGGAGATCCAGGCCCCAGATATCCAGAGGCCCCAGAGTACAAGGACCCGAGGAGGACCACCAAAGGGGTGGAACCGTGCCACCCTCCTGGGAAGAGCTGAGTAGAGCCCCAAAGGCGAGGACACCCAGCAGCTACGGAGCAGAGGCCGGAGGGGGTTGCAGTGGCGTGCCCGCGGGCTCTGCCGGCAGCCAGCTGTGCCAGAGAGGACCGAGCTTCAGGCCCAGAGGCCAGAGGCCTGAAGCAGCAGCACCACCCAGCCCCACAGAGTCCGGGGCAGCCCACCCGACTCCGCCCCAGAGAAAACTGCACCCACCCCATCATCCAATCATCTCCCAAACTACACAAGACAATAGACACCCAGGTTGACTTCATTCTCCACCTCTCCTATATCTCTCCCCCCACCTGCAGAGTGAGCTCCTGTAGTGAGTGTCACGGTTCTGGGTCCGTCGGACCCAGTAGTTTGAGTTTTATTATGTTTTGGTTTTAGTTTGCATCAGGGATTGTTTTCTTGTTCTCTTGTAGTGTTGATTATGATGATGTTTATTATTTGAGTTTCATGTTTCTGTGGTGTTTAGGATTTGTTCTTCAGTTGTGTCTGCTTAGTATTTGTCTAGCTCCATGTGCCATTTTCTGTCTGTCTCTCTATGTCGAGTTTGTGTCTTAGTGTGATGGTTTCTTGTTCCTGTTTTATTGTGATGGTCTGCGTCTCATGTGAGTGTGTTCAGTTTTACCTTTGTCTCGTCTTGTTGATTATTCCCAGCTGTGTCCACCACCTGTGTGTAATTCCCCTGTGATTCTGTGTATTTAAGTCATGTCTGCCGTCATTGTAGTTGCTGGTCCGTCTGTGTTTCCACCCTGCTTCATCTGTGTGTTTCCCTGCAGTCTACCATCATCTGTTTCCGCCCGCTCTCATTCATGTCCAGGTTCGTGTTCTATAGTTAGTTTGTTCCCAGTTTAGTTTAGTCATTGCTCCGTTCGCCGTTTGTCCATTTCCTTTTTGTGTTTAATAAACCACCCTCACACCCATACAAGTGCCTGCGTTTGGATCCTCCTTTATTTTCCACACGGCTCATCTCACTCGCCGTGACAGTACGGACCAGCCTGATATGGATCCAGCGGCATTCACCCCACCCACAGAGCTTCGAAAGCTCATAACGGACTCTGTGTCAAAACTAATCAACCTGTGGCTCAAGCATGAGGGAGAAGCGTTTCTCTACGTTCTGGAAGTCAGGCTGCAACAGCTTATCACGGATTATCCCTGGCTATTGGACTCACTGCACCCTCTGGTACAAAACTTCATTCTCCACGAACTTCACCTCCACCCTCCAGGCGCTGCCGCTACCGCTTCCCAACCCAGCCCGCCGGTGAAGGTTTTGCCCGGCCCGCCGGAGGTTTTGCCCGGCCCGCCGGAGCAGTCGGCAGGGAGGAAGCGACGTTCGCGTCACCGGCGCGGCGCCCCGCAGCCGGACTTCAGGATGTCAAATCGGCCGGCTGTGGTGAGTGAAAGGGACACTTTTGTTGACTCTGTTGCTTCTGTGACTGTTGTTTCTGGGGCATTTTTTCGTGTTTCGACTGAGGATAACAATGATTTTTCATCCATGCCCATAGCATCTAAGACTGCCTGTTCTGAACCCGCGTTCCATGTTTATGACCGTGTCCGTTCCATTGTCCCTTCCTCAATTCCATCCCAGTCAAATGCCAGGCCTGTAACGCCGCTATCAGTTCAGCCAGCCACTCCACCACCTGTTACTACTTCGCTACCTGTAGCTCAGTTACCACCAGTTCAGCAGCCTGCCCACTCATTTACCCAGCCTTTATCCTCACAGCCTCATTACAAGCAGGGAACACACTCCACACAAACTTTTGCTGGTTCATTTAAGCTGGCCATCTCAGAGACAGTTGCTCCCTCTAGGGCCTCCCCAGAGGCTGGGTGTCAGTCACCAGCCAACTCTGGATCCCTAGAGGTCAAGACACCAGCACCAGCAGCCTCACCGGAGAACTCACCTGAACAGTCTCGGCTCTCAGCACCCCCTGAGAGCTCAAGTGAGTTCACCCGTCCGCCTCAGTCCTCTGCTGAGTGTATTGGGGAACACTTCCAGCCCTCTGAGGACTGTATCCCACTGTTGCTGCCTGAGTCTAGCCACGGTGCTGCTCAGTCCCAGCCAGTGTCCACACTGGCAGAGGTCTCCGTACCTGCTGCTTCAGAGACTGCTTTCACTGGAGGGCCCGAGGAGCCCGTCCAGCCTCAAGCCACGTCTGCTGGAGGGCCCGAGGAGCCCGTCCAGCCTCAAGCCACGTCTGCTGGAGGGCCCGTGGAGCCCACCCAGCACATCCTCACATCTGCTGGTGGTCCTGGAGGACCCAGCCAGCACATCTCCACATCACCTCCTGCAGCATCACCGCCGTCAGGTTCCGCAGCCGTCCCGCTGCCGTCTTCATCATCTTCGCCTGGTCCAGCCTCCGTGTCTTCATCATCTTCGCCTGGTCCAGTCTCCGTGTCTTCATCATCTTCGTCTGGTCCTGCCTCGTCTGGTCCTGCCTCGTCTGGTCCTGCCTCGTCTGGTCCTGCCTCGTCTGGTCCTGTGGTTGCCACGCCGCCGTCGGTGCCAGCTCGACCCGTTCCGCCTCGCCTCTGCCGGCCGTTTTCCGGGCCTCTAAGATGGCGTCATGGCCTTCGGGGACTGCCTCCGGAAGGTGTTCGTCGCCGCCGCTGGCATCGCGGCCGTCCTCCGGACCTGCTCGGTGGCCGCCACTGCCTTCCACGTGGTCGGCCTCCGGAACTGTTTGCCCGCCGTTGCCGTGTGCACGGTCGGCCTCCAGAACTGCATTCGCGCCGCCGTTGCCGTCCGCACGGTCGGCCCCCGGACCTGCTTCCTCGCCGCCATTGCCGTGTGCACGGTCGGCCTCCTGAACTGTTTGCCCGTCGCCGCCGTTGCCGTGTGCACGGTCGGCCTCCTGAACTGTTTGCCCGTCGCCGCCGTTGCCGTGTGCACGGTCGGCCTCCTGAACTGTTTGCCCGTCGCCGCCGTTGCCGTGTGCACGGTCGGCCTCCTGAACTGTTTGCCCGTCGCCGCCGTTGCCGTGTGCACGGTCGGCCTCCTGAACTGTTTGCCTGTCGCCGCCGTTGCTGTGTGCAGGGTCGGCCCCCTGAACTGTTTCGGCTCTTGTGTTGTCGGCCCCCGGACTTTACTGTGGACTCGTAAATGGTCTTGTTTTGTGTTGGCCTGTTTTTGGTTTATTCTGGTCTCTTGTGCTCCTTGTTTTTTTTGTTTCGGGACCCAAGCCTCCACGCCCGTCCCCGACCCTCCCAGGGGCAGCCAGGCTACCAGGCCAGTAACCAACGTCCGCCAGCACAGACCCTCCCCCATCTCCGCTGTACGCAGCCACAAGGAAAAAACCATCCAAGAGCCCCAGAGCTCCTAACCAGGTCATGGCCACATCCCCCAGGTTAGTCCCGCTAGGGAAACGTCCCTAGGGACTCCCCAGACGCCCTAAGGCCGTCCCTACCCCCATATCAACCACAATAGCGAAGGCAGGACCAAACCATGACCCCCCCACCCCCACTAGGTGATGAAGCCGATCAAAGGAGCCTAACAGACTCTCCATGTCTGCCAGTTAGATGGATTTGTGACAAAGCTTGATTTCATGTTTTCCTTATCCCTGCAAAATGAACTTGTTGTATAGTTGGATACATTGTCAGCCATGTAAGTGGTGGATAAAGGTAGATATGATGCTATCATCAATTAGCCAACAGTTTTGATTATAACTTGAAGAAGAAGCCAATTTCAAAACATCTTTCATAAATGAAGTTCAGACATAGTTTCACAAGCGTTATGGCTTCATCTATGACTGAGCATTTTTAACCACAACTGCTTTGGTAAATGCTTGATCATTATCAGAAATTCTCTTTCTGTCTCTCCCTCTCACACTCTCCAAGCTTTCAGAGGTTTATGGACTGTTGTTAAAAGAAGGCTAGAGTGGTAAACGTGGCACTGTCTAAACGTTTATGAGACATGTTGTTGGAATCAAATTCAAAATGTGCTAATGCATCTCTTAAATGAATGTATTACCCCGTTTCAAACATTTGACATATTAACCCCTCATAATGTAACATACTTGATACATCTGTTTTTGTGACCTCTATATCTTGAGTGTGATAGTTCTATGAGAGAGGCGTTTGTTGTATAAGTGGTTGCTGTATTTATGTATTGTAGTTGTCCCAGAAGCTTGAATATTGGATGAACCTGTGAGGCCAGCTTGTTTTACTATTTTGTAGGTTTCTACCAACACTACTGCTAATATTTCAGTCATCCCTTGCTTTGACTAATTCTTTAGATCTAGTAAAGCAAAATGAAATCTATAAGATTACTATTTACTTATAAATACTCAAATCTTATCCAAATCTTGTCTTACTGTGATGCTTTTTGTATACTTTGAACTGCATACATTAAACTGTTGTAGCTATTTCACACAATAAAGCAAATGATACATACAATCCTATATTTATTAACTACTAGCAGTAATATACAACAGCAGGATCCATGATATTGTGAAAGTTCATTTACACATAAGGAGCAACAGACATCTTTCTGGCCATGACCTCTGTCTGTCTTGGTTTTTCGAGAAAATGCTTCTGTAAAAACTCCCATATTGCAGTGAATGTAGTAGTTTCATTTCTTTCTTTCATGACAATCAGAGGCATACCCACATAGCAGACAGGTCTGGCCCGGATCTGGTGTCAAGCTGGCACTTCTGACTGACTGGTGTCATGGCAGGGTGTATGTCAACCAGGTGTGGGCCAGGTCTGGCAATGATGACACTATTTATGTTCCCATTTTCCTATTTTAGTTAGACCAAAATGCCATGTTGCAATACTATAGTATACTATAGTAGCCAATGTTTCAAATGCAGGCTTGACAGGTTTGTGAGTGTACACTTTATCCAAACCCTAGTGAGGGTTTACTCATGTTTCCCACCGAGTGACTGTAGCTCAGGAGGTAGAGCAGGTCACCTACTGATCAAAAGGTTAGTGGTTCAATCCTTGGCTCCTCCAGTCTGCATGTCAGGAGTGTGAATGCATATGAATGTAGTTAGGAAGCAGTCAGCTTAAAGAAAGTCTGTGATTGGGTGAATGTGCCATGTTGTAAAGAGCACTTTGAGTAATCCGGGAGAGTAGAAAAGTGATATGTAAGAATCAGTCCATTCACCGTCTGAACAGAGTTTCGTCATGTTACTTTTGCACTATTATGTTCCGGGACATGTTGTTATTACATGACTTGATTAAAGTACACATTAGGCTGAAACCTCTAGCAAACCAGATCTGGGCCACCAAAGAGCCGTCATTCTTTGTGGTATGTGGGCCATGTGTAAGCACATTGTGTCGGCCAGATCCCGGCCATACCACTTTTGCTATGTGGGATAAAGAGTAACGGTGGTGTCAAGTGGTGGCAACACTTTCTTGGCTTTTTTTAACCACGAGTAATATTTTATTATATAATATTAGAATGCTAAACACTGACAGTAACACTAGTTTCAATGTATATTAATCTTCCTGAGCACAGTTTCTCACTTAACACACAAGCTTTGTCAATTGTCCTGTAGTTTTATATCTTTGTTGAGCTTCAGTGAATATGTGATTTTAAGTCAGTAGTTATTATTTTGGTTTTGGTTGGGAAAGAAAGAAGTGTGATGAATGTTTAGCAAATTATGTACGTGTCAGTTTTTTCAGTGTTAGTTCCTGGTTATGTAAATATAAACGGTATTAAAACGCTGGTCTTAGAGAAGTTCAGCACCTCCACACTGGACAGTTGAAGCTACCAGCTGATACTGAAAAGAAATAGGAGAAGATATTTGATGAAAGATTATAAATTTTGTGATTAATGCTTAGTTGTAGCTTCATTTAAAGGAAGAAGAGGTTGTGAATTGGAGCCAACACAGGAAGAGAGATTGAAGCCATATGTGTAGAGGAATGCGGTGACATACGACACTTCCTCTTATTCTTACAGACAAGCTGGTGTTCTCTCTCTCTTTCTCTCCTTTTATGGAATGTCTGCATTTCTATACATACTACCTCCTTTGTCAACAGGCAAGCTAACGGTCTCTTTCTCCTTTTAAGGAAAATTATCAGTTCCATACATGCCACTCCTATTTTTGTGGAGACTTGCTTTAAGTATAAATAAAGGACGTTCTGGATGCCCTGGGCGGTTTTTCTGTGTCTCATCTGTTGTGCACGTCAGTGCAAAGCAGATCGGACCGTTGACTGCCCATGCACATGTAAAAAATAGATATCTGAGTTGTGAGTTTCTTTATCTTCTAAATAATTTTCTCTTCACAATATTCTTCAAAAGGTTTGTGACAGACTCCCAGATTATCTTGTGTCCTTTCTTTAATGAACTGCTAGACATTTTAGATTTTCTTTTTCAACAGAGATACTAACATTACCATGAAGCTGCTGACTGTGGCTGCACTTCTTTGTGCAATGATGGCTATCTATCTATCTAAGTGCTTACCCAGCTCGACACATGTGCAGTCGTCATTGTGGTCACATAACTTAAACAGTCCTGTGTCTGACTGCTGCACTTTCACAACCACTAATTTCACTGAAATGTAGGTTGCTTCTCTCAGACTCATCTAGTGGATAGTCATCTATCTAGTGGATAGTAGAGTCTGCAACTTGTAGTACAAAAGATGTATTCAAGTGTCTTGCTGTTATAAAATCTATACTTAAATCACAAGTAGACCATGCTTTTCTGATCCGTGTCCTTCATTGTTGGAACAAATGCAATAATTGCAGAATCACTTCCTAAAACAGATTTTCAAAGACTTGTTTCTGACTGATTTTACAGTTATTATTGACAGTTTGTGTTTTGAATTTTGCTTCTTTTTTCCTTTCTTGCTACCCACCTTTGTTTAACCACTGTTTGACTTCCTGTTTTATTTCACATTCCTTTCTGCTTTTGGTTGTTAAAGCACTTTGTAAACTTTTTTAGGGTAACACACACACACACATATGAATATATGTGTATATATTTATGTATATATGCATATATATCGCCTCTGTCAGTGCGCCCCAGGGTGGCTGTGGCTACAATGTAGCTTGCCATCACCAATGTGTGTGTGAATGTGTGGATGACTGGTTGTGTAAAGCGCTTTGGGGTCCTTAGGGACTAGTAAAGCGTTATACAAATACGGGTCATTTACCATATATATATATATATATATATATATCTATCTCAAGATGCTAGCAGGCAAGGCATACATGGAACGTATGTGTGTGTATATGTGAATCACTTAACAAATATTTCACTGTCTACTTGCATGACTTGTCAGTGATTGTTTATATCATGATTAAAAAATACAAAATCTGTCAACCAGAGATACATGTACAACTATTCATTTGCTCCCAGCCAACAGTCACCTGGTCAAGAGGTCCAATGGTTGTCCTTATGGTTGGACTCGCCACAGTGATCGCTGCTTCTACTACGTTCCAACAACCATGAGTTGGGCAAGAGCTGAGGTGAGTTTCTTTTTCTTTTCTGATTAAACCACTTTTAACTGTTACTAATTACATTAAAAATTTCTGCTCTCTGTCACTCTCCACTGAAGAGAAACTGCTTGTCCATGGGGGCAAACCTTGCATCAGTGCGCAGCAGCAGTGAGTACCAGATAATTCAGGGACTGACTGCCCATCATAGCTACCCCCAAACTTGGATTGGAGGAACTGATGCACCCCAGGTATTTTGTTTATTATTAGACAGTATTTGTTAGGTGTCTAATAAATTCAGTCAGAACCACTGTAGTCAAAATTATTTTTAAATTTCCACCTGCAGTGATTTATATCTAATGGTATGGCATGGCTATGAAGGTACCTGGTCTTTTCTGTGCACATGTTGGAAGCCTAAGTCAGGGGAAGGAGCTAGAAGACAAAACACAACAGGCATAAATGATAACCTATACACTATGTCAAAATTATATGAACGGCAGACCTGGGGTTTAATTGGATTTAAATATGGGTTGTAGACAATAGTGAAACTACCATTAGGCTAAAGGAGCTTAAAGAGCATGCCCAGTGTGAGAATTTCCAGTTTTTACATAGAAGGTTGCGTGCTCAAAGTCAGATGATCTGCTAGAACTGTGGCTATGCTTAACATTTTCGCCGCCCTGAACTAATGTGTTCAATTTCTGTCTTCTAGGAGGGTATTTGGTTGTGGAGTGATGGCACCAGTTTTCACTATTCACTCTGGTGCCCAGGAGAGCCCAATAATGATCGCAATCAGCACTGTATTGAGATGAATTATGGAGGTAATTTAGAAAACAATAATTAACATGATTGCTCAATGTGTTTGAAAGGTTTACGTGATCTAAGATAGAAGCCATAAAGGCTAATTAACTAGAGTTTAGGTTTTTGACTTTTTTAACATTTTACTGACTTCTACTTGTGAACCTTTCAGGTTCCAAGTGCTGGGATGATCTGTGGTGTGATGCTCATTTGCCATCTGTCTGCGCCAAGAAAGTCTAATGTTTCTTGGACTGACACTGATGTATGATGGTGTTTGTGTTTTGCTAGCTCTTACTTTATTTTATTTTGCAGCATTATATTTTTCCTCTCTACAGCACCCAAAGAAAATCAACAATCAACTCAAGTTGGGCTGTCATTAAGGCCTTGTGACTTTAGTGGGAGCAGACTTTAACATTAAAGCGTCAAGCAAGCATATCTCTGTGTTATGTCTTTTGTTTTGAGGTGTATATACATATTTACCAGATACATATATTAATATTTGTCTACTCTTTTATACATGTGTTAGTTCAATTACCAACTTTTTAAAAACTCATCACACATTCAGCAAACCTGGGGAAAAAAGTGCTAAGATTTGTTATACAAGTTTGCATTACCCATTTATCCTGCAAGCCCATAGATTTATATATGTGTCTCCATAAGTTGATTCTGTTCATCTGGACGTTGCTAGTGGAGTCAACACCAGAAAACTGGAAGAAAATAGACCAACACCTATACCACCACAGGCAGGCACTGTTGGGAGGCAAGTTACAGGGAGGAGTGCCCAGAGAGGGCAACTCAGTTAAATACACAAAACACTTCTGTGTTAAAACATTTAATCAGGCTAAAATACAATTTAACAAGCCTAAGCAAGACTACAACAATGGAGACCTAGAGTATATTAAAAAGCAGGGAAAAAAACTCCTGGGTCCACTCTACTAAATTGCTGACCCCATACTCAGCCTGTTCTCACTCCCGAGGCGTAATATAGTGACAATTTATCAAGTCCTGAGGAACGTGAAAGATGACCTTCTGCGTTCTTATGCTACACGCTGGGTTATGGATGAAATCCAGCAGAATGACACTCTGCTGTAATAGACGTTCCAGCCATGTATTCCAGCCCGAACCCTAAACTTATCCCTAACGCTAACCAGTGCTTTAATGACGTTAGATAGTGTTTTCCAAAGCGATCTAAGTAAAATGAATGTACGTGTGTAGATTAATTCCAAACAGTTCTCATGTTTAACCCAGGCAAGGAGTGACTGACTGAATTCAGGCCAATCTTTTTTTCTTTTTCTTTTTTTTTCTTTTGTTTGTCCAGTTTGGCTCTTTTGCCATCAGAATTATTGTCTAAAGGCAAAGAAAGATGCCCAACGGATTTACTTTACCAAATGGACCATCCCAGCCTTGCCATAATGGTCTATTTGATTCACCTTTTATTGTTTATTTTATTTTATTTTCACTTCCTAAATACGGGACAGACTTGACTGGGGAAAAGAAAGAGGGGGAAAAAACAGCGGAGAAGAGGGATGGTGATAAAGGGCAAAAACCAACAAAATAAGCAGACAAAAAATACATATATCAATCACCTGGATCGCCTGTTGAGAAAGAAAAAAGAGAAAACAAGCAAAAAAAAAAAGAGAGCAATATAATAAACAACATCATCATGATAATGTGAATATAACCATACCATATGAATATAACCTCCATACCTTGGAGGACCTGAGATGACCCTAGAGAGGTGGTGTCTGATACCCGACCTGACATATAGACACAGACATACAGGCACACACAGATGCAAACATCCATTCCCACCCTCATGCTCTCATATGCAAATACTCAGCACTCATGTGAGAAGACTCCAAACCTCCCTCTGCCTCTGTGGGATAAAATTGAGGCACAGGCAGCCAGAAGGGGGCAGAGGGGGGGATGCCTGACTTTGACTATAGTATATACAGTAAGGTATAAACGAGAAGGTATAAAATGTCACTGTATGTGTATTTGTGTGAATGTGTATAGATTTTTTAAAATTTTCTTCATGATATAACATTGTTCAGACATGCCCTGTAAGGACAAAATCATTTCTGTGGGAATTTCCATTCAGATTATGTCCAATTTATGTCCGCATAAATTTAAAGCATGAAAGGCACTCCTTAACTTTCATAAAATCATAATCCCGTGCATATCTGACGTTTTAACCAATCAGATCACAGATCGAGGAAGCGAAACTGATGTCATTGCTGATCATTTCTGAAAGCAGACTGGACAGACTGCATTCACTCATGGAGTAAGAGGCACAAACACACCTGAAAGTGGCTTCATAGAAGAAGAGGACACGCTTCACTCAGCTGTTCACACAGTCGGTGGTTCTGCTTTGATGTGTGACCGATATGTCAATTGAATAACTGGGAAGTTTGAGTGCAGAAAGAAGCACACGAAGAAGACTGGAGTCTCTGAATCTTTCTCTTTGAGACTGTGGACCTGCTGTTATATATACATAATGAGGATTTCATGGAGTCTTTTCTCTCTGTGGGATGTGATCATCTGCTTGAATTTCTCTAAAGGCAAATACATGTTTAATTTTCACTCCATTTGACCGTTTGTAAATCATTTAGCTGCTTAAATACTAATGCTGCTGCTTGTTCATAGCACAACATTGTTGAGTTTGTAATCGGGTAGCGGAGGCGACGTCTGGGTTCAACAACAGGCTTTACAGCGGCACTCCATCTTGTTACCTCTACTTTCTTCTTCTCCCCTCTCTCTTATCCAGCCTCATTAGCGGCACCCCTGGTCTGACAGGGTAACAGCATGTAATAATTTTCCTGTATTATAGAACCTTGTAAACACAACAAACATGTAAACAAAATGAGGAAGCACATGCTCTGACACATTGTGGCATTGCACACAGTGTTTTTAACGGCTTTATGAGCAGAAATGCAACACACCCGGTTCCTTCCTGAAGCTAGTTATCAGTTGGCACATTGATCTCACTACAGTCAACATTTAAGAGTTGTTTAACTCGAACTGCTAACATTTCATCGCCTCATACTAACCAAACAAGCTAAATAAGAACAGATTTTTATTCTTTAACATTTCATCACAAGTGTCGCAAACGATTTCTTTTACTTTATTTTCAGCAGCTGTTTTCACTTTTTACCCTCCCAGTTTTCTGGATTTACATGATTTACATTTTTCATCAGCTGTTGAAACTTTTGCAGATAAACTAAACACAGCAGAAACAGTAACAACGGCAGTTCAAGTGTAACATGTTACATATTTTAATAATAAATGGCTCTGAAATCATGTTAGAATAAAGAAACCAATCATAAAGTTATTTAGGTCAGGTGATGACTGTGTGGATGTGTCACTGGGAGTGGAACTGATATAGTCTCAGTGTGATAATGATAAAGGTGAGAGGTCATTCCTTCTTGTTTTGTCAGTGTTTTCAGCAGTTTGATTGTCTCTTTGGCTTTATTCTGACCCGCGTTTCTGGATTTACACAGTTGTGTAACAGATGAAATGTTCTGTTTTACAGATACGTCACACGGGAAGTGAAACCTCAGTTTTACAGGTAAGAACATTGAAAATCTCCCTGAAATTGTTTAAACAGGCTTTCTGTTGACAACTTGACAACTTCTGTGTGCGTGTGTGTGTGAATGGGTGGATGACTGGATGTGTAAAGTGCTTTGGGGTCCTTAGGGACTAGTAAAGCGCTATATAAATACAGGCCATTTACCATTTACCATTTAACTTCACTGAATCTTTTATTTATTTAACTATATGTTTATATTTTTTTTCTTTTTATTTGGTTGTGACTTATTGTGTCTTTTGACGTCTTTCTTGGCTATTATAGGACTTACTTTTCTGGTTTATTTTACTTATTTAGGTGTACTTTGTGAACATCTCTGAAAGGCTTAAGAAATGAACCTTATTTACATTTAAAGTTCCCTCATTTATAGTAGGCCTCTGTGTCTGATGGAATTTAAAGACTTATATGATATTTTAAAATAAAATGTCATGGAAAAGGACATAAGAAAATTTAAACTGAAGCAAGAATTGTATTGAACTGCAGTTTGTACAGGATAAACAGTGTAAGTGTGGTCATTTTCTTTACTGTTTGGCTCATGAAGACGTAAAGGTGGTCTATGACATTTAAATGACAGCAGATTAAATGATGGAAAAACAGGCAGTCTTCAGATAGCACTTTCATTTCATAGCCAGCTGTTTGTGCATGTCCAGTAAATATGCATGAACCCTGTTTAGTTCTATAGGACTACAATTTCCTTCACTATCATTCTTCAATTTTGTTTTTGGGGGGCTTGCCATGATAAAACACAAGGCAGCTGCACCTAAACTTTATTTGCACGTCTTCCAATGAAATTCCATTAAATGAACAGTAGATGTCAGTAAACACTGACTGTTCTCATCATTCAAAGCACATCCGGTGATTTTACCTCGTGTGATATTTCAGACTGGATTTCGCTGCACATTTCTTACAAATCATTAACATTTTTTTTTACTAACTAATCTTTAAATTATGAGGGTAACTATAGCAACATTCAGCAGTTGTCCAATGTGAGTAATCCTTCTTCCCAGCAGCTCCTTAAAACTCCGTGAGCATATGTGGTGTATTTATCGCGATGTCATGTCATAAAAACACCAAAATACATTATCTTAGTGTCTCTAGTAACAAACAAGTAATTAATGCATAAGCACATTTTATGCAAAACTTGTATTTTAATCTTTCCACATATAAAATCATTTGTTCTTTTATCCTTTAATTTTCTTGATATTTTTGACCCTTTAAAGGACTAAACTGACTGCTTGAGAAAAACAGTACCAGAATCTGGACACTAAATGTCACAGCTATTTACACCACTGGTTACATACTGGTCTGAGCATGCCCACGTTCTTTTCAGCATCTCTTCTCTCCCATGTGTAGTAGTCTAAACATTTTTTAGGTTATATATATTTTAAGCTAAGAATGTTAAGAAGTGTGTGGAACCATATATTATATTATATATAATCATGTGGAACAACCACATGAATATATGGTCCACCAACAGGATACTGGGTGACACACACAGAGACCAGAAGGATAGACACAACAACAATAACTGAGCTGAACCTGACCGTGTTGATGCTGCTGAAGCTGTGAACCAGGATCTGGTCCAGCCAGCAGGACATGACTCACAGGAAGTTCACAAACTGCCCACACAGAGGAAAAAACACACTGGGGATCATATCCACTGTGACCCTCCATGTTCAGGCTCCACATTCCTCTAAATCATAGGTGTCAAACTCTGGCCCGCGGGCCAAATGTAATTAGGCTGCGGGCCAAATTTGGCGAAGCCATACCAAATTACTATCAGAGCTGGCCTACTGGTATTATACAGCTAACATATATATTGTTTAGTATTAAGCTTTGCTTATTCCATATTCAGTTTTTCAGCAAAACGTGTTTGAGTCCATAAGAAAAGATTCATTCTTATATCTGGAGGAATAAATATATTTCAATAAATATTAACATTAGCCCGCGACTTTGTTCCAGTTTTGAATTTTGGCCCACTGTGTATTTGAGTTTGACACCCCTGCTCTAAATCCTCATTTAACACCACATTGAGCCACACCATCTCAGGCACCGCAGCCACACCCACCGGCTTTACAAACTGCACGGATTAAATGTGCATGTTTGATTACCCCGGCTTTATTGCTTTCATTATTGTGTTCGGTGTTATTTGTCACCAAGGTGATATCAATTTCCAAGACTGTAATTGTTACAGCCGGTGCGGTTTCACCTTATTTACCTGGTCACTCTTTTTTTTTTTTTGTCGTCTCATCCTGTTCTCGTCACCATCTCATAACTGACTGATCTCAGAGCAACGCTTGCTTTAATAAAGTCAGCATCCATCAAAGGTTTTCTGAATGGAATATCATGGAGGAAGCTGTTGCTACAAAAACGTTGTGTTTAAAAAGACAAATCAGAGCAAGGTTGGCTTAAAGGGGGAGGAGCCAGAGCAGCTTGTTACAAGCAGAGTGTCTGTGAAGGTTCTCTGTCATCCCGGTCATCGTAGTAAGGAGCTTGGAAAGCAGAGGTTAAACTGAGCGATCCTGTTCCATGTAAAACATTATACTGTACATGTGCTCATAACCAGAGCATTTTTTAACACTAACAGTAAGCCAGCAGGGCTTTCCCTTTCAGTTGTGCTATTAGGACACATGTTTCATTTCACTCAGTGTCACAGCTGTACTTACTAACTGTACTCTCACTGATGTTATGGGGAAATTTTGGACCCTGGGCCTGTACCAGTGTCCAAAAATAACAGTCATTCTGAATGTGAAGCTAGTCGAGTCCTAGAATAAAATATGGAAATATGGCGTTTTATTCGAGCACTATGAAAAAACAGACTATAAATGTGAATGAATTACTTGGTGTGCTCCAGCTGTATTCTGGAGCGATATCCAAAAGTTAGTGAGATTTTGTTTTTTTACTAACACTAGTGATGTGTGGATCGATACTGAAATATCGATTCCTCCGATACCATTCATTTATGTTCTAGAATCGATTCTCACATTAAATAATCGATATTTTAGTCATTTAGAGTAAATTTGTAGTTTATCATTAACAGGAACACTGTGGAAATAACCTATATCATTCGGATTGTCTACAATTGGAAGGAACTCCTCTTCCGCCTTTCATAGTCATATGCGAAATATGGCTGTATAAATGTGGCAGCCCCTTGGTGTGCGCATAATTGGAGTTATGTGCGGACGTGTTTTACATCCACAAACAGCCGAGACGTGGTTTGCAATACATGTGGCAAGAAAGTGAGGTGCTGTGGCAACACCACAAATTTGTCAAACACCCCAGAGTAAATCATATCACAGAATATGACGAGCTGAAGAGGAGTGGACAGGGACAGGTGCTGCTAGGGCGAGACAGACGTCTCTCACGGAGTCCTTTAGTGCTGCAGGAAGGCAAGGTGTTCAAATAGCGCACAACTTCAGGTTTTTTATTTCTATATGATGAATTCTGCATTATTAAGTGATGAGAACAAGTAATCTGATGTACTGTAATCATTATGACGCTATAACTTGAGATACAATAAATAAAATATGTTTTTGTACAAAGTATCGGTATCGGATCAGTATCGTCGATACCACCCTGAATATTACTTGGTATCGGACCGGAAAGGAAATCAGTGGTATCACTAACTAACATGATGACGTTAACATTCCCAAAGCTAACATGCTAACCTCGCCAACAGCAAGACAGTGACCTAATGAAAGTCCCTTAGAGACATTTTTTTCCCCTTATAATATGATTATCTCACTGTCGGCCTACAACCAACCCTTCATTTTCCAGGATACAAGAGTATTTTTTCTTCCACTGAAGATAAGGAAGCAGGAAAACATTTTTTAAAACTCTCACAATGTGAAATCAAGGTCACGGCTGCGCCCTCAGAGATGATCTATCAGTTCTGAGGAAATCCGGTGATTTCCAGGCATGAAAAAGATTCATGTATATGACGCTTATACTGTAACAAAATTTATGATTTTGAGGTATTTGTTCTGGTTTTATGTTATAAGATGCCCATATCTGACCCCATCACCCCCGATGTACTTTTCACTTCCTGTTTTATTTTGGTGTTTAACTCTCCTCATGTGTTTTCTGATGATTTACTCACCACCCTTTTAATTCAGAGTCCCATTGTTTTGGCTTTCTCAACTCTGGAAGTTTTTATGAGTTTAAATCACTGTGTGACCTCACTCTAGTGTCTGCGTTTGGGTCTTCATTTATATGAGATCTGACATAAACTCGGGGTATGTTATTTATTAAGTACAGTCATTAATCTATTCTGGATATAATGGCCTTATAGAATTTAAATATGTACTCACTGTCTGGGTGTTGCTGTGTATTTGAAGTGTAAGTGGGAAAAAAACAACAAATGAAAAGGAATGACATCTTACTTGTTTGAGCTCTTAACAATGCAACAGATGAGACTTCTGGAATGTTGTAACAAATCTTTCTGGCTTGTTTCCCTTTACATCAGCAGACTGTTGCATAGGCATTTGGTTTGTTTGGACTGCACACACTTTTTTCCCCACTGTTGAAAGCGTACCTGCAGCACCTCACAGACCAGTTTAGCCAAAGAAAAGTGAAAATTTGTGGGATTTTGATGGAGTACGAATGTAACACCGCTGCTGATTGTTTGAGTTCGTAAATCAGCGACTGCAGGTGTGTAATGTCACATTTTTTTTCCACGTGGCATCTGTCACTTCACCTGTACAGTCTGTTGGGTATCCATTTCAGGTTAGCATGGTGGTACGATGGTTAGCACTGTCACCCCACAGCAGGAAGATCCTGGTTCAATTCAAGTTTCTGTGTTCTCACCGGGTATTCTGGCTTCCTTCCATAACACAAATATTTACATGGGGTTAGGTTAACAGGTGATTCTGAGTTGACCATGGGTGTGAATGGTTGTGTTTCTGTGACGTAGTCCTGTGACAGACAGGCGACCTGTGCAGGTCGTACACTGCATCTTACCCTACGACAGTTGGAATAGGCTCCAGGCTTCCTGCAACCCTGAATTGGATATGTGGATGAATGGATGCATCGTATCCATTCCCCTTTCACAACCAGCACGCAGCTAGACAAAGGCCGCCCCCAGCAACCAACTGACTCTTCCCCTTACAATGACACAGTAGATGACTGCAGGGGGAATTTGGTGTGAAATATTATATTTTGCTTTTATTTCCAGATAAAATCACTTGTCATTGCTGTAGTGTCTTGGTAATACGTGGCAGTGAAACCCATTTCCCGCTAGAGTTCAGAGGTAGGGAGGAACTGATAGCATTTAATTTTAGTATCCAGAAACAGCAGGAAGTGTCGAGAAATTTGTATTTTAGGATCAGTTTCAGCAGCTGTGGTGAGCACGAGATTGTTTAATTTTCACTGTGTAGGGTTTGGTTTGATACATAAATATTATTTTTGGTTTAGATTGGATTATTGTTATATACAAATGAAAAAAAATAGTAAATGTACAGTTTTGTGTTGACGGAGAAAAGCTGAGAAACATTAACCATCACACAATCGTTATTTTCAAAAAAGCGAAACCAGAAGAGCTGAAATATATTTTTTTCTGTACAGAAGGTGAAAAATGATTAAAGTATATCTGCAGCATCCCCCAAAATAAAGTTTAGTAATAAAAACATGTAATAAGCAGACAATGTTTACTTTAAACAAGCTCGAGTTGTTTAATGAGTGTCTGCCTCAAATGCTTTACTGAACACATAATAACCAGAAGCCATTTAAACACTAATGGTGAACTGTCAGAGCTCCTTTTAGTAGTTTAGGGAGTTTCTGGACGCTGGGTTTGCACCAGTGAACAGTGTAAAATAAGTAATCAGAGTGAATGTGAAGCTGTCCTAGATGAAAGCATTAGAGCGCTATCAAAGAAAACCAGACTGTGAGTGAATGACTGTGTTGCAAGCAGCACTCATGTATCTACCAAGAGTGGTGAAAAGTCCCAGAGATATTCTTTGTTTTTATTTACACAAACCCAGTGCTAGGCTATAATCATGCCTTTCAAAGATTTACCAGGTACTTTGTTGCATTGAAACTCATGTTGCCTGATAAGAGCACAGCTGCCCCTTCAGAGATTGTACCAGTTACAAGGAAATTGAATGTTATCAAAATTGATTAGTAGGTCATGTCATTAATGTAGTGGATACAAATGCATAAAGGGCCGCCTGTGTAAAAACCTGACTTTAATCAGCATTCATTGACCTTTTGACCTTTAGGCAGTCTTCATCATACTTTCTCATAATTTAATTTATCACCGTATCACTGCAATGTTATCTTTGGTTATCTGGTTTTTATTCCCTCACAATCAGTATGCAGCTTGGTAAACACTGTCAACAGAAACTAAAGATCTGATTTGGAAAGCAAAGCTTTGCTGAGTGTGGTGTTCCTCTTACAGACCCCAGAAATCACCTAAGTTAAACCCACTGAGGTGTGAACTAGTGTGTTTAGCTTCTCTTGTTTCCTCATAAAAATCACCTGTCACCTGCTTCTTTTCCTTTGCAGTCGTGTCAGTATAGTCTCGTTATAAATGGCAGTAAAAGTATTTTTATTCATTTTCATTTTCTAAAACTGATCAAAGTTCAGGGGCTGTAATAAAATGGAAACGTTCTCATTTCTGCACCGAAACAGCCTGAAGCCTCAAGACAGTTTGTAAAAACATTTTGTGTTGCTGTGATGAGCATGAGGGCATTTCAGGTTTCAGATTTTGTTTAGCGTTTCTTTATTTTTGGCTTAGATCAATTTAAAACTCTGACTCATAAGCACATACGTACAGTAAAATCCAGTAGATTGTGCTACCCAAAAATTACTCACCATCCTCAAAGCCAAGATACCAGTGTGGCCATCAGCCAGAGAGACGTCAACTAACAAGACTATTTCTGTGCTTTATTCTTTGAATAGACTAAAAACTGTTTGCAAGCTTTTGCTTTCAGATCAGGTTACTGTCATAAGAGGCAAAAAAAAAAGGAAGAATAAAACTGAGTCATGGGAATGTACAGTACGTCTATAAATACAGAAAGAAAAGCTGTGAAACTGAGAAAGAACAAGACTATTAAATTACAGTGAAGAAGCATGTTACTTGCTTCCAAATTCAAATAAATCTGAGGTTAACATACTCGGCCTTAAACTTTTAGAAACACAGTGTCTAACCAGATACTTGCTCTGGATCTGTAATTCATTATTATCAGGATGTCCAAAAAACTCACTGAAAAGCCTTCAGCTAATCCTGAGAGGGTCCTAGAAAGAGAGAGCATATTTCTCCTGTTTTGGCTTCCCTTCATTGGCTTCCTGTTAAATCCAGAATTGAATTCAAAATCCTGCTCCTCACATACAAGGTCTTAAATAATCAGGCCCCATCTTATCTTAATGACCTTGTAGTACCATATCACCCTATTAGAGCACTTCGCTCTCGCTCTGCAGGCCTACTTGTTGTTCCTAGAGTATTTAAAAGTAGAATGGGAGGCAGAGCCTTCAGTTTCCAGGCCCCTCTTCTATGGAACCAGCTTCCAGTTTGGATTCGGGAGACAGACACTATCTCTACTTTTAAGATTAGGCTTAAAACTTTCCTCTTTGCTTAAGCATATAGTTAGGGCTGGACCAGGTGACCCTGAATCCTCCCTTAGTTATGCTGCAATAGACGTAGGCTGCCGGGAGATTCCCATGATGCACCATTTCTTCCTCAGTCTCCTTTTTACTCCACGTGTTTACACACCGCTCTCCATTCGTTATTATGAATCACATTTCCACAACATGTCTGTGTCCTGTATCCATCCTCTCACCCCAACCGGTTAAGGCAGATTGCCACCCCTCACTGAAGCTCGTTCTGTTCAGGACACTGCTAGCATAATGGACAGGTTTGTGACGGCGCTCCCACAGAAACGCAAAGCAGAAGATAAAGCATCGCCGAATATGTTCCCCCTGCGTGGGAAGCACATGCTGGTTTGTCCAAACCAAATGTTGAATGTTATCACACAGGAAAAAAACAACTAAACATAAAATAATTACACATGGAGATGGTTTGTTTTCCTGTTACTTAAGGCTACGTCCTCACGTACACGGGTATTTATGAAAACAGAGATTTTCCATTTTCGTTTAAAAGGAAATCTTGTCCACACAGGCAGTTTCGAAAAAATCTCTCCGTCCACGTGTAAACACAAAAAAACCAAGTCAAACGCTGTCAAGAACATACCAAACCCTAAGAGTGTGGAAATGTTGTCGCAAGGATTTTCTTGTGAAACAAAGCGGGACCTAGCAAAAAAAAAGTTTGCAAACCACTGGGGTGTCGAACTCCAGGCCTCGAGGGCCAGTGTCCT
The DNA here is from genome assembly GCF_963969265.1 of Rhamphochromis sp. 'chilingali'. NCBI lineage: Eukaryota > Metazoa > Chordata > Actinopteri > Cichliformes > Cichlidae > Rhamphochromis > Rhamphochromis sp. 'chilingali'. The sequence goes on along the minus strand of NC_137929.1, from coordinate 51,222,247 downwards.
GCAGGTTTTAGATCGCGCCCTGAGTCAACACACCTCAGTCAAATGATTAGTTCATTACCAGGCTTCTGGAGAACTTCAATACATGTTGAGGAGGTCATTTAGCCATTTAAATCAGCTGTGATGGATCAAGCACACATCTCAAACCTGCAGGACACCAGCTCTCAAGGCCTGGAGTTTGACACCTGTAGGCAACTGTTGTGATCTTGCATTGAATAAATAAAAGTGAATTGAATTAAATCGACAAGCAGTAAACATCAAAACAGCAGCACAAGCAGAACAGGTCAGCTGATCACAGCCTGTAAACAATGAAAATTTCAAACTTTATCATGGGGTGATTCTCTTTTTGCGGCCACATTTCAGCTTCATAACATTTGGGGGAAAAAAAGGAATTATGTTTTATATTTTTTTATTATTTGTTTCAATACTGACAATACTAAATAGATGAAATTCATAATGGTCAAGCTCAAGGATCGATAAAATAGTAATTACAGGTAGTTTTACCTGTAATTACTATTTTATCGATCCTCACCAGTCCCCGGCCTCCTTCCTACTTAGCATACAGCCTCAGGGTGCTGAACAGGGTGAAACCCTCCATGCATGGTAAGGAGCTTTCTAACTTTTCATGTCAGTGGCTTCTACTCCTACTTTGGCCAGCCTATTACCCCAGCACGGTACCTGATTTTGGTCAGGGCATAGGTGTTGATAGCCCGGATCCTGTTTTTACCTTTATCTTACTTTTATCTTACCGTTCAGCTGACTCCTCAGGACTTGCCTGACCCTCTGCAGGTACTTTGTGGTTGCAGCTTTCCTAGCGGCCTCTTCATGGTTCCCATTTGCCCGTGGGATCCCCAGGTACTTGTAGCTGTCCATTATCTCTGCAATGTTGCCTTCTGGTAGTTCGGTCCTCTCAGTTCTGACTATCTTCCCTCTCTTTGTTAATAATTAATGATAACAATAATAATTATTGCTCTGTCTTTAGAATTTCCACCCTAATAGGTTCCCCCCAAAATTCCACCCTGATAGGATGGAATCAACCATAAATTATTTTGACTAATTTCTAACTGAATTATTCCACCATGCTTCTGAAACATGGACCATAGGATGAGCTTGACACAAACGCAGAAAGGTAAATAAACACAGAACCAGACACAGAAACACAAGGGAAGCAGGAAAAAAACAGGGATAAATAAACCAGAATGAAACCAAGAAAGTAATACGGAATAATTTTTATAAATAACCAGTAGGCATAAATACCAAGAGTGTTTTTTCCCCTTAGATAAGATCAAGATGATACACCCACTTTAGTCTCATTGTGCCAGAGGTGTTATAGTAGATCACACGCCTGTGATGGGGGATTTCTGCACACATCACCACCACCCTTTCTAAAATTATCATTCAGCAGCATTTGTTTGTGTAATGAATACAATTGTCTTTTACATCTTTGTGTAGCTTTTTAATTTCTTTAAACAGCTGAAAGAAACTAGTTCTCCCAGATGATGCATATAACTGTTTTCCGCAGTGGATTCATCCACATTTAAAAATTCTGGATCCTTGGCTTTTAGTTAGCAGTTAGCATTAGCAGCACATCCTGTGTCCGATGTGAAAGGACCTTTATGCTGCGCACTGCGACTCACAGCCATGGTCCCGGGTCAGCCCTGACTTTGTGTTAAACTAATCCTAAAGTAATAATGGTATTTCTAACCACTGATATGCCACAACTTTATCCTTTTAACAGCTGCTGAAAGTTAGGGGACCTAACTGCTATCGGATATTTATATAGAGATCCTCCAGCTTCAAACTGTATTACCCTTCATGGACCTGCAGTTCAAAAAAACGCCCCTCCGACAGCCAAACCCATCTGTTCTCTGACTGGATAGTTAAATTTGTGATTGGCATGACATTGACCAATCAGCTGAAAGGAAGAAAAAAAGGATCAAAAAACTTGAAACTTGTGTGTTGAGTTTCACACGTATTTTTGGGTTACGCCCACACAAATTCTTTTTACACATACAAATCCTGATTTACAAGTACAAAATATTTATGACCACAGATTGAGCCCATACGTATCCAACTGCGTATGGGCTCAATCTGTTTTCTTCTAAGGCTGTAATTATACCAACAATGCATTTCTAACATGCCGGAATAGTTAGAAGTTCAGCATTTACGACAGCAGGCAAAGGTCAGTCCTTGTACAGATGACTGATCACACAAAGCCTTGTGATGCCCCAGTGATAATGAAAAGATTCATTTGGTTCAGCTTATCTAAAAAAAAAACAACAAAAAAACTTTCAGATCTCACCTGTCTAGATGTTATCTTTTCTTCTATTGTGAAACTCTAAATATTTCATCACTGCATTTATTTCTCACAGTGCAAGTCCAAAGAGTCGCGCTGACAGATTTCTTTCTTACTCACAGCAGCTTTTTCTTTATCATGAAAGGAAAAACATTAAATATCTAAAATGCAATGGGAAATGAGTGTGATCTAGTATGTTTGTGCTACTGTAGATATAAGGAGACATGTTCATATGATTTATTTTCAAGTTGTTTGCAGTGTTTTGCTTTGTGATCACCATTTTATTTGAGCGTTTTCAAATTTGAATGTCACATTTCAGTCAATCATTATGATCTCCTGTAGAGATCATAATGCTCTATAATAATTGTTGCATTCTTATTTCTGAAATGAAAAACCTTCTGTGTCCATAGGCAGTTCCTCTACAAGCTCCTCCATTGCACATTTTGATTGTGGTGTTCCTCAAGGCTCTGTCTCTGGCCACACGATATATGGACACAGCAATGACACCGAACTTGACATTCATAAACAGGCATGGCAGAGGAGGGAGACAAATAACATGAGACAAGACTAACTTCACAGGGACACACAAATCACAAGAAACTAGACCCAAAAGGACGGGGAAAATTTAACCAAATACTTTTTTTTTTTGTGTGTGTGTGTCCCGTTTGGATCTTCAGCCATCAGAATTGTTGTCTTAAGGCCAAGAGAGATGCCAAGCGGATTTATTTTACCAACTGGATCATCATGGCCTTGCCATATTGGTCCATTTGATTGGCCTTTATTATAATTATGAATTTATTTTATTTTCAGTTGCTACAAACGGGACAGACATGACTGGGGGATAGGACAGGGAGAAAGAATGAAAGAAAGAGAGGGAGAGAAAGAAAACCAAAGGGGAGAAGAGACGGTGAGAAGGGGGGGGAGAAAGAAAAAAAAACAAACAAACAAAAAAAACAAAACACCTGGATCACCTGTATGGAGAAAAAAAAACAGAAGAGAAAGCAAACAACAAAGAGCAACATAATAATAAAAAAAAAAGCACCATAACAATAAACTAGCTAGCAGTAGATATCAATAGTTACTAAATAATAAACAATATTGTGCAGCACACAAGATAGACAGCGCACAATGTGCTTTGAGGCAGCAGCCAAGAAAGCTGTAGTCCGCGTCTGTGAACACCCGTGTGTACACCTGTGTGCATACCTGTGCGGATCAGCATGCTTGCATTCCAAAGGTTTCTCCATGTAACGATCTGCTAGGGAGTGTGGGGAGCCATAGCCCTGTCCACCAGGGTATGAAGCAGGTAAGGAGGAGATCCAGGCCCCAGATATCCAGAGGCCCAAGAGTACAAGGACCTGAGGAGGACCACCAAAGGGGGGGAACCGTGCCACCCTCCTGGGAAGAGCTGAGTAGAGCCCCAAAGGAGAGGTCACCCCGCAGCTACGGAGCAGAGGCCAGAGGGGGTGGCGTGCCCGCGGGCTCTGCCGGCAGCCAGCTGTCCCAGAGAGGACCGAGCTTCAGGCCCAGAGGCCTGAGGGCATCCCACCCCCTGGAAGGAGCCCAGCCGGGCCACAGGCGCCCGGCCCCGCCAATCGGCCACCAGGAGTGAGCCAGTACATACATAATTTAACCACATACTAACAAAATCCTGAATGACAACATATGCAAAACATGGAACTGAAATCTAAGGATAACAAACTAGAAGATTCCTCAACATTCACAAAACTCAAAACCCTGGGTCACAGACCCAGGTACCATGACATAAACACTAACAATAACTTAAAGGTTTCCTTCCTTTAGTTGTGATACTAAAATTTAGTTTCACCGAATCACTCATTGTCCCACCTGTATGTATGTCTCCCCCTTACTGGTGTTATATGACCTTTCAGAACACTAGAGCTGCAACAAAAACAGTATAAGAAAATACAGATAAATAAAGCATTATAAAACACAAAATTGCTTATGCTTTAATTAATTCCTCTGCAGTGCAAGCTGTAATCGGTGTTATCCATTATTTATGTAGTAAGACTTTTACTTGAGAAAAAGACAGAGAAAGCCGCTCAAAGACAAGATACAGCCAGACTCTGGCCTAATAGGGAGAGTCCCAGAGAGATATCGATAACAAAGATATGAACTGTTCTTCCTTCTGTGAAAACAACAAAAAGGTTTTGCGCTATATCTTGGGTTTGGTGGTTTTATTGTTCGTTAAGATCACATTACTATCATAACAAGACAAAATCATTGAATGTAGCAACAGAAAGTTCAAGGCCTATTACAAGCACTGATTTCCAAATCAAGGCATTCACATTTTTGCTTTTGGGTAACTGAAAGTTTTCTTACAGCAAAACTTCTGAGCCAGAAGTTGTGTTCAGTGTATTAAAGAACACACAAAAAAGACGATGAAGAGATGCAAACGCCCTAAGCTGCAGAGCAATGAACAGCTACTCTAAAGAGAAACGGACTACAGAAAGATAAAATCAGAAAAAGAAAACTTTAAATCGAAAAAAGTTGGTACAATGTTGCTAAATTACATCACATGTTCGACAGAAAATTTTAAAAAGCAAAAAAACAAACCAACAAAAAAACCACTAGGACTACAAAAAAACTTCAGTTACTCAAGCTCTTTGTGGTTGCTTCAAAGTAACAAACAGAAATAAGAGTGATATCTACAAAACCGCTGGAAAAAATGGCAAAGAAAGACAAAGACACTACAAAGACAAACTCTTAACAATAAAAAAAATGAAAATGTAACATGACTGAAGTAAACACACCTCCAACAAAGACTAACAACAATCATTTCATATACAACCCAACTGCAAAGAGATATGAACTGACCGAAAGTGACAAAATGACAGATTTGTGCAAATTTTAAGAAATGTCAAGAAATTTTAGCTGCTGAAGAAAATTCTTTGAAATCTCCACAAACATTTCTTCACGTTAATACAAAGAATAAATAAATAAAAAGCTTAAACACTTAATCTGGAGTCTTTAGGTGTTTCCTGGCACATGTTTGCCAGACTGAGTGTTGAGTAGAAGGACGCCTCAGAGTTCATATCTGTGGAGAGAGGACAGGTTCAGAAAATGTTCAAACTGAAAGCAGTGAAAGCATTTTTTCCCTTTTAATTAATTTAATACTGAAAGGTTGGCGTCAGTCTCATCTCTCAAAGGTGTTAAAAGTGATGACACGGATGTGGTGGGGGATTTCTGCTTCTCTGTGTGAAGTCTTTTACATGGAGGCGGCAATGATCTCTGCTTCTAGACAACAATGCAGTGTTTGTTTGCGTCTAAAGCATCTGTGTGATGCTTTCATCTCAATATGGACCAAAAGGAAGAAGGAGGCAACCTTATTAAACTTCACCGTATGATTCACCAGCAAGTTCTGTTCTCTGTTCAGACCATTCAGTCAGTTTGTTCCAAAGTCCTGTACCACAGCCAGTTTCAGCAGTCCCTGCTCGACCATCAAGCTGAGTATGGAGATGTAATATGTCACAAGAATGATCAGTGGGAGACCTGCACTACGGGGATTTGGGGTTTTTTGTCCTCTGAGGAAGAAAATTGGGCAGTTTGTGGCTGAAATGGGACAAGCATTGCACAAAAGGAAGGATGTGGTGGTAAACCAGCTCTATGTGCACATCAGAGCCTTCGAAACTAAGCTGCAGCTTTTCCAGCACTGCATGAGGTGCTAGAAAGTTTTCCACAGGACATCATTACTGCACAAGTGACGTGGAATGTGACAGCTATGGGACTGTGTATTGTGGAGTTTATTGAACAGTTTCAGGATATTAAATCTATTGAAAAAGACAGGTTTTGATTTTTTCTTCTTCCCCCTACTCCATCGACCCTGATAATGCTCCGTATCAACTGCAGCTGGAGCTCATTGAATTGCAGTGTGACAATGAGTGTAACAGCCAGCACCAATAACTCTAACTGGTTGAACTTTTACCGGCAGCTGGATGAAGGCAGTTTCCCAGTAATGTGAATATTTACAATGTGAGTTGATCTGAAAACGTCAATGTCAACAGACTGCATACCACCGATTAGCATAGACCTTTTAGACAACACAGTAGTCCTCGTGTCTGACAAAAAGGCACAGACGGAGCAGAAAGTATAGCATATAAGGCCGATGTCCAGAGAGGTGCAGAAGAAGAAACATGAGCTGATATCAGGCATCAGATGTTGCTAATATTCAGTTTCTGTGACCCACAATAAAAAGGGTTTACTGCCAGGCTGTGGCAGCCTTTGTCTCTGAGCCAGAGAGACCGAGGTTTATGGCGCCATGTGAAACTAATTTTAAATTCTTACCATTTGATAAGAAACTGTGAAAACTTATAATTGGAGCAAATTCATTTTCTCTCATGAAAAAAAAGAACAACATCCTCGATTGTCGTGTTGTTTGTGTCACAATGACATCACTGGGTTTTCAGCTATAAAGACCCGTTGTGGATTAGGTGCTACTTAGTTGTAATGGAAAACCACTGAAACTGAGTAGATTCAAGCCCCGTCCAGTCGAGTAGGAAAAGGGCTACATGTGCCTTACACATCTCAACCGCTGCTCTCAAAGACCAGATGTGTATTAAAATCCAGGGCTCAGGTTTTTCTCATTATCATTCTCACTGTACGGTGTTTCTCCAACAACAAACCTTGGATTACCCTAGAAATTAAAACCGTCCTCAAGCAGAAGAGGAGGGCCTTCAAATCCAGAGACAAAGAGGAGTTGAAAAGGGTGCAGAGAGAGCTGAGGGGACTGATAAGGAATGGGAAGGACAGCTACAGGCAGAAGATGGAGAACCAGCTTCAACAAAACAACGTTGGTGAAGTCTGGAGAGGCCTCAGAACCATCTCGGGCCACAAACAGCAGAACTCTCTGCCTGGGAGGGATGTGAGATGGGCAAATGAACTGAATCATTTCTTCAACAGATTTGATTCAGCCAGGAGGCAGTCTGCAACATCGGCTGCTGACTCACCCACCCCCAATGCTGCTGTTCCACCTCAGACACTTCACACCTCCTTTATTCACCCTGCTCACTCCCCCCCACCCCCAACTACAGCATCCAATACACACTCAACACAAGGCTCCAGCCTGTCTCTCTCAACCACCCAGGTTAGGAGGGAACTGAGGAGGATTAATGGCAAGAAGGCAGCGGGTCCAGATGGCATCAGCTCGAGGGTCGTCAGGTCCTGCGCGGACCAACTGTGTGGGGTGATGGAGCACCTCTTCAACCTGAGCCTGAGGTTGGGAAGAGTCCCACAGCTCTGGAAAACCTCCTGTGTTGTACCAGTGCCAAAGACTTCACGCCCCAAGGACCTCAACAGCTACAGGCCGGTGGCTCTGACATCCCACCTGATGAAGACCCTGGAGCGGTTGGTCCTGGCTCAGCTTCGACGCCTAATAAGTTCATCACTGGACCCACTTCAGTTTGCCTACCAGCCTGGCATTGGAGCGGATGATGCCGTCATTCACCTCCTACATCGTTCCCTCGCTCACCTGGAGACCGCTGGAAGCACTGTGAGAATCATGTTCTTTGATTTCTCCAGTGCCTTCAACACCATTCTTCCCTCGGTTCTAAAGGACAAGCTGGTGAACTCTGGAGTGGACCATCACCTCACTACCTGGATTTTGGACTACCTCACCGACCGACCACAGTATGTGAGGACTCAGGGCTGTGTGTCGGACAGGGTCGTCTGCAGTACGGGGGCCCCACAGGGAACGGTTCTGGCTCCGTTCCTCTTCACCATCTACACTGCAGACTTCTCCCACAATTCCACCCAGTGCTTCCTGCAGAAGTTCTCTGATGACTCTGCAATAGTCGGCCTCATCACTGATGGGGACGACAAGGAGTACAGAGGTCTGACCCAAGACTTTGTGGACTGGTGCCAGCTGAACTACCTCCAGATCAATGCCAGTAAAACCAAGGAACTGGTGGTAGACTTCCGCAGGCACAAGCATTCTCCACTGCAACCACTGAACATCCAAGGTATGGACATTGAGGCTGTGGACAGCTACAGGTACCTTGGTGTTCATCTGAACAATAGACTGGACTGGACTCATAACTCAGACGCCCTCTACAGGAAAGGGCAGAGCAGGCTGTACCTGCTGCGGAGACTCAGGTCGTTTGGAGTGGAGGGCCCACTCCTGAAGACCTTCTATGACTCTGTGGTGGCTTCTGCTATCTTTTATGGTGTGGTCTGCTGGGGCGGCAGCATCTCTGCTGGGGACAGGAAGAGACTGAACAGGGTGATCCGAAGGGCCAGCTCTGTTCTAGGATGCCCTCTGGACCCAGTGGAGGTGGTGAGTGACAGGAGAACGGCGGCTAAGCTGTCATCCCTGATGGACAACATCTCCCACCCCATGCAGCAGACTGTGACAGCACTGAGCAGCTCCTTCAGTGGGAGACTGCGGCACCCACGGTGTGGGACGGAGAGATTTCGCAGGTCTTTCCTCCCCACTGCTGTCAGACTCCATAATAAAGACTTTAACTGATCAAACACACACATCCATACATATGCAATAATACTAAGTGCAATAATCCTTTCTGTCATCGTTGTATTTTTACTCAGTTGTATATAGCATTTGTATTTGTATTCTATTTTTATCTTATTGTATATTTATTTTATTTTATTCTACTGTATATAGTATTTTATTTTATTTTATTCTATTCTGTACAGTTGTGTACTGTATTTATTCTTATTGTATCCTAATTTTTGCCTCATAACTTTTGCACTGTCCACTTCCTGCTGTGACAAAACAAATTTCCCACGTATGGGACTAATAAAGGTTATCTTATCTTATCTTATTAATATCAGGATGTTACCTGTTTCTGCAGATAAAAATATCTGCAGTGATAGATTTTTCTAAAGGTACAATTTACCATTGATAACAATTTAAAGTCAAATTATGGTGTTTAGATTTTTGTATTGAACATAAGAATAGGATTGTAAGTGTAACTGTTGGTGCTGTGAACCTGTAGAAAATGATCCAGAAATCTTGTGTTTCACATGTTTTGAACTTAATCATTAACAGTTTTATTTTTTTATTGCTCAAACACATCTGGTCACCGAAGCAACAATTCTTGTGCTACTGAAAATAAAATGTTAAAACATAAAGTTTATGGCTCGAAAAAGGCGAGGAGGATGTTGTGTTAGGCTTTGCGTGATTTTACCTTAGAGAGCTTAGTTGTGTTTGTCTGCAGTGGGCGTGTCTGGTTAGGTAATGTGGAGCAGTAAATGCCTAATGTATGTTTTGCAGGGCCTGTCATGTAACATTGTCCCACCCTTTAGTTTCAGATCGGTTGCTGAGCTCATTTGAGTTTGTTTTTTTTTCCCTTCATGTTTGATGACAACACCATGTCAGTGGTTTAAGTTGGTTACTGGGTTTGTCCTGGTCACCATGGTAGCACAGACAGGAGTGTGCTCATTGTGGAAAAATAATATATTTTTAAGTTGTCACATGTTAACTGAGCGTGGACAGTGTGTGTTCTCACTGTTTTATACATTTCAAGTAATGCAGAATGATGACACTGAATGAGCAGTAACATTAGGATTCAGTTTGTGAAGATGCAGCTATTTTATTCTGTTCAGACACAAAGTGAAAATCCCTGAAAATGTCACAGTAAACTTGATATTTGACCTGCAATAAAACAGGACAGGCAAAATATTTTTACTAAAGACTGTTAATTACATTTTTTATTCATGCAAACCTTTGCTGGCAGCAGGACAGTGTCTCTAAGATTTGCTGACGGTAACTATTTTTATGAAATGTGTCTTTTCTTGACAATAACAGAAGAGAAACACAACAGACAGCATCAGGCTTTGGATATGAAGGATTGTAGGCCATTTATTTTCATTTATGAGATTGTGAACAACAAGGGAAACACCATGTTTGTCTGTTTGTTTGTTTTTTTATAAATATACTTACATATTTTCCATATATTGTCTAACTATTGTGTTTTTGGTTCCCACGCTCAGTCTGCATGCTTTTTTTTTTTTAACCCACAGGATGTTAGTTCTTCAACAGCATAAACAAAAGCCTGAAGTGTTACATAACATTTGTAGCTGCCTATAAAACAGCACCTCTCCAGTCTGTGTTTACATCATAGTAAAAGAAAAGGCAGCCGACTCCTTCAGTATAAAAGCTCTGTGCAGAAACTCTGAGCATGTCAGTTTCATCACAATAAATACAACTGGGCATCTCTGAGTGAAACAGCAGGAGCTGACTGAAAGTTAAACTAGAGGGCGGAGTCTGGAGCACGTACTAAAGCATTATGTTTGTAACTATGGTGACAGTTAACCAGTAACAGTGCAGAGGTCTTCTGTTTCTAGGCAGATAACAACAACATGCACATGACTTCACACAGTCTTCAGTACATAGTGGAGGAAATGACAGAGTGAGTTTACAGTGTTTATGCTGTGAGAACTAAAGTTTAGTGCAGCTTGTCCTTTAGTTTAAAATCTCATGTGAATGCTGGTGATTGTTTTTATTCTCATTATTTACAGTTTTATATCACAGAGGCCTTTAAATTCAGTCAGACACAGAAGCCTGCAATAAAAGAGAGAACTGTGAGTATGTGAGTGAGTTTTTATGTTCTTACCTCTGAACGTACGAGGTTTCACTTCCTGTGTGGCGGTAATGTCAGTGTACGAGACAGCAGGGTTCACTTTATCTGCAATACAGAACAGTTCACGTGTTACACAACAGCTGGACTCAGATCCACATAAGTGCGTTTTAGTAATAATGTGGAAGGAAACATAGAACTGCTGTTGGAAACAAAGCAAACAATGAATTTGAGAATCTGAGTCACATTTTTGGAGAATGAACATGCGAAGAAAACAAAGCAGTGACGTGAGAACAGCAACAGATCTCCGTCAACACCAACCAACACCCATCATTAAAGTGTTACCTGTGTTTGTTTGTAGGGTTTACCCTGCACAGTGAAGCAAGACGGAATCCCTCTGCTGACATCAGATGTGTTACGTAAACCATGGTTATGAAACTGTGTCACATGGGATGACTAACATTCCCAGTGACAGATCCACTGGGAGTGATCACCTGACCTCAGTGAGTTTATGACCAGTTTTTGCAGAACTGTTTTGCATGGGCTTTGCCTTACAACATAAAGCACCTTGATATAGATGGATAGATAGATCTATATCTCAAGGTTCTTTATATTGTAAGGTAAAGACGACAAACAAGAAGGGATGACCTCTCACCTTTATCATTAACACACTGAGACGGTATCAGTCCCACTCCCAGTGACACATCCACAGTTATCACCTGACCTCAATGATTTTATGACCAACTTATTCATTGCTAACATGTTTAGGAGCCATTCATGATTAAAATATGTGTTACAGTATAGTTACTTGTGTTGTTGTTCTGTTTCCTCAAAGTTTCCAGCTGTGTTCACTTTATCAGCAAATTTTCATGGGTTCGCACAACAGTCGGATTCAAACATGCAAATCCAGAAAACTGAACTGCTGACAATAAGTGAACAGGATTCTTTTGACACTTACGGTTAAAAAAAAATCACTGTGGCAGAGAAAGATTAGACTGGGAGAGAGCACAGATCTACTAAGACCAGTGGAACGAGCTGTCGCTGTTTGTTCAGTGTTTACTTTGTTTGGTGAACAAGGAAGGAGTTCCCTCTTCATTCCTAGTTCATCCCTTTTGGTGACGAAAAGGAAACCCTCTGATTGCTCATGAAAAGGAATGAACTATAAATAACAGAGTCATAAAGAACTCCTATCCGGTTGTTCAGTGATGACGCGACGAATCCTACTTCCGGGTCTAAAGTAGTCTGCGTTTAATATGGCTTTTGTGTTGTTAACATGTTTAATGTTATGTATTTTCTTCTATTTGATCTCAAAAAGCTCCTAAAACAGTCAGTGATCACTGTTGACCTCCCTCGGCTTTTATTACCGCTAATCATTTATTTAAGCTCAGTTTTTAAAACCTTAGGATGTAACTGCAGCCCAGCCCATGCAGCAGTATATGAATGACTTAACTCGTATTGTGGATGGATTATCTCAGTTGTTCTCCTGGCTGAAGTTTGGTCCTTTTACAGCATCCTGCCATGCGATTACATTTGTTCCTGACCACCGACAACACTCACGTTAAATTTTATCGAGTGGAAAAAAAGTTAGCTTGTTTATATTATGCTAACATAGCTGTGTCGCTAGCGGTCACGTAGCACATCATTATATACCAGCTAGCCCAACTTCAGTAACCCTACAAACGTCACTGCTGTTTAGTTTTCTGTCTTCATTTATGCTGGGAGTGATAGCAGAGCTGTACGTTTTAATTTGTTTCCAAAACCCCGCATTCAGGACATGCTATATTGTATTTAGATAGAAGCTAGCGAGCTAACTCCCTGCTAACTTCTAACTCCGTTAAATGTCATAAATTCCGTTTTCATGGATGCCTGGATGTTAAACTCAATTGTTACACCTGGTAGAGCAGAACGCTGATCATTTTATTAAAGATGAAAGACTTTAGACAGTTTTTCAACTCTCAGTAATGCCATAGTGATCGTTTGATATATGGACCTGCAGCGGAGTTTAGACCCAGACACGGCTAGTGACGTCAGACTGAACAACCGGATTGTTTCAGAAACTATGGCACAATAGTGTCTCCCAGTGAAGAATGCAGATAGTTATTGCGTGACACAGTTTGTTCATGACTTTTGAACTAGACTCTCCAGCAATAAACCTGCTGTGTTATAGTTAGGCTCAGATAATATTTAAAGGCGCTGCTTGAATGTGCCAAAGTGTGATTCTGAATCTTCTCTGCTGAGCTCTGAAACAGACGTTGCAGGATGAAGATGAGTAGGCCACAGGAAATGCGCAGGGAATCATTTTTTTTCAAAATAAAATAATCTGCAGAGAGTAAATGTTCCACCTCTGAAACCATTCAGGTGATTTACAACTGTACAAAGAACAACATGAAACTAATGACAGTGTTTGGCCAACAACAGTAACTTTATTTATAGATCCTTTTTCGGGTTTTCCGAACATAATTTCTTCTTTTTTCATGTAAACCTTCTCCCATTTAAGAGATACAAGTATTATTTACAGATATCACCTGACATTAGTTAGATATTTTTATTAGTATTCTATATTTCTGTAGGTTTATTCCACTTTTTGTTCAGTTTACTTTATTAGTGTTGGTTTTGTATTAACTGGTTAAAACTAAGTGGCAGTGTAAATATTGTGTTGCTACGTTCATTTTAGAATTCTTCCACACAATATCGCAATGATGCACAACCACAATAATAATAGCTTTGGCGTGCCTGTAGGTCATGAATGCGTAGCTAGAGTCAGACTTTTGTTTGCTACTTCCTCATAAAGGCCATAACTATGCTTAAAATGCAGTTTTATGATGCATGAGTTAACCTTTTCAACAGTTCAGTATTGTAGGCACACAAATGTAGTCAAATATCATTGATGAAAGAAACAAAGCTTTAAGAGTTGCAATGAATAGAGAAGTGAGCAGTGAATGCATCATCACTTCAACCACAAATGCGTAATGCAGAGAAACTCACTATTAACAAGTCGTTCAATGTAACATCACCAAATTCATTAAAGAAGCTTTTGAATAAAGTGAAACTGCATATGTGTGTGTCCACCCTGATGTAAACAGTAGATGTTAAACAGAGAACCTGCCCAGCCTTGACTTCCTGATGGATATCTTATTGATTTCATGCATTGCACAGCATTAGTGGTTTCTTATTAACTACTTTTTATCAGGTGACAAAGGTGACCTGATAATGATTTGAAAGCTAGTTTTGAGACATTTGGTTATTCTGATCTCCTGCACAATGGGGAAATCTGGGCTGAGATTAGAGGATCTGTCACAGTAGTTCATCTAGAGAACGGTGGCCACAATCTATCCATTTCCTTCCACTTATCCCTGTTAGGGTTGCAGAGCTAACACAACCAGATTAGTATTTACATGGGCAGTTCACAATTAACTGGCAATTGAGAATTGCCATTTAACCTAACTGCATGTCTTTGGACTGCGTGAGGAAGCTGGCGTACCCAGAAAGGCCCTGGCCAGCTGGTGGACTCGAACTCAGGACCTTCTTGCTGTGAGGCAACAGTGCAAATCACTATGGCAGCATTGATTCATTTTCAGTTAAATTAAGGTTTATTTTTACAGCATCAAAAACAACAACAGGCACATAAAGGCACTTCATGTCGTAAGGTAAAGACAAGTCTACACTATTCAACAGTTAAATGAGTCCCACTATCAGTAAACACTTGCAACTGTGGCAAGAAAAAAAAACTCCCTTTCAACAGGAAGAAAACGCCAACAGAACAAGGCTGAAGGAGGAGTGACCATGTGCTGCGATCCCAACTCTTATCACCACCAGTTTGTGTCCATTTGGAAAATGAATTGCTCACCCCTGCGTCCTCTGTTCCAGATTTTGTTCACAGTATCCGTCATGGCTCTATCTTTGTCCTGCTGTTTTCTACAGAAATGCTGTCTCGAGCAGATTGTTTAGTATTAGCCACCACACTTATGCAGATGACGAATCGTTAAATGTCTCTCTACAGTCAAACAATCCAAACAGTCACAGGAATGTTTGGAGAAATCAAAGGCTGACTGCTCTAAAAGTGTCAGGGTTGCAGGATTAAGAAAGTTTGATTGAAATGACCTGGATGTATCTGTAGTGTTGCCTTTATGAAATGAACAGAGTAGGAGGAGGTAGGACCGGACTCTCGTGTGAGTGCAGCAGATTTTAGTTTTATTCTTGGGGGATGTTTTTTTTAACCGCGACCAAGAGAAAGGAATTCTACACACGGTGAAAGTGACATTGTAGCAACAGGATGTAAAATGTCATTTCTTTTTTTTATTTACATCAAAACATGCTGACCTTTGTGGCTCCTCCAGAGGCAGAGCAGCATCAGCAAAATCAGCATGAGGCAGACACCCACCACAGGAAGAATCACTCGGGGGGGAGAATCAGACGACGAGTCAGGACTCCCTGCTTCAAAACAAAAATACCACACATTGGCCTAAATGCAGACCCACAGGCCTTTGTATAAACGTCCAGCAGGGTTTTTTGTGCTAAGCTTGGCTGACAGCACACAGGATCTACCCTTCAGGTAGGACATCAAACAAGTGCATTTCTCATGACGCTGTAACAGTCCTTTAAAGTAAACAGTTTCTTTAGAAAAAACACTCAAGTGGTTGGTGGTTGATACAAATCCATCATTTGAACTCAGTCAGCAGTTTTCTTAAAGATTGCTAACTACCGTAATTGTCGGGCTATAAGCCGCTACTTTTTTTCCACAAGCTTTGAACCCTGCGGCTTTTAGTCAGGTGCGGCTTTTCTATGGATTGTCCCTGATTTTTGTCATATCGTAAGAGGATTTGTTTTGTTTGTTCCGCTGTTGTACGGCACTACGTTGCCTGGCGGAAGGGCATGTGATCAGACACACAGTATCGGTGTTCAAGAGTGGTATGTTGGTCACATGTCCATCCGCCAGGCAACATAGTGCCGTACAAGTAGCACGAAAAACAAACTTCAAAGTAGCGCTACACGTTCAGCGGGAGTCGTGGATGGTGTGCGGCAATAAACTTGTGAAAAGCAAGTTATGCTCAACTCCACCGGTGGAATCTGACAGCGTGGAAAAGTGTGAAAACATCCATCCATCCACCTGAGCCTAAAAGGTAGTCTGAATCTATTTTTCTGGTGTGCTGTAGGTTATTGTTATGTACTACATTTGTTACTCGTTTATGAAGCACAGCACATGTTTCGTACTTGTAATTACCGCTACTTGTACATATACCTAAAAAGTTGTGCAAATATGTACCCATAACTTGTTTTTCAAAATATTAATAAAAGGGGTGTGTCTCCAAACAGCCATCTCTTTCCTGACAATTCGCTTTGTGCATATTCTCTTACATATGATAAGTCAACATTGAAACACCTGCGGCTTTTAGTCAGGTGCGGCTAATGTATGTACAAAACAGGATTTTCCCCTGATTTTAGCTTGTGCGGCTAATATTCAGGTGCACTTTGTAGTCCGGGAAATACGGTAACAATTTTTTATAAAGACAAACATAAAAAGGGGGATTCGGGTCTTTAAAACTTGTGCATATTTTGGAACTGAATGAACAGTTGAAGAAGGAAAAGTCCTTCCTTTACACTTTTTAACCAAACTAAACTAATGTTGTGTGGGTAAGGTGTCTGGATGTACTTATGTTCAGATTTGTTCAATACTTACTGGGTAAAATTGGAAAAATAACCATATTTTGGTGGTTGCACAAAAATGCATAATAGCATCCCTCCCAGGTAACACCCTCCCACTTTAAAATGAATTACAATAGAAAGATTAGAAGCACAAAAGTAGAACTTTGTCATGTAAAACAACCATATCTGGATTCTAGTATGAATCCATCGTGCTCACAGTAAGATGTTATAACTCTTTATGTTTTCTGCTCACCTGCAGAAATAACCACCAGCGAGCTGTCTGGTGATTGTCCAACTCCAGTGATGTTACACTTGTAGAGGCCTTCATCTGATTTGGAAACCCTGTGGATGGTCATGTTTCCTGTAGAGCTGCTCCCAATGAGATCATCATTTTTATAGAAAGTAGAAGTGAAATTGGAGGATGAGCCTGCATTGTATCTACAGTGCAGAATTACAGTGTCTCCCTCCGTCACAGGATGGGCAGGACCTTCCAGGATCACAGAACCAGCTGAAACATAAAACGTTTAGTTCAGACTCCCCTTGCAGCATCGAGTTATGTTTCTGATGCAATTCTATTTAAAAGCTTTTCTTTTGTTTAGTGTCATTTTAAAATTTTGCTTTGTTTTTAGCCGAGACTGAAGTGGTTATCTGCTTGCTGGCAGGATGTTTGCTTGCAGATAACAGGACTTTCATTCGAACAAATAACTGGAGTCAGTTGAAGCCTGTGTAGAATAGTTCATGAGTTAAATCAAATTTGTATGGTTACAGTGTGATATGATCAAACTTCAGATGGTGAATGTTGCGGGTTTTTTGGTGAATTAAACCATCCTGTTTACTTTTTGCAGACCAACACTGCTTACTTGGCATAAAAAGAGCTGCTTCTTCATGATATGTTCATGTTATCTGTAAACGTGTAGAAGCTTTTCAGGTACTTTGAGTCACTACTGGCTGCAACTCATGATTTGTTGATCAAAGCTCACCTGCCACAGTGATGTTGACAGCATTGGAGCACTGTCCTGCTGCAGACTCACACCAGTAAACTCCAGTGTCTGCTGGATAAAGATCACTGATGTCGCAGTGAGATTCACCTATTCCATTTGAGGATGAGGGACATGTGGTGTTTATGTATAAGGACGTGCTCCTCTTAACTCTCCACTCTGAAGAGTTTTCCTGCCCCCCACAGCTTATGGAGACGGACTCATACTGGAAGAACTGGGATCTGTTAGGAATGATTCTGAGTGAAGCTGCAAAACAAAAAGAGAAATGATGGCAAACGTAAGTTTATGTTGTTAATGCGCTTGAAGAAAGGAGCGACCGTGAAAGCTGGGCGATGCATAGACGCCTGCTTTAGATGCTGTTTCACTACGGATGTTATTTGGATTAAAATGTGTCTGTTTAGCATGTGGCTGTAATGAAACCCCGGCCTAAGGCAGAATGGCTACCTGTTTACAATGTGATGCGGTTAGCGGCTGCAGTGAGCTACAGTAGAAAACGTAGACTGGATGCAATCGAAGCTTCATGTGCCACCCACGATCTCAGATAGAGGAGCAACACATCACACTAAATGCCGTTAGTGGGAACACACAATAGCAAAGACAGACTGCCCTTAACCTTTAACAATAAAATTCTGACTTTTGATTTTTATTAGTTATGAGGTTTTTTTTTACATTTTGTCCCAAAAGAAACAACAACAACAAATGAAATTAAATATGGGAAAAAAAATAGGTAACAGAAATTTTGAAAAAAGGAAATTAAACTTGACCAAAACAAAGAAACCAACAATGATATTATGTGCTTAAAAAATAACTTTAAAATTTAGAAAAATACACGTGAAATTTTTTTAAACTTAAGCTTTTTTGGACAAATTTGCCATGGCAACCAGCCTAAACAGGCTTTGACGTGCAGGTTTACTGAGATTATTCGCGTGCATGACTGTGACTCGCCTGCATTCAAAAATCACAGTTTTGTATTATAATTGTTTTTCTGAACTTTAAAATTTTTGACCCTGACAAATACTTACCCACACAACCTTTGAAATAATAATACTTAATGTGATCAAATCTAAACTGAGACAAGCAATCAGCTCCGAAACTAAAATGAGCGGTCAAGAAAAACCTAAACACACAAATTAAAATACACTTTGTAATTCTGGCAATTACTTAGTAGTTACATGCAGTAAGTTACTGAGCTGTTACTAAACAATACAACAATCATTTGCTGTTACTTATAGCAACCTTGTAATTACATGGCAGCTTCAAGACAACAATGAGTGCATCTTTAATTGATAAATTATGGTTGTAACAATAAGATAACTGAAAATCTATGATATATAGAGTAACATTTATGAGCCATTGAAAAATATAATGTATAATATAACATGTAATATACATAACATAAAACACATATAACACATACATATAGATTCTGCTCATAAAGAAGAAGACAGTTAGTGCTTTTGCACTAAATGAGAGCGCTCCAACACACTTTTACTCACCAATAACAGCACACAGTGTTGCTATCTCCATGCTGCTGGTGCACTGACAGACAGGCTGATAAACCTGGGGGGTGCCGCATGCTTTCTACTTTTTGTTAGCGTCACAGTGACCACAGCTTCCTGCCGTAATCATCTCCTGTTCTAAATGTGTTAAAAACTTGTTTGTGCAGGATGTGTCTTTTTCTGACACCTCAAATGTCAAAGTGTGTGTAAATATGTGAACGTGGTCCTGTTTTGCTTTGTTGTGTGTTTGTTCTGTCCTGCCTTTACTCTTTGAACATGGTTTGAATAAATATGTGCCAAACGCATCTGGTCACGTGATAACCAAGAGCTCATCCAAATGTGATCTGTGAAGAAAACTGAAGGGAAGTGATTTTTGAAATTTTCTTTAATGGATAAAAATCAACTGGACCATAAATGTTTTTTATTTTTGTTTGTTTTTTGTTGGATAATTGTTAATTTTTGATTGAATTTAGTGTCAAGAGCCATTTCAGATGGAAACACACAAAGATGTGCAAGGATTAAACACACGCAGCAACAGATCATAGAAAGTGAACAGTGGGACATATATAATATATATAAACACCAAGGACTAATTAGGGAATGACTGGAGGTGAATGAGACACAAGTTAGAATAATTAAACACAGATCAAAATCAGGAGCAGAAGATCATAAGGAACGAGGAAAAACTAACGTAAGACATGAAAGAAGACTAACCTCTTAAGTGGAACAGGAAATAAACATCTAACACTGGAGAAGACCTCATGGTCAAAGTACTTAGTCACAGAGGGAACTAAAAACACTAGAAGTAACAGTGAATTCAAACAGGATAAAACAAAAAACAAACCGGAATTCAAAAGATTAAACATGTAAAAGTTCAGAGGCCCTGACTGCTGATGCTTCAAAGAGCAGCGGGATGTTGGGGCGGAGCAGAGAAGCAGGCTCTGTGCTTATCTCGTGCTAAGGCTGCACAGCAACAGATGCTGAGTCGGCACCAAAGGGCTCGGGAACAGCAGGCCTCCACACGTTCAGGGCCAGGCTAAGATGGTGGAGAGGTTGTGGCATGCCGGCAGTGGGCAAGGAGAGATGACGGCCTATGTCATGAACTGGGGAGATGGGCTAAAAGGAGGCTGACTCAGAGTCAGGAAGTGAAGATGCTGGCTCTTCTTCTTTTTGGTTATCCCTGCCATCGTCCTCTGTCACACTGTGTGTTCTTCTTCACAGCATCCATGAATCTTCTCTATCCACTATCACTCCTCTGCACCCAAACTCCATTTAAAACTAATCAGGAACAAGAATTAAAATAATAAACCTGAAACTAAAGTTCAATGTTACACAAATTTGCGACAGAGAATCGGAAAAGCCTGAAACTCAAATGCAACACAAAAACCCTCAAACCACGATGCAAATATGTGAAAATGAGTCTTTGTCTCCTGATCGTAGACTGCGGGCTGTAATCAGTGATCGACGCACTGGGTCAGGTTCAGACTGATGTTGTCTCTTTCAAGAGTGCAGCTGCACATTTTTATCACTTCATCACAGGAGCTGTGCCATTATTTGCTAACTCAGCACTGCTTCAGAGCTGCTTGCACATCAAAACTATCAGGATGCCACAGTTGCCAGCATGGCTGCAGTTCACCAAAGGTGCTGGTATTCTGCTGAAAGCACTTTCAGTAGAACAGCTCACCTCACCTGGCAGCTCACCTTCATAGACATGTCTGATGTTTGATACTCCTGTAAAATAGATTGATCTTTTTTTTTGCTTTCCTAGCAAAGCATAACAAAGTAAGATTAGTAATCTCACCAGGTCCTTAGCATCCTCCTCTGTCACACCAACCATCTACATGTCCTCCTTCACTACATCCATGAATCTTCTCTGTGTTTGTACCTAATTGAGCCCTCAAAAGACTGTCTACTACAAGCCTCATTCACACACACATTCATTCAGCACATTTATCAACCACATAAAACACAGCTTTCACTCATCACTATGGCTGAGTTGCTTCTGTGTAAAGATTCTTAGGCTTGTTGAGTCTTGCTGAAACTGCTGCTGCTGGTCGGGTCGCCTGAATGATTTGTTTCCCAAAATCTCTGATGTTACTTTTCCATCCTCTGTCTCCCCATCAGAAGGTGATGGAGCATGTGATCCTTCGTGATGTTATGGTTCATGAGCCAAGAACAATTGTGTGATCTGTGAAAAGCAGAGCTTATGGAAAAACAACTGCACTCTAACCTAGCCTAACTTTAGTGTGCTGCTGACTTTGTAACATGGTGCACCGTGATCACATTTCGAATGGTTAATGAGCACAAAGGTGGATCTATTGGCACAGATGGACGACCAGTGATAGTCCACATTAGAATGAAAATAACAAACACTGCTTTTGTCCATCACATCCAATCAGAAACAAAAGAAGGTGCCGGATGTTATTCTTCAGAGCATTTGTGCTGAGAAATGAGAAGACAAATGTTTGCATTTTCCGCTTTTCTCTTCCAGTGAATTTATCCTCAAAACATTGTTGCTGGTAAAGCTAAAAGCCGTGCCAATAATTTCATCTCACTAATGGCATGTCACCATTTTTAATGATGTTTCTTTGTTCTGCCAGGAAGGCCAAATATCCGAGTATTTCCAGATTTTGTGCTGGTTAGTCATGAGTCATTACTTGGAAAATCCATTACATCCGATTGCTGGATATCACTCCGTGAAACTGGTCTGCACTAAAAACCTTCCTGCAATTGTTAAAGTAGCTAACAGATGCTATGGTTGCTGGATTTTGTATGGAAGATGCTGATTTGTTTTTTAATGAAACTTGAAAAGCATTCACCTCCTAAATAACGTTTATGCATGTGTTCAGTACAGAAGATTAGAAGGAGATCATGTTCTGTCATCGGTCTGCTTCCCCAGGCGTTTCTCTGTTAGTATATTCTTTCCATCATTCCCACTCTCCCACGCTGTAAGACTCAATACCGACATCATTACTCGAGTCCAGTCGTCTTTCATTATGTTTAATTACTTCTAATGATCTCTCCTTATTGAAGCAAAAGTTATATCAACACATTTTTACAATGTGAGACTTTTATTTCCAAGGTGAGGATTTCCAAATCAATCACAAAGGAGGCGTTCAGTGTGGAATCAACTTTACAGCTAATTTCACCTACAAACAGCAAGCAGACTCCATCAACCATGCCTAACTAGTCTGGGAATGCTCACTTTTCCATATAGACTGGTGGTTTACAAGCAGTCTCCACCCAGTCCCTATGGCTGTGTGGTGGAGGCCTTAGGATTGAGCTTTTCTGTTGTGGTTGCAGCTGTGCCTCTTATCTATTCAGCAAGCACCAAAATCAGACAATGAAGCTCATGTCTCATTTTACCATTAAAGGCCTTTGAGCTGGAGACATCATCACAGCCCGACGCATGAGTCATGCATGATTTCAAGACTAAAAATTCCCCTGGTCTGTAATTCCACACGAACGTGAAGGAACCAAGCTGCTTTTTTTGAAGGTTTCTTTGTTCTCTGCCAGAAAGTCTAAGTTTCTGAGTAGTCGCAGTTTATCTGCTGTAGCAGTTTTTATGCTGGTTAGATGTGTGATCATGTGATCACGTTAGAGAAACAAGTCCAACGTACATTTAAGTCAGATATTTCCAAACGTAAGACCACAGTGGGCCAGTTTGAAAACGGAGCATCTTTGATCATAACAAGAGCTGAAGTTGAACTATTTCCTCCTTTGTTTTCTTTTTATTCCTTTGGATCTCATCCACTAACAGCCATGATGACACTCTGTCACACTTCTCTTTTCATCTTGTTTCTTGCCACAGCAGATCGTCTCACTCCATCTCATCCTGTCTCGGCATCCTTCACTCCTTCACTACACCCGTGAGTCTTCTATGCGCTTTTCTTCTTGTCCTCCTGTTTTGCAGCTCCATCTTCAACATCCTTTATCCAGTATGTCCACTATCCCTCCTCACCCCCTACCCAGCCCTGTGGCTTGTCACGTGCTCCAATGTTGTAATGTGGACATTTATGTGCTCTCTGTGCAGAGGAGTTTTTTTGTTTCCTGTTCTCATGCTGTCCTCCCATAGGTGCCCAGCATCAGTAGAGGTCTCTTTTTTTCCTCTTGTACTTTCCCATTGTTGTACTTTGTACTTTTTCAGTGTTTTCTCTGTAACGCTGCCGATCTCCGACTTGTATTCCCATGTGATGTCTTTGTTGTGTGTGTAAGGTTCTATTCCTCTGCGGGCCAACCTGCATATGGCCAATAAAGCATTCATTCAAAAAAAAAAAAATCCCTTCTCTGCACTTGTCCAAAACATCTCAACCTTGTATCTGTAACTTTGTCTCTGATGTACTCATTTCAAATTTTCTTTGTTCTGCTTACTCGTAATAAAGTTTTGGCAACCGTCTGCACACCATGAATGATAACAGCTCTCAATATGATCTTGTAAAACTTCTCATTCACTCTTGCTGCTGTCATTCTGTCACAAATCGTCCCTAAAACTGGTCTCTACCCACCCCACTCTACATCCACTCTGTTCTTCACCTCTCTTGTTCGCTGTCCGTACTAACAATCAGCTATCAAACCTGCAGTACCTCTATGGTACAACAGGGGGCTGTTGGCCCAGCATTTGGAATCACTTGTGTTTCTCGGTCAGGGAGAACAAATGCAGTTGTCATGTCCATTGACTCCATTGGCGATTTCCTCTTATTTCTATATTATCAATGTGCCTGAAAGAACAGCTGTCACTGTGTGCATGTATGAACTTTTGCATTAGACATGTGCCATGGTGTTGACTTGTTCTGCCATATAGATGCAGTAAATGAGCAGCCTAACAACATGAGCTCTAAAGAGAAGGTATCTATTTACTCGTGAAGTAGAGGGCAAGAGGTTTAGTGAAGACATTGTTGTTTCTATATCAAATAATAAATCACTGCTCAATTCCACCTTACTTATACCACAGCTTGTATTAAGAATATCATATAAGAATTATGTGACTAATTTGACAGCAGCTTAAACATGTGCTGTCAGTGTTAATCTCGTTAATACGACGTTAATGGCATACCCGCGTTAATGTGGCAAACTCATGATGAGTTAACGCAGATCGACCTGTATAAGGGGTTACTTAGCGTTAGCACTTTAATGCGGCTTAGATGTGTTAACGTCATGACTAACGCAATCAACAACTAAACCATCTGGAGCACAGAGTGACTCAAAATCCCTTGAATGTCTCTATCAGCGCATTTTTGCTCTTGATTTCATGCAGCACTCAACCCTCAGGTGGATGCCAGCGCTCTGGAGGCGGTGGTGCATTGAGATGTGTTACTTCTCAAAAAAAGGTTAAAAAAAACCCCACCAGCTGCGTTAAAGCACAGCTGAAAGCTGAGTAAAGGCCTTATCCTTATGATTAGCATGAACATTTCTAAGTGTATGTTGGCCCCTCAGTCGTCCTCTGAAGTCCTCTCATGTATTTGACTTAGATCCAAAACACCAGCCAACGCTCAAGTGTTGAAATTTCCTGTGAGATAAAGTCGGAGATAAAACTCTCTCTGCTCCCTCAAACATGTTTGATGGTGAGACAGGTCGACACTGCTGAATGGCTGATTTGACAACTGTGTGTGTGACAGTAGCAGCATTTTAACCTCCAGCTGACCTCCACCTCACCCCTGTCTGATTTGTAAGCGCTGAGTGGTCACAAATTGGTGTGTCACTCAGGCCATGAACATAAAGGCTTCAACTCAATAAGAAGCCCATTTACCACCTACAACTGTGCTATTTTCACTTAAATCACCTTCTGATACTCGCTTTAACTTCATTAGGTCCTATCATTTTAATTAATTATCCTGCTTCTCACAGGCCTCAATAGGAAAAAAAACAAATATTCAGATCTTAATCTTGTTCTTCAATGTCATCTTTCTCCTTCAGTGCAGTTCTCCCTCACACCAAGTTCTACACATGGTTTGATGGACTGAACAACATACAAGCGAAGAAAGACACGCCCCCCACCACCAACCAGACCATTTCTCTGCCTGCAGCCGATGTGAGAAGAGCTTTCATCAAGGTCAACCCACGGAAAGCTGCTGGACCAGACAACATCCCAGGTCGCGTACTGAGAAACTGCTCTGATCAGCTGAGTGATGTCTTCACAGACATTTTCAACTCATTGCTGAGCCAGGTGATCGTCCCAGCGTGTTTCAAGTCCACCACCATCATCCCAGTGCCAAAGAAATCCTCAGTATCCTGCCTGAATGACTACCGTCCCATCGCCCTGACCCCCATCATTATGAAGTGCTTTGACAGACTTGTCATGGCACATGTGAAGAGCAACCTCTCCCGCTCACTGGATCCGCTGCAGTTTGCATACCGGCCGAACAGGTTGACCGAGGATGACATTTCCACTGCACTTCACCTCTCCCTCTCCCACCTGGACAGGAAAGACACCTATGTCAGAATGCTGTTCATAAACTTTAGCTCAGCAGTCAACACCATTAGTTTGAGAAACTCAGCAAACTGACCACCTCTCTCTGCAACTAGATACTAGATTTCCTGTCAGACAGGCCTCAGTCCATCCGAATCGGCAGCAACATCTCCAGCACCATCAGGCTGAGCACAGGAGCTCCTCAGGGTTATGTTCTCAGCCCACTGTTGTTCACTCTCCTGACACACGACTGCACTGCCCTACACAGCTCTAACCACATCATCAAGTTCACCCGATCTTCCACACTGCGAGATATCTTATTTCCAACAAGCTATCAGACTCTTGCACTCACTACCGGCTCCCCCAGTAAAACAGAGTGGAAATGCACTAGTTATGGAGGGAAAGCCAGGGAACATTTCTGTGCCCTGAACATTGAACTGCAGCTGTAGGAACATGTCCATATTACTGACTGAGGGAGTCATCACTGTTGCTGCTGTCTGAATCCAGTTTGAGTCAGTACACAGTCTGGATTCCTTTATCAGCTGACGTGGTGCTCATCCAAATGACTGTGGCTGTCATAAATGGATGAGCATAATTACTGGTAACAATGTAACAATGTTTTAGGAATAAACAAAGAAAGTCTTCTGTTACACTGAATGAAGCAAAACTGAGGTGTACTGATTAAAGTGCACATATTTCTTTAAGACATCTCTGGCTGGTCTTAATTTGTATTAATAATCATTAAGTGTTGATGTTTTAAGAATCAGCTTAAATGTCTTTACACTAACAGAAAGGGGGAAGTTTCTTTCTTTCTTTCTTTCTTTCTTTCTTTAACCAGGAAAGTTTGAGTTTTTAAAACTCCCTTCCTCAAGAGAGGCCAGTAACCACTGCTGTCTGAAATAACTGCACTTGTTACGGTTCTGGGTCAGTGTTGACCCAGCATTTTGAGTTTCTTATATTTTTGGTTTATTTTTGCATTATGGATTGTTTTCTGATGTTCTGGTGCTTATTATTATTATCATTATAGATCTGTTTCTGTTATTCTTGGTGAGGGATCAGTTCTTAGGTTTTGGGTTCTCATGTGTATTGGAGTTTCTGTTCAGTGTCTAGTCTGTCTCTCAGTGTCGTGTCTGCATCTTTGTTTAGTGGTTCTTGTTTCCTGTCTTATTGTGAAAGTCGGTCCTGTCCAAATTCATGGGCTGCATCCTCCTGAGGACGCATTTGTAGACCGATTACATCACAGTGATGCACCGAAGGCTGTCCAAATTCGTAGACAGCCGACAAATGCGTCCTCCTTTTCCCCGAATTTGAAGGATGGGTCGAGTGTGTCCTTCGTGGCCCACCATATCCCAGAATTCATAGCGCAGCCCAGCCAAACTCCAGTTTCCAACAATGGCGGCCGCTACTAAGTTTTAAAATTACTCATACTAATCTTTCTGGGTCACAAAATAAACTTTTAACATATTTTCAGGCAAGTAGCTGTGTAAACATCAAATATCTGCTCGGTTTATCAAGATATCGCATATTTGCAAAAGTGCTTCGACGTTTTCGGAGACGTCTGCTACCCACCAGCTCGACAGCTAGCCGGGAGCTTGAGGGTTACTGATGCGGCCGAGAACGGCACAACTCCCGGCACATCATTTTCAGATCACCGCGGACTTTCGCTGCTCGGGTTAAACGTAATATATAAGTCACTTAGACAACCTAAAAATGTTATTGTTGGGCTTTTTTCAGTGTTTTGTTTGTTCGTGAGTAAATCGGTTTGGCTGAGATTAAAGTTATTAGATTAGATAAAATAAAACTTTATTAATCCCCCGGGTGGGTTCCTCCTTGGTTTTTACACAGCTGACTAAACGTCAAACAGAGAACTGATTAAACAGAAGTATGAGACGGTCGAGAATTTTTGCCAGTGTCCTGTTATATTTTAGTTAGTTTTTCAGTTTCAAGTTTCTTTATTTGTCACATGCATAGTCATACAAGTATAACACACAGTGAAATGTAGCCTGACACGCTCCTCGACATGTGCAAAAATGGGGGGGGGGGGGGGGGGGTAGAGGGAGAACATCATATATATATATATATATATATATATATATATATATATATATGTATATATATGTATATATATATATATATATATATATATATAGTATGTACATTGGGTGAATGTGCAGTAGTAGCAGCAACCAGGTGAATTCTGTACATTAATATGAATAGACCTCTGACTATTTTACAGGATAGACAATATTAACATATTTAAAATTAAAGGAATTTGAAATGTACATTGTGCCTTGGTTTAGTGTCTGGAAGAGTCCTGTCTCAGTCAGTTATAGATGATGTGAGAGGGCGGGTGTGTGTGTTTAGGGCCCGGATGGCTTGGGGATAGAAGCTCCTCTTGAGTCTCTCTGTCCTTGCCTGGATGATGCGGAACCTTCTACCAGATTGCAGGAGTTGGAACAGTTTGTTCCAGGATGGGACGGGTCCTTCAGTATCTGCGCTGCTCTAGTCCGGCATCTCCTGGTGTAGGTGTCCTGAAGCGGGGGGAGAGCAATCCTGCAGCAGCGTTCTGCTGTACGGATCACTCTCTGGAGAGCTTTTTGGTCCTTCACACAGCTGTTCCCAAACCACGATGTCATGTTCTGTGTGAGGATGCTCTCCACAGCGCCTGTATAGAAAATCCTGAGGATCTTTGGAGAGACCCTGAACTTCCTCAGTTGTCGTAGGTGATACAGGCGCTGCCTAGCCTTTTTGGTCTGGACCTGAATGTGGGCAGCCCATGTCAGGTCTGAGGAGATGTGGACACCAAGATACTTGGTGGCTCCACTGGAGCTCCATTGATGATAATGGGCTTGTAGTCTCTGTGCTGACCCCTTCTGAAGTCCACCACCAGCTCCTTGGTCTTGCTGACGTTCAGCTGGAGGTGGTTGTCCTGGCACCACGATGCCAGATTCTTCACTTCATCCATGTAGGCCGCCTCATCGTTGTTGGAGATGGCACCCAACACCACTGTGTCGTCAGCAAACTTCACAATGGTGTTGGAGCCGTGGGTGGCCACACAGTCTGAAGTGTAGAGGGAGTAGAGCAGTGGCGAGAGGACACATCCCTGAGGTGCTCCTGTGTTGATGGTGATGCTGTTAGAGATGCATCTACCCACCCTCACCACCTGAGTTCTGCCAGTGAGGAAGTCCAACACCCATGCACACAGACGGCTGTTAAGTCCCAGATCCCTGAGCTTTGTGAACAGTCTGCAGGGCACTATTGTGTTAAACACTGAACTGTAATCAACAAACAGCATTCGCACATAGTTACCCTGTTTCTTGTCAACGTGGCTGAGAGTGGTGTGCAGGACGTGGGCGATGGCATCCTCTGTGGATCTGTTGGATCGGTAGGCGAACTGCAGCGGATCTGTGGTGTCTGGGATGGAGGAGGAGATGATGTTCTTCAGCAGCCTCTCAAACACCTTCATTACTACCGAGGTCAGTGCAACTGGCCGGTAATCGTTCAGGGATGAGGGTTTGCTGTTCTTGGGCACAGGGATGATGGTGGATCTTTTGAAGCATGTGGGGACCACAGACTTCGCCAGGGACTCGTTGAAGATGTAAGTGAACACACCTGCTAGCTGGTCAGCACAGCAGCGCAGCAGATGGCCGGTGATGCCGTCTGGCCCCGCCGCTTTTCTTGTGTTCACTCTCCTCAGTGCCGCTCGGACGTCATGCTCCGCGATGCTGGTCACCGGTCTCTCGCTGATGACGGTGCGTAGTCCGTGCCACATGCTCCGTGTGTCGCCCTGGTGGAAGCGGGACTCTACACGTTCCCGGTACTGGCGTTTGGCATCTCTCACCGCGCGCCGCACCCCGTATGAGGCCGCTTTGTAGGCGCTCATATCGCCAGTGGCGAGACCCGCGTTGTAGGAGGCGGTCCTGGCGTTTACTGCAGTGCGGATCGATCTGTCCACCCACGGTTTCTGGTTTGGGAATGTGGTGACTCTCACAGTGGGGATAATCTCCTCGGCTAGCATATTGACGAAGCATACTGCTACTTCCGTAAACTCGTTGATGTCGACTGCGCATGCTCTGAACATGTCCCAGTCGACGTCGTTGAGTGCGTCCTGTAGCGTAGCTTCTGATTGGCCAGTCCACCGTTTAACCTCCCTCGTGGTCACATCTTCCCTCCGCATGTTTTGTTTATACTGGGGAACAGAGATGGGCAGTAAGGCGTTACTTGTAATGCGTTACTGTAATCTGATTACTTTTTTCAAGTAACGAGTAAA
The DNA here is from genome assembly GCF_963969265.1 of Rhamphochromis sp. 'chilingali'. NCBI lineage: Eukaryota > Metazoa > Chordata > Actinopteri > Cichliformes > Cichlidae > Rhamphochromis > Rhamphochromis sp. 'chilingali'. The sequence continues at coordinate 51,192,586 of NC_137929.1, read as the reverse complement.
GTAAGGGATTACTATTGCAAAAACGGTAATTAGATTACCGTTACTTTCCCGTAGTAACGCTGCGTTACTGCTTTACTAAAACCGTGATTTTTTGCAAGAATGTCTCACGACAGTGGCGTAAGCGAGTGCGCCGTTAGTGACAACAGCTGTGTGCAGATCAACAATGGATCACATATCGATTGTGGGAGAGAGTATGAGCGTGCAGCGTTTAAAGCGTGGAAGTACTGACCTTACTTTGAGTTTGATTCCATAAAAAGTGACAAAACATTAGCGTCCGTCGTGCGTGGGAAGAAAACTTCTTTTTACAGCGAAAAAACCCCCTAAACTTCCAAGCAAGCACCAAGTGCGCAACGACGTAATGGGAAATTCCCAGAGAAACTCGCGGATTCTTCAACTGACCGCGGCACACCTGCACCAGGGTAAACCTCCGCCTACCGTAGTCCTGCTTCACAGGTGAAAATAGAGCAACAGGACCGCTGAGTCTTTGACTTTATTTATTTTCTGCTGTGTTTTACTTGCATCTATTTGAAAGACTGAGTGTAAACACAAAAAATATTTTATTTTATGTGCTGGAATGTGCAGAAAATAGGTTTAAATGTTAAACTAATTTATTCAAGTCAGAGAATGTTGCATATAATTAAATTTTTGCTTGATGCATAAAGTTAAAAGATTAAAACTGATAAAACAAGTTAAAAAAAAGAGACTTTTCCATTTGATTACATTTTGTATGATGGATTATGTAGAAAAAGTAGAATTGGGCTGAAAGATCTATCGCTTTATCACCTCTTCAGGTTGTAAATCGTGTTTTTAAAAAGTAACTAAGTAACTAAGTAATTAATTACTTTTGAAAATAAGTAATCAGTAAAGTAACGGGATTACTTTTTTGGGGAGGTAATCAGTAATTAGTTACTGATTACTTTTTTCAAGTAACTTGACCAACACTGCTGGGGAATGAGGAAGATGGCGTTGTGGTCAGACTTCCCAAAAGCAGGGTGAGAGACAGCTTTGTAGCCCTGTTTGTATGGCGTGTAGCAGTGATCCAAAATACGATCCCCTCTCGTTGGACACTGTTAGATTATAATATTATTTTATGCCATGTTAGACCCCTAATTAAAGATTGTGAATTATTATGTAGTTTTAGTTGGCATTATTCTCCTGAATTAGAAGAAGCTGATAACTATTGCATTAGTTAAACTAATTTGCATTACATTAAACTGCTGACTTGTTGTGAATGAATGATATTGTTTTATGATGCATTATACTGCTGAGTTATAAGAAATACTGTTCGCAGAAAGTTATTGTCTTATTTGTCTGATTAGAAGAGAACAGAATATACTGGAGTTGTCTGCCCCATTTCAGCAGGAGCAGAGAAACAGGGAGCCAAGGTCGTAGCTTAGGCGCTGTGTGAGAGAAAGCATGTGAATGTTTAGGCTTTTTATGATAAGGTGGGGGCACCAGAGGCTATAAAAGTTTGAGCAATGCTCCACCATTTTGAGATCAGAGGCTGTCTGCATACAGTGTCCATCTCCCACGTGTGTGATCATTAAAATCATCGTTTGACTTAACCCGGCCGGACCAGTGTTGTTATTGTGGTTTTTTCTCTTGTCTCCATCCCCAATATTTTGAACCATAACAACACGAAACATGCTGGTAGAAGTTTGGCATGACTTGTCTGAGGTTCGCTTTGTTAAAGTCTCCTGCTACGATGAGGGCTGCGCCAGGGTCCTTGTTTTGAAGCGAGCTCAGCACATCATGTAATTCGGACAAAGCCATACCTGTGTTCGCTTGGGGTGGGATGTAGATCACTGTGGTGATGACTGAGGTGAACTCACGGGGCAGATAGAAAGGGCAGCACTTAATGCTCAAGAACTCCAGATGTGGCGAGCAGCCGCTGGAAAGAGTAGAAATGCTCCTGGCATCACACCACTTTCTGTTTACCATGAAACACACTCCTCCACCTTTGGTTTTGTTTGACTCTGCCGTTCTGTCCGCGCGGAGCACAAAGAATGAATCCGACGGAGTTACGGCCTGGTCCGGCACGGTGGGGGTCAGCCATGTCTCCGTGAAGCACAGAATGTTGCAGTCCCTCATGTCACGTTGGAAGGTGACCCTTGCTCTTAGGTCATCGAGCTTGTTCTCCATGGATTGTACATTGGCCAGTAGGATACTGGGCAGTGGTGCGCGATGCGCCTGCTGTCTCAGTCTATTCCTAATGCCAGCGCATTTCCCTCGGCGCTTCTTTGTTCTGCGCCTCGGATGAGCGGCCCAGCCTTCGTTGTTCTCCGCGCCGCGTAGAATCTCTGGCGACCAGGAAGGGTCGGGTTTAAAAGTGTCCAAGATTAGATGTGCAACCTTGGCACCGATGTTTACAAGTGATCCGCTGTCGTATACTATAAGACTAGAGGATTTTGGGATGTAAACCAGAGCAAAAAATAAGTAAAAAAAAAAAGTAAGTAAAAATAAGTTAAAAAAAAAAAAAAGAAGTAAACTGCCGTTTACTTCCGGCCTACCCGACCTTCTGAGGACCCGGCCAACGTAGACCGCGAAGGCCGGGTCCTCAGGAGGATGCAGCCCATGAATTTGGACACGACCTTTGTCTTATGTTAGAGTGTGCAGCTTAGCTCTCCCGTCTCGTTAGCCCTGATCTCCCCCAGCTGTGTCTCCCTTCTGTTACCCATTCCCTGATTACCACATTAGCCCTGTGTTGTCCTCAACCCAGTGTTGCGTCGTACCATCAGATTATGCCTGTGTGTTTTTTGGTCTCAGTGTTCAGTCCTCACTTCATGTTTTGTTTTCTTGCCAGCAATAAAGCTGAGGTTTTGAGTTGCATTCCGTTTTCCGAGTCCTGCATTTGGATCCCCATCTCCGCCTGCCCGCACACAGAGCCCTGACAGCACTAAGTCATTTAAAATGACATTAAGTTCCTTTAAGGTGATTTTGCCACTGATTCCAAGAGGAAGGAGCTGAAAATCTGAATGCATTTTTTTCCGAAATCAGTGCGAATTTTAGTGGCAAACAGAAGAAATGAGTGTTGGGACCAAAAACAATAGTTTATCACACTTCTTTGATGAATGTAATTCAGTAAGTTAGATGAGTGCAGACCAAAAAAAAAGAGTTTTCATCTATGAAATAACAAAGCAGGCCATTCAACCCAAGCATACAGTGATGGGTAAGAGTTGGAAAAATGTTTCAATAGAGAAACAGATATATAGACCAGATCACTGCCAGTAACTATCATTTTATTATTTACTGGGGTTATAAAAGAGGAAATGTCAGATTTTGTGTTTACAGCTTCAAAAATTTGCTCATAAAAGCTTTTTATTTGTTTTATGTTGTCATTGGTTCATCAGATCATAGTTACAGGAATATAAGCTCGACTGTATGGTTAACAGTTACCAGAATATGTAATCTCATGTGCAAGTCCCAGCAGGCCCTTCCTGGACTTGTTCACACAGAGTTTTACTGCTGCAGGGCTTAGATGAGTTTAATGGTTCACTGGGACTCTTCGAAGAATCTCTCATGGGGCTTTCCTGCATTTTGTTCCCTAAGCAGCAGAGGGTGACACGTCAGATCATCTTTGACTTTTAATCACAAAATAAATGTGTCAAATTTCTCTTTAGCATAGCTTAACTTTAGTATAAATCATTGACATTGTCATACCGACTTTGTAACATGGTGTTCGGTGTCTGAAAATTTTAATGGTCTTCTAATGATTCAGTGGCAAATGTTTGCTGTATTGATGCATGGAATAAAAAGTGCTTTTGGTTGTAACTTCCCCAAAAAACCAAAGGAATAACATGAACAGAGCATTCCTGTTATTGAGAAGAGAACTGAGCAGGAAATTGGACACACATGGGCAGTTCTCCGGAACTATGCTGCTGGTCATAAAAAAACAGCTAAGCCCAGGCGTTGTGCTGACAATGTTCTCCCACGAGGACTTTATATTCACTTGTTATAGGCAGGAAAATATTAGTCACTCCTGCTGGGCATCAAACCATCTACTCAGTTCATTAGAAATCACAACATAGCTGTTACAAGTCAAAGGTAACAGGTGTTAAATAGATGGGAAAAAAAATGAAATAACGACTAAATTTAGAAAAGATTTCATCACATTTTCCACCTGCTTCCCAAAGTGCCACAAAGGATAAAGGATGCAGACAATATGTGAAATAAAATGCAGTACAGAAACAATGTATCATTGTATTATCCAGCTGTTCCAGCATTCACTGACCACAGTGCTCGCTATTCCTGACAACAGGAAGTTACACTGGGCAAACCTACAGTCTAAAGAATGAACATATGACCAATTCAATTTTACCGGCATTTAAATAAATCCCTGCTGTGTAATGATCCTCAGCTATCAGTCTGTTACTTAATATGCATAGATATGCATTTTAAACTCGAAACAGACTGAAATCATGTTAAAATATCACTGGATAGGTTTATATAAATAGAAGAATTCAAAATGTCAAACTCATGATGAAATGATGAAACAAAAAGGCTGATTAATCATCTGAACCCAACAGTTGATGGCACGATGAGCCTGTGAGTGTGTCGCAACAACTGCAATGCCTCCTTAAGAAAAACAAAACGCATGGGTTAAAGGTAACGGGACCAACAGGGTTAGATTTAGTAATAATGCAAACTGGTGTTTTGAAATAGCGCAGTGACAAAATTGTGTGTCAGGCTGCATTGGCGGTCCTAGCCCGTTTGGCGCCCTGGGCGAAGACTCCCTCTTCCTCTCCTCCTCTTTTTTTGTAAACTGAGCACCTGATGGCTTTGAACTTTTCTTGTCCATCTTCCATTGGTTTTAATTTTGCACTCAGTATGAACACAAATCCACCAACTCGAGGATCGCCACAACATAACCTAACAGACCTACACCTTAGTTCACAGATTCACTTTGTCTAAAGTGTATTTCTGGGATTTCACACAACCCAGGATTCAAATCATGAATACATAATGGGCTTGGATTTACAACATTATGAATGAAATGTGCTCTATTTGGAAGCAGCAGGGCCCTCTCCCCTTTCGACGGGTTGTGTGTGAGACTTTAAATCATCAAACTGTAAATTATACATTTTAAATTCTTATTGATCCTTTACCCCGAGTCCTAAAGTGTAGATTTATTTTCTTACTCTTCTTATATACATTGTTTGTTTACTTGCACTGCTGTAACTGGAGCCTCGTCGTCTCGTCTCTCTATAACTGGGCTGTATGTAGCGGAGATGAAAAAGTTTACTTTGACTTCAGCAGCGAGCAGGCGCACCGAGGGCTCTCGCGCTCACTTTTCACGTTTCGAAAAAACATCGGTGCAAATTATAAGTCTGTATCATAATGTCTGGTGTTTTCGTGTTTTTTGTTTTGTTTTTATTTTCCAGCCAGCCAGAGAATCCCCCGCAGCCCCGCCCTCTCCTCCCTGTGCCGCAAGCAGCAGGCGCACCTCGTTAACGGAGGGCGCCCTTACTCAAATTGGCGATAGAAAACCGATCGGTGCCTATGCCACTCCCAATACGCGCTGGCTGATGTCGGGGCAGCATGAGTAGGCTACGAGCATTTTTTTTGTTTGGGTTTTTTTTTTTTGCCAATGCACGTGATGCCGCCCCCCACCACGATGCCGCCCCGGGCAACCGCCCGTGTCGCTCGTATCTACTGTCAGGCTGCTTTTACTGTATGCTCACCGCTGACCCCTTTTCACACAGTGACACGCGCTGAAAATCGTGTCACATCTGCCAGCGTTTCCCAGTAGTTCAGAAATGTACAGATACGCAGAGGGAGATGTTGCAACTGACTCTGTGACCTTCGTAAAAAACCACCAGGCAGTCTGCCTTTTCTTTCTGTCTTGTGAAAGAAAGAGTCTTTCTAAAGAGCTCGCTGAAGAGGATGGTGCAAACACTGTCAGATCCGTGGCAACAGATAACATGACAATGAGGTCAATTTCTACATGTACTCTGCAATAAGTAAGATTGCATCAGGCCAAAAATCGCATGGAGCATGTTTTCGGTTTGTGCAACATGAATGTAATTCATGAAAACTCAGTATTACAAGTCACCGGTGTAATTTACATCAGGGCACCTGGCGGTACTTTCTGCCTGATGGAGACATTTGCTTCCCCTATACCAAGTAGAGAAAGAGCCAAATAACCGAAATGACGCGGAACCAGAGTTTGTACGGCAACTGTAACTGAAAAAAGTAATAGTCAAGTAATGAATTTCTGTGAATCTCTATTGAATTATGCTCAAAAACTCGAAAACACGGAGACAAAGACCTGTGAAGTGAAGTAGTAAAGCTTTAGTTATTTTAGTAAAGAGTTTAACCAATCAAATCGCAATGCGCATGAATCTCCCCACCCCCAACCACCATAATGTCAAACTGCTTGACTGTGACAAGTAATGAGAGAGTTCGAGGCAGGAGAAAAGCCGACTCTAGTTTTACAGAAAAAGACAAACGAAAAGAAATAAAAGACGAAGAAGAAGAATCGTCATTTCACTCAGACAGCGGCTCTATATTTGTTATCATCTATTATGTGTACCTGCTGCTCAGACTCAAAGAAACCCTCTTTCATTGTTACTCTCTGGGCTTTTATGCTGTGCTTCATTGTCAGGAGTCCTGCTCAAGGTAAACGGATCCATTTATTAAACCACCTCAGCATCCGTGTGTGTTTGGATCGGCGCCGTAACTGCTACATTTATGTTCTGCACTGCAATGAGCGACTTTCCTCTCACGTTTGCGCGTTTATGTAGACTTAATGTGAAGAAACGTTAAATAATCGAACATTAAAAATCAAATCGTATCTGAAAATATGAGCGTCCTGTCTTTGTGTTGAGATCTAACGAGTTCAAACGGCGTTTATTTAAAGCTGGGGTTTACGTTATGGTTGTCTAGCAACCGATAGATGCTTAAACACAGAAGAACAGGACAAAAGGACACGTCGGGTTATACGAACGATGAAAGCTGGTTTATTATTAGGAAAATATTCACATAGGAGCAGAATTACAAAGTCTTAATAGCTTTTTAGCTTTTCTGGGAGATATATTTGACTCAGAACTCTTTTATTTTGTTTTTAAGATCAAAAAAATAGGTTTAGATTTAGAAAATGTATATTTATTTATTATAAAGGTCTCCAAGATTAAATCTGAAAAAACCCCAAGAAAACCCCCAGACACTGAAGTGGAGCTCAAAGGTTCAGATAATCTGATAATAATCTGTCTGATCTGATTTGTAAAAGATCAGCCTGTAGCTGGTTAGAGAGGTTTGTGACCTTTCTTCATCTCTTCCTGGTTGTGAGGTTAATTATTCAGCACCTCCTGATGTTTCAGTGACTTGAAGTCATCATTTATGCTCTGATGATTTCAGTATGTTGAAGTTTCTCCCAGAAGCAGCTGTTCTCTGTATTTCCTCTTGACATTAAAAATTAATAGTGAGCTAGAAGGACAACAAGCTGACTGCTTTATTAAATCTGCTGACACTGCATGTGTCTCATCCACAGGCAACAGCTGCTATTTTCCATTTCAACAAATGATTAGCACCACAGAGAGATCAGTCAGAGCCCTGTATCCGCTCTTACTGCACAGACCTGCGATATAACAGGTTAAAAAGTGAAACAAATACTAACCACTCACAGCAGATGGCTGCATCTCCCTGAGGCTGGTTCTGGAGGAGGTTTCATCTCGTTAAAAGCAGTTTTTTCATTCCACTGCCAACTGATTGCCCATTAGAAGAATCGGATTGTTAGTGTTTTTCCAGAAATACTGTAGGATCTTTATCTTACAGTTTAGAGCACTTTGAACAGACATTTTTTGTAATTTTAGCACAATATATAAAACGGAATTGAACTGAATCTCTTCACTACGTTTTTGGGAAAATAAGGCTTTTTTTTAAATGAAAAAAAGTTTTTGTATCCCAAGCACAAAAACTCAAACTGTTCAGGTCGTCAGTGTGTAACTCCACAGGGGTCTGTGGGAGTTCGGGAGAATTGATTTTTCGTATTTCCAGGTGAGGTGGTTGTGGTGATTGGTTCAAATCTTCCAATCATCGCCGCTCCAGGTGATGATGTCATCCTGCCGTGTCACCTGGAGCCCACGTTCGATGTCCAGGGTCTGACGGTGGAGTGGTCCAAACCCGACCTGAAGCCCGACCCGTTGGACCGGCTGAGCCGAGTGGAGTACGTTCACCTGTACAGGGACAGGCAGGAGGTCCCCGACATGAAGATGGCCTCGTACTTCAGGAGGACGGAGCTGTTCATGGACGACATGAAACACGGGAACATTTCACTGAAGATCCTGAACGTGTCGGAGGAAGACAACGGCAGATACAGATGTTTCATCCCCAAGCTGCGGAGCAGAGTCAAGTCTGCTGTTGTTGAACTTGTAGTCGGTGAGAAGATTTGTTTTGTTTTTAACTCATTTCCAACTTTTCAGGCAAGTTTCACAAACAGATTTCGACTCTACTGGTTTTTGAGGTGTTTTTTGTTTTGTTTTTTAGATCCAAACAATACTAAAAACCTGACGACAGACAGACCACTGCATCCCCAAATCCTCCAAACTCCAAATCCTCAGGACACGACTCCAAGAAATTGTGAGAGTCCAACAGTCCAACTTTCGTCTGCATCATTTCCATTTGAGAGATATTTTTAGTAAAACGTTTTCATACATCAGCAGGTCGGTCCAGGGTCTCTGTGGTCGTCGTTATCTTTGCCTTTATATCAGTTGTGGCTGTCGCTGCTTTCGCTCCATGTTTCTCTGACCGTGTAAATGTAAGAAACAAACAAATAGACACAAACTTGTTGTTGATTCTTGTGTCATCAGATTGGCTAATTTTTCACCTTCTTTCAACAGAAGCAACCAGAGGATGATGAGACGCAAAGATAACAGTAACCTGGCACTGTTAGGAACGCTGGTGTTAATGGAGCTGAGAGCGTTAGAGCTTTATCTTCCCTGGATCTTCAGTCAGGTTGGGAATTCAAACCAGCAGCCACAGAGAGACACTCGGGTCCAGCAGCACTGAGATCATCATAAGGTCATTAGAGACAAAACAAAAAACTTCAAAGTTTGAAATATGTAAGATGTGTGAATTCTTTGAAAAACTAGAAGGTATCTAAAAATGCCTCAAGTGAAAATGAGATTCTCTAATGACACTCTGATAGTTAGGTCAGCATCAGGGCCAGAAGGCCTGTGAAACCACAATAACCTTTGAGTGCAGAAGCAAAGGAAGGAATTAGGCCAGTAATAGCAGACATGCAGAAAGCAGGTATTCTCGTGAAAACTAATAAAGCCACGTGTAATACACCAATTTTTCCAGTAAAAAAGGCCAATACTGGAAAATATCGCCTAGTTCATGATCTAAGAGCAATAAACGAGGTAACAGAGCAAATACCTCCAGTGGTTGCAAATCCACATATCATTTTAAATCAAGTAACACCAAAAGAACAATGGTTCTCGGTGATTGACCTCTCAAATGCATTTGTCTCTGTTCCCTTACATAAAGATTCACAGAATCTATTTGGATTTACTTTTTATAATGAAAAATACACATACACCAGGCTACCACAAGGATTTCAAAATAGCCCAACACTGTATGCAGAAGTTCTAAAGAAATCAATGTCACTTTGCTCTCTTCCTGCTCCAGGAAAATTTCTGCTGTATGTAGATGACATATTGATTACAGGCCATACACAAGATGATTGTAGAGAAAACACAATGACGGTTCTGCAACATTTGGCAGAACAAGGCCACAAAGTATCACAACACAAGTTACAATTGTGGAGTGATAAAGTCATCTACTTAGGACATCAACTAACAGGCCGAGGCCGCACCTTACTAGAGAGCAGAAAGACAGCAGTCCAAAATGCACCAAAACCAAATAACTAAGCAACAAATGATGAGTTATTTAGGTCTGTGCAATTTCTGTAGGTGCTGGATCCCAGAGTATGCACTGCTGGCCCAGCCACTACAGAACCTAATTTATGGAAAAGACCTAGCATTAAAAGACAAAATACAGTGGACCCTAGAAGCAGAAAAAGCCTTCACTGATTTAAAAATAGCATTGCAAACATGTACTGTCTTAGCATTACCAGACTATGAAAAACCTTTTATTCTCCATGTCGATGGAGTAGCAGGGTACATGAAGGCAGTTTTGACTCAAGCTTTCGGAGACAACTCTCTTATGTAGGTATTCTGCTCTCACACTCACACATTACTATAGAGAAGTGTAATCAGCTAAACCCCAGCACCCTGCTTCCTGCAGAAACAACGATGGCAGAATGGATGACAAAACTGTTTGAGAATAAAGAAGTGATACTAAGCAATCAACTGCCGAGTGATCTATCTCCAGTCTCTTGCAGGTTGAACCCCGGTGATTGGATTCTGATTAAAGTCCTCCAGCGAAAAAACTGGAGTGCTCCGAGGTGGGAGGGGCCCTTCCAGGTGTTGCTTACTACACCGACAGCTTGTAAGATAGCCGAACGACCTTCGTGGATCCATCAAAGCCACGTGAAGAAAGTGTTTGCACCACAATAAGACGCCGGTTCCCCTAGCTTCCAGGTGATCTGCCGGTGGAGGAAGGGCTGATTGGGTATATCCCGCCACTCCACTTCGCTGGCAGTCTACTCACCAGAAGTTTAGGTGTACCAGGTCATCCTGAAGAATAGACACATAGTAAAAGAGTGACCTATCCCACCAAAGAGAAGAACCAATAACAACACCAGGGACGCCTGAATAAAAACTCAACAAGATGACTGAGGAAAACAACCTGATGAATCCAGAAGAAGCACCAGCCCCAGCACCAGCACCAGCCCCAGCCCCAAAGCTGTTGTGCTTAGGTGCTTGTAAGTTACAACTCTGGACCAACGGCCAGAAGGTAATGCACGCTTTGTTTCCCTGGATCGGAGTAGGAAAGCACGCACTACAAATAGAGACTTTAGACTATCGTTTTGGACTGTTTTTGAATGCTTCCACCCGCATTGACAAAGCACAGAATGAAGAAATTGATGCAATCCGCATCACTGTCATGCAACATCGAGTAGCTTTGGACATTATTCTTGCAGAGAAAGGAGGTCTCTGCGTGTTGTTCAACACCACCTGTTGCACCTACATACCTGACAACATACATTCATTAAACATGACAAATGCTTTGAATGTTCTGAAACAATTGAGAGACGCTCAGCAGCAGGACTACGTAGCCGTTAAGCAAGGCTGGTGGGACTGGTTACTGAGTGGCTCCTGGAAATCCTTAGTGATTAAAGGCCTGTTGGCCCTTTTCAATGTGATGTTACTATTTTGCCTTTTCACTGCTTGTATTATCCCATGTCTGAGAAGCATAATGTCAAACATGTTCAAGCGTATGTTAGGAAACTATGTTTTGGTTCAGAGGAATATGGAGGATCCCTATCGCCAATATGATATGCTGAATATGGAGGAAAGAGTGGAAAATCCCTATTCTAGTCTTTACAGAACTGTTGTTTAAATACTTCACTGAATGACATGCAAAAATGTGACTAACAAGTGACTATGCATTGATTAAAACCTGTGAAATATATTAACAACAGGAGGGAAATTTGAGAGGATTTTTATGAAATCAAGTATAATCAAGTGTGCCTTATAATCGAGTGTTCATATATTTTCACATAACCAAGTTTATTGTTAAAGAGAACATAATGCATTCCTTACTTTAGTGTCTGAGATGTTTGACAAGTATACAAGTATGTATTCTTTAACCCAGTGTGTGTGATGTCAGATAAGTGTGATATACTTCTATGTTTTTATTCTTAGTTTGTGTGCAGAGGTCAGATAAGCTTAGGTAATGTCTGGCCTTTTCCCTTTCGGTTAAAAGAGGAAGTACTATGTAACCCATTTTGCCTTATAAATAAAGCAACCAGCCTGCGCTGAGTGTGTGTGATTTTGCTGAGAGGCACACACCCATGCGCATGTCTTAATACTCTCTGAGTCGGTCTGCAGTGTCTTATTTCTCTTACTTGTGAACAAATGTCTTAACCCCTGACAGCCTACAAAAGGATGTGAGTCTGACTGGGGTTTGAATCTTGACGCCTCACCTGAACAGCTGTGTGAAGTACACTTATAGAGCCTAAAAACAAATCTAAAATAAAGCCTTGTACTCTTAGGAAAACTTAACACTAAACTAATTTTATATTAAGATCAAATGAATAACAGAGAAGTTTTGAATGTAAGTGGGTTGGGATGCAATGAAGCAATGGTTCTTGGATTTAAATGTGACCTATGAGGTAATTTTGTTTCCAAAGTGTGATTGTTTCCCACATCGACTCAAGTTGGTTAAACTATCTCACTGTGGAAAACACTGAAGGGTTTATTCAAGGTTAAAAATAAATTCCAAATGTGCTTCCTGGTGATCATAAAGAGCTCTGGTCTGTGGAAAAACCCCTACCTCCCCAGTTTGAAATGTCAGGTTACAGTTAAACCATTATACTTAGTTTTCTTGGAATTATTTTTAGAGTTACTGGAAATTGTTAAATGCAGAACGATCAGCTGGTTTCAAGATATCTTTAACATGTGGTCTCATTATGTAGCTCCAGTAGCTAATAGCATTTGATTTATTATATTTATTTATTTATCTAATTACTTATTTTCCAGCTTTAGTTGTGATCAAGTGCTGGCTGATGTGCATCACCTGCTGAAAGGCAGTTTGGTTTGGAAGGTTGTCCAGGATGATCCCAGCATCCACTGCAGATCACAGCGTGTGAATATTCTGAAGATTTCAAAAGCATCAGCAACTTTCAAGTGACAAACACTGGATTTATGGAGTTCATATAGAGACGTCTTTTGTTTTATTGACTGTAATGTGGAAACGGAGTCTTTGGTAGTTCATTTGATCAGATCTGATTGTTTTTCTTACTTCACATGTTTTCTTTTGTTTTTTCTACCATCTTTAATGTCTCAGTGAAACTGAACTGTGAGTTGAGTACTTGGAGTACAGAAAGACCTCCTGCACTGTGTTAATTAACTCCAGCACTTTGTCAAATGTATGTGCACTGATACAGTGGTTCCTTCATTTAACCACACTTGTATTTAAAAGATATTCTGTAGTGACTGGGTTTAAGGTTAAAAGGAATGGCTAATTTATTACATTTATTTTTGAACCTACTACTTGAAAGGTTGGTGGTTCGATCCCTGTCTGCTCCAGTCTGGATGCCAAATATCTGTAATATAATCTATCATTTTCTTATACAGCCCTCTATCAGCCTTTTTCTTTACCCCCTCTCTCTTTGCTGTGTGCCTTGCCTATCAGTGCTACACTTTTTCCATCTGCCTGGCTTTCCCACTTTTTCTTATCTAACCTCTTTCTTTGAATATTTTCCCATACTTCCTCATACCACAGCAAACTTTCAGTGTCTTCTTTCCTCTGTCCAGAGTTTCGCTCAGCACTACGGCTCTACTTTTCCCAGTCACCTGATAACTCTTCCCTACCACCCAGAGCCTTTCTCAGCTCTTATCTGAACTCTATGAAATATTCTTCTTTCCTCAGCTTCCACCATAAACTCCTTGGATCTCCCTTCGTTTCCTCTTCTAACTGACATCCAACCTGTGGGACAAACGCTCTGACAACTTTCAACTACGTGCTGAAATAATGCCAAGTGTCCTTCCTGACACAAGCCTCCCCCATGTCCCTCTTATGATACGCCAAAATCCACACTAATATGCATATGTAAAAAGACAACACAAATTTGACAATACAGCGTTATATTCAGTATTGGGTAAACAATATATAAGTATTTTTGTAGACTGAGAGATTAAAAAATGTGTCAATGTGAATAACTGAGTCATGGCTCGGGCTGACGGTAGATAGCTGAATGAATATGAAGCGACATACAACTCTTAACTTGTTTGATTTTAGGTGCTCACCACCAAAAGATTGTTACAACAATCTGAGGGAGCTTTAACCTGGTTACCTGGTTGTGTATCTGCTCTCTGAATTGTATCATGCTGCTAATCTTCTTTCAGGTCATTTGAGTTTTTTAACATTCGTCAGTGTGTTTTCCTTCTTATTACCTGTTGGCATCTTGCTTTGATTTTGCGTGAACAATGTAACAGCACCATCCATCAGATGTGTGCTATGTGAAGATGTTTTAAACACTTTTACAGTTTAGTAAAAAAAAAAAAAAAAAAAAAAATACACAGCTCCTGCTGCTCGTCATCTCCGCTCACAGACTCAGAGTCTGCTGGTTGTTCCCCGCACAGGACTGAAGACAAAAAGGGGACAGAGCCTTTCAGTCTGTTGCACCAAGTCTGTGGAATAGTTTACCACTATTGCGTTTTAATATTTGTGTACAGCGCTTTGTGACTGCCTTTCTGTGAAAAGTGCTTAATAAATAAACTTTACTACTTCCTTACATTGCTTTGGTATCTTATAATCTCGTGTTTTTCTGTTTCTCTTACATTTTACTTCCTAATAAAATATGAGAATGTTCAAAATATCAACATTTAGAATGATATCACAGTTAATTTCTAGACACTGCTACGTCACTGGTGATTACAACACAGCCTCACTCACTAGTCACAGAGCAAACCGGAGCTGGGACTTGTTTTGTTGTCATGACGACTGTTTGACACGCCCTTCATGGAAAAAATTACGCATGACGTCTTAATAAGAGCGTCTCCCTGACAGCCACTCAGCAGTCACGTTTAGGAGCGGAGGAAGTCCGAGTCGCCCCGTCAGTCTCTGCACTTGTTGTTATGTCCCGGCTCAGCTCGTCTTACACTTTTCCACTCTGGACTTTAATCTTGTGCTCGGCTTTCTTAATCGCACCTGTTCAAGGTAAACCGATGTTTTACTTAAACTCTGCTTTCAGCTTAAAGCTAAAATGTAACTTTTTGAAATTTGGATCAAACTGAATTCACTGTTAGAACTTTGTCTGTTATATGCGGCGCTGATGGCAGCCGTCAGTGAGTGTGTGACGATCCATAGGCAGACACTGATAATGACCTTTTTCTGTTCAGTTCAGCGACCGTATCTTCACACATATGACGTGTGATCGTAGTCAAATGTTATCGGAAGCGATGGTTGTGATGTGTGCATTTTCATATTTAAGGAAGACTTTGCAGTTAAACTATTCTCAGCAAGGCTGCAAACTCTGACATGATACCAAACAAATGCAGTATTATAGATACATTTAACTTCCAATAGCACCTTATGTACTTAATGGGAGGGGACTATGTCATGATTTATAAGGTGAAGTATTCATAGTTAGTTGGTCCAGAGTGTAAATATTCTCAGCTATGCTGCAAACTCCGAGCTCCTGGTAGTTTAAACACTGTCATGAGCTGGATGACTAAGAAACTACTGATGGATTTGACTTGAGTTATTCCACTTTAAGGTCTTTTATCTCTACTTTTTACCTATTATTAACTTATTAACTTATAACTTAAATGTTGAGAATAGCTGTACAGTTTTTTCATTTGAAAATTTAGAAAGTGCAGAAAACTATGACAATAACTGCACAGAGGCTCACGGGGCTGTTAATGATCTTCAAGTCTTCGGTCTGTGAGAGTTCACAAAGTTTAATTTTCCATCTGTTTCCAGGTGAGGTTCTGGTGATCGGTTCAAATCTTCCAATCATTGCTTCTCCGGGTGATGATGTCATCCTGCCGTGTCACCTGGCGCCCACGTTCGATGTCCAGGGTCTGACGGTGGAGTGGTCCAAACCCGACCTGAAGCCCGACCCGTCGGACCGGCTGAGCCGAGTGGAGTACGTTCACCTGTACAGGGACAGGCAGGAGGTTCCCGACATGAAGATGGCCTCGTACTTCAGGAGGACGGAGCTGTTCATGGACGACATGAAACACGGGAACATTTCACTGAAGATCCTGAACGTGTCGGAGGAAGACAACGGCAGATACAGATGTTTCATCCCCAAGCTGCGGAGCAGAGTGAAAGCTGCTGTTGTTGAACTTGTAGTCGGTGAGAAGATTTGTTGTGGCGATGTTTGTGGTTCCAAACTAAAATTCAAACACTCTGATACTTGTTTTGTGTGTTTTTTCTGTACCGTTACAAAATGTTTGTCTCAATTTTACTAGCAGATTATAACTCTACTGTTTATTTTTTTTGCATCTTTTAGATCCAAATGTTGCAAAAACCTCAACAATGGCACCACTACATCCCAGAAACTTCCAAACTCCAGATCCTCAGGACACGACTCCAACAAATGGTGAGAAAACAGTCCAACTCTTCTCTGCATCATCCCTGTTTGGGGTTTTGTGCATTTGTGGTGACCTTCTTGTCTTTTCTACATCAGCAGGTCAATCCAGGGTCCCTGTGGTCGTCATTGTCGTCACCTTATTATTAGTTTTGACTCTCGCTGGTTTTGCTGCATATTTCTCTCGCATTTTTCAGAAACTAAAAGTAAGAAACAAACAAACAAACACAAACATGTTTTTCCTTCTTGTGCCGTCAAACTGACTCATTATTCAACTTCTTTCAGCAGAAGCATCAAAAGGACGATGAGACACAAAAACAACCACTGCAAGTCTAGAAGTGTAGATCTTCAGTCAGATTGGGGATTCAAACCAGCATCCACAGGGAGACACTCGGGCCCAGCAGCACTGAGATCATCATAAGGTCACACCTACAAAAGGATGTGAGCCTGATTTGAATGGATCTAAACAGGAAATATTTCTTACAGACGTCTTCAGTCAGAGTTGCTGCTGTCAGACTCTGGAGGATCTGCTTGGAAACATCAAGCAGTGAAACTGATGGATTTCCTCCTTCAGTACAAAACTGTGAAGTTCAGCCTGGAGAAGAAACACTCCTCTGCCTCACTGTCAGCGTGTTTAATCTAAGTTATTTAGTCTTTACCTCACTGGTTAAGGTGCACTTAAATCTTTTAGTGAGACCTCAAAGTGTCTCTGATGGACAAATTAAAGGGTTTAAATCCTCCCTGATCATCACTGTGCTGGAATGACATGAATCATTCTCAAACCTCAGCAGGGCTGGAAGATTTTTCATAGCATTAAAGGAAATTTCCATGAATATGGACGTTTGTGACACAGATAATGTGGAAAGATGAAAATAAAACATCACCTGAACGCTGTGATGGAAACTGACCTCACTGTATGAATGCAAACTTTGTTAGTACAGTTTGAGTTCTGACTGTTTTTCTTACTTCACATGTTTGTAGACTTTGTCTACCATCTTTAATGTCTCAGAGAAACTGAAGCTGAACACTTTATAAACAGAAAAAAAAGCTGATTTATACTCTAGATTTTTAAAGCTACAACTAATTTATTACATTTACTGTGAAACTTCCTGCTGGTTGGGACTCGATGTTCAGACTGTAACCTTATAGTCTGATTTGTGACTTTGTGCTTTCACTGCCTTTAAGTCAAAGTCAGTGTTTGTGTGATGAAACAAGCTTAAACTTCATCACGAGAATAAAAACATTTAAATACTGAACTGAAAGAGTTTCTTGGATTCTTTGATTTTCAAGCCTCTTCTTGACATTTTGTTACAATTTGTGTGTTTTCTTGTTTTTACGACTAATACCTCGTCCTATTAATTTAATTGTTTTATATAAGTTATTTATTTATTGTCGTCATGTGTCGTTTCCTGTTTGCATTTGATGATGTTTTCAAACAGTTGAACCAAATGAACTGTTTAAAACTTGAGTGTTTTGTTTCATAGATATTAAAATGATTCACTGAGTTTACTGTTGTTGTTCCATGTTCTTGAATAACATCAGTATTCTGTGAACATGATGACGAAATCAAATAAATGAGCAACAGTTCGTCATCACTGTGTCTGCTGTCTGTTTCTTCTTCAGCTCTTCATCACACTCACTCTCATTTCACTGATTTGTTTAACAGCACTGCTGAAAACTCATTTGGTGTCTGTTGGTGACTGATCATGTGACTGATCATGTGAGTTTTGAAAGGTTCTCTATAAATCAAGTTATTATTACTATTTATGAAGGACATTCAGAGCTCTTCTTTAGATGTGGGCAGATACAGGTTTATAATTGTTAATGTTTTACAGTCACATGTTTTCAATGATTAAAGGGAACGAGATGTCAGAGGAACACAACAGGAACACGGTGATCACAGCTGCTCCTCCAAAGGACGCACAACAGTTTCATAGGCTTGTAGATAGAAGACTCTGGGCTTACGTCTCACTGCATCTGAGACAGTGTGAAAGGACTTAACAGCCTTATTATGTTTAGAGTGACACAACCAAGCTCAGGTCTATTTGATTCTGGTAATAATTAATTATCCTTGAATTTAATCAGAATATAATAAAAAAATGAGTCAAAATCAAATCAGTGAGGTTTAATCAGAATATCATTATTACTGTGAAATGTTTCCATGTTTCCAATACCTGAAACCTGACGACCTGACCTTTTACTGGGATTTGACGCACGTGTGTACGATGTTTAGATATCTTTGTGAGGACTGGTCCCCGCGAGTTTTAAGGCATTTTTGAGATTAAAAATGTGGTTTTAGTGTCGGGGATTCGGGTTAAGCATTCATTTTTGATGGTTAACACTATATCAGTTAGGTGTGTGTGTGTGTGTGAGTGTGGCACAGTCCAGATGTTGTCTGTGGACTTTGGTAATTGGTCAGAAGGACCAAAGCAAACCTTCAGAAATTGTCTGACATGTATGATGAAATAAACCTGATATTAATTATGCTGTGATTGACAAACACAGAACCACAGAGCTATCACATGTCAGTCATGTGTGATTGAGTTAAAAAGAAGTAACAAGAAACATTGTTGTGTGTTGTAATCATAAAGAGAAGCAGTGTATTGATGTCATGTTAAAGTGTATCCACATGTGACTGAGCTGATGAGAGACAGAGTCACGCTGAAGTGCAGTAGAGCTGATAGCTGGGTGAGAAATGTAACCGGCGTAATGAAGTGATCTTAATGTTTAACCTTTGCTTCAACTCATGCCATAAATAACACATTAGCTCATCCTGAGTGATCTGGGATACAGTCACGTTCAGTCATGTGATGGTGTCATGTTTGATCATAGTGGGGATGCCCACAGTGAGACTTAATCACAGTCTGGGAGTGAGGGGGATTCCCCCCCTCTGGTCTACCTGCCCCTTCTTCTGCTTATGAACCCAGGTGGAAAGACCCCCACATTCCCCACTTCTGATTTTTAGCTCTGCTTTTCAAAACAGTCCTCAGCTCAAGCAGCAATAAAATCACACTTTCACTTTCAGCAGAGGGGGAGCTGCTTCAGTGCATTATCAGGATCTCATTCTATTTCTCCTTTTTATTCACTTTTTAACCTGTGTGGACTTTTAACAGGAGCAGAAATCCCCTAAATTTCATTCTCTTAGCTTATAATTAGACAAAAACATATAAAAAATAAACAATTTAAAACATTTATACTGTTGGTGCTTCAGATGTTTGTACTTTTCTGACCTGGATCTATGTAGATGGATGTTAGATCCATCCATCATGGCAGCAAATTTTTAGTTCAGTGTTTGTTTAAGTGCTTTTAGTTATTATGTTTAATTACTGTCAGAGACAAGCTTCAGGAAAACTAGTGCAGGTGTTACAATAACAGCAACTTCCTGAAAGCAGTTCATAAGTTTAAAAAACATTATGAAAAAAGTATGTAAAATTATGTGTTCACAGAGTCTCAACAAAGCTGATTATCGATGTCTCATCGGGCAAACACTAAAAATAAATGTAACACACACACAAAGATTGGAGGTCTCACCATCTGTCTCAGCTGTGGGAAAAAGAGGAAAACTAACAAAACTCTAAAAGATCATTTATTAGCACAATAATGATAAAAATGGAAGGATAAACAGGCCAGTGTTACACTAACAAAATGGATAAAACACACAGTCCAAGGTCAAAGCCAGCTACACCATGAGTCACACTTTACATGTCGATCTGTCCTGTAAGACCCATCACCCTGTAAGTAGAGGCACCCCGGCCTCAGCAAACCAACTCTGTGTACAAAGTGTGTGTTACACTGCAGTGAAAGCTGTGGGGGGAAAGCAGAAGTAAAACCAGGTGATAGAAAACATGGAAAAGTGTCAGTTGTGGTTTTCATGTTGGACCTTTTAAAAATATTTGGCTTTTCTGTTCTCGTTTCTTTGCACCTGGTGAACTTCTCAGCAAAGGTGATCTGAAGAAGATGCCTGTAAACGTCATTAATGATGGACAAAGAGAGGCTCAAAGCCGTCTCACAGCGACACCTCCTGGCCAATGTGGGCATCACATCTTGATGACGCTATTCTGTGACAAAGTGACAGAGAAAAGCTCAGCACAACTCCCAACAACACTACTTATTATAGACTATCAATAAGTATGATCAACACATGTTTTGGAGAAATCGTCCTACAAACAAGGAACTACAAATATGGAGGCTGTGACTGTAGGCACTGTGTTCTCCCTCTGGTAACATTTATGAGGCTGTTTCAGTTGCTTAGTAACTCAGCACAAGGTGCAGTGGAAACAGCCCATAAATAAAGTATACTGAGCAAACACTGCTGTGGTTACTGTGTGTGTGTGTGTTCTTCCCTTTGTTTGGATTCAGCCAGCTTTGTTTTCTTCTGCCACCCTGCTCACAGCCTTGGGGGGGGGGCTCAATGCTTGGATGTGATTGGTTGACTTTTAAGCTGTCTGGGATTTAGTGTCATCAGGTTTGTTCTGCACACTACCAAGGAAAGCTTAGTGTTAGGTTTTATTTTCAAATAATTCAAAAATAAGTATTTAAAATACATAAATTCCTAAATGTCTTTTCCAAGAGACAAATTCTTTCCAAGTTCAGCTTTGTATCATCTTTCATGTCTCATGGATCAATGCCTTTTAAACCTGAGCAACACCTCAACCTGAAGGATTTAATCGTGTTTCAGAAATGCAAAACTTTTTAAAAACACAAGTGATGCACAAATCCCCAAAACACCGTACAGTCATTGGGTAACAACAACAACACTTTTAATAATAAATAAATAAAGCTGAGAACACAGCACTTTGATTCTGAGTTAAAAGTCAATGAATAAAAAGAGTTTAACAGGTGTTTTGGAAACAGCCAATGAGATCCTCAGTGTGTTGTTGTTGTTGTTTTAAACAACAGTTTCTGATTAAAGTAGAAAATGAGAACAGTCCGGAGTCAAAGCTGAACATTTCTGCCTCTTTTATTTTCCCTTCAGTAAATACTTTAATATTATAATGTGGAGAAATAAGTGTATGCAGTGGCACGTGCTTGGAGTATTGTCACATGACCAGAGCTGTTTACTTCCTGGTCTTCGAGAAAGTGGATGTCCACGGCGAAGCTGCCAAAGAAAAGGTCAGTGAAGGACGTTAAAATACACGGAGGGGAAATATTTTTGCTACACGTGATTTTTATGGTGTCTGCAGTGATGTTATACTCACATGTGATTACTCGAAGTTGTGTTTGCAGCAGAGTTTAGTGTTAACGGCCACAGTAGCTCGTTCGTTTCTCTGTATTGTTGTAGTGTGGACATCGTGTGTTTGAGTCACGGCACAGAAACACAGAGGGACAGCTCTGATTTTTATTTTTAATGTATTTAAATGATTTTATTGAGCAGAGCTTCCTTTGCTCTCTGCACACAATACTGACATGTGACACGCTGCGGGTGGAGGAGGTGAGTGGGTGAAACCATGACCCTGCAGATTTTAGTCAGAGACGCTAAAATCCTTCAGACACGGAGCGAGCAGCTCAGCCTCGTTTCACCTGAAGCAGAATCAGGATGTGATCAAACTTTCTGTCTCTCTTTTGTTATCAGTGCGAAAAATTACAACAATATGTTTGTTTGAGTCTCGAAGAAAAGCGAGACGATCCCTAAAAGTTTATTTTGTTCATCTGAATGTTTTCAGTGGGAGAAACATTTCGTCACTGATCCACGTGACTTCTTCAGTCTCAGCTGACTGCAGGTTTCTTGTAAACACCTTATAAGGTTGAGGGCACCTCATCCGTGGGGATGCTGTTTGCTCTGTGTTGTAGCGTCTTCAAGACACCCAGTTTATGCTCCAGAGGATGATGGTTTTAAATATGAGATTTGATTGTCACCCAGGTGTCGTCCACATACCTGAACCAATGACTTGGTGGTGATCCAGGGTAGGATAGCACCGCCCTCTGAGATAACAGCAGGGTTAGAGAGTCAGTGTCTGTGCCAATAACAATCCAAATAAAGTCATTTATGAGACTGAGACTGTCTTCCTGTGATAGTGAGAGTGAAAGTATGAAAGCATGCAAACACCGCCCTGAAACTCCCGTCACATCACCAGGTAACTCCTATTTATAAACAATGATGATGTCATCAAGGAAATAAGGAAATGACTGAGTGAGTTTACAGTGTTTATGCTGTGAGAGCTCAGCGTCGCCAGATGGGCCCTATTGCTCTCGCTCTCTGTTTGTCACGTGTACACTAATTGCAGCGTGGCGCCTGCACTGCCTCGCAGGTTTCCTCCCGTTCATTCCTCCCTTGCTCCTGCAAGCAGCATTGCGAGCGGATATATCATCAGGATAAACCGGGTGGTCTTGGTCGGGCTACGCCACAGCCACAGGTAGGCTGCACGTTTGTCCTGCGATTCTTTCTTTTTTGGGACATTTGTATAGTGACACATTTGTGGCCCCAGCGTGGCCGCCTTATTCCTTTTTGACTCCAGCTGTCGTGGAGAGAGGTAGTTGCTGTATTTAAGCAGATTCAGTATAGCGACTTCAGTCCTGAGGTAAGCATCCTGACTGCTAACCAGAGGAGGTTAAGTGCTAAATGCGTTTTTCAGGCTCTGTCTGCTGCTATAAACCTCTCCTCAGCAGTTTGTGTTCCAGCCTAATTAAACTATAGAAACTTCTGTAGCAGCCGCTGGTTTTGGACCCTGCTGTCTTCTCCCAGTTGGTTTTATTTTTATTGGTCTCATTTTCTTTCACTTTGCCTTGTTTTATTTAGTTTATTTGTGGACTGTTGTTTATATTTGTGCCCACGCGACCGGGCGAGAGTGATCCCCTGCCCGTGTGTGGTGCTGGTTCTTTGTTACCTCTGTACCGACCCAGCTGATTTACTCCGGGAGCTGTAGAGGATTCCTCTTTATGTGAGGGGCCACGATCAGTATTTTAACCACTGTAACCAGTATAGATCACTCTTCACACAAGTGGTGTTTGACTTTTTGACTTTAAGCTCGTGTTTGTGTCGACCAGCAACACTCATCATAAAAGTGTTACCAGTGTTTGTTTACATGACTCTCCCTCTGAGGGAATCCCTCTGATGACATCAGACATGAGAGATGTTTATGAAAGCGTGTGAGAGGTCATGTGGAATGACTGACACAGCCAGGGACAGGTCAGGCGATAGGTCATGAGTGTATGACCAGTTTCAGACTGAACTGCTTCTCTCTCTCTCTCTCTGCAGTTTTTATTTTTCTTCAGTATTTTCTAATACTTTCACTTCAGCTTGGAACATTTCATTTGTTCAACATCAGCTTGATTTAAGCTGCTAAATCTAAAACAACTGTGGGTCAGTAATAACTAATCCATCAGTGTTTGCACCTAAACCTCTCACTGCTTGGCTGCAGCAGGAGAGGCGTCCTTCAACCTGACGAAACAAGATGACCTCTCACCTTTATCATTAACACACTGAGGCTGTATCAGTCCCACTCCCAGTGACAATTTCACAGTTATCACCTGACCTAAATAATTTTATGATCAACTTATTCATTGCTAACATGTTTAGGAGCCATTCATGATTAAAATATGTGTTACAGTGTAGTTATAGTTACTTGTGTTATTGTTCTGTTTCCTCACAGTTTCCAGCTGTGTTCACTTTATCTGCAAATTTTCATGTGTTCACACAACAGCTGGATTCAAAGATGTAAATCCAGAAAACTGTTCCAGTAATAAAGTAAACACACTGCTGAAAATAAGTGAACAGGATTCTTTTGACACTTAAGGTTTAAAAAGAAAAAATATGAAGGTAGCGAGGAAAAAATAGACCGGAAGAGAGCACAGATCTAAGAGCAGAGGAATGAACTCTGTCGTTGTTCATTCAGCGTTTACTTTGTTTGGTAAACAAGGAAGGAGTTCCCTCTTCATTCCTTTTGGTGACGAAAAGGAATGAACCACAAATAACAGAGTTATAAATAACTCATAATGTGTCAGAAACTACGTCACAATAGAGTGTCTCCCAGCGCAACACAGTTTTTCATGACTCCTGAACTCTCCAGTAATAAACCTGCTGTGTTATATTTAGGCTCAGATAACATTTAAAGGCTCCACTTAAATGGCACAAAATGTGTGAATCTGAATCTTCTCTGCTGAGCTTTAAAAGACAAACTGAGTATCTGAGTGAGTTTTTATCTTCTTAATGTTCTCATCTGTGTAAATCCACATAAGTGTGTTTCAGTAAAAAGTCAGAAGGAATCATAAAACTGCTGCTGGAAACAAAGCAAATAATGAATCTGGGTCACAGATCTCGACCAGGTGTTGGTTGGTGGATGTTGCACCCAACAACCAACACCCATCATAAAAGTGTTTCCTGTGTTTGTTTACATGGTTCTCCCTGCGTAGTGAAGCAGGAGGGAATCCCTCTGATGACATCAGATGTTATGTAAAAGATGTTTATAAAAGCGTGTGAGAGGTCGTGTGGAATGACTGACACTCCCAGTGACAGATCCACTGAGAGTTATCGCCTGACCTGAGATCATGAGTTCATGACCAGTTTCAGACTGAACTGTTTTTCTGGGTCGTTGCTTTGCAATAAAGGGCCTGACAACTGTTGTTGTAAAATATATACACACACACACACACACACACACACACACACACACACAAAGTTGGTGGTTTGATCCTTGGCTCCTCAAATCTGCATGCCATCCTGCAAGACACTAACCCTGATGCATCCATCAGAGTGAGAATGTTAGAAAGATAAAAGCACTCGAGTATAGAAGAAGTTTATGTGTGGCTGGATGAATGTTGTATAAAGTGCTCTGAGTCTCCAGGAGTCTCTGTTAAATAAGAATCAGTCCACTGATGAAACACATCCGTTGCTGGAAACATGCTGAACATTACGGCTGATTCTTCTCAAGCTGATCAGATGTTGAAACGCTTTTCGTGACCATTTTTTAACCATGAATCCAAATGTAAAAATTTTGGTTCAAATCAGGTGAAGCTAGAATATCAGGGATAGAAAGCTCAAAACAGACGTTTCGCAAGAAGTGACGTCATCCTCACTTTAGCCCAGTACTCACACACTGATCCGGCATAAAGATTATATTTATACTGCTAAACACTCAAACCTCATGGCAAATACGCTTTTTTCCCCTTTTTTAGTCCCTCTGACTTCTGCTACAAATATCTCATAAACAGGAGGCAGGTTCACTATAACCAAAACTACAGACTCACACATCATGTCAGTGTTACAGCAAACAGCATCCACAGCAGTGTACAGTTAAGGTTCTTCTAGGTTCAGAGGTCACTCAGCAGAGGATTATTGGTCCACCTGTGTGATTGGTCAGAATTAGCCAATGAAAATAGGTCAAATGTTACCTTTTTGTAAAGAAGGAATTAAGAAAACAGTCCAACTTTTCTCTGCATCATTTCCTTTTCGGTTTTTGTGTGTTTGTGGTGAATTTCTTGTCTTTTCCACATCAGCACATCGATGCAGGGTCTCTGTGGTCGTCGTTATCTTATCATCTGTTTTGGCTGTCGTTGGTTTTCTGCACATTTCTTTCACTCTAAAAGTAAGAGTATGTTGTTGCTGCTTGTGCAACAACAACTTTGTTGTGCCGTCAGTGATTCATTACATCACTTGTGTTTCATTGCCATTGTTGTATATTGTTCATTAGTTAATGCCTGTTTGTTGTTTGTTGTTTCACTGAATGAAAGTTCTGTGTTTGTAGTTTTTGTACTTCTGTTGTGGTTCAGGGATATTTAAATGCACTACAGGCGTATTCAGCTGAGTTTATGATTCATAAACATCAACTGAAAGTCAAATAACATGTATTATTAATTAGAATTAAAAAAAGATATAACACAGCTGATTTTATCTTGTTTCTTTTACCCAAAATGTTCTTCACTGTACAGTCACAGCAAAAAGGTTGCTGGTTAAAATCCCAGCTGGGCTCTTTCTGTGTGGAGTTTGTGTTCAGCTTCCTCTTTGAAGACGTCCTTATTAGGTTCATCAGTTATTTTAAACTGGATGTGAGGAAACTAAAGTGCTTGAAGTGCTCAGATTAAAGTGCAGCATGGAGATAAAAATCTGACTTGTGGTTAGAAACACTTTGAGTGGGCAGTAAGACTGAAATCAGAGCAGAGATCATGTGATCCACCTGAGCTGCCATTTTTGTTTTGTGTTCTTGTTTTTCCTTTAAAACATGAACCAGAGTATCAGGAGATTCATAAAAACATAACATCTATAAATATGCATACTTCATAATCTGACTGCTGATCTCAGTAAGTCAGCAGTTTGCCTGAGCTCAGATTGTCACATGTGATCAAAGAGGAGCCAAAACTGCACTTTTTTTAATGACAGAATTTCTTAAAGTGATCTAAAAATGTAACATTATTCAACATTAAATACTGAAGGGACCTTCAGATCAGTCTGACCTTGAAGAAGAGGTCAGAGGTCAAATGAGACATAATATTTTGACTCATTTTACAGAGCGTTCTGTATGATGATACATGTCACACTTGTAAGAGTCACAGTTTCATCAGAAGTTATGAGGCTTTTTGTCAAACTTCCACCAATAAACCAACAACATCTGCTTCCTCCTGTAAATCACGTCTGTTGGTTTTAAATCAGAGAAGTTCCTGTTAGAAAAAGCTGCTGAAGTGATGAGAGATGAAGCACGTTTACCTATTTTATACAAACTGATGTCACGTGTTGTCTTAAGCAGGATTTACAGTCCAGCTGACGCAGCGCTGTCAGCTCTGCTCCAGGGAAAAGTTAATAAAACAAAGTTTTCTCTGAATAAGTTTTTTATTTCCAGAGCAAATTTTCTTATTTCAACTTAGTTTTTATTGCTTAAAAACGTTTAATTTTTCTTGGTTTCAGTCTAGTTGTATTTCTTTTAATTATTATCATTTAGTGTTGCATAGAGCGCAAATGTCAGAGACAAGATTTAGGTAAACCAGTGCATGTGTTACAGTAAAAACCCACTGAGGTTTATTTCACTCTAATAGTCTTGGATTGTCCAGGCCGCCTGCGGTGAGATTAGTTTCCAGTAGAGGCAGTGGCCAAAAGTAGTGGTTGCTACATGCAGTCTGTAGGAAACACGTGTGCTGTAAGAAGAAGTGAGAGTGAGAGTTTATTCCCCTCAAACTTTGCTGCCATTAATACATCATCTGCTTCCAGTGAAGCACAAACAGCTGCAGAAACAGGATGTTCGTGTTGTTGGAGCTTCTGTGGAGCTAACTGATGTTGTTATTGAGAATTCATCCATTTAATTAATGTCACAGAACCTCAAAGTACGAGTCCTGATTTTCTTTTAGATATATTAAACATAATGGTAGCACTTTATATTAAAGCCACACTATTAAGCATAAATAAGGTATTTAAAACGTGGTTAATTCGTCATTTATATATTATTACTCGTCTTTGGTATGTTATTAATAAATATATTATTATGACTCTGATTATGGTTGTTATTAGCAGTGATGTGAAAGCTGTACATGGTGTATACAAATACAATATCTGTATTGACTAATAGCATATAAGGAGCAGTGCAGTGCTGCCAGCACCAGTTTAACCAGCAGAGCTTCCATTGTTCTCTGCACTGACATGTCTGAGCATTTATACTGGCAGGTGGAGGATGTTACATCATCACAACATTGTAAACAGTGTTGAGTCTTTGCTGCAGCTTTGATCTCACAGAGAAATGATCAAAGTCACCTTCTGTATCTATTAGATTATTAGATTGATTAAAACAGTCATATATCCAAGTTAGTCTGTGGATGCTGTGCTACATACTGCTGAGTCATTAATGACACAGCACGTTTTTGTTTTTCTATTATGAAAGTTCAGAGTCGCTTACTTCACCTGGCAGGTCGGCTTGTTTTTATTTTTGCTCAGTGAGACACATTACAATGTCTGAGGCTTCAAACTGAACAGAAAGTGAGACCAAGCAGACTAGTTACAAACTGAGACTCGGAGTTTCTATAGAAATGATCCAAATACAGTAATTTCGGTGATGCGTTAAAGCGCGACCGGCACGCAAACGTCACATTGAGATTTCCGTTAACGTCGTCAGGTCATGGGACTTCATAACAAGAGCAACACTCCAGGGCTCAGTTAACCCCACCCAGATTGCAGGAGGCGGAGACTGTTATCTAAAAAGGGTGATCCTCACGGCTCATTCATTCATTCAGAGCGAAGCAGGCAGGGACTGCCAGACGACAGATTTCCAAAAAAAAAAAAAACGCGCTTCAGTCAGAAGACGGAACTTTTAATCATCGATCATGTCTCTGAACAACTTCTACTTTAAGGACTCTAACTTTTTCTCACTCCGGACTTTTCTCCTGTTCTCGGCTTTGTCCGTCTGGACTCCTGTACAAGGTAAGCCGACGTGTCCAGCTTCTAGCTGCGTGTTAGTGCAGATTACAGTGAATTTTAATGAAAAACTGGCGGATGTGAATAAGCTGAAATGACTGTTATCAGCTGTGCTGTGTTGTCCGTCACTAACAGTGTGACAGCTGTCAGTGAGTTACTTTAAAACCGGAAGAAGCTTAAAACAAGAAGATTGTCAGGCAGGTTCTGACTGTGTGAGGTTTGTTTATAACGGACACGATGGCGGTGATTCACCGAGCAGGTCTGCGAGCATGTCAGGTTTAAGAGAGCCGTGTGTTTGTCAGAGGAGAGAAAGAGCAGAGTTACAAAACACAACGTCCGGTGAGCCGAAACTAAAACCCTGTTTATTGATCCGGAGTGATGCAGATTCAGTCCGCACATGCTGCTGCTGACTACACGTGTTTCCACAAGCTAATGTGTTTTCTATAAAAACACATTAGCTTGACAACCCGCCATCATGACCCCATCAGGAATTACGTCTGACTGCCCACGTGGCTCGTTCGTCCAATCAGGTGTCTGTGCGTGTTTTGTAGTTTACTCTGGATTTGTAGTTTAAAATTTTTAATAAATGAAATTAGTTGGTTATTAAATCTGAACTCGCAGCGAGGTTAAACAGTCAGTCTTAACAAGTAAATAATTAGAAGGGCAACATGAATCAGTGAAAACACAGGAGACTGTGCGATGGTTGACTTAAATCAGCTTGATACAGTAAAACTTACTGAGGATGAGTCACATGAACTATTATTATGAATAAATACTTGTGTTGTTTCTTAGAACTTGGATGAGCATCAGTCTGATCAGTTTGTGTTGTTAAACTTTAACAAACACGTTATTGCTTGATAGTTTTATTATAGTGAAATAAAATGTTCACTTTAAACAGTTTTTATTCATTATCAAGAAAAGCATAAAACATAACAAAGCAGACAAAAAAGAAAGAAAAGAAAAAATCCCCAAAGGGAATATATTAAAGTCATTATATACCTGTACAAATTCACATATGGGGTAAAGAGGAGAGAGAGAAAAACAACATTTTCACTCAATTAGCCACAGATTTAGAAAGAGAAAAAGATAAACTCCAAGAGTGAATTGTTGTCCTTTACGCTTACTTCCCATTTAACTGAGAACATCTTAATCGCAACCAACCCCCCTCAACAGTTGGGACAAATCATTTGGCAAATAAGAAAGCAAAGGGGACCAAACATTGAGAAAGAAACCCTCATTTCCTCCTAAAATAGCAGCAGTTCTTTCGTGAGGAATAACTTTAAATAATTCTCTGTACCACAAAGTCACAGAGGGAGGTTTATCCTTAACCCAATTAATGAGAATACATTTCCTAGCTACCAGCAATAGTTTGTCACATAACTTGCGCTGCAAGTGATTCAATGTTACTTCTTTTGAGGGTAGGCCAAGAAGAAAGTACCCGGGGTCTCTTTGAATCAGATTGTTAAAAATATTACTTAGTTCTTGAGATATGAAGCTCCAAAATCCTTTGATTAATTTACATTCCCAAAAGTAATGAAAAAAAGTGCCAGTTTCTTTTTGACATTTACTACAAAGATGGGAAATATGAGGTGCAATCTTATGCAAGACATTAGGAGCTATATAAAGGCGATGTATGATTTTTTTTTTTTTTGTATTGGGTTTCTCGCAAGCGGTTGCAAGTAAAAGTGGAATTACCCATGTTAATGGCTCCTTTCCACTCCTCTTCGTTATATTGATTATTAAGATCTCTCTCCCATTTATGAATAGCACTGTGTGTTGCTACTGAGAGTATATAGGAGAGAATTAAAGGCTGAGATAAAATGAGTTCTGTCTTTTCGCTTAATAAGAAATGTCTCAATATCATCATATATAACTATTTCTGAAGACTGTGGAATTCTAGAATGAACGAAGTTACGAACCTGGAGAAAGCCAAAAAACTGGTCTCTAGGAATATTAAAATTTGACTGCAATTGCTCAAAGTTCATCAGTGTGATGTTTTGATACAAATCGCCAATTACCCTTAATCCCTTTTTGTGCCACTTATCGAACATACTGCGAGACATTCCTGGAACAAAATCTTTGCTTCTCAGTAAAGGAGTCAAGAATGAAGTGCAATCTTCTCTACCCAACCTTTTACGCATTTCCCCCCAGACCCTTATTGTATTATAAATGATTGGGTTATTCTTAATCCCCATTTGTAATATTGTTTTTGAAATAAAATGTTAGAAATTCAGGACCACAGACTGTACACACAAGGGTCAGTTAGCCTGTAACAGAACAACAAACAGCACATGTCTGAAATTTTGTTGCGTATATTAAGAAAGACTTACATAACAGCACAGAGGCCAGTGGGACTGTTCATGATCTCCAGGTCTTTGGTGTGTAACTCGACAGGGGTCTGTGGATGTTCTGTAGGAGTTCAGGAGGTTTAATTTTCTGTCTGTTTCCAGGTGAGGTTGTGGTGATTGGCTCAAATCTTCCAATCATTGCTTCTCCGGGTGATGATGTCATCCTGCCGTGTCACCTGGAGCCCATGTTCGATGTCCAGGGTCTGACGGTGGAGTGGTCCAAACCCGACCTGAAGCCCGACCCGTCAGACCGGCTGAGCCGAGTGGAGTACGTTCACCTGTACAGGGACAGGAAGGAGGTCCCCGACATGAAGATGGCCTCGTACTTCAGGAGGACGGAGCTGTTCATGGACGACATGAAACACGGGAACATTTCACTGAAGATCCTGAACGTGTCGGAGGAAGACAACGGCAGATACAGATGTTTCATCCCCAAGCTGCAGAGCAGAGTGAAAGCTGCTGTTGTTGAACTTGTAGTCGGTGAGAAGATTTGTTGTGGCGATGTTTGTGGTTCCAAACTCAAAGTTGTTTTTTTTCTCAATACAAACTTTCAGCCTAATTTTAATAACAGATTTTGACTGTTTTGTCTTTTAGATTCAAACTTTGCTAAAACCTCAACGACAGAGACGCCGCTGCAAACTCCAGATCCTCAGGACACGACTCCAACAAATGGTGAGAACACAGTCCAACTCTTCTCTGCATCATCCCTGTTTGGGGTTTTGTGTATTTGTGGTGACCTTCTTGTCTTTTCTACATCAGCAGGTCGATCCAGCGTCGCTGTGGTTCTTCTCATCGCTTTTATATCGGCTGTAGCTGTTGCTGGTCTTATTGTATATTTTTGCTGCCATCATCAGAATCGAACTGTAAGTAAGAAAGAAAGAAACAAACAAACACAAACATGTTGTTGCTTCTTGTACCGTCAGACTGACTCATTATTCTCCTTCTTTCAACAGAAGCATCCAGAGGATGATGAGACAGAAACAGAACCACTACCAGTCTAGCTGCTTGCTCAAAGGAGTGTCGGTGTTAATGGAGCTGAGAGCAGCAGAGATTTATCTGTGCTGGATCTTCAGTCAGATTGGGGCCTCGTCCGGTTTATTTATCGAGCTCATTTTCATATAAAGAAAGTGACGTACAAGAAAACCCAGAGTGGAAGATCAGAGGATGTAAACAGGAAATATTTCTTACAGACGTCTTCAGTCAGAGTTGCTGCTGTCAGACTCTGGAGGATCTGCTTGGAAACATCAAGCAGTGAAACTGATGGATTTCCTCCTTCAGTACAAAACTGTGAAGTTCAGCCTGGAGAAGAAACACTCCTCTGCCTCACTGTCAGCGTGTTTAATCTAAGTTATTTAGTCTTTACCTCACTGGTTAAGGTGAACCTAAATCTTTTAGTGAGACCTCAAAGTGTCTCTGATGGACAAATTAAAATGAAAATTAAAACTGTTTTGGAAAATCACCAGTAGAGTTTGAAGTACCAGGAACAGGATTCATGGAGCTCACATTAAGCACTCGTGTTTTATGCAAACCTTGTTTGTTAGTTGTCTGTTAACTTTAATGTCTCAGAGAAACGGAAGCTGAACACTTTAAGTAACTGCTGCACTTTATAAACAGAAAAAAAGCTGATTTATACTCTAGATTTTTAAAGCTACAACTAATTTATTACATTTACTGTGAAACTTCCTGCTGGTTGGGATTCGATGTTCAGACTGTAACCTTATAGTCTGATTTCTGACCGTCCTCAGTTTACAGGTGTGAAATGTTTAAACACAAATGTGTTTATTGCTGCTTTTGCTGCCTTTAAGTCAAAGTCAGTGTTTGTGTGATGAAACAAGCTTAAACTTCATCACGAGAATAAAAACATTTAAATACTGACCTGAAAGAGTTTCTTGGATTCTTGGATTTTCAAGCCTCTTCTTGACATTTTGTTACAATTTGTGTGTTTTCTTGTTTTTACGACTAATACCTCGTCCTATTAATTAATTTAATTGTTTTATATAAGTTATTTATTTATTGTTGTCATGTGTCATTTCCTGTTTGCATTTGATGATGTTTTCAAACAGTTGAACCAAATGAACTGTTTAAAAACTTGAGTGTTTTGTGTCATAGAAATTAAAATGACCCACTGAGTTTACTGTTGTTGTTCCATGTTCTTGAATAACGTCAGTATTCTGTGAACATGATGACGAAATCAAATAAATGAGCAACAGTTCGTCATCACTGTCTGCTGTCTGTTTCTTCTTCAGCTCTTCATCACACTCACTCTCATTTCACTGATTTGTTTAACAGCACTGCTGAAAACTCATTTGGTGTCTGTTGGTGACTGATCATGTGACTGATCATGTGACTGTGTCTATGTTCTTAACACATTAATCTTCAATGTGAGGCTTTAATTTGAACTATGAAGCACTTTGTAACTCTGGGTTCTCTATAAATCAAGTTATAATTATTCATGAAGGCCATTCAAAGCTCTTCTTCAGATGTTGACACATATCTGAAAAGTATAAAAAACTTAGAGGCAGAAGAAATGATCTGTCAACAGCGACGTTCACAAGGCCATTAACAGTGATCCCACTTTGTAAGACCGATAGACAACAATGTGCTGTATGTTGTAATCATAAAGAGAAGCAGTGTGTTGATGTCGTGTTAAAGTGTGTTCATTTGTGACTGAGCTGATGAGAGTCACGTTTTACTGAAGTAGAGCTGATAACTGGGTGAGAAATGTAACGTGTGGGATGAAGTGATTTTAATCTTCAAACTTTGCTTTAATCCTGTTTGTGGAAGTTCACAGAGATTGTAAACACTTTGAATAAAACAAACGTGTGAATATTCATGAAAGATCACAAACAACACATGACCTACATGTATGTTTCAGCGAGTACATTTTATTTCTATGATAATTAAGTTAATCATTAGCTTCAGACCTGCAGGTCTTATTATGGCACATTCACTGTCATATCATGTGCTCACAAAAGCAGAGACCTGTGTTTGTATAGCGCTTTACTTGGTCCCTAAGGACCCCAAAGCACTTTACACATTCAGTCATCCACACATTCACACACTGATGATGGCAACATTGTAGCCACGGCCACCCTGGGGCGCACTGACAGAGGCGAGGCTGCCGGACACTGGTGCCACCGGGCCCTCTGGAGTAGGCAACGGGTGAAGGGTCTTGCCCAAGTGCCCAACGTGACCATTTTTTAACCTGAATCCAAATGTAAAAATTTTGGTTGAATTCAGGTGAAGCTAGAATATCAGGGATAGAAAGCTCAAAACAGACGTTTCGCAAGAAGTGACGTCATCCTCACTTTAGCCCAGTACTCACACACTGATCCGGCATAAAGATTATATTTATACTGCTAAACACTCAAACCTCATGGCAAATACGCTTTTTTCCCCCCTTTTTTATTCCCTCTGACTTCTGCTACAAATATCTCATAAACAGGAGGCAGGTTCACTATAACCAAAACTACAGACTCACATGTCAGTGTTACAGCAAACAGCATCCACAGCAGTGCACAGTTAAGGTTCTTCTAGGTTCAGAGGTCGCTCAGCAGAGGATTTTTGGTCCACCTGTGTGATTGGTCAGAATTAGCCAATGAAAATAGGTCAAATGTTACCTTTTTGTAAAGAAGGAATTAAGAAAACAGTCCAACTTTTCTCTGCATCATTTCCTTTTGGGTTTTTGTGTGTTTGTGGTGAATTTATTTTCCACATCAGCAGATCGATGCAGGGTCTCTGTGGTCGTCGTTATCTTATCATCTGTTTCAGCTGTTTTCTGCACATTTCTTTCACTCTAAAAGTAAGAGTAAGTATGTTGCTGCTGCTTGTGCAATCAGACTGACTCATCGTTCACTTTCTTTTGCTCGTCTGTATAAACTTTGTTGTGCTGTCAGTGATTCATTACATCACTTGTGTTTCATTGTCATTGTTGTATGTTGTTCATTAGTTAATGCCTGTTTGTTGTTTCACTGAATGAAAGTTCTGTGTTTGTAGTTTTTGTACTTCTGTTGTGTTCCAGGGATATTTAAATGCACTACAGGCGTATTCAGCTCAGTGAAAACATCAACTGAAAGTCAAATAACATGTATTATTAATTTAAATTAAATATATATATAAAACACAGCTGATTTTATTGTTGTTTCTTTTCCCCAATGTTTCTTTACTGGACAGTAAAACCAGAAAATGTAACATTATTCAATATTAAATACTGAAGAGACCTTCAGATCAGTCTATTGAGCTTGAAGGAGAGGGCAGAGGTCAAATGAGACATAAAATTTTTAATAATTTTACAGTGCGCTCTGTATGATGATAATACGCGCCACACTTATAGGAATCATAGTTTCATCATAAGTTATGAGGCTTTTTGTCAAACTTCCACCAATAAACCAAACTTTGACTCAGTGGTTTCAGATGTAAGCTGACTGACTCCTTTAAATCACGTCTGTTGGTTTTAAATCAGAGAAGTTCCTGTTAGAAAAAACTGCTGAACTGATAAGAGACACGTTTACTTACATTTTATACAAACGTGTTGTCTTAAGCAGGATTTACAGTCTAGCAGATGCAGTGCTGTCGCTCCGCTTCAGCACAAAGTTATAATAAGTTATAATAAAACTATTTTTTTCTGGTCTTGATGCATCCTCAATCATCCAGGAAGGTAAAACGTAGCGCTACGTCCAGATGAACAGAATCAACTTTTGGAGATTTTTTTTCTGAATTAGTTTCCTTTATTTCAGAGTTTTTCATTTCCAGAGCAAATTTTCTTATTTCAACTTTGTTTTTATTGTTTAAAAACATTTAATATTCATTGGTTTCACTGCTAGTTTTATTTCTTTTGATTATTGTCACTTATTATTGTATAGAAGGCAAATGTCACAGACAGGTAAAGCAGTGCATGTGTTACAGTAAAAACCCACTGAAGTTGATTTCTCTATAATAATCCAGGATTGTCCAGGCCGCCTGCAGTGAGATTAGTTCTCAGCAGAGCTACGCCCATTCTGTGCTAAACGCATGTGCTGGAAGAGGAAGTGAGAGTGAGACTTCATTCCTATTGAGCTTTGCTGTTGCTAGCACATGTCATCTGCTTCCAGTCAAGGAAGTCAGGATGTTCGTGTTGTTGGAGCTTCTGTGGAGTTAATCAATGTTGTTATTGTGAATTCATCCATTTAATTAATGTCAGAGAAACTCAGAAGTACGAGTCCTGATTTTATTTTAGATATATTAAAAATAATGGGAGCACTTTATATATTAATGCCACACTATTAAGCATAAATTAAAATGTGCTTAATTCATCATTTATATATTATTACTCCTCTTTAGTCTGTAATTTGTAAATACAGATATATTATTATAACTATAATTATGGTTGTTATTAGCAGTGATGTGATAGCTGTACAATATCTGTATTGACTAATAGCATATAAGGAGCAGTGCAGTGCTGCCAGCACCAGTTTAACCAGCAGAGCTTCCATTGTTCTCTGCACTGACATGTCTGAGCATTTATACTGGCAGGTGGAGGATGTTACATCATCACAACATTGTAAACAGCGTTGAGTCTTTGCTGCAGCTTTGATCTCACAGAGAAATGATCAAACTCACCTTCTGTATCTAACAGATTATTGGATTGATTAAAACAGTCATATATCCAAGTTAGTCTGTGGATGCTGTGCTACATACTGCTGAGTCATTAATGACACAGCACGTTTTTGTTTTTCTATTATGAAAGTTCAGACTCGCTTACTTCACCTGACAGGTCGGCTTGTTTTTATTTTTGCTCAGTGAGACACATTATAATGTCTGAGGCTTCAAACTGAACAGAAAGTGAGACGGAGCGGACTAGTTACAAACTGAGACTCGGAGTTTCTATAGAAATGATCCAAGTACAGAGTAATTTTTGTGATGCGTTAAAGCGCGACCGGCACGCAAACGTCACATTGAGATTTCCGTTAACGTCGTCAGGTCATGGGACTTCATAACAAGAGCAACACTCCAGGGCTCAGTTAACCCCACCCAGATTGCAGGAGGCGGAGACTGTTATCTAAAAAGGGAGATCCTCACGGCTCATTCACTCATTCAGAGCGAAGCAGGCAGGGACTGATCAGACTACAGATTTCCCCCCCCAAAAAAAAAAAAAAAAACTCGCTTCAGTCAGAAAACGGAACTTTTAATCATCGATCATGTCTCTGAACAACTTCTACTTTAAGGACTCTTCCTTCTTCTCACTCTGGACTTTTCTCCTGTGCTCGGCTTTGTCCGTCTGGACTCCTGTACAAGGTAAGCCGACGTGTCCAGCTTCTAGCTGCGTGTTAGTGCAGATTACAGTGAATTTTAATGAAAAACTGGCGGATGTGAATAAGCTGAAATGACTGTTATCAGCTGTGCTGTGTTGTCCGTCACTAACAGTGTGACAGCTGTCAGTGAGTTACTTTAAAACCGGAAGAAGCTTAAAACGAGAAGATAGTCAGACAGGTTCTGACTGTGTGAGGTTTGTTTATAACGGACACGATGGCGGTGATTCACCGAGCAGGTCTACGACGCGGTTATAAGTCGTGTGTTTGTCAGAGGGGAGAAAGACAGTTACTACAGCTCACCGAATATTGTGTTTTTATAAAGTGATTGCTTTACTAAACGTACAAGCTTTTAACTGATAATTAGGCATTGGCAGTGACGATCACAGCGACCCTAGGTCGATCTGATCTCAAAGACAAGAAGGTCACAACAAAAACTCCAAACAGGGATGATGCAGAGAAGAGTTGGACTGTTTTCTCACCATTTGTTGGAGTCGTGTCCTGAGGATCTGGAGTTTGCAGCGGCGTCTCTGTCGTTGAGGTTTTAGCAAAGTTTGAATCTAAAAGACAAAACAGTCAAAATCTGTTATTAAAATTAGGCTGAAAGTTTGTATTGGGAAAAAAACAACTTTGAGTTTGGAACCACAAACATCAACAAAACAAATCTTCTCACCGACTATGTTGACATAAGAAGAGAAAATGCTCAATTATGGAGACAGGCAAATGGTTCATTTATGTTTGATGTGTGGTTTCCATTTGTGTGGCTGTTAATAAAGTCAGTGCGCTCTAGGGGGCGTATGCGTTCATCAACATGGCCGAAGGCTGATGTGTGTTTATTCCTCCCTAAATATCGTCGGTGAAGTTTGCCATACACGTCAGATTTTCCTGCGCATTTTCATACCTCTGCAGACTACAAGTTCAACAACAGCAGCTTTCACTCTGCTCTGCAGCTTGGGGATGAAACATCTGTATCTGCCGTTGTCTTCCTCCGACACGTTCAGGATCTTCAGTGAAATGTTCCCGTGTTTCATGTCGTCCATGAACAGCTCCGTCCTCCTGAAGTACGAGGCCATCTTCATGTCGGGGACCTGTTTTTATTTTATTTTTTATTTTATTTTCTTTATCCCAAAAATAGTCAAATATACAGTTAAATAAAAGTGTAATGTAATTTGAAGCATGTCTGTGTCTTGAAACGTAAGTTTTTGTTTATTTATTTTTTCCATCTGCAGCCTGAATGTGAAAATGAAGAAGAAGCAGCTTTTGATCTTCACAGACTGTTAAGAAGACGTCATCATGGATGTCATGCCTTTCTTCATGGTCCCACTATCGACTCTCATCCTCCACTTGGGTTCAGTTAAAGGTAAATATGGTTTTCGGAAGGAAAAACTCCATTTTAACAGGAAGAAACTCCTTCAGAACCAGGCAGGAGAGCAGCGATCAGCAAACAAAATGCAGAGACAAGCAATGGAAAATTATGAAACTTAGCTGGATATTAAAATTCCAAGTTCCTCTGTGCTCTCCAGGTGGGCTGGCTGTAGCTCAGGAGGTAGAGCAGGTCCTCGATCAATTGCAAGTAGAATCTGCAAAATATGCCAGATATTCTTGGACACGATATTAACCTTGAGTTGCTCTCCGATGCATCCATCGAAGTGTGAATGTTCGAGTACAAAAGTGCTGTATAAGAAGTAAATGCAAATCCAATGTTAAAACCTCCTATGCTTTATGGTTTGGAGATGGTGTTGCTGACAAGAAACAGGAGGCAGAGCTGAAGAAGCTCAGATTTTCATTTGATGTGATCAGAATGGAAAAGATCAGAAATGAGTCTGAGGGACGGCTCAGGTTTGAAGATGAAGTTAGAGAGGCAAACCTGAGATGGTTTAGACGTGTGCAGAGGAGAGACAGTGGATCACTGGATCTTGTAAGATGTTGCTGCCAAGCAGGAGGATGTATTTAGTGCATTGGACACAAAATGTTGGAAACTTCTGATGTTGTATAAAGTTGTGTGTCTGCTCCTCTCTGTCTCCTCAACAGGATCATTTGTAGTGGATGTGACACAGAGCTCCTATCAGGCAGAGGAGAACCACAACATCACACTGGAGTGGACGTTCACCACCAAACCAGACACGTCCCTCTCAGCACTGAAGGTCTTCTGTATCCTGAATAATGGCCATAAATACTGGACTTTTTATCATCTTTATGATGGTGTCGAGTTCTCAGAGGATCAGGACAAAAAGTTTTCAGGACGAGTCCAGAGTGACAAAGACGCCCTCAGAGAAGGACGAATCAGACTCCAGCTGTCCAGACTCAGGACTGAGGACTCAGGTCTGTACCTGTGTGAGGTGGACACAGGTTATGGCCGCGGCTACAACAGCTGCAGACTCACCGTCTCTGGTAAGACAATTCATTTATACACATGTGATCACTGTGATCTTAGTCTGGAACCTGAGATAAGAATGTACTTATAAATCTAACATTGTGTCAAACACTTGCCTTCTTTTTGTTAACAATCTAAAAAAAGAAGAGTTTTGTCTCTTTGATAGTTTCCACAGCTGTACTGAGGGTTAAACATCCACTCATCTTCATGTTCTTGAATGCGATGGTAATTTGGGGCATTTAATCGTTTCTTTCGTGTTTGTCTTTGATGATTAAACAATAGCTGGGCACAAGTTTGAGTTTATTTGGATCTTCAGTAAACAAACTGTACAAAGACTCAAAGATCTGTTTGATCTGTAAGAAAAAGATCAGCTTGTTGTTGTGTGACTGCAAGTTTGTGCCATCACTGTGTGAACTGCTTAAAATGTGACAATAATTTAAAAAGAAATTCATGTTGACATCCTGTTAACCTTTTTATTGACTTAAAATTAACTGAATGTCATTTAAAGACATTTCACCACTCTGTTTCTTACGTCTTATATTTTTATCAACTGATTATGTCTCAACTGATTTTTGTGGTTTTCTAGATCCAAACTTTGCTAAAACCTCGACGACAGAGACGTCGCTGCTAACTCTAGATCATCAGGACACGACT
Source organism: Rhamphochromis sp. 'chilingali' (assembly GCF_963969265.1). NCBI lineage: Eukaryota > Metazoa > Chordata > Actinopteri > Cichliformes > Cichlidae > Rhamphochromis > Rhamphochromis sp. 'chilingali'. Next base: position 51,152,430 of record NC_137929.1, on the reverse strand, counting down.
CCAGCAAATGGTGAGAAAACAGTCCAACTTTACTCTGCATCATTCCTGTTTGGGTTTTTGTGGTGACCTTGTTGTTTTTGTTTTTCTATTTCCGCAGGTCGATCCAGGGTTCCTGTGGTCGTTACTGTCATCGCTTTTATAATCGTTATAGCTGTTGCTGGTCTTGCTGTACATTTTTCCTGCCAACATCAGAATCGAACTGTAAGAAAGAAAGAAACAAACATGTTGTTGCTTCTTGTACCATCAGACTGACTCATTATTCTACTTCTTTCAACAGAAGCATCCAGAGGATGATGAGACACAAAAAAAAACATTACCAGTCTAGCTGCCTTGCTCAAAGGAACATTGGTGTTAATGAAACTGAGGTGTTTTTTTTTTTTTATCTTTGCTGGATCTTCAGTCAGGTTGGGAGTTCAAACCTGCAACCACAGGGAGACAGTCAGGCCCAGCTGAGATCATCATATTGACTCTTCTAAAATTTAATCTACACTAAAACTTTGCAGCTCTGAGATGCAGCTGAACCCTCCAAACTGCAACAGCACGTTGAAACAGTGAGAATCGGTGAGAAACCAGTCCAACTTGTCTCTGCATCGTTTCAGTTTGTATAAGTTTTTGTGGTAATCTTGGGTTGTGTGTGTGTGTGTGTGTGTGTGTGTGTGTGTGTGGGTTTTATTTTATTTTTTTAAATTTTACATCAGCAGGTCTGTCCAGGGTCAACCTGTTCCTGATAATTTCCACCTCGGTTGTCGCTGCTCTTGCTGCATATTTTTCTCAACGCCTTCATCAGGAACTCAAAGCAAGTCTGACGCAGACAAACACGGACATGTTGTGCTGTCAGACTGACTTCAGACTGATTTATTGTTTTGTTCGTCTTTGATGTGTGAAGTTGCCTTTTTTTGCTTTTGCTCGTCTGTATAAACTTTGTTGTGCCATCAGTGATCTCATTACATAACTTGTGTTTTATTACTATTGTATTTTATTCATTTATTGTTTTTATTTATTTTCTGTTTCTTTTGCAGTCAAACTCTTTTTGTTGTGGCACTGAATGAAAGTTCTGTGTTTGAATTTTTTGAACATGTGTTGTGTTTCAGGGATATTTAAATGCACTACAGGCGTATTCAGCTGAAGTAATATGCATATGGATATTCATTTTAATACAATAAGAGAGCTCATCTTACTGTTGTTTCTTTCCCCAAAATGTTCTTTACTAAACAGTAAATGGTCAGCATGATGGTCCATGTGTGTTAGTGGTTAGTACTGTTGCCTCACAGCAAAGAGGTTGCTGGTTGAGAAACGTGCTTCTTGAGTTCATTAGTTATTCTAAATTGTGAGAAAACTAAAGTGCTTGAAGTGCTCAGATTAAAGTGTTGCATGAAGACAAAATCTGATTTGTGGTTAGAAACACTTTGAGTGGGCAGTAAGACTGAAATCAAAGCTCATGTGATCCACCTGAGCTGCCACTTTTGTTTTGTGTTCTAACTGTTAATGCTTAATTAATACTGATTATTATGAATGATAGTTATAAGACAGCAGTGAAGACAGAGTTTAACTGCTGTAATGGTTTTACATGGTCATAGAATAAATTATAAGTGAATGTTTTTCACATTTGATCAAATATATTTAAATCATCATAGGGCTATGTTATGTACGCCACAGGTAGGCTGCATGTTTGTCCTGCGATTCTTTCTTTTTTGGGACATTTGAGTTGTATAGTGACACATTTGTGGTCCCAGCGTGGTCGTCTTATTCCTTTTTGACTCCAGAAAGATTAGACTGGAAGAGAGCATAGATCTACTAAGACCAGAGGAACGAGCTCTGTCGCTGTTTGTTCAGCGTTTACTTTCCTTGCTGAATAAGGAAGGCGTTCCCTCTGATTGCTCATGAAAAGGAATGAACTAGTCTCATAAAGAACTCCTATTGTTTCAGAACCTACGGCACAATAGTGTCTCCAAGTGAAGAATGCAGATAGTTATTGCGTGACACAGTTTGTTCATGACTTTTGAACTAGACTCTCCAGCAATAAACCTGCTGTGTTATATTTAGGCTCAGATAATATTTAAAGGCGCTGCTTGAATGTGCCAAAGTGTGATTCTGAATCTTCTCTGCTGAGCTCTGAAACAGACGTTGCAGGATCAAGATGAGTAGGCCACAGGAAAAGCACAGAGAATCATTTTTTTCAAAATAAAACAATCTGCAGAGAGTAAATGTTCCACCTCTGAAACCATTCAGGTGATTTACAACTGTACAAAGAACAACATGAAACTAATGACAGTGTTTGGCCTACAACAGTAACTTTATTTAGCCTAATTACATTTGGCCCGCGAAGCCATACCAAATTACTATTAGAGCTGACCTACTGGTATTATACAGCTTTATTTATATATTTATATATACAGTGGGGCAAAAAAGTATTTAGTCAGCCACCGATTGTGCAAGTTCCCCCACTTAAAATGATGACAGAGGTCAGTAATTTGCACCAGAGGTACACTTCAACTGTGAGAGACAGAATGTGAAAGAAAAATCCATGAACCCACATGGTAGGATTTGTAAAGAATTTATTCGTAAATTAGGGTGGAAAATAAGTATTTGGTCACCTCAAACAAGGAAGATCTCTGGCTCTCACAGACCTGTAACGTCTTCTGTAAGAAGCTTTTCTGTCCCCCACTCGTTACCTGTATAAATGGCACCTGTTTGAACCCATCATCTGTATAAAAGACACCTGTCCACAGCCTCAAACAGTCAGACTCCAAACGCCGCCATGGCCAAGACCAAAGAGCTTTCGAAGGACACCAAGAAAAGTATTGTAGACCTGCACCAGACTGGGAAGAGTGAATCTACAATAGGCAAGCAGCTTGGTGTGAAAAAATCAACTGTGGGAGCAATCATCAGAAAATGGAAGACATACAAGACCACTGATAATCTCCCTCGATCTGGGGCTCCACGCAAGATCTCATCCCGTGGGGTCAAAATGATCATGAGAACGGTGAGCAAAGATCCCAGAACCACACGGGGGGACCTGGTGAATGACCTGCAGAGAGCTGGGACCAAAGTAACAAAGGTCACCATCAGTAACACACTACAACGGCAGGGAATCAAATCCCGCAGTGCCAGACGTGTTCCGCTGCTGAAGCCAGTGCATGTCCAGGCCCGTCTGAAGTTTGCCAGAGAGCACATGGATGATACAGCAGAGGATTGGGAGAATGTCATGTGGTCAGATGAAACCAAAGTAGAACTTTTTGGTATAAACTCAACTCGTCGTGTTTGGAGGAAGAAGAATACTGAGTTGCATCCCAAGAACACCATACCTACTGTGAAGCATGGGGGTGGAAACATCATGCTATGGGGCTGTTTTTCTGCCAAGGGGACAGGACGACTGATCCGTGTTAAGGACAGAATGAATGGGGCCATGTATCGTGAGGTTTTGAGCCAAAACCTCCTTCCATCAGTGAGAACTTTGAAGATGAAACGAGGCTGGGTCTTCCAACATGACAATGATCCAAAACACACCGCCCGGGCAACAAAGGAGTGGCTCCGTAAGAAGCATTTGAAAGTCCTGGAGTGGCCTAGCCAGTCTCTAGACCTCAACCCCATAGAAAAGCTGTGGCGGGAGTTGAAAGTCCGTGTTGCTCGGCGACAGCCCCAAAACATCACTGCTCTCGAGAAGATCTGCATGGAGGAATGGGCCAAAATACCAGCTACTGTGTGTGCAAACCTGGTAAAGACCTATAGTAAACATTTGACCTCTGTTATTGCCAACAAAGGTTATGTTACAAAGTATTGAGTTGTATTTTTGTTATTGACCAAATACTTATTTTCCACCCTGATTTACGAATAAATTCTTTACAAATCCTACCATGTGGATTCATGGATTTTTTTTTTTTTCACATTTTGTCTCTCACAGTTGAAGTGTACCTCTGTCATCATTTTAGGTGGGGGAACTTGCACAATCGGTGGCTGACTAAATACTTTTTTGGCCCACTGTATATATAAAACACCCAGCACGCCCCTGCGGGCGGTTTATCCTTCAAGCTCGGGTCCTCTACCAGAGGCCTGGGAACTTGAGGGTCCTGCGCAGTATCTTAGCTGTTCCCAGGACTGCGCTCTTCTGGACAGAGATTTTCGATGTTGTTCCCGGGATCTGCTGGAGCCACTCGCCTAGCTTGGGAGTCACCGCACCTAGTGCTCCGATTACCACGGGGACCACCGTTACCTTCACCCTCCACATCCTCTCGAGCTCTTCTCTGAGCCCTTGGTATTTCTCCAGCTTCTCGTGTTCCTTCTTCCTGATATTGCTGTCATTCGGAACCGCTACATCGATCACTACGGCCGTCTTCTTCTGTTTGTCTACCACCACTATGTCCGGTTGGTTAGCCACCACCATTTTGTCCGTCTATCTGGAAGTCCCACAGGATCTTAGCTCGGTCATTCTCCACCACCCTCGGGGGCATCTCCCATTTTGACCTCGGGACTTCCAGGTTATACTTGGCACAGATGTTCCTGTACACTATGCCAGCCACTTGGTTATGGCGTTCCATGTATGCCTTGCCTGCTAGCATCTTGCACCCTGCTGTTATGTGCTGGATTGTCTCAGGGGCATCTTTACACAGCCTGCACCTGGGGTCTTGCCTGGTGTGATAGACCCCAGCCTCTATGGATCTTGTGCTCAGAGCTTGTTCTTGTGCTGCCATGATTAGTGCCTCTGTGCTGTCTTTCAGTCCAGCTTTGTCCAGCCACTGGTAGGATTTCTGGATATCAGCCACCTCCTCTATCTGCCGGTGGTACATACCGTGCAGGGGCCTGTCCTTCCATGATGGTTCCTCGTCTCCCTCCTCTTTCTTGGGTTTCTGCTGCCTGAGGTATTCACTGAGCACTCGGTCAGTTGGGGCCATCTTCCCAATGTATTCTTGGATGTTCCTTGTCTCATCCTGGACTGTGGTGCTGACACTCACCAGGCCCCCTTCCTTCCGCTTAGCGTACAGCCTCAGGGTGCTGGACTTGGGGTGAAACCCTCCATGCATGGTAAGGAGCTTTCTTGTCTTTATGTCAGTGGCTTCTATCTCCTCCTTTGGCCAGCCTATTACCCCAGCAGGGTACCTGATCACGGGCAGGGCGTACGTGTTGATGGCCCGGATCTTGTTCTTACCATTCAGCTGACTCCTCAGGACTTGCCTGACCCTCTGCAGTTACTTGGTGGTTGCAGCTTTTCTAGCAGCCTCTTCATGGTTCCCATTCGCCTGCGGGATCCCCAGGTACTTGTAACTGTCCTCTATGTCTGCAATGTTGCCTTCTGGTAGTTCAATCCCCTCAGTTCTGACTACTTTCCCTCTCTTTGTTACCATCCGACTACACTTCTCCAGTCCGAACGACATTCGAATGTCATTGCTGTATAGCCTGGTAGTGTGGATCAGTGAATCGATGTCTCGTTCACTCTTGGCATACAGCTTGATGTCATCCATGTACAGGAGGTGGCTGACAACTGCTCCGTTCCGTAGTCGGTATCCGTAGCCAGTCTTGTTAATGATCTGACTGAGGGGGTTCAGGCCTATGCAGAACAGCAGTGGGGACAGAGCATCTCCTTGGTAGATCCCGCACTTGATGGTGACTTGTGCTATGGGCTTGGAGTTGGCCTCTAGTGTTGTACGCCACATCCCCATTGAGTTCCTGATGAAGGCTCTTAGGGTCCCATTGATCTTGTAGAATTCTAAGCATTCCAGTATCCAGCTGTGGGGCATTGAGTCATAGGCCTTCTTGTAATCAATCCAGGCAGTGCACAGGTTGGTCAGTCTGGTCTTGCAGTCTCGGCTGACTGTTCTGTCTACCAGTAGCTGGTGTTTTGCGCCTCTGGTATTTTTGCCAATTCCTTTCTGTGTCCCGCTCATGTATTGACCCATGTGCCTGTTCATCTTAGCCGATATGATGCCTGACAGGAGCTTCCATGTAGTACTGAGGCAGGTTATTGGTCGGTAGTTGGAGGGGACCGGTCCCTTCTTGGGGTCCTTGGGGATCAGGACCGTCCGACCTTCGGTTAGCCATTCCGGGTGTCTCTCGTTAACTAGCAGCTGGTTCATTTGTGCTGCCAGGCGCTCGTGGAGTGCAGTCAGCTTCTTTAGCCAGTAGGCGTGAACCATGTCGGGCCCTGGTGCTGTCCAACTCTTCATACTGGAGACCCTTTCTTGGATATCTGCCACTGTGATGGTTACTGGACCCTGTTCAGGGAGGTTGCTGTGGTCTGCCCTCAGATCCACTAGCCACTGAGCATTGCCGTTATGGGTTGCGTCCTTCTCCCATATGCCCTTCCAGTATTGCTCCGTCTCCAGCCTTGGTGGTGCTGTTCTCTTATTGTTCCCTTGCCACTGAGAGTACACCTTTGCTGGTTCTGTGGAGAACAGCTGGTTTATTCTCCTGCCTTCTATCTCTCTGGTGTACCTCCTCAAGCGGCTGGCCAAGGCTGTGAGTCTTTGCTTGGCAGTTTCCAAGGCCTCAGGCATGAACAGTTTGCTGTATTTCTTATGCACCTTCTTTGTCGCACCTTTCTGCAACTCCGTTAGTTGGCTAACCTCCCTCCGTGCTACTTTGATCTTGTCCTCTAGCCTCCTTCTCCATGGAGGGTACTGCCCCTTGTGGCTGTTCAACTTGTAGCCAAGCATCTCACTAATCAGATGGGTTGAGCATGTTAAAATTTTTTTAATCACGTCGGGTTGGCCATGTTAATGTGGATATGCCGTTAACGTCGTATTAACGCGATGAACGTGATGAACACTGACAGCACTAATTTAAACATTTTCCAGAAGAACATTCTGCTGATTTAAAGGAAACTCAGCTACTATGCTGCAAACAGGAGGCTCCAAAGAAGCAGTTTTGTCTAAATGAACTCAAGATTAAATTTCACCAACCGTCCACGCACCAGATGGTCCATCTGTTTTTCTGTTGTTACGAGTACAATGAAAGATCAAAGCAGGCACTGTGTTTACGCAGCAGTTCCACAGTACAAAATGACCCCTTGGTGTATTATTGCTGACAGACTAAATCAACTGTACAGTCCATCTAATGTGTGAACATATTAACAGTTGTTGTTGATGTGCTTTTAGCATTTTACATGTGATTATTTGGCACATCTAAATTTATTTCAGTTTTCTTTTCACAGCATCAAATCAGAACAACTTGAGGCTTTAAAGAGCTCTGTTCACCGGAAAGTTTGAATACATTTTCCTATCACGCTTCAGTTTAAAGTCTGCTTTGCTTCCCTGCACTGACCGTTGTGGACTTTAAACTTTAACACAAACGGTCAGATGAAATTTGAGCTAGCATTGCAGTTTGTTTAAAACATGATCCTTTTGTGTAGCAGTGAAAGCTAAAGTTGTCCAGTTTTTATCCAGCTTCAGCTATGTCAATGGAAAATTGTACTTAGTAGTCAGTATAATCTTTTAATGGTATAAGTTTGCATATGGTAGAATGCTGCATGTAATCATTTGTGTTTAGAAGTATATAGTTGGTGGCATTGAAAGAATGTCTCATCCTAGGAGGTCTGTAACATTCCAGAGTGTTCTGGCGTTCACCCCCACATCCTAGGAGCATGGGAAAGGTCATACCTTGTCTTATTGTTTTACGGTAGGATTAACGTAGCTATATCACTTTTAGTGTCATGGATCGCTGTGTGGCAGGCAGGAGGAGGACCCAAAACTAAATACAAAGCTCGCCAAGAGACACAGGGAGGAACACACACAACATGAGGGAGAACGCGACGCCGAACAGAGGGAGACGCAGACAGAAATACACAGAGGGTTAACGAGGAAAGTGGGAACACACGGGGAACACAGCTGACACAGATAACCATAACGAGACAGGGCGGGTTGAACATAACACTGACGGGAGACGGGCAGAGTCAAACAGGAAGTACAGAGGTTCAGACAGGAGGAGAGAGAGCACGGGGAAAACACAGACATAACGGGCTGGGGAAACATGGAACAACCACAAAGGGAGACGAGGGCTCATAAATACACAGAGGGCACACAGGGGGGAGGGAGAGCACGGGGAGAACTTAGACATAACGGGCAGGGGAAACATGGAATAAAACATAAGGAGAGACGAGGGCTCACAGATACACAGAGGGGCACACAGGGGGTAAAAGCCACGAAGGGAAAACACTTAGGGAACAATACAACAGGGCAACTCAGGAAACATGGCCTAAATAGGGAACAAAATACAAACATACAAGAAAACTAAGAATACTGGGCCAACATGGCCCAGGACCATGACATTTAGTCTAAAGGCCCTTTTTTACATATAGATGAAGTGTTGGATTTTCCAGACCAGCAGGTTAAGGGAAGTCGTTTATGGGGTCACACTTTGACACACACACACACACACACACACACACACACACACACACACACACACACACACACACACACACACACACACACACACATATACACCTCCACATTCCAATGTAGGGAACAAACACCCACTGATCTATAAATAAAGACCAGGGCAGTCTCTCAGTGCGAGTCTCAGAGTCCTCACTCAGTGCGAGTGCTCTGTGCTGCCCTTGTATACAAGTAAAACTGTGTGTTTCTCCACTCTGATTCTCAGCTGAAGAAGTGTCTTAGAATGCATCTCTTGACAAGCTGTTAGCTGTGGCTGCTATCAAATACTCAAACACCACTGCCAAAGTTCTCCTCTGCAGAGCTCCCGTGCTCGCTGCTCTTGATTTCATGCAGCACTCAACCCTCAGGTGGATGCCAGCGCTCTGGAGGCGGTGGTGCATTGAGATGTGTTACTTCTCAAAAAAAGGTTAAAAAAAAACAACCCACCAGCTGCGTTAGAGCACAGCTGAAAGCTGAGTAAAGGCCTTATCCTTACGATTAGCATGAACATTTCTAAGTGTATGTTGGCCCCTCAGTCGTCCTCTGAAGTCCTCTCATGTATTTGACTTAGATGCAAAACACCAGCCAACGCTCAAGTGTTGAAATTTCCTGTGAGATAAAGTCGGAGATAAAACTCTCTCTGCTCCCTCAAACATGTTTGATGGTGAGACAGGTCGACACTGCTGAATGGCTGATTTGACAACTGTGTGTGTGACAGTAGCAGCATTTTAACCTCCAGCTGACCTCCACCTCGCCCCTGTCTGATTTATAAGCGCTGAGTGGTCACAAATTGGTGTGTCACTCAGGCCATGAACATAAAGGCTTCAACTCAATAAGAAGCCCATTTACCACCTACAACTGTGCTATTTTCACTTAAATCACCTTCTGATACTCGCTTTAACTTCATTAGGTCCTATCATTTTAATTAATTATCCTGCTTCTCACAGGCCTCAATAGGAAAAAAAACAAATATTCAGATCTTAATCTTGTTCTTCAACGTCATCTTTCTCCTTCAGTGCAGTTCACACTCAAACCAAGTTCTACACATGGTTTGATTGACTGAACAACACACAAGCAAAGAAAGACACGCCCCCCACCACCAACCAGACCATTTCTCTGCCTGCAGCCGATGTGAGAAGAGCTTTCATCAAGGTCAACCCACGGAAAGCTGCTGGACCAGACAACATCCCAGGTCGCGTACTGAGAAACTGCTCTGATCAGCTGAGTGATGTCTTCACAGACATTTTCAACTCATTGCTGAGCCAGGTGATCGCCCCAGCGTGTTTCAAGTCCACCACCATCATCCCAGTGCATCCTCAGTATCCTGCCTGAACGACTACCAACCCATCGCCCTGACCCCCATCATTATGAAGTGCTTTGAGAGACTTGTCACGGCACATGTGAAGAACAACCTCCCCCGCTCACTGGATCCGCTGCAGTTTGCATACCGGCCAAACAGGTTGACCGAGGATGACATTTCCACTGTGCTTCACCTCTCCCACCTGGACAATAAATAAAATTTTACTTACTTACTTACTTATTATAGACTATCAATAAGTATGATCAACACATCCATCCATCCATTCGCTTCTGCTTATCTCTTATCTCTTCTCCTTAATGTGTCTGCAGCAATGTTATGGTCATCTGCGATTACTTGAGCGTGTGTTTGCAGCTTGTTCTGACGGTCGCAGAAGTTCGTTTGTTACTCTGTGTTGTTGTAGTGGGGACATCGTGTGTTTGATTCACGGCACAGAAACACAGAGGAACGAGCCCTGGTTTTTATTGTAAATGTATAAAAATCATTCTAATGAGCAGAGCTTCCTTTTTTCTCGGTACACAATACTGACATGTGACACGCTGCGGTTGGAGGAGGTGAGTGAGTGAAACCATGACCCTGCAGATTTTAACCAGAGTTGCTTTTCTATTTTAACGATTAACCATGTTATATTTCTGAGTGAATCGCGATGTTTATCAGCTGCTTTTCCTGAAACACAGCTCTGATCGGACCGAGCCTGAAACAGAATCAGGATATGACGAAACTTTCTTTCTGTCTTTTGTTAATCAAGTCAAATGTTACAACAAAACGTGTCTGTTTGAGTCTTGAACGTTGAATAGAAAAGTGAGTTGTTGATTTTGTTCATCTGAACGTTTTCAGTGTGAGAAACATTTCGTCACTCATCCAAGTGATTTCTTCGTTCTCAGCTGACTGCAGGTTTCTTGTAAACGCTTTATAATGTTGGGGAAACCTGGCACATCAGCTTTTAAATGTCCCCCATTACTGGTGGAAATTTCACAGTCTAAGAAGGGCAACCTGCCTTCATATCCTCCCTGGTGTATCTGATGTGTTCGTCCAGCTAGTTGCTGTGAATTGTGGTACGTCCTGAGATTTGATTGTCACCCAGGTGTCGTCCACATACCTGAACCAATGACTTGGTGGTGATCCAGGGTAGCACAGCCCTCTGAGATAACAGCAGGGTTAGCGAGTCAGTGTCTGTGCCAATAACAATCCAAATAAAGTCATTGATAGGACTGAGACTGTCTTCCTGTGATAGTGAGAGTGAAAGTATGAAGAGCAAACACCGCCCTGAAACTCCCGTTACATCACCAGGTAACTCCTATTTATAAACAATGATGATGTCATCAAGGAAATAAGGAAAGCCTGCGATCAAAGAGAGAACTGTGAGTATCTGAGTGAGTTTTTATGTTCTTACCTCTGAAAGTACGAGGTTTCACTTCCTGTGTGGCGGTAATGTCAGTGTACGAGACAGCAGGGTTCACTTTATCTGCAATACAGAACAGTTCACGTGTTACACAACAGCTGGACCTATCTGTGTAAATCCACATAAGTGTGTTTCAGTAATAAGTCAGAAGGAATCATGAAAGTGCTGCTGGAAGTAAAGCAAACAATGAATCTGGGTCACAGATCTCGAAAACCAACACCCATCATAAAAGTGTTATCTGTGTTTGCTTACATGGTTCTCCCAGCAGAAGAAACAACTGACACTCCCAGTGACAGATCCACTGAGAGCTATCGCCTGACCTGAGATCATGAGTTCATGACCAGTTTCAGACTGAACTGTTTTTCTGGGTCGTTGCTTTACAACAAAGTGTGAGGTTTCACTTCCTGTGTGGCGGTAATGTCCCGTCATGGTAATGGTCCCCACCTAGTCATAAAACCTAAACATCCACATTCTTTCTATCTCTCAGTGAGTCTAAGTTACAACCTCGGCTCCCTGTTTTTCTGCTCCTGGCTAATGTGAGGGAGACGCTTCTACAATCAGAAAAGCAAGGCCATGATTCCCTGCAAACAGTATTCTCTTTATAAATCAGCAGTATGATGTAATAATGTAATAATAATAATAATAATGTACAAATCAGGTGAATAAATCTAACAATCTTCACCTTCTTCTAAATCAGGAGTATAATGCAACTTAAAACTACATAATGATTTCAATCTTTAATCAGCCGTATAATGATTCAACAATTCTTTGATTAGCGGTATGATGTAACATACGACAGTGTAATAATCTCACAGTATTGATCCAGGTGTTGTTGTCATGTTTTTATGTGCCAGTGTTTTTCATTTTTGATTATTTAAAAATGGAGATGCCATTTCTAATTACAGCAGGTTTGTTGTCAGTGAAGATGTTCACTTTACTTTAAAACACTCCAGTTTAAGAACAGAGAGCCGAGGTCAGCAAACAAAATGTGAAAATGAGCAATGCATGACCTATGACCTTTCCTGGATATTCAAATTCCAAGTTCCTCTGTGTTCTCCATATGAGGTGGCTGTAGAGCAGGTCCTCTACCAAAATGAAAGGGTGGTGATTTGATCCTTGGCTCCTTAAATCTGCACGCCAAATATCTTTGAGCAAAACACCTGATGCAGCCATCAGAGTGAGAATGTTAGACAGAAGGATAGAAATGCAGAGGCCATTATTATTAGTGCTGTGGATTGTAAAGAACAATGTGGATTAGACAATCCCTTTAACACTGGTATCAAAAGTGAAATCAAATAATCAATCGGATATTGTGCAAATATATAAATAAAATATAAATACCTGTTTTGATTGGCAGAAAGATGTGAGAAAGTAAGAAAGACAGAGACAGGTGGGTGAGCTCCATTCACTCTTATCAGCAGAGAGGGATAGAGAGAGAGAGAGCGAGCTGCACACTGTGCTGTAAACTCTTTAAAATACCTCAATAAAAGCCTCCTCTGTGCCAACGAGGAGAAACTGAAACCGGAGCAGTTTCCAGCTCTGTCTGCTCGTTTGTTCCACTTTCAGCAGAAAACATTATTTGCTGCAAAAAGTGACATCATCCTCACTTTAGCCCATTACTCACATACTGAGCTGCCATAAAGAATAATTTATACTGCTAAAATAAATGTCCTAAATATCCTGCAAGACACTAACCCTGATGCATCCATCAGAGTGAGAATGTTAGAAAGATAAAAGCACTCGAGTATAGAAGAAGTTTATGTGTGACTGGATGAATGTTGTGTAAAGTGCTCTGAGTCTCCAGGAGTCTGTTAAATAAGAATCAGTCCACTGATGAAACACATCCGTTGCTGGAAACATGCTGAACATTACAGCTGATTCTTCTCAAACTGATCAGATGTTGAAACGCTTTTCGTGACCATTTTTTAACCTGAATCCAAATGTAAAAATTTTGGTTCAAATCAGGTGAAGCTAGAATATCAGGGATAGAAAGCTCAAAACAGACGTTTCGCAAGAAGTGACGTCATCCTCACTTTAGCCCAGTACTCACACACTGATCCGGCATAAAGATTATATTTATACTGCTAAACACTCAAACCTCATGGCAAATACGCTTTTTTTTCCCCCTTTTTTATTCCCTCTGACTTCTGCTACAAATATCTCATAAACAGGAGGCAGGTTCACTATAACCAAAACTACAGACTCACACATCATGTCATTGTTACAGCAAACAGCATCCACAGCAGTGCACAGTTAAGGTTCTTCTAGGTTCAGAGGTCACTCAGCAGAGGATTTTTGGTCCACCTGTGTGATTGGTCAGAATTAGCCAATGAAAATAGGTCAAATGTTACCTTTTTGTAAAGAAGGAATTAAGAAAACAGTCCAACTTTTCTCTGCATCATTTCTTTCACTCTAAAAGTAAGAGTAAGTATGTTGCTGCTGCTTGTGCAATCAGACTGACTCATCGTTCACTTTCTTTTGCTCGTCTGTATAAACTTTGTTGTGCCGTCAGTGATTCATTACATCACTTGTGTTTCATTGTCATTGTTGTGTATTGTTCATTAGTTAATGCCTGTTTGTTGTTTCACTGAATGAAAGTTCTGTGTTTGTAGTTTTTCTAAATTCTTTGTGTTCCAGGGATATTTAAATGCACTACAGGCGTATTCAGCTCAGTGAAAACATCAACTGAAAGTCAAATAACATGTATTATTAATTTAAATTAAATATATATATAAAACACAGCTGATTTTATCGTTGTTTCTTTTCCCCAATGTTTCTTTACTGGACAGTAAAACCAGAAAATGTAACATTATTCAATATTAAATACTGAAGAGACCTTCAGATCAGTCTGTTGAGCTTGAAGGAGAGGGCAGAGGTCAAATGAGACATAAAATTTTTAATAATTTTACAGAGCGCTCTGTATGATCATAATACGCGCCACACTTATAGGAATCATAGTTTCATCATAAGTTATGAGGCTTTTTGTCAAACTTCCACCAATAAACCAAACTTTGACTCAGTGGTTTCAGATGTAAGCTGACTGCCTCTTTTAAATCACGTCTGTTGGTTTTAAATCAGAGAAGTTCCTGTTAGAAAAAACTGCTGAACTGATAAGAGAAACGTTTACTAACATTTTATACAAACGTGTTGTCTTAAGCAGGATTTACAGTCTAGCAGATGCAGCGCTGTCGCTCCGCTTCAGCACAAAGTTATAATAAGTTATAATAAAACTATTTTTTTCTGGTCTTGATGCATCCTCAATCATCCAGGAAGGTAAAACGTAGCGCTACGTCCAGATGAACAGAATCAACTTTTGGAGATTTTTTTTCTGAATTAGTTTCCTTTATTTCAGAGTTTTTCATTTCCAGAGCAAATTTTCTTATTTCAACTTTGTTTTTATTGTTTAAAAACATTTAATATTCATTGGTTTCACTGCTAGTTTTATTTCTTTTGATTATTGTCACTTATTATTGTATAGAAGGCAAATGTCACAGACAGGTAAAGCAGTGCATGTGTTACAGTAAAAACCCACTGAAGTTGATTTCTCTATAATAATCCAGGATTGTCCAGGCCGCCTGCAGTGAGATTAGTTCTCAGCAGAGCTACGTCCATTCTGTGCTAAACGCGTGTGCTGGAAGAGGAAGTGAGAGTGAGACTTCATTCCTATTGAGCTTTGCTGTTGCTAGCACATGTCATCTGCTTCCAGTCAAGGAAGTCAGGATGTTCGTATTGTTGGAGCTTCTGTGGAGCTAATCAATGTTGTTATTGTGAATTCATCCATTTAATTAATGTCAGAGAAACTCAGAAGTACGAGTCCTGATTTTATTTTAGATATATTAAAAATAATGGGAGCACTTTATATATTAATGCCACACTATTAAGCATAAATTAAAATGTGCTTAATTCATCATTTATATATTATTACTCCTCTTTAGTCTGTAATTTGTAAATACAGATATATTATTATAACTATAATTATGGTTGTTATTAGCAGTGATGTGATAGCTGTACAATATCTGTATTGACTAATAGCATATAAGGAGCAGTGCAGTGCTGCCAGCACCAGTTTAACCAGCAGAGCTTCCATTGTTCTCTGCACTGACATGTCTGAGCATTTATACTGGCAGGTGGAGGATGTTACATCATCACAACATTGTAAACAGCGTTGAATCTTTGCTGCAGCTTTGATCTCACAGAGAAATGATCAAACTCACCTTCTGTATCTAACAGATTATTGGATTGATTAAAACAGTCATATATCCAAGTTAGTCTGTGGATGCTGTGCTACATACTGCTGAGTCATTAATGACACAGCACGTTTTTGTTTTTCTATTATGAAAGTTCAGACTCGCTTACTTCACCTGACAGGTCGGCTTGTTTTTATTTTTGCTCAGTGAGACACATTACAATGTCTGAGGCTTCAAACTGAACAGAAAGTGAGACGGAGCGGACTAGTTACAAACTGAGACTCGGAGTTTCTATAGAAATGATCCAAGTACAGAGTAATTTCGGTGATGCGACAAAGCGCGACAGACAGGTTTCACTGTGGGGTTTCCCCTGCGTAATCACATCACGGGACTTCATAACCATCTAGGGCTCAGTTACACCGCTCCGTAGGCGGAGACTTAGAGTTATTTTTAAACAGCGAGTGAGCCTCGCAACTCATTCATTCAATTCGCTCGAAGCAGGCAGGGACTGATCGGACTGCAGCTTTCCAAAAAACGCGCTTCAGTCAGAAAACGGAACTTTTAATCATCGATCATGTCTCTGAACAACTTCTACTTTAAGGACTCTAACTTTTTCTCACTCTGGACTTTTCTCCTGTGCTCGGCTTTGTCCGTCTGGACTCCCGTACAAGGTAAGCCGACGTGTCCAGCTTCTAGCTGCGTGTTAGTGCAGATTACAGTGAATTTTAATGAAAAACTGGCGGATGTGAATAAGCTGAAATGACTGTTATCAGCTGTGCTGTGTTGTCCGTCACTAACAGTGTGACAGCTGTCAGTGAGTTACTTTAAAACCGGAAGAAGCTTAAAACGAGAAGATTGTCAGGCAGGTTCTGACTGTGTGAGGTTTGTTTATAACGGACACGATGGCGGTGATTCACCGAGCAGTCTGCGAGCATGTCAGGTTTATGAGAGCCGTGTGTTTGTCAGAGGAGAGAAAGAGCAGAGTTACAAAACACAACGTCCGGTGAGCCGAAACTAAAACACTGTTTATTGATCCGGAGTGATGCAGATTCAGTCCGCACATGCTGCTGCTGACTGCATGTGTTTCCACAAGCTAATGTGTTTTCTATAAAAACACATTAGCTTGACAACCCGCCATCATGACCCCATCAGGAATTACGTCTGACTGCCCACGTGGCTCGTTCGTCCAATCAGGTGTCTGTGCGTGTTTTGTAGTTTCCTCTGGATTTGTAGTTTAAAATTTTTAATAAATGAAATTAGTTGGTTATTAAACCCGAACTTATCTTATTTTTCTTTATTTGGAGCAGTTAAATAATCAGTTTCAAATCAGTTTCAAATTATCAAAAGATCAGCATGAATCAGTGTAAACACAAAGCAGTCGCTCTGTATGATAGTAATGAAATAAAAGATGTCAAATTAAATCAAGTTGTTTATGTAAAACTTAAAAATGTTAGAATTTCAGTACCACAGACAGAACATACGAGGCTCAGTCAGTCTGTAACAGAACAACAAACAGCCATCACTGACAACAACTGCACACTGGTTATGGCTGAAATTTTGTAGTGTATATTAAGAGACACTAAAGTAACAGCACAGAGACTGATGGGGCTGTTACTGATTTTCAGGTCTTCAGTCTATAGTGGTGGCAGTTCAGGAGGCTTAATTTTCCGTCTGTTTCCAGGTGAGGTTGTGGTGATTGGTTCAAATCTTCCAATCATCGCTGCTCCAGGTGATGATGTCATCCTGCCGTGTCACCTGGAGCCCACGTTCGATGTCCAGGGTCTGACGGTGGAGTGGTCCAAACCCGACCTGAAGCCCGACCCGTCGGACCGGCTGAGCCGAGTGGAGTACGTTCACCTGTACAGGGACAGGAAGGAGGTCCCCGACATGAAGATGGCCTCGTACTTCAGGAGGACGGAGCTGTTCATGGACGACATGAAACACGGGAACATTTCACTGAAGATCCTGAACGTGTCGGAGGAAGACAACGGCAGATACAGATGTTTCATCCCCAAGCTGCGGAGCAGAGTGAAAGCTGCTGTTGTTGAACTTGTAGTCGGTGAGAAGATTTGTTTTGTTGATGTTTGTGGTTCCAAACTCAAAGTTGTTTTTGTCCCCAATACAAACTTTCAGCCTAATTTTAATAACAGATTTTGACTGTTTTGTCTTTTAGATTCAAACTTTGCTAAAACCTCAACGACAGAGACGCCGCTGCAAACTCCAGATCCTCAGGACACGACTCCAACAAATGGTGAGAACACAGTCCAACTCTTCTCTGCATCATCCCTGTTTGGGGTTTTGTGTATTTGTGGTGACCTTCTTGTCTTTTCTACATCAGCAGGTCGATCCAGCGTCGCTGTGGTCATCGTTGTCGTCACCTTATTATTAGTTTTGGCTCTCGCTGGTTTTGCTGCATATTTCTCCAGACACATTTTTCACCAGACACTGAAAGTAAGAAACAAACAAACACAAACATGTTGTTGCTTCTTGTGTCGTCAGACTGACTCATTATTCTACTTTTTTCAACAGAAGCATCCAGAGGATGATGATACAGAAAAACAACCACTACCAGTCTAGCTGCTTGCTCAAAGGAATAAATGGACTAGTTCTTCTATACTACTTTTCTACTCTGGTTTAGCAAAGAACACACTTTGAACTTTGACCCCAGCTGAAGACTCGAGCCTCGTCCGGTTTATTTATCGAGCTCATTTTCACACAAAGAAAATGTTGTAAAAGAAATGATCATCATCACTGTTCTGGACTGAAGTGAATTATTCCCAAACAGCAGGACTGGAAGGATTTCACAGCATTAAAGGAAATTTCCATGAACGTTTGTGACACAGCTCAGGTGGAAAGATGGAAATAAACCCTCATCTGAAAACTGTGTGGGAGACACAGAAGAAGTTACAAAAACAGGTTATAAGCTGATTACTTTACTGCACTGTGTTAATGACCTGCTGTGAATGATGTTTAATGCAGCTGTAATTTAAACAGAGTCACTTATTGTGATGCTGAAAGTGTTTATTTATGAAAGCTAGTTTTATATGACAGGACTGTGAGCACCTTATACAAGGTGATTGAAACTTCAGATATTTATTGGTCTTCATTTTTAAAGCCACAGTTAATTTATTAAATGTAATTGAAACTTCCTGCTGGTCAGGACTCGATGTTCAGGCTGTTTCTAGTTATTTATTTAAAGAAGCAGTTTGATCCTGATGCAGAACTCAAGCTTAACTTCCTCTTTTTGTCATTTAAAGCTACAAACTTTGTGCAGACTGACAGAAATCCTCCTGACTGTAGTTTCTGCTGCAGTTACGGAGCTAAAATCAGAGGATGTTTGTGTCCAACTCTTCTTTATTCCTGCTCTGTAACATGACAGAGCTCCTTTGGTTCACAGTTAAACAGATGTGTTTGCAGCTGTTAGCCAGCTCAGGATCTTTATTTTGTTATTTTTATATTTTATTTTTTTATTACCTCAGATATTTATTTATAAGAATATTTATATTTAAGAATTTTGGATGGATGTATTTGTTACTGCAGTGAGTGTAAAGTTACAGTGATATATGTGAATGTGTGAAATCGTCTGTAAATATGAGTGTGAAAGTAAAAAGTTCAAGCACGTTTAGACACTGTTTTCTTTTTTGCCTCTATTTGATGTTAAGTCACTGTTTACCTCGTAACATGGTTACATTTGACAATGAGAACCTATATTTATATTAATGGAGCCTTTACTTTGTTTATTGTTTGCACCTTATAAACCTGACGTCAATCATCAACATAGTGTATGCAGTTCAAATGCAGCTTTTCTTTAAGAGAACGCTGCCATCTGCTGGCTGACCTGCAGAAAAGCTGTTTGTGTCACAGGTTTGATGACACACCTGATGTTATCAAGCCTCCAGTCAGAGTCTTTTTTCCTGCTATGCTGGTGTAAATCTGACCAGTAGAGCTCAAAGTTCATCTCCTTCAAGAAGGAAACTTTCCATTTCTACTTAGTCAGACTTCTTGTGAAGTCGTCCAAACACAGAATCGACACATTTAATGACACTACATTAACCGTGACACAGGTTTTTATACTGAACACTGTGGTTTTCGTGAAAATGCTGAAGTTCTTCCCTCAGATCAGTAACATGTAGTAAAACAGCAGTGCTGACCTGCAGCTTCCTCTCTGCTCACATCAGGCTGCTCTCATCCTTCTACTCCCACATTTATACTGTGAGCACCTCGGACAACATGCCGTCACATCATCACAACACATCAGCTTCTTCCTCCTCAACATTCATCTTTACAGTCTGATCTGCAGCTTCTCTGCTCCTGACTCTCTCTCTCTGGTTTCTACACAGAGAGGAGAAAACATCCACCTGCTCCACCCAGAATCAAAAAGATGAAGAAAGAAGATTTCCTGCTCTACTGGACAAATAAAAATCCCAAGTGACAGCAAGGAAGACAGAATGACTCAGCATGAAAATCTCTAACTCCCAACACTTATGTGATATGTGTTTTGCATTAAAGCTGCACTTCAGTTACTTCAGATTTACATTTAGTTCCACATGTATCATTTTAAAAAAATCCACACCCTCGCCTCTGTAGTCAGCTGACTTTATGGTTTTACCAAGTGATCTGAAACATGAGACTGAACTAAAGAAGCACAAACATCGCTTCCTCTAATTTCCACATTGACTCACCAGTGACTCAGCATGACGCATGTGAAACATGTCCAGTGTTCTGTTTCAGGGACTCGAGTAAGCTCCCCAATCTCAGTGTTCAAATGACAGTTGTAAAATAAATTCACTTGCAGAGTTGATGGTCAACACTATCTAAAAAGACCACAAGTGTTGTTGTACTTCCTTTATAGTCATTTAAAACCTCAGGCAGTGCCTGTGTGACCCATCTGAGTTTAATTCCAGCTGCTGATTTAAGGCTTTTGCATTCATCAAACCATATCTTTAAAGGAGTTTTAGTCCATTCGTTTAAATTATTTTTCTGTTCCAAATATAATTTTTTATCTGCTAATATTGTCTGTAGTGGTGATTTTAATTGTGTCACATCTAAATATTTCCATTTTGCTTCATACAAAGGATCACACCAATAAATTAAGTATCTTAATTGTGCTGCTTTAAAATAGCTTTCTAAGTTTGGGAGGGAAAGTCCACCCCGTTCCTTAGGTAGTTGCAATGTTATTTATCTAACTCTGGGTTTACGGCCCTTCCATATAAATCCCGAAATCATTCTGTTCCATAACGCAAATTGTTTGGCTGGTATGTGTACCGGTATAGATTGAAAAATGAAAAGCAGTATTCAGCAGTCGCCTCCTTGTTCTGACACACACAACTAAACTATTGACTACACTACACACTAACTACACAAGATTTGCGCTAAACGTCGCAAATCTCTCACATCTCAACCATCGCATTATTGGCTGGACTAGGATAAGGTGGCATCGTTCTAAGCAGCCAGTCACTTACTGACTAGCACTGCAAAACAGAATTGTTAAAGTTTTAATATTAATTTCAATTCAGGTTAGATTTTTTTTTTTGCGCAACGCAGATTTTCTGTGCGCAGAGACCGTGCCAGCAGCAGTGAGCAATTGCGCACGCGCGCAGCTTAGAGGGAACATTGCTCGTTACCGTATCTGAATATTTGAAGACTAACAGGTCATTCATACATACATCCAGTGAGATCGAGGCAGGAGCACAGACAACCTCAGGTTTGATTAATTAATCCACGGACTCCGTGTTCTGTGCACCATGTCTGTCTTCTATTGTGGACTGTGGACTTCTATTCTGTGCTCGGCTTTCAGCGTGTGGACTCTGGCTGGAGGTAAACGTTACTGTCAGCTCACAGCTGTGTGTTCTTCTTCTCCGTGTCGCTGTGAGTGATGACAGTTATCAGTGAGTTACTTTGACACGGAAAGAAGTTTCAACGAGATGATTTAAGCAGGCTCTCCTTTGCGATGAGCGGCTTTACCCCGTTTAAGCGCTCACAGAGGATTAATTATAACGGACAACACTGAACAGGCTGAAAGTGTGAGTGTGAACGTGGTGTCTCTGTTAATACTGCAGGGCCGCGCGTGATTAAAGTGTAATAGAAGACACGTGCTATACTTTGCTGTTTGGCACCAACATCTGACAGGTGTGGAGATCTCCCGGTAAACGTTAAAACCGTCCGCTGAAAAAAAAGAGAGACTTAGAAGCCGCATCTGGCCGTATCCATCCACCCATCCCATATCTATGGAAGCCCGTTACCACCACTAAGGAAAAAAAGGATCTATAACTCGAGTTATTTTCTCGAAATGTTGAGAAAAGTAACTCGAAATTTCGATTTTAGATACTTGATTTTTGGGTTGTTTTTGTTTGTTTGTTTGATTTTTTTTTTTTATTGCAAACGGGCTTCAATACGTATCCGTCCCATGAGTCAGTCAGTGAGTCACGGAGAATTGTTGTAAAGTATTTCATCAGTTAATCAGCTCAGAATTGATGTGACTGAACAAAAGGACGTTGTGACATTTAATAACAACTCATTTGTTTTAAATGCTTAGATGACATTTGGACTTTCCAAATATAAGCAGCTCTGGTGATTTTGGTGACTTTGTTGTTTATCTGCCATGTAGATCATGTTTGAATAACCACCAATAATCAGTTATTGCCTGATATACGCAGACATCCATTTGTGTTAATCGGTTAGGCTTCTACCCTGCTGTGCTACACATCCTCCACAAAGACAGCTTATGAGTTAAATGTGAAAACAGCTCTGTTTTGTAGTTTTAAACGCTCTCTGCTTCTCGCTGTTTCTTCATCTCGTCTTGTAACTCTTAGTACCCCAAAGACTGAAGAAATGGAAGAAGACAAAGGTGATTCTGTTTAAACTGGAGCTGAAACAAACAAAAAACCTTTGCCTTTCCTTGTCATGTCTAACGGTTGACATGTCTCTGGCCTGGGAGGGTTATCATGAGCATTTGATTAACAAATTAATGAAATTAAAGCCGCAGTGTTGAACAGTTTTGAAGAAGGTAATCCAACTTTTTCATGTGTTAAACCAGTTTTGTTACTTGTGGCTTCCTTCAAAAACTTGATGGATGCTTTTGTTTTTGAAGAGGTGATAAAGAATAGAAGTTCAACGAAATTGACAGAACTCAGAAACTCGACCTGTTTATTTGCATGGTTAATCCCTAAAGGGCCGTCTCTCTAAAGAGGAATCACTAAAACTAAGAAATACTCATTGGTTATGTCTGAAATCTCTCAAACGTATAGTGAGTGTTATGGGCCAGAGAAATTTATTTTCTTGAAGTCTTTCAAAGATAGAAATGGCAGAACCTGACTTTATTGAGCTTGTATTCCAGTTTCTTCACGTATAAAAGCTGACAGAGTCCCACATATTGAACCTTCAGTGGTGTTGTGACCTATGATGATGTGTAATGTCACTGTCACCCTGTGATCATATGGGTCCTTATGGACACATGAGCTGAGGTTTATACACAACCTCAGCTCATGTGAACTCTGAACTGAGGTTTACCAGGTCCCAGGCTCCTTAATTCCACTGACTCAGCATCACTTATTAGAACTAAACAAGGCTTTAGGGTGAAACAAATCTCCCATGAGTTCTCTGTTGGTTTTGGAAACATATTGAGGAGGACTTGTTTCATTCAATAATTTAGTCCCAGAAACACCTCTGCAGTAACACCACAAAGACTCATGGGGCTGTTCATGATGTTCAGGTCTTCTGTGTGTAACTTTATAGAGTTATACACTGACGATCTGAGGATCTGTGGAAATTCTGTAGGAGTTCAGGAGAATTAATTTTCTGCCTGTTTCCAGGTGAGGTTCTAGTGATTGGTTCAAATCTTCCAATCGTTGCTGCTCCGGGTGATGATGTCATCCTGCCGTGTCACCTGGAGCCCATGTTCGATGTCCAGGGTCTGACGGTGGAGTGGTCCAAACCCGACCTGAAGCCCGACCCGTCGGACCGGCTGAGCCGAGTGGAGTACGTTCACCTGTACAGGGACAGGAAGGAGGTCCCCGACATGAAGATGGCCTCGTACTTCAGGAGGACGGAGCTGTTCATGGACGACATGAAACACGGGAACATTTCACTGAAGATCCTGAACGTGTCGGAGGAAGACAACGGCAGATACAGATGTTTCATCCCCAAGCTGCAGAGCAGAGTGAAAGCTGCTGTTGTTGAACTTGTAGTCGGTGAGAAGATTTGTTTCGGTCATGTTTGTGGTTCCAAACAGTTTTGTGTGTTTTTTCTGTACCATTACAAACCTTCAGTTTCATTTTATTTTTTTTTTCGTGACTTTTAGATCCAAACCACGTTAAAACCTCAACGGCAGAGACGTCGCTCCAAACGCAAGATCATCAGGACAAAACTCTAAGAAACGGTGAGATAACAATCCAGCTCTTCTCCTCATTATTTCTGTTTGGGTGACATTTTTGTGCATTTACCTTTTTTCCTTTTTTGACATCACCAGGGTCTCTGTGGTCATCATTGTCATCGCCTTCATGTCCGTTGCTGCTGTCGCTGCTTTCTTTGCATAATTCTATTAGTGCATTTTTTTAGACATTAAAAGTAAGAAACAAACAAACAAATAATGTCGATTCTTGCCATCAGACTTAATTGGATTTTAAAAAAAAATCTTTTCAACTGTTTTTTTAAAATCAGAAACAGCCAGAGGCAAATGAGAAAAACACTTTTTATTTTTACTGGATCTTCAGTCAGGTTGGATTCAAACCAACAGCCACCGGGAGACACTCGGGCCCAGCAGCACCAAGATCATCTTCTATAACAGGAAGTGAGCCTAATTTGAACTTTGACCCCAGCTCAAGACCATGTCCAGTTTATCTATCAAGCTCATTTTCACATAAAGAAAGTGTAGAACAAGAAAACAGAGAGTGGAAGATCAGAGGATCTAAACAGGAAATATTTCTTACAGACGTCTTCAGTCAGAGTTGCTGCTGTCAGACTCTGGAGGATCTGCTTGGAAACATCAAGCAGTGAAACTGATGGATTTCCTCCTTCAATACAAAAATGTGAAGTTCAGGCTGGAGAAGAAACACTCCTCTGCCTCACTGTCAGCATGTTTAATGAATATTTATTGTAATGTATGTTTGCACTGATTGCCGATCACGCTTCAACTGAGTCGTCCTCGGTCAGAAGGAATGGTACTCCACAGTGATGTAGTTCAAATAACTTTACTAAGGAGGTGGCAGATGAAATCAACAGGATGTACAGCGTTGGTAGGGAGGCATTACAGTATTCACATGCAGGTAAAGGGGGTGTGAGTGTGTATATGGGTGTGTGTGTGGTCATATGGTAAGCACGCACACAGTATTAACTCACACAGGAATGCAAGTAAATACGTTACTCCTCCGACACACCTCTCATCTGTCCTGAACTGCGCTGAACACGTTCCCAACCGGAAGTACAGATACCGAGGTGCATAATGGGCAACGTAGTATAAAACAGCTACAGTGAACAAGCGGACTTTTAACATTTATTTAGTCTCACTGTGTGAACTTATTTAAATGTTATACCTGAGTATTTAAAGAGAACTTAAATCTTCAGTGAGACCTTAAAGCGTCTCCGATTGACAAATTAAAGGGTTAAAATCCCCCCTGATCATTGCTAACTAGACCGAAACAAATCATCCCCAAACACCAAGACTGTTTTGTGTTTAAATATGTTCAGTTTTTTTTCCAGCATCCGATACAGATCAAAGCGTTAAAGGAAATTTAAAGGTTTCTCTCTAGGTATGGCCTCCTTCCATAGTCCAAACATTAAGTGGAGACTCTACATTGCTCATAGGCAATGTGAGTGTGAATTTTTCTGTCTTTCTGTATTGGCCCGCAACAGACTGGAGATCTGTCACGGGTGCACTCCGTTTCCCGCCCTATGGTAGCTGGGATGGGCTCCCTCCCGACCCTGATAAGGATGGAAGCTGCACTTCCAACAATATCTATAAAAAGGGAAATCTTTGTGCCCAACTTAACATGCAAAGCAATCTGATACAGTTGAAAATTACTCCTAAGGTCAGCCTAAGTGTCCTGGAGTGATAGTGTTGCAAACAGAAATACCCAGAAGAGCCAGAGGATCAGGGCAGGGGGTATATTTATCGCAAATATGTCTGTAGTTCAAAGTGATGGAGAACAACACTTGTTTATAGCTCAGTGATGGACTTTTGTTTAGTAAGACCTACATAACTGGGTGAAAGGGTGTTCCAGCTCATGACTGTGTTGGCTGGTCGTGTTTTCTCCAGGTGTTTCCAGATGTTTCTAGTCAAATGACTAAGGAAAAGAGAGCGAGAGGGGGGCGGAGCTAAAGAAGTAGCCTACTTGAACGGTCCACGATGATTCGGGTTATTCATTCAAAGAATAACTATGAGCCATGTCTGTGTACAGCTCGCTGGGTGGAGACTCTTCCTCACTGTGGACTTTCATCCTGTTCTCAGCTTTGCTCGTCTGGACTCCCGTTCAAGGTAAACTCACAGCTACATTTCATTCACATTTTCAAGAAATAAACAAGCCGAATTCCCTTTTAGCAGTTCAACTTTGTTTTGTGTCACTGTGAGTAATGACATCAGTTAATTACTTTTGAGACGTAAAATAATGTTAAATTGTGGTGATTATCAGGCAGGTTCTGCCCCGTATGAAGCGGTTTCTTCCCATTTGAGCGTTGATAAGAGTGTTATGTAGGTCGGATAAAGGCGATGATCCACTGAGCATTCTAAAGATGTGTAAAGGTTCGACACGCCTATTTACGTCAGACGCGCCACACCTGTTTCTCACAGCGTAAACAAAACGCGTGCGTCACATTGCTGCCTAGCAACAAGAACGAAATAAGGAAACATGTCCGGTGTGGAAACTCGCTAGAAAACATTAAATATAATCTCTGATATCACGTAATGACACATTTCAAACTTTTTCAAAGTTTGAAATGAGCCGCCATTTCGGCGCAGTTGTAAGGCCTGATCACGTGACTGATTTGTCCAATCAAATTCAGTCACGTGAAAGTCTTGATTTTACATATGTTTCACTTATTCTTGTAAATATTTTTAGTCAGGCTTTCAGTTTAAAGTTTCCATTCTGCGTTAGATTTTAAGTTACTGTCCTACTCCACTGTTTTATGAGGTAAACTCCCTGAACCTACCGTACAAAATAAGAACATAGAAGAAAATCTAGATTAACTTGTACCTTTTTATGGATCTCCTGCTTTGTTCTGAACAGATATGTTCACCTTGGAAGGGAAGGGGTGCTTAATTTGTGTGGTACACACATTTGATCTTTCTAAGAATATTCTACTGAGTTGTAAATTTACACATGTCATAAGCTCATTTATTGTTTGGTAATCATGACTCTGCTCTTTTCAGTCTTGATTTAATTCCATCATTGAGTCATTTCTGGGAAAACCCCCACCACACATCCAGTTAGTTAATCACTGGTGACTAGACATAAAAGAAATTCAATTATATAGGGACTTTTGTGTATGGTTTCTTTATTATTATTATTATTATTATTATTATTATTATTATTATTATTATTATTATTATTTTATCTGACCTGTTATCAGGGTCAAGGAATTATTTTGTGAATATTTCTAACTAATCTATATAGAAAGCATTAAACATCACAATTTAATAAAACATTACCGAATATAAGGCAAAAAAAAGATTATATTAATTAATTTCCATATGTTTATATGTTTTTGTTTGTTTGTTTTTAAATATATTCATGTTCAGGCTTCATGTTTTTGTGTATGATGTCAGCTGCTTGTATAATAAAATCTTCTCTATCTTCTCATGATCTCTTCTGAAGTTGTGAATTTCTTTTTCCAGTTATTCCGACGTCCCGTGATGGTACAGGAAGTCTTTCTAGAAGTCCAGAAGTCTTCAGTAGCCAACTTGGTAACGTCTCCACACTGTAGAACTTAATTCACTTAAATTACATTGAATTTGTTTAAGAAATCATGGCCTTACGGGGGGGAAAAATAATGTCAGCAAACGAGGACTGAATTAAACCAACGTCACACAAACCTAATATACTGAATATTTGCGTTGTTGTTTCCACACAAACACCAGAAACCACATCATACATTGTGGTAAGGGGATGAATTAACACTATGTTCCAATATTTTTAGCCGACATATGCGTCCATCATGGCTTTCCACAGATGAGCTAGTTTTGGCTTTAACAACCTAATTCAGAAGAATTTGTGGATTAAGGTTTTTTTTTTTTTTTTTTTTGTCTTCCTGTGTCTGGTTACTGTAATTTCCTTGTTCTGGATCAGCAGGTACCCACAGGAACCCAGCATTTTACTGTCTGTCTGATGATCTCATGATGATGTCACTTATTTACAGAGATTACTCACAGAGGAAGCTGTTCAGGTTTAGATTAAATCAGTTACTGACCAGACTGTTTCCCATGATCAAAACTTTGAATCCCTGACACTGCGTGTGTCTGAACCAGCACAGATATGCCTCCATTTAAACCGGATGCATTCAGCTTAATTTATTCTGCTGTAAATTTGCATCCTGATATTGAGATCCCTGTCCTGTTTACCAATAGACTGAGGAGGACTTCTTTCTTTAAATAATTTGATCTCAGTAAGAAACATTTCTGGAATAACAGCAGAAACACTCATTTGGCTGTTCAAGATCTTCAAGTGTTTGTGTGTGTGTCACTTTACAGAGTTATACACTGAAGATCTGTGGAAGTTCTGCAGGAGTTCAGGAGAATTAATTTTCCATCTGTTTCCAGGTGAGGTTCTGGTGATTGGTTCAAATCTTCCAATCATCGCTGCTCCGGGTGATGATGTCATCCTGCCGTGTCACCTGGCGCCCATGTTCGATGTCCAGGGTCTGACGGTGGAGTGGTCCAAACCCGACCTGAAGCCCGACCCGTCGGACCGTCTGAGCCGAGTGGAGTACGTTCACCTGTACAGGGACAGGCAGGAGGTCCCCGACATGAAGATGGCCTCGTACTTCAGGAGGACGGAGCTGTTCATGGACGACATGAAACACGGGAACATTTCACTGAAGATCCTGAACGTGTCGGAGGAAGACAACGGCAGATACAGATGTTTCATCCCCAAGCTGCAGAGCGGAGTGAAAGCTGCTGTTGTTGAACTTGTAGTCGGTGAGAAGATTTGTTTTGGCGATGTTTGTGGTTCCAAACTCAAATTTTTATTAACAATTTATGACTCTTATGTTTTTTTGTGTCTTTTAGACCCAAACTACGGGAAAATCTCATTGACAGAGACACCACTGCATCCCAGAAACGTCCAAACTCCAGATCCTGAGGACACGACTCAGAGAAACAGTGAGAAAAAAAAATCCAGATTTATCTCTGCATCATTTCTGTTTTGGTGACGTTTTTGGTCCATTTGTGGTGACCTTTTTTCACCTAAGCAGGTCGGTCCAGGGTCGCTGTGCTGATCTCCATCATCATCATCACTGTTTCTTTACTTGTAGTCGCTGCACTTGCTGCTTATTTCTCTCGCCATCACACAAAAGGTACGTCAGAAACAAACACAAACATGTTTTTGCTTCTTGTGCCGTCAGACTGACTCATTATTAAACTTCTTTTAATAGAAGCATTCGGGGGACCAGGGGATCCAAAGTCATAACAATTACTAGTGCTTTGCACAAAGGATTGTTGGTGTTAATGGAGTGGAGAGCGTTGGTTTATCTTTTCTGGATCCTGACAATTTGGTTGGGGATTCAAACAAGCAGCCACAGGGAGACACTTCAGTCCAGCAGCACTGAGATCATCACAAGGTCACTTTTACAAAAGTGTTTAACAACTATCAGATAAAACACAGAGTGAATGCTACACAGTATCTACACAGTAAATAAATGAAAGACGTTACATGTACGTTATTATTATCATAAATAGAATGAGAGCACGAAGCTCTGCTGAGGAAAGTATTTACTTAAAAAAAAAAAGTTTTCTATTTTGTATGTGTTCGTTTTGTTTTCTTTGTTTGTTTGTACTTTATGAAGTTTGCAAAGCAGTAAATATGTGATAATAATCTGACAGATGTTTACTTTGATTGCACAAACATTATGTAGAAGTCATGGATGAATAACAGGTATTTATTTGTAAATAACTGACTATATAAAACTTGAGCTGATTATTTAATTTTACACTATAGTATATTTCTGACTAACTGGGCAGCTTACCATCTTTCTCTGGGGTCAACTTAAAAAAGCTTTTATTTGGTATAGAAATTCACAGTTAACCTCGCTGATGTGAAGCATGCACTTGACCATAGATGGAGAGATGATGTCTTTGATTTTTAAATGTTTGTCTTGACATTTGTTCTACTTATTTTTATTTTTTATGAACTTTAACGTGTTTCTTTTATTTGTCTTTAATGTTTAAAATCACCTCCTTCCTGCTCTTTGTAAACTTTGTTTTTAAAGTGTGTTATAAATAAATTATTCCGTGCCTCATATATATTTATTTATTTATTTATCATTTCTGTGTGTTGTTTCCTGTTTGCATTTTGTGAAGTTTTCAAACTGTTTGATTAGATGAAAGTTTGTATTTTTGTGAATTATTTTGTGTTTCACAGATATTAAAATGCTCTACAGAGTTTTATTATTCTTAGCTCAGTCTGATGCAGTCATCTCTTACTGCTTTACACACATACACACACTCTTACTCCTTTATGTCTCAATTAATGTCATGTATGATGAAGTTTTCATTAGTCTCATGTTTCTGACAGTTTGATGGGAAACATGCACGTGAGGAGCTACCTGGATTTAATTTGCCAAGTCTGGTAGTCCTCGTCTTGCTCCTTATCACAAACTAGCTTTCAGGGCCTCATACAAAAACAGTCTTAACCCTCTAAAATAAAAACTAAAACTACATATAAAAAAAACAAAGAGTGACATTTTAGTTAACTAAAATAAAATCTAAAAATTGTCAGAAAATGCAAAACTATAATAACTCTTATAGCCATCTCCAGGACTGTTTTTGTTTTGTTCCACTTAACACAGGTGCAGACTCGAGTCCTCAGTCCTGTATGTCACTGAATTTGTCAGAGACTGTGGTGGCAGACCATGGAGTTGCAGGCGAGAAGTAGCACCCAAATGCACGACTCTTGTGGTGAACAGTGAATTTATTTATAAAGTGCACAATGAATCACTATTTACAAGTTCCAGGCACTGGGGTGGCGTGGCGCTTCCTCCCTGATCCACACAGTGCAAGTGTCTATAAAAAGTGCATAGTGAAAACAGCAAACTCCTACCAATACCTAGTGAAGACAAAACACATTGATGACTAGACGATCCTTACTTTAGCGAGGGTTTTCTAAAATAGCAGACCGCGGCTGTACTGA
This sequence comes from Rhamphochromis sp. 'chilingali', assembly GCF_963969265.1. Taxonomy (NCBI): domain Eukaryota; kingdom Metazoa; phylum Chordata; class Actinopteri; order Cichliformes; family Cichlidae; genus Rhamphochromis; species Rhamphochromis sp. 'chilingali'. The sequence goes on along the minus strand of NC_137929.1, from coordinate 51,121,822 downwards.
CAAGTCAGAAGGAAGAATCGGCACCGACTGGAGCTCAGCCACACTCTTAAATAAGGCGCTGATGACGAGTGGCAGGTGTGGCTTCCTCCAGCGCAGGAACACTTGCAGGATCACGATCTGGCAACCCAAAACATCTGGGAGCATGGACACAAATACACACACAGGGAGACGGTTGAAGAAAAAAACCAAAAGACTACACTCAGAAAAAAAAGCATATTTATACAGAAAGTACAAGTCACAGTGATTTAGTGATCATTAAAATGTGTTCAGAACTGCTGATGGTTCATCTCAGACGCACGATATGATATCCTCGTGTTAGTGTTGTTGGCACATAGATGATGACACACTGCTCTCCCCTTGTGACTGCCGTCAGCAGCAGTTATGCAGTTTATGGTAATTTCATGGGTGTAAGTTACAATAAATACATTAAAGTACTTTCTTTTTAATAAATCATATTTAATGTATACATTTTTGGTTTAACAACAGACATTTAAAGGTTTTACAGAATGTTTCCAGGGTGGAACCAATGTTCAGTCTGTTGTTTGAGGTTGACAATATTTTCATTTACACGTCACACTCGGTAGAGAGCAGCATGCTTTCCTTTCTCAGTTGGTGGTAGAGCTATGTAGACGCATGCAAAGAAGTTTCCCGGCTATGGGGAAAGAGTGTGCACTGCGAGATGTGTTTTCATTAACCCCTTCAAGTTCATGCGGCCAATGAGGTTTGCAATTTGTGTTTTATATGTTAGTAGAAAAATTAGATGTTTGTTTGTGACAGAACTGTCAAGTTTATGTTGGTCATTGTAAAGGTCAAATTGTGAATGTTTTTTATGTTGTTGAATAATATGCTTTATTGTTTATTCTCTATGATAACAACTTATTGTGAAAACTGATCACTCTATGTTGTTTGCACAGTTCAAATGGCATGGTTGGTGCCACTTGTGTCCATTAAATGCAGTAAAAGTCAAGAATGCCTTGAGTCCGTTTTTCAACTTTGAGGAAGCTGACTTTATAATTTGAAAGTATTGGTACTGGTGTTGGCAATACTGTAGTTAATCAGTATTGAGTCGATACCAAAAGTTCGAGGATCACACAGCGTTGCTCAGAACTCTTCATCGTCACCATCATGAAGACCATGAAGAGTTGAGAGTTAATGATCGTTATTCAGGCTACAGACGATCCGCAGTGACATCTTGAACTTAGCTGATTTGTTCGTGAACCCGTGTTAAGTGTTCACATAGTAGACCCACACAGGGTCTCAGATGGATACGTTGATGCAATGCATCATGGGAGTTGTTGTTAATTCCTCCACCAAAACAGTCTTAAAGTAAAAAAAAAAAAAATAGAAGTAAAAAAGTAACTTTTACTTTAAGAATCAGTGACTTACAAATAACATCCCTTTGAATTTGCTTGTCTAGACACGTAGGTGTGGGTAAATCCAGAGCCTGTCTGCACACTCACAACGTTACACCGATAAAAAGAAATGCTGAGTTCTGACTTCATATCAGGATCTGTTAAAGTTTTTTTTAGCTAACCATAGAGCAGTGAAACACATCGCATATTCAGATGATTTAAATCATTTCACAGAAGAAGGATCAACACATCAGCGGAGACGTTCAGAGGGACTTTCAGCTGATTCAAAATGAATCCAAAGACAGTGAGATTAAAGATTAAATCATAGTAAAAAAAATAAAATAAAATATAATCAACACAGTATTTTCAGAGGGGTCAGAGCGCTGAGAGAACAATCATGGCAGACAAACAGATGACCAAAGCAAATACAGCAGTATTTTGTCTTTCAGTATCATAAGAGGCACAGCAGTATTTTAGTTTTATGGTTTTATTTTGTTCGCTTTGTCTTCTCCTGCAGCATGAGTTAGCATCAATGTTCTGAGTCATCAAAGTCATGAAGCTTGTGACAAACACCTGTTTTATCTGCCAGCTGAATCTAAAAATAATCACGGGGTTAACCGCGGGGATTTATGGGAGTTTTTGAAGACTTTGGAAACTTTATTTTGTCCCCTTCATCGAGTTACAGTTAAATATTATTGTTTGTTATAGATCATGTTTTTTTCTAACATTTCCGTGGTCCGAGCTTTTCTATAGCAATGAGTAATTATTGTTAACAACAAAGAACAACTGATCTGGTGATCATGTTGTTTGATAACGAACGTTAACGGGTCAAGGCTCCAGGTGTTTCCAGATGTTTCTGGATGTTTCACGTTTGGAGTTCCTGATTTAAAAATTCTGGCATTAAATTGCTAGAGTCAAAAACATGTTTATCTGCGATCATGAGCGCAGTGAGTTTACTGATAGACACGATGAATTGTAAGATTTATTTATTTATTCATTCATATATAAACGAATATCACCAGTTAGCCTGACCACCTGTTAAATCGCGCAAACACTGTGAAGGACAGAAATATGTTCAGCAGCGGAGCAAGTCAGCTGTTGCTGTATTCAACCAATCACAGACGAGTGATGCGGGAATTTAAAGCCAGTCTCGCTTTGACTGAGCAGGAGGCAGAAACACAGACCTGACTGACTCAGTCCGTGCTCTCTGCGATGTCTGTGTGCAGCCCGCTCTCTGCCTCGCTGTGGACTTTTATCCTGTGCTCGGCTTTCAGCGTGTGGACTCCAGTTCGAGGTAAACGTTACTGTCAGCTCACAGCTGTGGTTTCTTCTCTGTGTCGCTGTGAGCAAAGACAGTTATCAGTGACTTACTGACACGGAAAGAAGTTTAAACGAGATGATTCAGGTTCGCCCCTGTGATTTGCGGCTTCCCCCCGTTAATATAGCAGGTGGACTGTGTGAGTGTGAACTTGTCAGACTGCTGCTTCTGTTAATGCAGCAGAATTAAAAAAAAAAAAAAATTATGTTTAAAAAATATAATAGAGCGTTTTTGTTTCTGACTAACACACAGGATGAAGTCTGTATTGTACTGAGCTGGTGTTCTATCATCACTGAGTGGAAACGACTTCATTTAGAGGGTGTATGAGGAGGATGTGAAGGGTGGAGTAAAAACAGATGATTAGAGTTGGGTTTAAAGGTTTGGGTGGAGCACTGAAGGTTTTATTAACACTCAGTTATTGTTTTTTTTTTAATCACTGCTCTGTTACAGGTTATCTGAGGCAGAGTCACTGAGCCTAGCATGAAGTAGAACAACACAGCTTTAGTGTACTAAAGTAAGAGAGCTCTGACTGTAAGTGAAACATGCTCTACAGTCTGGTTCAAGCTGAACAAGCTGATTTGATAATAAATCAAACGAGGAGCTTTGACTTTAATAACTCATCTTATAAGACTAACCAAACTAATCAGATACTCTGGTCATGATTCAGCAGCTAGCAATGCCATGTGTGAGTGACTCACAGGAACTTCTGCTCTCTAATCTCATCCATCCATACAGTTTTAACTGATGTGTCTGCAGGACAGGCGTCCGGTGTCAAAATCTGAGTCAGACCAAATATGTGGATCCATCTTGGAAATAAGCAGCTGAGTCTAGTTTCTAGACTTCATGTGTCTGCAGATCACAGGCAATTATTGCTGAGCAGCACGTGTATGTAGGGTTCGTTATATAGTTACAGAAACACATCCTCCACATTATGAGTCATTGTGAAAAACTGACAGAAGGCAGATCTTCTGCTGTTTTGTTGGTTTGCTGTAAGACCACGTCCTGCTGATCCAGTTATCAACATGCTGCAGCTTCATCTCATGATCTTCTTAAACTCTGGGTAGTTCAAAGACTGTCACTGTGACACGAAGCAATGAAAAGAAGTCATGATGACTCAATCAGAAATCTGAATCTGATTAATTAGCACAAAATACTCCATGTCGTTGCTTTCAGTGCCTTTTGCTTTTCTTTGTCTCATCTGATAATCAGCTGAACGTCTCTGAGTTGTGAACATTAGTAAACTGAGCCTCGTCTGCATTTCCTTTAAACAGATTATCAGGTTTGTGTGTGTGTGTGTGTGTGTGTGTGTGTGTGTGTGTGTGTGTGTGTGTGTGTGTGTGTGTGTGTGTGTGTGTGTGTGTGTGTGTGTGCGCCTCAAAAATCTGACTTGTACCTAAAATGTTCAGTGTGACTAGAAATGTTTTATAGAAACACATTTCTAGTCATGAGGGTCTGTGGGAGTTCAAAGGGTTTAACTTTTTAATTTTCCATCTGTTTCCAGGTGAGGTTCTGGTGATTGGTTCAAATCTTCCAATCATCGCCGTGCCAGGTGATGATGTCATCCTGCCGTGTCACCTGGAGCCCATGTTCGATGTCCAGGGTCTGACGGTGGAGTGGTCCAAACCCGACCTGAAGCCCGACCCGTCGGACCGTCTGAGCCGAGTGGAGTACGTTCACCTGTACAGGGACAGGAAGGAGGTCCCCGACATGAAGATGGCCTCGTACTTCAGGAGGACGGAGCTGTTCATGGACGACATGAAACACGGGAACATTTCACTGAAGATCCTGAACGTGTCGGAGGAAGACAACGGCAGATACAGATGTTTCATCCCCAAGCTGCAGAGCAGAGTGAAAGCTGCTGTTGTTGAACTTGTAGTCGGTGAGGAGATTTGTTTGGTTTTTTTTTTTTTAGCCATTTTCAAAGTTTCAGCCTCATTTTACAAACAGACGCTGACTATGTGTCTCTTTTAGATCCAAATGTCTCTGAAACCACGACGATGGACATGCTGCTGCTTCCTAGAAACCTCCAAACTCCTGATCCTCAAGATGTGACTCAGAGAAATGGTGAGAAAACACTCCAACTGTTCTCTGCATTGTTTCTATTTTTGTGAAGTTTTTTTTTCTAAACTGTATGTTTGTTTTGACCTTGTTCATTTCTACATCAGTAGGTCGTTCCAGGGTCTTTGTGGACGTCGCTTTCATGGCCTTAATATCAGTTGCTGCTTTTGCAGCATATTTTTCCCATCGCCTGGTTCAGAAACAAAAAGTGAGAACCAAACACAAACACGTTGTTGCTTCTTGTGCCCTCAGACTGACTCATTATTTAACTTATTTTAACAGAAACATCGAGAGGATGAAGGGACCCAAAGCCAGCTATGACAGTCTTGCTGTATTTCTTAAGAGGCTGATGATAATATTTCATGAAGCATTAAAATTTAACTTTACAGGATCTTCACAGCAGACTTGTTAATAATTTCACCTCCTCACTGCGTACGACTCTGGATACTGTAGCTCCTGTGAGCTGATTTATCTTTGACCTGTTTACAGGTCAAAGATAAATCAACTCAAGACCTGCTGCAGGCTCATCTCATCAGTGAAAATAAGGGCAGTACGACTCTTGCACAGAGAACAGAGCCGGCAGCACCTGCTGCACATGAGGGAAGTTCACATGCAAAGACCACAGTGTTCATTTTCAGCTCTGCTCCACCAGCTCCCCCTGGTGGTTGGGGAACATACTGCCGGTTGGGCACAGTAATAACAGGAACTGTTTATACTGTTTGTACGGTGCATAAAACAGTTACATATTTAAGTAAACGTATTTATTTGTATAAAAACTGAATTAAGCTGGACAGGCTGTGGTTAGTTTTTTAATAAAAATACACATTTGGCCTAAATTCACTGCTCTTGTATTGAAGTTTGTGTCACAGTGGGAGGCGGGTCACATATTGGCCTTAACACTTATATGACTGGGTAGCATTAGCAATTTACAGCCAGCAGATTCTTTTGTTTGTTTGTTTTCTTTCCCTCAAAAAAGGGATGGTGTGATAAAACGTTTTTTCAAGCCTTTACTTGGTATTTACTACAAAATATGTGTTGTTTTAATTGTTTGTTAATTTTCCCCAATTTCTTATTTTGTTTGAATTCACTGTTTTGCTTTTGTCTGTAGAAACACTTTGCGTTTTCTACCTCCACATAGTAATAGTTACGCAAACCAAACAAGAAATGCAACAAGACATTTGTTATCTCTTTGTAAACCGGTGATTCATTGTTGTGACATCCCTCCTTTTGATATATACTTATATATACATGTACTTTATTTATTTTTTTTACTGTTTTAATATATACAAAATCATTCGTTGTCAGGTGACATTTAACAACAATTCAATCTGTCATGACAAAGATGTTTTTCTGAAAAATCACATGACAAATGGCAATTTAAAAAAAGAAAAGAAAAATCTAGAACTGTAAACAAATATTGCCAAGGAAACACCAAGCATACCAGTTAACCCGGAAAAGCGTATTGGCTATGTCATTTTAAGCCAATCAACACAGAGAGGGGTGGAGTTTAGATCCGCCCATATTTCCAAAACACACTGAGAGTATTTGAGCAACCGGCGGAGAGAAAATGTGTCAGAGAGAATATTCGGGAGCAGGAGGCAGAAACACAGTCGAGAGGAGCCTTCATTCATTCATTCATTCATTCATTCAGACTGTGTACTTTATCCACCATGTCTGTGTACAACTCGTTCTTTGAGGACTCTTCGTTCCTGTGGACTTCTATCCTGTGCTCGGCTTTCAGCGTGTGGACTCTGGTTCAGGGTAAGCGGATATTTTAAACGTTACTCTGAGCTGCAGTTTAATAACATTTTATGAATCAAATCAGCCAAATTAACTATTATCAATTTTCCTTTGCCGTGTGGTATTATAAGCGATGACAGCTTTCAGCGAATTACTTTGACATTACATAATAATATATTAAATGTGATGATTCTCGGGTAACTTCTCCTCTAACGAGCGGTTTATTTTCGTGATTTTATTTTGATCCACCGAACAGTCTATAACTGTGAGTGTCATGTCTGTGTGTGAAGGTTTAAGGCCGATACTGAAGCCACACGAAGCAGAACCCTGAGTTTATCACAATGTAAACAGTAACCATGTTTGTTCTGTTTACACACGTGCTTAGCAACACTTCCGGTGACGCGATAACTGTGGCGATTCGGGGAAAACCAGCATCTGGTTATCTGAAATAATGACGTATACATTAACTAAACATCCGGTTTGTCGCATGAAATGTTTTCAGAGACTCGTTTCGCGCAGCCGTTGCTGTGAAATTTACAGTTTGGAATGAGCCGCCATCTTGTTTCAGGCTCAAACCTTAATCACGTGATTTTCGTCCAATCAGGGCGGCTCTAATGTGCTGTGACCTAGTGTATGTGTGTAAATATATATTTCTATTTTTAACGTTAAATGAAATCGAATCAATTTACAAAAATTATTAATTAAAAAAATTTAAGTGGACTGGAATACATACATTAATAATATATGTTTCAAATTTAAAAAACGTGTAATCCCAAACAACAACCAATAAATATTTACACTTTAAACCGAACGAATGAAGCAAAGTCTAGATACTTATTATTCTTGTATAGCCCTGAGCTCAGCTTAATCTCCTCACAGTGGATATCAGGTGGAGAATGAAGCTAAACGAGTAAATAATGACAGGATTAAAATGAATAAATTAAAAAATAATGAATGAATAATTATCCAGTATGATGATCAAATGCTTGGCTGGGTTGCAGAAGATTCACATTAATAGTTAGTTGTTTTAAAACGATTAACCTGTAGCCTCTTATGGAGCCCTCCTTTGTTTTACATAATCAGGTAGTTCATCTTGGCAGAGAAGCAATGTTTGATTTGTATTGTGTTTTTTTTTCCATATTTGATTGATATTAAGTTGTATATGTTGTAATCATATTTAATTTTTTGGCAATTATGATTTTGATATTCCCAATGGGAATTTAACATTGAAGCGTCCTTGCTCTAAGTTTCTAAACAAGGGGTTGATGACTTTGTCTTGTCTATTGTTACTTTGACTTTATCAGAGTTACAACTAATGAATCACTGTTGTAGGTAATATTGGTCACTCTACATGATAACAGCACTCACAACCTGATATGATAGTTTTTTCAGGTAATATTTAATTTATACTAATTCAATGAGTTTGAACTATTCTTAATTTTTTAAAAACAATATTAATATTCTAATTTTTTCACATTTTTCTTTTCACAATTCATGTTTTTGTCTATGGTTGCATTATAAACTCTGTTCAAACCTTTTCCAGTTTGATTGGACAGTTTAGTAAGTTGTGGATTTCTTTTTCCAGTTAATCTGATGTCCCTTGATAGAACACAGTGTCTTCTAGAAGTGTAGGAGTCACCTTCAGCAGCCATCGCGGTAACATGTCCACACTTTGAAATTTGTTACACTGAATTTAAAAAGTTAAGATCAGTGCCTGCAAAAAATGCTATCAAGAAAGGAGGGCGAGCTAAACCACACTGTTTATTTTGAATGTTTTATATATGGACAATACACCCTTACTTTAGCAATTTTTATAATGAATCCAACTTAAAAATATAAGACTTAAAATAAGACAGTATTTATATTATCAGTGAAGAGACAACGTTTGGTCCTGTGTTTCATACACTGCACAGTTTCAGGACCGAGTGGTTAAACCTCAGCACTTAATAGCTTCACTTTAGCTTAATAGTTGCATTGTTTTTGCCACACAAACACCAGAAACTGCATCATACATAATTATAAATCTAGACACAGTCCCATGAATGTTTGTGCCCGCTATTACAGAAGTGTATATCTGTACAGTTTTTATACTCACCGTGAAAAGGGAACTTACACTAAGTAATTAGAGATTGCTTAATGTAAGCAGGTAACCTTAAAAAAGGAAAATATTGTTTTATTGATCAGAATTTGAATTCTCGTGAAGAGCCTTCTCTAAAGGCAAAAAGCAGATTTAAAACTAAGCAATGTATAATGAATATGTTGTTTATCCCTCCCTGTAGAATTAAACGGAGGGATTTCATATATTTATAAAAACAAAATAGTTTTACTAAGGATAAAAATTCATTCTAATCTCAAATGTCTTCAAATCTTTTACGTTTTTGAGCATTTATTGCTAAGATACAAAATGTAAATCTTACCTTATATTTTATACCAAAAGAGCTCAAAAGGGGAATAAATAAATGAAAAATAAACCCAGAAAACAACAAAGAAATGTAAAAAAAAAAAAAAGTAAAAAGCTTACGCTTAGAAAGAAAAGAGACTGGATTTCTTTAAGTTTCATGAAGCTGTCTCAGGAGTCCCAGGTTTTTTAAGCCATAGTGGGAGTTTTCCCTTAAGAGGGTTGTTGACCCACTATTTATCATGTGCCTCATCACATGAGCCAAGATGTGAAAAAGAGTGTGGGTCATTATCACCACATGTTTCAGGTGAAACCGCTGTGAGACCTTGCCTCATCCTATCATGTGATCCATTGAAATCGACTGACGCAAGATGTGAGTGGGCGTTAAGGTGTCTGGGGAGGGATCTCAAAACTGGATTATAGATGGCAGAGAGTTGGTGTCGTAAACCCCCGCCTCTGTTCAAAGATGGTCGCTCACAGTGGACATAGATGGCGTCTTTCACTCCTCTTTCAAACCATCTGTCTTCTATGTCCAATGTGTGAACATGGATGACTGACAACTTACACAGATATAATGAACATTTAAATAAAGCTCAATCCAAGTATAATCCAGTGATACATTAATGAAATTAAAATATTTACTGTTTAAAAGGCAGCAAAGCGTTTCTCTTTATTAAAGACACAAAGCTGAGCCTGACACATTTAATCTCATTACAAAGTTACAGGCAACAGTTCATCCTTGGGGGTGGGACATAAATATTAGATGGTAATCCAACCAAGACGATGAGATATTTCAGTCCAACAGAAATCAGCATTCTCTCTTTATAAAAAAAAATCACATATTTTAAAAAAAAAAAACAAATTGCATGTTACATAACAAAAAGGACATGACTTTGTTTATTCCCCGAATCCAAACGTTCCTTACATAAACGCTTGAGTTGAAGACAGTAGGAATGGTTTTGGTTCTTCGAAGAGGTCTTCTCCAGGTCTAAATACTGACAGGAAGTCGCAGGTATTTCAGCTTCGAGGTGGTCCTGTGAGTCGCTGAGCCACCCTACCAACATGGTTTATTAAGAGCCAAAGTGCCACAGTGTGAGTAGGATGTTCCAGGTGTTTCAAATAAGAGTTAAAGCATCTGCATGAACATAAAACGGGAAAAATAATTCTGGCAGACTTTAACGCAAGGGCTTGAGACTACGATAATCTGGATGGCTGAAAACCTTCACAGATATGTCACTACTTCATTTAAACTGAAGGATTAAACAGTTCTTTTTACCAAATATACTGAGGAGTATTTGTTTCATTTAATTTGGTCCCAGAAACACTTCTGCGGTAACAGCACAAAGACTCATGGGGCTGTTAATGATCTTCAGGTCTTCACGGTGTAACTCTACAGGGGTCTGTGGGAATTCGGGAGGTTTAATTTTCCATATTTCCAGGTGAGGTTCTGGTGATTGGGTCAAATCTTCCAATCATTGCTGCTCCGGGTGATGATGTCATCCTGCCGTGTCACCTGGAGCCCACGTTCAATGTCCAGGGTATGACGGTGGAGTGGTCCAAACCCGACCTGAAGCCCGACCCGTCGGACCGGCTGAGCCGAGTGGAGTACGTTCACCTGTACAGGGACAGGCAGGAGGTTCCCGACATGAAGATGGCCTCGTACTTCAGGAGGACGGAGCTGTTCATGGACGACATGAAACACGGGAACATTTCACTGAAGATCCTGAACGTGTCGGAGGAAGACAACGGCAGATACAGATGTTTCATCCCCAAGCTGCAGAGCGGAGTGAAAGCTGCTGTTGTTGAACTTGTAGTCGGTGAGAAGATTTGTTCAATCCAAACTGAACTTTCAGACTTGGAATCATGCTTTGTGTATTATTTTAACTCATTTCCAAACTTTCAGTCTCATTTTATCAGCTTATTATAACTCTAGTGTTTATGGTCTTTTTAGATCCAAATTTTGCTAAAACCTCCACGACGGAGACGCCATTGCACTTCCAAACTCCAGATCCTCAGGACGCGACTCCAGCAAACGGTGAGAAGTCAAATTTTCTCTGTCACTTGTGTTTGGGTGACATTTTTTTGTCCATTTGTGGTAACCTTGTTTATTTCTCGTCTACGTCAGCAGGTCGATCCAGGGTCTCTGTGGTCGCCGTTGTCATCACCTTCATGTCGGTTCTGGTTGTCGTCGCTTTTTCTGCATGTTTCTCTCGCTGCCTTCATCAGAAATTAAATGTAAGTAAGAAACAAATAAAACACAAACATGTTGTTGCTTCCTTTTAGACTGACTCATTATTCAATTTCTTTCAACAGAAGCTTTCAGAAGGCAAAACGACCCAAAGCCAAGTATAACTATTCCAGGTGCCTTGCGAACGTTGGTGTTAATGGAGCCGAGACCATTTGAGATTTATCTTTCCTGGATCTTCACAGTCAGGTGGGAAATTTAAACCAGCAGCCACTGGCAGACACTCGGGCCAAGCAGCACTGAGGTCATCATAAAGGCAGTGGATTTTATTTATCGAGCTCATTTTCAAAGAAAAAGAACATTTAAGGATTTAAGGACTTCCTAGTCCCTTTAATGCAAGACTGAAGAAAACCTCCTCTGCTCAAGATGTAGAAGGATGAAGATCATATTTATTTTTATGGATTTGTATTAACTTGAAGACTTAAAATTCTAACTTATTAAAGTTTTACACCTTACTAGTTAAGGACAAAGTAATTCTTCCTAAAAGCTACTAGTGATGGACAAATTAAAAGAGGAAGTCCTCCCTGAAATCGATTTGCTGCTTTATTTATAAAGTTTTATTGGACATTTCCAGCTCAGTGTGTTGGAAAAAGATTTTTCTATCAGTGTGGATCTTGGAGATGCAGAAGATTGTAAAAACATCAACAGGATTTGATGTAACCATAAAGTTTGGAAACCACATTCAAGACTTTTTGTTTCTTCATGTTTACCAAATCAGTTTAATGCAAGTCTGAATCAAAACAGGTCGGTTATCGTGACACTGATGTGGAGAAAGTGTTTACTTACAAAGGCTGTCCTGGATGACATCATGTAACTGATTTTCACATGAGACTTTATGTTTTTAAACTAATTTATCAAATTTAGCTTGAAATTGGCTGGTGGGCAGATCTCTACGACAGAGTCAATGCATTTCTTAAGCTGATACAGAGCTCCGGTTTATGTAAGGAAAACTAGAAGTGTCTATATTTTTTCATTTTAAGTTACAAAATAAAGATACAAACAGATTCTGATTTAAATTTTTGTTGCAGTTATCAGTGATAATTTCATCATGTACATTTGATCTACCTCTGGTAAACGACACAGCTAGCTCCCATTCTCCTTGTTTCTCATGGAAATGCAACAAAATATCAGCGCTTATAAAAGAGTAGAGCAGACATGTTGTGATTAAAGTTGTGTGTCTTTGTGCATCTGTTCTGTTGTGTACAGATGGATACTGGGACTGTTCACAGTTTTGAAGATTTTACATAAAGTTCATTCTCGGATGGATTTAAATAAAGTTATTTTTTATATGAATACAGTGACTGTGTGTGTGTACTCATATTCAATTCTCTGTGAATATCTATTTTAAAATCATTGGTCTCACACGTGCTTTTTTACACCATTTGAAGCAGAACCATCATCTGAAGCTTTGTTTTTTGGAATTTACATGTCCTGTACAGTTTCTCGCTCTGTGGCGAGCTAGTTTTCCTCGCTTTGCATGCAGTTTAAAGACAATCTGTGACCCTCCCTGCTTCCCTCACAGCCTCTATGGGGAAAACACTCATATTACTAATAAGACTTACAGTAAAATATGATTGCTCACAAGAGTGACACTACTCCTGTTTTTCCCATGCATTATAATTTTACTAAACTTTAGGCAACATTACAGAATAATGGATGAGAAAATGTGCGAGGGAGGATAAATGCTTAGGCGAGACAGTCTGGGAAGAATAGTTTCTTGTTTCACGTGGGTTTTTATTCCACATGACTCATTATTTTAAGATCTTTAGCTGATAATGTTTAGCACCTTCAGGCGACTGTTGTTGTGATTTGGTGCTATATAAAAAACATTGAACTGAACTGAACTGAGAAAATAATGAACTCAGTGTTTTACACTCATCTCCCTCAGTCATAATGTGACTCATATATTAGTTCAAATGGAACAGTAAGAATTTACTTTCATAAATTCAACCTCAAATTTAGCTTGGATCTAGCCTGGAGCTGTGGTCGGCTTCCCAAAAGAGAGTAAGCCTCCTGGCACTTCACAGAGTTTTATATGAGAATGTTCATCTTTCTATCCAGTTAAATCTTGTGGGGCGAAGCTTGTTTTGCAGGCCCTGAGCTACGAGGTGGCCATGACGGATATCAGGCGCCAGTTATCGTGTCTACAGCTGGCCCTGAACATTCCTTTATACTGATATATCTGAAGGTTTCTAATTATTCAATCAGTAAGAAGCTGAAGATTCTTTTAATCCCAAAGAAAAATCAAACCCAACTAAACACGCGGTTTTAGAAACACGAGACTAATTAAAAGCCACTCGAGTTATAAAATGAGGAAGAGTCAGACTGTGACAGCTAAAAGATTTACGGCATGAACACTGTGATTAAAACCTCCCCATTCACAGCCTGGATGTTCACATGAGCGGTAAGGAGGGGCTGCATCGTTTATTAGTAGGAGGCAGACCTGACTGCAGCTGTACAGAAGAAGAAGAAGAAGAAGATTTGCTTCTCTCAGCCACAGACTGTCTGAGCTTGCTCTCATCATGTGTGTCTACAAATCGCACTTTGAGGACTCTTTTTTCCCTTTTCCACTCTGGACTTTAATCCTGTGCTCGGCTTTCATCGTCAGGACTCCTGTTCAAGGTAAATAATGATCTTAATTAAACGTTGCACAACAAATAACTTTAAGAAAGATGTCATAACATAATAGCTGTTTGGGCCAGATTGCCAGATTCAGTAGAGCCACTACTTCTTACTGTGGCGTCACTGAAGGTGATGACAGGTAACTTCTGCATTCATGATGAGCAAAGTTTTTCTGTCAAGTTTGGTACTTTTATGGAGGTTTAATGTCAATAAACTTCAAACAATCAAAGATTAAAAACCGATGATCATCTGAAAATGTGTCGTGTCTTTGTGTCCTGATATCTAAGGAATTTACAGCTATCTGTGATAGAGACCTTCTTTCCAGCTTAATAGCAACATTTAAAACATACAAAAGTCATAAAAGCACAAAATTAAGTAATTTTCTTTTTAGAAAGAAAGTTTAGCTTTAGAACATGTGCATTTATGTATTATAAAGGACTCCAAGTATTGAATCTGAAGAAACCAAGAAAACTCCCTCACACATTCAAGCAGAGCTAAAAGCTTCAAAAAATACTGACTAAGATGAATGTGCACGTGTCTCATCTCAGATGAATCTGTAGCTGCTCAGAGATACTCGTTCAGTTTGTTGGCTGGTCTCAGAGATGTGTGTGACTTATTTTCTTCAATATTTCAGTGTCACATCATTTAGGCTCCACATGACTCAACAGTTTAAGTGTGAAGTTTATATTTCTCCCAGAGGCAGCAACTGTCATCAGTTTAAAATAAAAGTTTACGAGGCTGGAACCACAAACTACTTTTCTACACAGTCATTTAACAGCTAACACTGTGTCTGCAGTCACAGTTGACAGCTGTTATTTAAAAGAGTTAAATGAATGAGTAACATCACAGAGTGTCTGTATTTACTGCACAGACTCCTATAATAACAGGTTATTTGATGCCAACAGACTCAATAAACTGATCCGTAAGGCCAGCAATGTTGTGGGGATGGAGCTGGACTCCCTCAAGGTGGTGTCGGAGAGGCGGATGCTGTCCAAGATAAAGACAATGTTGGATAACACCTCCCACCCACTCCATGACATGTTGGTCAGTCACAGGAGCTCGTTCAGTGAGAGACTGAGATTACCGAAAAGCACCACTGAACGACACAGGAAATCATTCCTGCCTGTGGCCATCTCCCTGTACAACGCATCCACTTAACACACTGTTTGCTGCTACAGCTACACATGTTTCTTTTCCAAATATTTATTTATAAGTGACTTATGTATGTATGTATGTATATATATGTATATATTGTACTATTCTTAGTTAGCGTATTGTCTGTCTTGTCTTAATGTTGGTTTAAAATGGAGCACTGTAACAAAAAATAATTTCCCCCAGGGATCAATAAAGTATTCTGATTCTGATTCTGATTATTTGCTGAGGTTAAAATCACACATTAACGAAGGCAGTCCAGTGGTGAGACTCGCTAATGTCAGGATGCTAACATGAGTTGTTCAGCAGTAAAAACAAAAAGGTGACCATGACACAGTTAAACATAATTCAGTAGACATCTTTATGCTCTTTATGAGGCTGCACCTCCCTGAGCCTGGTTCTGTCAGAGGCATCTTCCTGTTAAAATAAAGTTCTTTTTTTTTATTACCAAGTGCTTTTTCTTAGAGGTTCTTTTGATTTCTCCGGATCACTGTAGAGTTTTCACTTTACAGTATAAAGTGGCAGAGCCAACTGTTGTTAGCGTTTATTTCGTCAGTGTGTAACTCTACAGGGGTCTGTGGAGTTCAAGACGTTTAATTTTCCATATTTCCAGGTGAGGTTCTGGTGATCGGTTCAAATCTTCCAATCATCGCCGCTCCGGGTGATGATGTCATCCTGCCGTGTCACCTGGAGCCCATGTTCGATGTCCAGGGTCTGACGGTGGAGTGGTCCAAACCCGACCTGAAGCCCGACCCGTCGGACCGGCTGAGCCGAGTGGAGTACGTTCACCTGTACAGGGACAGGCAGGAGGTTCCCGACATGAAGATGGCCTCGTACTTCAGGAGGACGGAGCTGTTCATGGACGACATGAAACACGGGAACATTTCACTGAAGATCCTGAACGTGTCGGAGGAAGACAACGGCAGATACAGATGTTTCATCCCCAAGCTGCAGAGCAGAGTGAAAGCTGCTGTTGTTGAACTTGTAGTCGGTGAGAAGATTTGTT
This sequence comes from Rhamphochromis sp. 'chilingali', assembly GCF_963969265.1. NCBI lineage: Eukaryota > Metazoa > Chordata > Actinopteri > Cichliformes > Cichlidae > Rhamphochromis > Rhamphochromis sp. 'chilingali'. Next base: position 51,105,931 of record NC_137929.1, on the reverse strand, counting down.
TTGGTACGTTTTTGTTTTCAACTCATTTCCAAACCTTCATGTGAACAGATCATGACTATATTTTAGATCCAAAGTACGCTAAGACCTCTACGACAGAGAGTCCCGTGTATCCTAGAAACTTCCAAACTCCAGATCCTCGTGAGATGTCTCCAAGAAATAGTGAGATAACAACCCACATTTTCTCTGCATTGTTTTTGTTTGGGTGAGATGTTTTGTGTGGTGACCTTGTTCATTTTTTTTCTTGTTTATATATCAGCAGGTCGGTCCAGGGTCTTTCTGGTTGTCGTAGTTACTGCCTTTGTGTCGGTTGTGGCTGTGACTGCGTATTTCTCTCGCCGTCAAATAAAATGTATATCAGAAACAAACAAACACAAACATGTTGTTGCTTCTTCTGCCATCAGACTGACTTATTATTCAACTTCTTTCAACAGAAGCATCAAGGCGACAAAGTGACCCAAACCAACCATAACAATTCCAGGAGTTCAAAGGAGGGTTGGTGTTAATGGACCTGAGAGCATTGGAGATTTACCTTTTCTGGCTCTGCTGGATCCTGATAGTCAGGTTGGAGGTTCAAACCAGCAGCCACAGGAAGACACTTGGCCCAGCAGCACTGAGACCCATCATAAGGTCACTTCTATAAACGGAGTCTGATTTAAACTTCGACCTCAGGTGAAGACTCAAGTGTTGTATCAGAAAAAACACAGCGTGCAAAATCTGGATATCTAAACAGTAAATATATGAAACAAGCCACATGTAGTTATTCTTTAAATTGGATTCAGATGCAGTGAAGTAGCCAGTCTAAAACCAATGGTTAAATTATTTTCCATTCCTTGTCAGCAACATTATTTCGATCTAACCCTAATGATTGTTTAAAAACCAACATGTACACTGAGCTAATGCCAAGCAGGGGTGAAAATGCCCCAAACTGCAGTTCATCTACTCAAGTCAGCCCTCACAGACTGTCATGTTAAAAGCCAGCAGAAATCCACGTCTTCATAGCCAGCTACAAAAACAGTTTCAATTTCTATGGATGTGTTCATCCTCTATAATTGTACACTAGTTGAATATTTATTGCAACTTTTAACTTTTGAGTTCAAAGGCTCAAAGGAGGATGTGCCAGCAGAGATGTCCAAGCTTCACCTCTTTGTAGTTGTGGTGTGGTTTGTGGCTCAGCTGCAGGGGAGGGGTGGAGCAGTGGGTTCAGGGTGTGGTGATCTGGATGAGAGACTAGAGGCTAGTTTGAATGTGACTCTATCATGTCGTTGCAGTTTTGTTCTTTGGTCCATCTCTTTCACCCTCTTTGTACTTTCTTTTTTCACTTGTAGCTCTCTGTCAAACACTGGAGGACTGCTTGGACTTCATTAGAGACCTGAAGTTCAGTCTGGAGATCAACACTTAGCAGGATAAAGAGCATTATTTATTACTGTCAGGTTTAATGTTCTCATTTATTTAAATTGTACATCTTGCTGGTCAAGGTCACCTTGAATCTTTCAGTAAGCTTCTGAATGACCTCCAGTGGACAAATTTAATCTAGGACCTGGCGTCCACATATGTGAACATCACATTTTGGGTTATTTTGAACAAAATACTCAATTTTTCTTTACAAGGGCCTGATATTCACTTATGAGGACATTATACTGCTACTGTTCTATTGAAATTTTAAATAAATATGCTCGTGTGTGGCTCTCATTTTTCTTAGAAACAAAAATCAGGTAAAGAAAAAATCTGGTAATTCTTTGTTTTTACATTCATCGGGTCCCAATCAGCCCAAATATCAAAGAGAAATTAAAAATGCATGCTGTGGAAGAGTTCGGGTCTTAGGAGGTTAAGTGGGAAAGTCCTTCATGGTTTTCACTGTGTTGAACTGAAATGAACATGCTGGTTTATTGGTCACAGTTTACTGGATATTTCCAACCCACAGCCTTGGAAAGACATTTTCAGTGGGAACAGTTCAGTCACACATCATGTGGAAGGACTGAAGTAGAAACTGAGTCGAAAAACATGTTGGAGACATTGAAGACTGGAAGGACACCAAAGACCTCTGAAGTACCAAAAACATAATTTATGGAGACTCTATTAATAGATTATACATTGGAATTAAAATTTTAATTAAAAATAGCTCAGTGATCATGGATCTAAATCAAACTTGGTCTCACTACTCCTTTTATTCATGGTTACCCTCAGATCCACCCTTTAGGGTGTGAACGGCCATGAACTGAAACTTGAAACTGCAGATATTCATTTGATGTTCTGGATCCGCCAACATGTAGACAGTGCAGCTCCATATTTATGCTGTTTGTTGTTTGTGCTGTTTATTTCTGCTGCCTTCTGTGAAACTTAGGCAAAAAAATAAGTATTATATTATTATTTAATTATTGCCACGTTTGTGCTGTTTAATTTATTTCAAAGAATGTTTCTGTTTAATCTCAGAGCTGACTCTTTCTGCTGTTGTTCCAAATTAAAGTTCTTTGTGTTCTTTGTATTTCTGTTCTGTTGTGTATCTTTCATACATGACATTGATAATGCCCACAACCCTAAAAGGCTAGAAAAATGCAGCATGACGAGACTGAGGAACCAAACATTTATCCAGCATAGACAAGAGCACTCAGAGTTATTAGCCTAAAACTTGGCATGTGTAGGTGGGTTGTGCAGTTTATGCCTGAAAAGGAAACGCTCCACACCCAGCCGAGTTGGAAAAAACTGGCCAAGTGGAGGATGAAAGAAGTAGTGGCAGGCCTAAAAAAATATCTACAGCAGACTGAGCTGAAATAGGACCTGAGACGCAACTGTCTGTTGATCCAGCTACTGTTTCCTGAAGCCCTCATCAGATATGGTCTCAGTGGAAAGGTGGCTGTCAAGAAGCCATTAGGTAGGGAAACAGGCTGAAGCATGACAAACTACACAAAAACTGGACAAAAACAGATTCAATACATCTTGTGGAGTGATGACACCAAACTTGAAATGTTTGGTTTAAATCATTGTCAATATGCATGGAGGAGTGTCTGCAGTTATCTGTGAAACACGGTGGAGGCTCTACCATGGTTTGAAACTGCATTTCAGCCGGTGGTGTTGGAGACAGAGAATTACCATCAGATTTGGATCCACAATGTTAGACCACCTGGAAATCATCTGACTGGTGCTGACAATTGACTATTAGTCATGGATTGGCCTCCCCCAAGGAAAATATCCTTCAAAAAGCCCGGAGAACAATTCGTGAAACTACTTAAAGGAAATAAAGTGGCCCAAATTTCTTACTTTCCTCCAAAATATAAAAAAATGAAGGGTGACTCAGAACTTTTGAACAGTACTGTAGCAACTGCTTCCATGTGGAGTCGATTCTGCTTCCTTGCTTGCAGCAAATGTCTCTTCCCACAGGCCTCTGTGGAAAAACCTTGTATGATTACTAAGAATTACAGCTTATATCTGCTATAAACTATCATTACCCAGAGAGTGGTGCTTTTCCCATGCAACCTGATTCTGCAGTGTGTATTCAGTAAAGACTGTGTTTAGTGTGAGACACAGCCTGTGATGTTTTCATGGGTTGCTATAAATACAAAACTTTCTGTCACAGTGGATCAAATTTAATCTCTGACCCTGTTCTTTAGGGCTTTAAAAACTGACTTCACGTTTCATTTAGTTTGACCTTAAATGAGAGACTGAGCCCATAAACTTACCAGGACAACATTTACAAAGCTCGCTTCATGCTTCGTCACAGCTGACAGCCCGGTGTTGGAGGCGTGATGATTCAGGCACCTCACAGCTATTGAGTTCAACATCAACTTCTCTGTACACCAAAGTATTATATTAAAGCTTGGCTGAAACTGGATCATCAGGGAAAGTGATCCCAAGCACAGCAGCAAATCTACACCACTGAAAGTGAAAAGAACCAAAATGCAGCAATGAGCCGGTCAGTCCAAACCTCAGCCTGACTCAAATACTGTTGTGGGACCTTCAGAGAGCTGTGCATGAACAAATACTTGCATGTCAGGATGTAAAGATGACCCATAAAATCATACCAAAACTATTACATCAAGTTAATCCTACTATGTGTGGTACTGAATAAGAGTCTGTGCTCAGTTTTTTGCAGGACTGCTTCTGTAGTTTGACTTATTTTCTATTAAATAAACAACAACAAGGCATAATATGTGCTTTTGTTTATTTGAGGTTTTATATAAAAAAAAAAAATTAAGAGCTTTTTTATTTTTTGTATGTCCTGTTATGTAACCCTCAGAATGGACAGCGTATGTACTCTGTTCAGTGGGTGTATTTAGTCAGACATAAATACTGTCACAGCTCGACTGTGGAGGCAGAATAAGGGAGTAACTTAGAAACTTTATTTACAAAAACAGAAATCATTTACAAAACCAAGAGAAACAACACAAAAACAAACACATAGTGCCTGGATGGCCCATAAATGTGGCTTTAAACAGGAGGCAATGACACACATTAGAAAAAACAGATGAAAACATGTGTGGTACACTGTACCATTAAACAGTAAAGGAACTTTACTCCACACTGACTCATTTAAAAATACACACTGGTGTCTTTGGGATCATCTGATTGTGTTGGCATCAACAAATCAACAATCACGACCCTCTAACCATCCATCAGCTTTGACAGAGATACAGTCAACGCCCAAAGAAGAACCACAAAACCAAATGCACAAGAGGAAGGTCACATCAACAGGAAGTTCCACATTTTATATTTCTGAACATCTTTGTATGTCCTCTGGCTCTTTGCTGTGCTGTAAACACAACCTGCTTTATCCTGGTGTCATAGCAGCAGATTGCTATGTAGCTCCCTCTAGTGGGAAAACCGAATGTAATGTGTTAACCTGGAAGTTAACTGCTGATGTGATTTGATGCTGCATAAAGAAAAGTGAAATGAATTGTCAGCAGATAATCAAAAACAAAAAAGTAACTGAAAGTGAAACGCAATTAAAAACATCATGAGTTTGGACTTTTCTATCATCTGATCGTCTCTGTGGGTCATTGCATCTGTAAACACCAGAGCTGGAAAAGTTTGAATGACTTCTGATAAAACTTTTCAGGGATTCAGAGTGGGGTCATGTTTGATGGTTTACTGATGGAAAACTAACAAAAAAGAGTTAAACTTTATGATTCTTACAAGTGTGGTGTGTATGTGTGTATCGTTAACATATAGAAAGTACATTTAAAATATGATGTCAGTTTTGACCTCTGACCTCACTTTTACATTTCACATCTGTCTTTCTTTCACGTTGACCCCAAAATGTGTTAAATCTTTAAAGTATTGTCAGGAGAATGAATGAGTTAGTTATAAATATAATGCAGTACAATATTACATAATAAGTTCAAGTCATTAATGTCCATTTATTTTCACATACTTATTATCCTACTCCAGTGTAATGTTATATAAAAATACACTATTCTTGCTTAAAAGTAAGCACTGCACAAACAGCGAGCTGCCTGAGGTTTGTGCTCTCAGAGAGCTTCTTGTTCTTTAGTTTTCACTGCTGGTTAAGGCTGACTGTGCCGTACTCTGAGTCTCTGTTTCCTGGTTTTCCTCGCCCTCTTTGATCACCTCACTCATGTCAACAGCAGATGTGTCGTCTTCCAGCTGTTCTGATGGCGGCTCTTCTTTTATTTCTTTGTTCTCGGTGTCGTCACCACGAGCTCTGCTGCGTTTTTGTGTCATTGTTTTCAGCTCAGTTTCATTCACCTTGGTGTCTAAACACAGAAAGGAAAAGTGTCATACATATACATGTGTTTGTGTGTTTGAATACAGCTTTCCTATTGAAATTTTTATGTGACCATAAAATACCTGTAACTGTGTGGGAACATTAAAATAAAAGTACGCATTAGTCAGAGCAATTATCATGCGTTTGTTGATTTATATTCCTGTTTAACCCCACTGACACTCCCTCTGGTCCCTCCTGCTGGTTAAGATCCTGTAATGTCTGTGAAGGTTCTCAGTCATCCAGGTCATCATAGTCAAAGAAGCTTGCAAAGAAAAGCGTCTGGACTTCTTTAAGTTACTTGAAGACGTTTCACCTCTCATCCGAGAAGCTTCTTCAGTTCTAAGGTCAAATGGTGGAGAGTCCCAGATATAAACCTAGTGGGAGTTTCCCCCCACAGAGGGACAAAAGGACCCCCTGATGATCCTCTAATCGCCTGAGCCAAGGTGTGAAACTGGGTGTGGGCTCCAATCAGCCAGAGTTTTGGGTGAGTTCATTGTGAAACCTGGCCCCACCTTATCATGCAAGGTGGGGCCTTAAAGAAGTCCAGACGCTTTTCTTTGCAAGATCCTGTAATGTTACATTCATCCCTGAACCACAGTGTAAAAATACTGAGCAATCATAAACTGGAAACTGAGCAGTGTGAGAATAAAATATTCATTCAGGTAAGATAATGCTGAAATGATCACTTGTTAATTTCCAAAGTCCAGAGCAGCATTACTGTCCATGAACGAACATATTCAGACTCCTATAAAGGGAAACAAAGCTGACACTGTGCTCAGTTTAGTCTCAGAAATTCAGCCTTTCATACTCCAGAAAATATAGAGAAGGGAAACAAACGTGTGACGCACCAGGTTTTTTTGATAGCATGAAATTCCAAACGAAAGCGATAGCAGCGCCAACGTACAGCAGGCCAATGATCACGATGATGAAAGTGGCCGATGGTTCCTTCCTGACAGCAGAGCCTTAAAACATAAAGAAATAGAAGAATATTCCTGTAAAACTAGCTCTGATTTGGTTCAAACTGCACATGATGAGGGTGAAATAATAAAATAGTTTGTTTCTGAATGTGAGTCATACCTGGAACATGTATGTGTGTCTCTCTGCTCTGGTTGGTGTTCCTCTGTTGGACTCTGCAGGTGATGTTGTTGCTGTGTCTCTTCTCCCCAGTCACTCTGCTGCTGACAGTATAGAGGTCATCATGACCTCTGAGGGTCTCTGTAGGTCCAGCAGAGAGGAGGTTTCCCTCACCGTCCAACCACAGCAGCTCAGGCTCTGGATACCAGCCTGCAGACTCACACTGTAACACCACCCTGCTGCTGACATTTGACATCACCTTTATGACGGGTGTAGAGACTGACCCTGAGGAAGGGAGACGAGAGAAACCACTGAGCCATTGCATGCAGGGTAATTGGATAGACCTTTTTCAAAGCTTTTTCTTTAATTTCACCTCATTCTTCACAGTAAAAAAAGAGTTTGATGTCTCTAGATGCTTCTATAATTAGTAAAATAAATTTTTAAAATAAAAATATTACCATTGTTACCTTGTGTTACGCCTCCAGCAGAATTGATCTTTTAGGGTTCATATGCAAAAAAAGCCAGTTTTTGTCTCACACATTGAAACTTCTCCACTCCGTAGAGCTTTATAAGATGGGTCCTGGATGATATGATGAAGAGCAAGATGTTCATGACTGAGATTCTAAAAAGTGCCAAACAACTGCTCACAGGTCTGTTCACTCGTTTGAGGCTGAAGAGATATGCCAGAGAAGCAGAGGCCTGGAGAGTAAATAGGCTGCTCTCCAAATATTAGTCCAAGGTGTACTCTCAGCTTCAAGAGAAGACTAGAACAAGGTCTGCAAGAACATCTGGGAGAAGGGCACATCACACAACACTAACAGCAAGTGGGTGGTGGACCTAAGAGTAGACCACAGAGAGTCAGTCAACATCAGAAATGCAGACAACTAACAATGAGTCTCCAGAATGAAGAGCTGGACAGCATCAGGACCTGACATGTTTTATACATACTATTTCATAACAGTCATAAGATACTCAGCTGCAGTAACAAAATCATCACATGAGAAGATATATGTGACTGATGTAAAGACAGATACAGATTATTATGCGTGCAGGATTCCACCCAAAGTCCAGCATCCTGATGCTCTATGAGCAACAGAGAAATCGTGAGAATTCATGTGGCAGAACCACAATCCAGGATTAAATATGAACCATCCATGAATACATCAGGAAAAAGCCCCCCTGAGATCAGCTGCTTCAAGACTCCATCAGCTAGCTGAAGAGGACAATGAGGAGGAACAGGACAGAAACTGTCATGGACGACCAAACACCTGCATGGGATGTACCATCGATCGATTGAGGAAATGGCTGGTATCAAGAAATCCTACCAGTGGTTGGAAAAGACCACCTTACAGGACTGTACAGAGGCTCTGATCATGGCAGCACAAGAAGAGGCCCTAAGATCAGATCCATAGAGCTAAGACTCTACCACAGCCAACAGGACCAGAGCTACAGGCTGCCCCAAGGTGTCCCAGAGACTATCTGACACATAGCAACATGAGGTAAGGTACAAGCTGGGAATGAGCACAACCAAGTGTCTGAGATAGTGTACAGGAACATCAGAGGTTAACCTCTGCAGAAGAGAATTGTTAGAAGCACCAAAACAGAAGTGACAGCTGACGGTCTCCAGAAGATCTCCTGAAGAGACATCCTTCGCTTCTTATCTGAAAGTCAAAACAAAAGGCTTTTACTCTCTTCAGCTCTCAGTGAAGCATGCTAATGGTCTGATATTGTGGAAACTGATTCGGTAATATAGTTATTTCTAGAAAAAAAACTTCCCTTTTACGTCCATTCTAAATTTGTTTTCTATTTTGTAATGAGTGATGTTCAGTCTTTATAAAAAACAAAACAAAATAAAGGTCATTCAAAAGATCATCATTACTGCATTTAATGAAAAGATATGATCAAAATTATTCATCAGAGATTTGGGAAATTTTTTTGTCAGTTCAAACAAAATGATTGAAGTAAACACAACAACACGTGTCTGAACTTTCGCTAAGTGAGCGCTCAAACACATTTTAAAGTTGTTTGTTTCTGAAATGTCACTCCTGGGTGAGGTTAGGAATGTTGACCGACCAGTAAACCAACAGCTTACAGTTTTCTCTCAGGCCACATCTCTGCAGACGCTGCACCAGTCTGTCGATCCACTCTCACTGCACTGCTATAAATAGAACGTTGAGATACTTGAACTTGTCCACTTAGGTGTTAATTTTCATTCCTCTCTCTCAACACTTAACTGCAATCTGCCGCAGAACGGAGGCTGAAACTGTCTGTAAATATTATAATCAGAACTGTGACATGTTTCCAGCAATGGAAAGGTTTCAGACCCTCGCTTAGACATCAACACTGGGCCTGAAACCCCACAGTCTCAGAGGTTACATGATGCACAAACCCTGTTTTATTTTTGATTCAATATGAACTTATCTTCATATGAATATAAGTTCAAAATAAAGTTCAACATGGACTGATGAGAACATATTTTATGTCTTTCTTTAGTCATCGAAATATGACTAAAATATGTCATATATGATTGGTCGTCCCTCCCTGAGTCTGCTTCTACAACAGGTTTTCTTCTTCTCCCTGTCACCAAGTGCTTGCTCATAGTGGATCGCCGGGGTTTCTCTGTATTATTGTAGAGTCTATACCTCACAATATAAAGTGCGTTGAGGTGACTGCTTAAATTAATTAATAAATGGATCAAATTAACTTAGACACACATCTTTCATGCTTTTATTCTTTGCCATAGAACACATTAGCATCTGTCTTTCACCACTTGCCCTAATGCTTCTGTTTTCATCACAGACCTCCACCCAGAGAGTGAAAGGCAGACATCAGCCTGTTATGGTGTCACTGGGATGTTGTAGGGCATCAAATTGAAAAAACTAAAAAGTGTGTCGTATGGCTCTCTCCACGCCTTTTCATATGATATATTACTCAAGATGGTTTCTTGAAATAATTTTCCAAGGTTAACTTTGACTTTGGGTGCAAGAACAATAAAGGTCAAGGTTTAAATGTTTAGCCAGCCTAGCTACTCGTGTTCCTGAAGGCCTAGTTTATTGTGGCAAAGTTTGAAGATAACGCATCTTGAAACCTGTGAACGGTGGACTATCAAACAGACAGAGCTGATTAATCTCACATTAATAATGATAATAAAAAACAAACAAATGTAAAACAGTCTGTGCTCATATTGCACGTGAGCACAGAGGGACACCGGTTTGCATCTTGTATCAGTAAGCCTACATATGGAAACATTTAATGTCCACTTAGGTGTTACCACAATATCACACTGACACAACATGAAGCGAGACCACAGAGTGTAAGTGTAACTTTAACAAATGTAAATGTAAGATGTGCATAGTTAGAGTTGCTTTTAATTTAATGACGACCTCATGAGCTCGGATCAAGGATCGTGGCTCGTGTTAACAATGATGTCACAGTCCGACACAGGCAAGTGTGTACTCTGTATAATGTGATTTCTTTGCATGATTTTAGGTCAAATAAACAAACCTGATCCACCTTCAATCAGTGGAAACAATTTGAACCAAGACGAGCAAAAATAACAACGTAAGCGTGGGAATCTGACTCCACCCCAGGACGCTCTGTAAAGCAACAGGGTGGTTTTATAGGGTGGGTTTGTGTGTTATTCAGAGCGCTAATAAAAGAAAAATATCTGGAAAAAGAAACACAGTTCTGTGTTTTGTGTCTTTTTGACAAATTACTTCTAGTAAAAATCAAAGTAATGTGGACAGAAAGTCTGACTTTATAAGAGAAAATTTGTTGTTAAGACCATAATTCATATTTAAATATCGTTTTTAGAACATGTTTGTTTATGATGCTGCTAATGCTGAAACATGTCCGCTGTGTTCACCTGTTCATCGGTCTGCTAAAGCTGGACGTGCACCATCACACTCACCAGGAACTCTACAGCGAAACAGAGACACACAGACACATTATTATATATTAAAAAAGGCTTACCGCAGTGGTGCAGACTGTAACTCCTGTTGTCCTGAGTTTTACAGTAAATCGGTCGTTATAAAGTCGTTATGAGAGTTTGCTGGAGCTCAGCAGAGATAAAAAACCAGCAGAAAGGCAGCGCGTCATCGTCTTTGGGCTCTGCTGTGGTCAAACTGGATGCTCTGGTAAGTTGGCATCAGATTCTGAATGAAACAAGTTTTTACTTGTCTTAACTGCACAGTCTGGCTTCAGATTACACAAACTGTGAAGTGTTACTAACAGAGACTGCTGCAGGTCACAAATCTCACAGATGACACACTTACTGATCAGTGTGTTTTGTGTCTGATAATAAAACCATCAAATCCAGTGATCGCCGTCTCTGTCTTACACTGTGAGTCTGTTACCTGTGAGAGTGACCCAGCGTGCGTCACACTCTGATCGCCCTCGCTGTAATCACACCAGAGTTTTAGATCCAGCTGAACATTCTGCTGAACTGAAAGTAAAACTGCAAAACTAAAGCCCTGTACACATGGACATCATACACACCGCGTATTTTAATATTGCATGCAAATACTGTACATCTTGTAATTGGTGTGTGTGTGTGTGTGTATATTGTATATACAAATACATCTACACACATAGTTTACACTTTGGATTAGATGCTAAACTTCATTTCATTATGTTGTACACTTTTCAAAGACACTACATGAATCTAATCAAAGCCAGGCTGTTGCTCTTCACTCTGAGAAAGGTTGTAAGGTCACTTCCAAACAATCTGAAGTCTTTCTGCAGTGGAAAGTGGAAGCTTGCTGCCGACCCCTCACACCTCAGTTATAAGCTGTGACACTGGTTTGTGCACAAACTTAAATAAATGTGATTCTGAACTTCATCAGTTGTGCAGCACAAAGCACAACATGAAACTGGATGGTCGATAAACATGGATGTAAACTGAAGGCAATGACACACATGAGGAAAATAACACACTAGAAAAGCTGAAAGCACGTCCGTCTGTTGAGTCGCAACAATCATTAACTTCCTAACATCCTCCAGATAATGCGGAGGTAGCTGACAGACTCAAAGAAGCAAACGCATAAGGAAGGTCACATGACTCATTTTACATTTCTGAACTTCCTCTTTAAAAGTGACCCACAGGCTGACGTGCACTCTGCTTTATCACAACAGTCAGATCTGTGGTTCCCTCCAGTGGGTAAAGCCTTTACCACACGATGCAGTGTGTGAGTCTGGAAGTGCTGCGAAACAAACTGCAGGGTTTTTAGTTTTTTCTGTGACGTCACTGCAGTTCCCTCATAGATGAAAACTCCTGAACACATCACAAGTTTGATGTTTTCCGTCATGTGATGATGAAGTGACGGTGAGCACAGAAACAGAGTGTCAAACATGTTTGGAGTCTTCTGTGTCTCACGTCATGCACGTTATGGCGTCAGCTCCTCGAAACATTGGATGCAGCATGATAGCTAAAGTTCTGTTTTTAAGACAAACGGTCGTCAAATTTGAGCTTTTTTCTTTGAACCACTTATTCTGTACTTCTGTTTCTTCTGTTTCTTTTCCTTCTCGTCTTCTTTGATCTCCTCAGCAGCAGATGTGTCGTCTTCCAGCTGTTCTGATGGCGGCACTGCTTTTATTGCTATGATCTCGGTGTTGTCAGCAGGAGCTCTGGTGCATTTTTGTTTTGTTGTTTTCTTCTCAGTTTCAATCTCTTTGGGGTCTGCACACAGAAATGACAAAATAAGGAGGATTCTTCCTATTAAAAGGGAGTTTTTCCTCCCCACTGTCACCAAAGCATTTGCTCATAGGGGTCATATGACTGTTGTGTTTTTCTCTGTATGTATTATTGTAGGGTCTACTTTACAATATAAAGCAACTTGAGGTGACTGTTGATGTAATTTGGTGCTGTATAAATAAAATTGAATTGAATGTGTTTGGTTGTTATCAAAGACTTTTATAGAGTGGAACAAAGGTGACGCTCTGCTTAGTTATTTCAGCTGAGTATCATAAATCCACAGTGTCAAAAAACATTGTCTGATTATTAATGAGAGGGGAAACAAACGTGTGATGCACCAGGTTTTTTTGATGGTATGAAATTCCACACAACAGTGACAATGGTACAAATCCACAGCAGGCCAACGATCACGATGATGAAAGTGGCCGATGGTTCCTTCCTGACAGCAGAGCCTTAAAACATAAAGAAATACAAGTTATTTTTGTAAAACTAGCTCTGATTTGGTTCAAACTGCACATGATGAGGGTGAAATAATGACATAGTTTCTGACTGTGAGTCATTATTACCTGGAACATGTATGTGTGTCTCTCTGCTCTGGTTGGTGTTCCTCTGTTGGACTCTGCAGGTGATGTTGTTGCTGTGTCTCTTCTCCACAGTCACTCTGCTGCTGACAGTATAGAGGTCATCAGGACCTCTGAGGGTCTCTGTAGGTCCAGCAGAGAGGAGGTTTCCCTCACCGTCCAACCACAGCAGCTCAGGCTCTGGATACCAGCCTGCAGACTCACACTGTAACACCACCCTGCTGCTGACATTTGACATCACCTTCATGACGGGTGTAGATGCTGACCCTGATGAAGGGAGACGAGAGAAATCACAGTAATCTGCTGCATTCAATTTACAAGAGAACATTTGGATATCTACTAACTGTGTGTGAGATTATCAATATCGTAACTTTGAATTATTTATTTACACTGGAAAAGACAAATAATGTCACATATTCCAGAAAACTTTTAAAAGATTATTTTGTGCTAATAAACTTTGACAGTAGGAATTAGTCATAATAAAGTTAAATAAAATAATCTTACCAACAATAAGATGAACATATGACATTTGACCCAGTTGTGGAATGAAACATCTGTACGGTCCTTCATCAGACAGCTGTACTTTGGAGAGAGTCAGTGAGACGTCTCCATGCTTCAGTTTATCAAAAGACAGTGAGGTTCTTCCAGCGTACGACGGCTCTTTCAACTCCACATTTTCTTTATTTTTGTCCCACATGTAGATAAATCCTGGTGTCAGGTCAGTTCTTGCCCACTCCAGCTGCAGCTGTGATACATCCACAGGAGTTGTCAGGAAACAGGGTAAAACAACATCATCACCCAGCAGAGCCACTATTTGCTTTGTTGGAGCTTCCTGAGAATAACCTGCAAAGAAACACATCAGATTTGATTTACTCCTGTAGGATTCAGATGAAAGGCTGATTGAAGCAACACCTCAGACATGGATGGATCTCTGCACAGATGAAGTCTAAAAGAGTCTGTTCTTTATTTAAACTCAGAGAGTAAATGACACAAAGAGCAACAACAATGCAAATAAATTACATTTGTACCATTATGTTAGTAATTTGGTCCCATTTTTCTGTGTTTTTTATTGTGTAAAGAGTCTCTCTGTGTACATGACCAGGGCTCGACTCTTTCATAATCTGAAGATGAACATGTGTTTTCAGCCTGTAATGGTGTGTTATGCCTCTAAACTTACCTCTGCAGAAGAGAAGAGTTAGAGACAGGGCAGCATTAATGAAGGATGAGAGTCGAAGTGTAAAAAGTCCAGAAATCTGATAAAGAGCCATGATTCACCTCTGAAAATTAACAAAAACAAATGCTCTTTATCTCTGTCTTACAGGAAGCACCAGCACAATCCTCTGAAACATTAAACATTACAGTCTTAAATATGAAAGCTCAAATTAGAAAAAAAAATACCTCAAAGAAACACTTTTGGAGACACTGGAAATAATTTCTTCTTTGTTCAAAGACTTTCTCTACAGATTTTCTCTCTGGTGCTCTTCTTCACCTGCTTCCTGTTCCCACAGCAGCAGAGAAAGCTGAGGGTGTGTGTGAAGATCAAACTGAGCTCCTGAAGAGCATTGCTCATTACTGTGAAAATTAAAAAGAAAAGCAAGCTTCCTGTTACTATTTTCTCTGTCAAAGAAACCAAGACAACAATGTGTTTTGTAACGTAGCTTTTTCTAAACCCTTTAAAATATCAGAAAGTACAGGTGACAGCTCCTACGCCTCTACGTGTACTTCTGGGTTTTCATGGCTGATTGGATTTGAGGATTGGCTTATTTACACTCATTTGGTTAAATGAGATCGTTCAGATTTTTGTAAGTTTTTATGCTTTTCAGATTTTCTTTTGTCTGTTTGGGTCTAACAGAGCAATACTGAGCAACAACTGTCTCTCACTGCAGTTTCTCAGAAGGAGAGTCAACAACTCTTCAACAAAGTCTAACAATGTGGACACAAAATGGTACAGACTAATCCATTGAGGTCAATTCTACAAAATGGTGCGAAATTCAAAACCTGGTAAAAACTGGAGTCTCTCTCCAAACACTCACTGACTTCACCCGTAGTCTTCATACAACTCTAGTGGTGGGTGTTTACTCACGCAAGCTAAGTGGCATTAGACAACAGTGGAAATTCATGAATGTGATCTTGAGCGAAATGCTCAAACCACTTTCTGTCACACTGAAACTGATTCTCTGATAAAACTTCCAAGAAGGAAAAGCCGATTATATTGTTGGTCTGTGGCAGGGATGTGATGATACAGAAAATAAGAAATCCTACCTCGAACAAATGTTTTTCAAAGCACTGGAATAGCAGCCTCTGTGTCTCCTGCTTCTTCTAAGTATTGTTGTTGGACTTTGAACAATTATAGGTTTTGCTGCTCAAGCCTGGATTGACTCATACATTTGTACAAAGGTTCCTGAATCATTAATCATTACAAAGTTATGCACTCAGATTTGTTCTCTTTTTATATCATTGTATTTAACACACACGCATAGCCACACACAGAGAAAGTTGTGTTTTCATATTTTTGTGTGGCCATCTAATTGACATAATGCTTTCCCTAGCTGCTTACTATAACCATAACGATAACTCTAACCCTGACACTAAAACCGCATTTTGAGTATTTAGCCGTGGTACACACACACACAGACACACACACACACACACACATATTGCAAATTTCAGAAATGTTATGAACTCTTTATTGCTGCTCTGATAAGACCAGAATTCCAGACTGCAGATAAGATCTGTGCACTACTGACAAGTGAGTTTACGCCCTGTAACAGTGGCATAAATAGGTTATTAAAGGTCAGAAGTAACAGAGTCAGAGTGATACTGTGTGATTCTGAGTTTAACCAGTTTTGAATGTTTTTGTGTGGTTGTTGTTTGTTTGTTTTTTTGTAGAGTATTTGTGTTTAAAGTTTAGGCAAAAGGGCAGAAGACTTCAAGAAGTGTCTTTTAGGAAGTGTGGAAAACTTTAATATAACAGGTGTAAAGTTTAGGTTGCACAGTGTGCAGTAGTATAGTTATGTATTGCACTACAGAGACCAGTTCAACATGATTAAGACTACAAGTGGTCAAATATTTCACCTTTTAACCTTTTCTGACTTCAGCTTTTTTCTTGTGCTTTTCTCATGTTACCGGCTCTGCTCTGGACAAAAAGGAGGTCAACCAGGAGCTCAAGAGAGCCATAAAAACTGCTAAACTACATTAGAAAAACACAGTTGAAAAAAAATTCACCACAAGGGACCTCCACTCAGCCTGGCAGTTTCTCAAAACCATGGCCTCTGTGAATACTGTGGTCATCACCCCCAGAACCATCCAGGTGGAGGGCAGGAACCCCTCCTCCCTCCCTGACGACCTCAACGCTTTCTACACCAGGTTTGAGATGGTGGTAAGAGATGGTGGTGACCTTCTCCAGTAGGCAGAGGGATCTGGCTGATTCAGTCACCACCACCATCCACGGGAAGCCAGTGGAGGTAGTTGAGGAGTACAAATACCTGGGAACCATCTTTGACAACCTCCTGAAATTCTCTGCCAACACAGAGGAGATTCTCAGGAGGTGCCACCAACGGCTACACCTCCTTAGGAAACTCAACTCCTTTGGAGTCAGCACACCCATCATGATGACTTTTTACAATGCCTTCCCGGAAAGCATCATGACCTTCTCCATCACCTGCTGGTTCCACTCCCTCAGCCTACAGAACAGGAACAGACTGCAGCACACTGCATCAGTGTGCTCTAATATCATTGGCCTGCCTGTCAGAACTCTGGCACAGGTTTTCAGCCAACGGGCTGACAGGCAGCCAAAATCATCTATGACCCCTCTCACATTCTTCACCCCGCGTTTCAATGGCTGCCCTCTGTGTGACGCTTCTGCTGCATTTCCTGCAGGACTGAGAGGAGGAGAGCCACCTTTGTCCCCAAGGCCACTCTGCTTTTTAACTCCAGCCGATAAGACCATTTCCCACACCAGAAACAAAAACTACTCTACACTCTTCTTATACTACCGACAATTTATTCACTCTTAGTTACTTACAGTTATGTATTCACCTTTCAGTCACTTTAATTTTAAACTGTAATTTTAAAACTGTGTATTCTGTTCTTATTGCTGGAGAGTCCTCTTCACACACTGAGGTTAATTATGGAGTTCCACAGGGTTCAGTGCTAGGACCAATTCTGTTTACATTATACATGCTTCCCTTAGGCAGTATCATTAGAAGACATTTTCACTGCTATGCAGATGACACCCAGCTCTATCTGTCCATGAAGCCAGATAACACACACCAATTAGTTAAACTGCAGGAATGTCTTAAAAACATAAAGACCTGGATGGCCACTAACTTTCTGCTTCTTAATTCAGATAAAACTGAGGTTATTGTACTCGGCCCTGAAAAGCTTAGAAATATGGTATCTAAGCAGATTCTTACTCTGGATGGCATTACCTTTATGTTACCTCCAGTAACGCTGTGAGGAACCTTGGAGTCATTTTTGACCAGGACATGTCCTTCAACGCACATATTAAACAAATATGTAAGACTGCTTTCTTCCATTTGCGCAATATCTCTAAAATTAGAAATATCCTGTCTCAGAGTGATGCTGAAAAACTAGTTCATGCTTTTATTACTTCCAGGCTGGACTACTGCAATTCATTATTATCAGGATGTTTTAAAAACTCGCTGAAAAGCCTTCAGCTGATCCAAAATGCTGCAGCAAGAGTGCTGACAGGGACTAGAAAGAGAGAGCATATTTCTCCTGTTTTGGCTTCCCTTCATTGGCTTCCTGTTAAATCCAGAATTGAATTCAAAATCCTGCTCCTAACATACAAGGTCTTAAATAATCAGGCCCCATCTTATCTTAATGACCTTGTAGTACCATATCACCCTATTAGAGGACTTTGCTCTCGCTCTGCAGGCCTACTTGTTGTTCCTAGAGTATTTAAAAGTAGAATGGGAGGGAGAGCCTTCAGTTTTCCGACCCCTCTTCTGTGGAACCAGCTTCCAGTTTGGATTCGGGAGACAGACACTATCTCTACTTTTAAGATTAGGCTTAAAACTTTCCTTTTTGCTAAAGCATATAGTTAGGGCTGGACCAGGTGACCCTGAATCCTCCCTTAGTTATGCTGCAATAGATGTAGGCTGCCGGGGGATTCCCATGATGCATTGAGTTTTTCCTTTCCAGTCACCTTTCTCACTCACTATGTATTAATAGACCTCTCTGCATTGAATCATATTTGTTATTAACCTCTGTCTCTCTTCCACAGCATGTCTTTTATCCTGTCTTCCTTCTCTCACCCCAACTGGTCGCAGCAGATGGCTGCCCCTCCCTGAGCCTGGTTCTGCCGGAGGTTTCTTCCTGTTAAAAGGGAGTTTTTCCTTCCCACTGTCGCCAAAGTGCTTGCTCATAGGGGGTCATATGATTGTTGGGTTTTTCTCTGTATCTATGAAGCGCCTTGAGGCGACTTTTGTTGTGATTTGACGCTATATAAATAAAATTGAATTGAATTGAATTATTGTTCTTATCTTCAAGGTTATCTGCTCTGTTGTATGTTAATTGCCTCTTGGGGATAAATAAAGTCTTTCTGATTCTGATGTTTTAAAGTTCTTAAATGGTGCCCAGTCCACGTATTTTGTGTCATTTTCACTTCTGAGATTTACATTTTGGACTGTTTGACGAGACGAGGATGTCAACATGTCTCACACGCTTCCTCTTTTTTTAATTACACTCTAGTCATTAGGTTCACAACATATCACCACACAAACAGGGCCCTGAAGGCCTTTGGAGGTGAACTGGAGTCAGAGGCTGGTGGGTGTGGCTGCTGCAGTAGCCTCATTCACCCCATTACTGCTACCTGCCCCTCAATTTTATCTGCAGGTTAGACAGTAAGGGTCTTGGGGGTGATCCCTACACGTTAACAACATTCTAGTTTTCACACACTCATACTTACCCAAAGTAGTTTGAATATTTCTTTTTAAGGATGTCGTTCATTTCAAAACATGGCAGAAGGTGTTAAAGTAAATATGAGTCAAATAACAATGCGAAATTTAGACAGCGGACTTCAGCATTAACTACATAACTCAAAAACACAACATGGAATTAATTGGTGGGATTACATGAATGAATGACCAATTTTTAATTATGAATCAAAATATGCCTTTTAAAAAAGCACGGATGAATGTAGCTATTCTAAAACAACAAACGAGGACGTAAACGTAAAACAAGGAAATAACGCTTCTTGTAATTTTATTACATGAAATTGATTATTCTTAAAGTGACAACTCGGTTTCGGCCAAATTCATCAAACTCTAAAGTGTCAGAGCATCGCATCATCCACCACACCATGGAAGCACCAAACCAGCATATTAGAATAAAAATACAATAAATGTGTTTACAATAAAACAACATTTAAAAAAAAAAAATTGTGATACAGCACACAGTGCCTACTGTTGCAAATGTAAAGTATTAACATACTGTACATATAAATATATACACACACACAAAATAGAATACACACTTTTAATTACAGACGCACACATCTGGCTCAGAGGCATCTGCTGGTTTAACATGTGGCTAAAACACAGTTGTACCTGTATTTCACTGGTGTCCTGGTGGATGTTAACAGGCTCATCACATACAAACTTCTACATTTCTGAAGTGTGTGACACATTTCTAGATCATTTTTAACTTTGTTCCACAGACTGAAACACATCGTGTTCACTTTAGGGTCTTTCATTTCCTCTGGCTCTTTGCTGCTGGATGGCAACATTTTGATGTGTGGCTCCCTCTAATGGTAAAACCAGTATTACACAAATCAAACCTGTCAGAGATTTTTAGCAGACGGACCTGAAGCATTATTCTGAAAATCCTACGTCACCTTGTTCTAAAGTTATGACATTCACACCGCGCAATTTACATGTGAGCACTAAAAACATGTCACATTAGAAGGATATCTACGGTGGCCCTGAGAGACCAAAAGGACTGCAACTTCAGAAAACACTTGCAAAAAGAAAAATGCTGCAAAATGAAAAACACTGCAAAAAGAAAAAAACACTTGCAATTGCATTATAATACATTATAAATAATATAAACCATTATTTTTAATATATATAAAAGAAGATGTGACAAAGTAAAGCTAGTTTTCGGCTACGGGCCCAGCACGGAACCTGATCAACCAGGGACCTCTAGCTGATGTATTAGCCAGAGGTCCCTTTACTACGGTTCGGAGCCGTGGACCTGTTTTATATATGCGCGGAATAGTTTTCTATACGAGATCGCTGCAAAAACTGCAGCCTTACCTAAATAATTAATTAAAAAATGTTTTTGACACATTTAATGAATTAATCATTGACACATTTAACTAATTATTTATTTATTTCACATTTTAATTAATTATTGCCACATTTAATTAATTATTTAATGGTGTATTTAATTAATTCATTATGGCAGTCCTGGCATTCCATAGTTTTCACTTAGCAATTTGTTAATATGTGTTTCCAGCCAAATAAATGACAGGGAGAGAGAGAGTGACGTCAGACACGTCATACTATAACCTCCCGGGAGCGGACGGGGGTCAGTCATTGGGATGCGCATGACAGACAGATTGCGCGAGCTGCAGGTCTTGAACTTTCTAAGGGAAAAAAGACTTTCTCACGGCCGGTGACAGCGAAGCGGATAACAGTCTTCAGTAGTGATCGGAATTCCGGCTCTTTTTAGAGAACCGGCTCTTTCGGCTCGGCTCACTAAAAAGAGCCGTCTCTTTCGGCTCCGAACTGGCTCTTCGGGTTGTTTTGTTGCTTTAATTAATTTATTATTAACGATAATATAAAATTATGCACAAAAGGAATTACTAATGCAAAAAAGAGCAATGCTGCTGATGACTGATCCCCATAAGGGTGGGATATCATCAAATTACCAGATGATTACCTGTCTCTCTACAATATGGAAGCTCCTTTCAGGTATCATAGCTACCAAGCTGAATACCCACATGAATCAATACATGAGCACACCAGCAGGTCAAAGCACCAGCTCCTGGTTGTATCGATAACCTTTGTTAGAAACTCAGGGTGACCACACCAGAAGCAACTTAAAGGCAATTGAGGCTGGAAGAGCTGGGCACCACTGCGACTTATTTACCTCTGATCAGCAGCACATGGCTCAGTGGGATAAACAAAAATAATGGCTTAGATTTGGTTGAATTCTGGTTGAGAAGATCCGTATGTGCCCAACCTGTAACTGTATATATTTACCTCTGCAGAGGAGAAGTGCTAAAGCATCAAAACAGCAGTGAAGGCTGAGAGCCGATGTGTAACAAGCAGCATGATCTCCTGAAGAGACATCCCTGACTTCTAAAAAAATAAAAATCAAAACTAAATGATTTTTCTCTCTTCATTTCTCAGTGAACCAAAAAACAGGCTCTCAGGTAAGATCGCATTCATTGATGCAGGCTGAGCGGGTCTCTCCGGACCTCCGAGCTCCTCCGGTGGCAGCGCGGGCTCCACAGGCTCGCTGAGCTCCTCCCGCTCGCCGAGCTCCTCCCGCTCGCCTAGCTCCTCCCGCTCGCCTATCTCCGGCTCGCTGAGCTGCTCCTGCTCCGGCTCGCAGGGCTCCGCAGCTGGCGGTGCGGGCTCCTCCGGCTGGCCTAGCTCCTCCGGCACGCTGAGCTGCTCCTGCTCCGGCTCGCAGGGCTCCGCAGCTGGCGGTGCGGGCTCCTCCGGCTCGCCTAGCTCCTCCGGCACGCTGAGCTGCTCCTCCTCCGGCTCGCTGGGCTCCGCAGCTGGCGGTGCGGACTCCTCCGGCTCGCTGAGCTCCTCAGCTGGCGGTGCGGACTCCGCTGGCGGTGCGGGCATCTCCGGCTGCGCGTCAGCCACAGATGGATGATCCGGAGGCTAAGATGGTGACGCGGTGTCCGCAGGTGGGGAAGGTGAAGGTAGAGTAGGTGATGCGGACAGCGAAGCCGAGAATACTGTGGTCGCTGCAGTTGGACGGAACTCTGGTAAAGAAGTGGCTGCAGAGGGCGGAGGCGACGATGGTGTGGCAGCTACTCCTGGTAGACTGGACAGCGATGCAGGGACAGATGGGTGAAATGATGGCAGAGGTGGTCCAGCCGGCATATCGACCTCCAACTGAGGATGAAGGTGAGAGGCTGACTGGACTGAAGACTGAGCTACCAGCTGGGCAGCAGGCTGAGGTGAGGGTGAGATGGCTATTATGAAGGGTGGAGAGGATGAAAATGTTACAGCTGGCTCAACAAATTCCAGGGGTCCAGAGGCAACTGAGACCTCCAGTTTGGCCTCTGGGGAAGCCCTGGGGAGAAACTCCGTCTCCATGCGGTCAGACTGAGCCAAAAAGTCATTTGGGTCTGTATGCTCGGAACTCCCTAGCTCCCAGCTTACAGTCTCAGAGGGAACATTTTCTGAGTCTTTGGAGGTACAGCAAACAGTTTCTATTTTCATGTTTACAGGAAGGGAATTTATAACACCGGCAGAGTCCATTTTACTCACTGTGGCATCCAGAGCCGCTGGTCCTGAGTCTTCGATCAGCACAGGAGTGAGTGTGGATGTGGTTGAACGCTGCTTGCGAGGACGCCTTCTCCTCCGTGAAGGCGGGGCCGCGTTTAAACTGAAATCCGCTGTTCATCTGTGTTTTGATTGTCAATGACAGGGTTTATTATCGAAACAATATAGTCCGGTTTACTCACTGCGGTAATGAGCACTGTCGGTCCGTTGCTAGCTGACCGGGCTGAAACCGCAGGAGTGGGTTGAGGCGTAATGGAATGGTGGTGGAGAGTGTGGCATGCCTTCTATAATGACGGATCAAACGATTGTGCCGCGAGCATCGACGGGAAAGCCCTCCGCCGACGCGTGAAAAACCAAGCGGCTAGAGTCTCTAGGAGAGCGGCCGAACTGTCCGTGTTCGGGCCACCCAAGCCAAATAATTCAAAACTCGAGCTCTCCCTTAAACTAGTGACCAATTGCCTAAGTTTGTTAATGTCCAAAATGTTCATGGTGAGGGTAGTGGATGTGAGGTAATTGTCAAGGAACACTACCTGTAGGTGTCTCTTGTGTGGGTCTACAGCCTGGATTACGCTCCGGCAGTAATCCCATAGCTGCGCGAGCGATCTCTCCTCCGTGGCAACTCCTGAGTTTTCTGGGTCCATGGTGGTTGGCGGGATCATTCTGTCACGGCTCGCTGGCAGACCGTGGGGATGTGGGGAAAGGAGGACCCAAAACGCAGACTCTGCGATGCAAACAGTGCTCTTTATTTACAGTGGAAAGCTGTAAACACAATAACTCCCCGTTGCTCCCTCGAACCCCGTGTGCGTGCTTCCCTCCGACGTCTGTGCTCGTGCTCCCCGCTGTTGTGTTACTGCACACCCTGTGCGTGCTGCCCTTCTGGTCCCTCGTTTCACCTGCAGGACAATACAGAAGCAGCCGTTAAACACTGGACCCGCGCGCACACACACGATCCGCACTTCCTAATGCTACACACTGACTTGGAGTCTTAGCTTAATGATCCCGTGCCGGTGGGAGCTCATGTAGTTGGAACACACCAACTACAGGTGGTCCCCATTCTTAAAGATGGGGACCACCACCCCGGTCTGCCAGTCCACAGGTACTGCCCCTGATCTCCACGCAACATTGCAGAGGCGTGTCAACCAGGACAGCCCTACAACGTCCAGAGCCTTCAGGAACTCGGGGCGGACCTCATCAACACCAGGGGCTCTGCAACCAAGGAGTTGTTTAAATGCCTTAGTGACCTCGCCCCCGGAAATTGGCGGGTCATTCCGCTCATCCCCAGACTCTGCTTCCTCCTTGGAAGACGTGTCAGTAGGATCAAGGAGGTCCTCGAAGTATCCCTTCCACCGCCTGGCAATTTTCTCAGTCGACGTCAGCAGCGCTCCGCCAGCACTATAAACAGTGCAGGTAGAGTACCGCTTTCCCCTCCTGAGACCATGTTATAACCAACCATTTTATAAATATGTTATAACCAACGATGTTATAACAATGTTATAACCAACAATGTTATAACCGACCATGTTATAACCATGTTATAGCCATGTTATAACCAACCATGTTATAGCCATGATATAACCAACCATGTTATTGCCATGTTATAACATACCATGTTACAACCATGTTATAACTGTGTTATAACCAACCGTGTTATAACCATTTTATAACCATGATATAACCAACCATGTTATTGCCGTGTTATAACCAACCATGTTATAACCAACCATATAACCATGTTATAACCAACTATATAACCATGTTATAACCAACCATGTTACAACCATGTTATAACCAACCATGTTACAACCATGTTATAACCAACCATGTTATAACCATCCATCTTATAACCAACCATGTTACAACCATGTTATAACCAACCATGTTATAACCATCCATGTTATAACCAAACATGTTACAACCATGTTATAACCAACCATGTTACAACCATGTTATAACGTACCATGTTACAACCATGTTATAACATACCATGTTACAGCCATGTTATAACCAACCATGTTATTACCAACCATGTTATAACCAACCATGTTACAACCATGTTATAACCAACCATGCTATAACCATCCATGTTACAACCAACCATGTTACAACCATGTTATAACGTACCATGTTACAACCATGTTATAACATACCATGTTACAGCCATGTTATAACCAACCATGTTATAACCAACCATGTTATAACCAACCATGTTACAACCATGTTATAACCAACCATGCTATAACCATCCATGTTACAACCAACCATGTTACAACCATGTTATAACGTACCATGTTACAACCATGTTATAACATACCATTTTATAACCATCCATGTTATTACCATGTTATAACCAACCATGTTATTACCATGTTATAACCAACCATGATATAACCGACCAAGTTATAACAATGTTATAACCAACCAGGTTATAACAATGTTATAACCAACCATGTTATTACCGACAATGTTATAACCATGGTGTAACCAAGCATGTTATAACAAACCATGTTAATAACCATATTATAACAAACCATGTTATAACCAACCATGTTATAACCAACCATGTTATAACCAACTATGTTATGACAAACAATGTTATAACCAACCATGTTATAACCAACCATGTTATAACCATCCATGTTACAACCAACCATGTTACAACCATGTTATAACAAACCATGTTACAACCATGTTATAACGTACCATGTTATAACCATGTTATAAATAAACCTTGTTACAACCATGTTATAACGTACCATGTTATAACCAACCATGTTATAACCATGGTATAACCAACCATGTTATAACCAACCATGTTATAACCATGTTATAACCAACCATGTTATAACCAACCATGTTATTACCATGTTATAACCAACCATGATATAACCGACCATGTTATAACAATGTTATAACCAACCAGGTTTTAACAATGTTATAACCAACCATGTTATAACCATTATATAACCGACCATGTTATAACCAACCATGTTATTACCGACAATGTTATAACCATGGTATAAACAAGCATGTTATAACAAACCATGTTAATAACCATATTATAACAAACCATGTTATAACCAACCATGTTATAACCAACCATTTTATAACAAACCATGTTATAACCATCCATGTTATAATCAACCATGTTACAACCATGTTATAACCAACCATGTTATAACCATCCATGTTACAACCAACCATGTTACAACCATGTTACAACCATGTTATAACGTACCATGTTATAACCATGTTATAACCAACCATGTTACAACCATATTATAACGTACCATGTTATAACCAACCATGTTATAACCATGTTATAACCAACCATGTTACAACCATATTATAACGTACCATGTTATAACCAACCATGTTATAACCATTGTATAACCAACCATGTTATAACTAACCATGTTATACCCATGTTATAACCAACCATGTTATAATCATGTTATAACCAACCATGTTATAATCATGTTATAAGCAACCATGTTATAACCATGTTATAACCAACCATGTTATTAGCATGATATAACCGACCATGTTATAACAATGTTATAACCATGATATAACCGACCATGTTATAACAATGTTATAACCAACCATGTTATAATCAACCATATTATAACCAACCATGTTATAGCCATGTTATAACCAACCATGTTATTGCCATGTTATAACATACCATGCTACAACCATGTTATAACTATGTTATAACCAACCGTGTTATAACCATTTTATAACCATGATATAACCAACCATGTTATTGCCGTGTTATAACCAACCATGTTATAACCAACCATATAACCATGTTACAACCATGTTATAACTATGTTATAACCAACCGTGTTATAACCATTTTATAACCATGATATAACCAACCATGTTATTGCCGTGTTATAACCAACCATGTTATAACCAACCATATAACCATGTTATAACCAACCGTGTTATAACCATTTTATAACCATGTTATAACCAACCATGTTACATCCATGTTATAACCATGTTATAAGCAACCATGTTATAACCATGTTATAACGTACCATGTTATAACCAACCATATAACCATGTTATAACCAACTATAAAACCATGTTATAACCAACCATGTTATAACCATGTTATAACCAACCATGTTACAACCATGTTATAACCAACCATGTTACAACCATGTTATAACCAACCATGTTATAACCATCCATCTTATAACCAACCATGTTTCAACCATGTTATAACCAACCATGTTATAACCATCCATGTTATAACCAAACATGTTACAACCATGTTATAACCAACCATGTTACAACCATGTTATAACGTACCATGTTACAACCATGTTATAACGTACCATGTTACAACCATGTTATAACCAACCATCTTATAACCAACCATCTTATAACCAACCATGTTATAACCAACCATGTTATAACCATGTTATAACCAACCATGTTATAACCATATTATAACCAACCATGTTATTACCATGTTATAACCAACCATGTTATTACCATGTTATAACCAACCATGATATAACCGAACATGTTATAACAATGTTATAACCAACCAGGTTATAACAATGTTATAACCAACCATGTTATAACCATTATATAACCGACCATGTTATTACCGACAATGTTATAACCATGGTGTAACCAAGCATGTTATAACAAACCATGTTATAACCAACCATGTTATAACTAACCATGTTATAACCAACTATGTTATGACAAACAATGTTATAACCAACCATGTTATAACAAACCATGTTATAATCATACATGTTATAACCAACCATATTACAACCATGTTATAACCAACCATATTACAACCATGTTATAACCAACCATGTTATAACCATCCATGTTACAACCAACCATGTTACAACCATGTTATAACCAACCATGTTACAACCATGTTATAACGTACCATGTTATAACAAACCATGTTACAACCATGTTATAACCAACCATGTTATAACCATCCATGTTACAACCAACCATGTTACAACCATGTTATAACGTACCATGTTATAACCATGTTATAACCAACCATGTTACAATGATATTATAACGTACCATGTTATAACCAACCATGTTATAACCATGTTATAACCAACCATGTTACAACCATATTATAACGTACCATGTTATAACCAACCATGTTATAACCATTATATAACCTACCATGTTATAACCATGTTATAACCAACCATGTTATAACCATGTTATAACCAACCAAGTTATAACCATGTTATAACCATCCATGTTACAACCATGTTATAACCATCCATGTTACAACCATGTTATAACCAACCATGTTATAACCATCCATGTTACAACCAACCATGTTACAACCATGTTATAACGTACCATGTTATAACCATGTTATAACCAACCATGTTACAACCATATTATAACGTACCATGTTATAACCAACCATGTTATAACCATGTTATAACCAACCATGTTACAACCATATTATAACGTACCATGTTATAACCAACCATGTTATAACCATTGTATAACCAACCATGTTATAACTAACGACGTTATAACCATGTTATAACCAACCATGTTATAATCATGTTATAACCAATCATGTTATAATCATGTTATAAGCAACCATGTTATAACCATGTTATAACCAACCATGTTATTAGCATGATATAACCGACCATGTTATAACAATGTTATAACCATGATATAACCGACCATGTTATAACAATGTTATAACCAACCATGTTATAACCAACCATGTTATAACCAACCATGTTATAACCAACCATGTTATAAACATGTTATAACCAACCATGTTATAGCCATGTTATAACCAACCATGTTACAACCATGTTATAACTATGTTATAACCAACCGTGTTATAACCATTTTATAACCATGATATAACCAACCATGTTATTGCCGTGTTATAACCAACCATGTTATAACCAAATTATAACCAACCATGTTACAACCATATTATAACCAACCATGTTACAACCATGTTATAACCAACCATGTTATAACCATCCATCTTATAACCAACCATGTTAAAACCATGTTATAACCAACCAT